>NC_138188.1:14582624-15225624 GCF_964194105.1 Spermophilus citellus | reverse complement strand
AAATCGCAGCAAATATTTTTTCACCCAAACTGGATGATACTTTCAGGTAATGATCAGTACACTAAGGCGACTTGGTTCCCCAAATGTCGTTTTTCTATATTGAAGCGTTCGTTTCCAGTAACAGTTTGAATTTTTAGGTTTCACTCTGTTTTCTCCTATATTGATAGATGTATTTGGAACTCTAAATCCAACACGGTTTGTGCTAGCTTCTTGAAATTTGACACAATAAAGTAGTTTCATGTTCTATCTCTATGTTTTGTTTCCTCTTGAGGTAGCCCTAACAGTGACTGGCGAGAAACACTTTCATGGAAAGGGGTTGCCAGGCTTCCCAAATATACGAATCTCCAGAAATCTCAGGAAATATTTTTTCACCCAAATAGGATGATACTTTCAGGTAATGATCAGTACACTATGGCGACTTGGTTCCCCAAATTTCGTTTTTCTATGTTGAAGCGTTCGTTTCCAGTAACAGTTTGAATTTTTAGGTTTCACTCTGTTTTCTCCTATATTGATAGATGTATTTGGAACTCTAAACCCAACACGGTTTGTGCTAGCTTCTTGAAACTTGACACAATAAAGTAGTTTCACGTTCTATCTCTATGTTTTGTTTCCTCTTGATGTAGCCCTAAGCAGTGACTGGCGAGAAACACTTTCATGGAAAGGGGTTGCCAGGCTTCCCAAAATTACGAATCTCCAGAAATCTCAGCAAATATTTTTTCACCCAAACTGGATGATACTTTCAGGTAATGATCAGTACACTAAGGCGACTTGGTTCCCCAAATTTCGTACTTCTATGTTGAAGCGTTCGTTTCCAGTAACAGTTTGAATTTTTAGGTTTCACTCTGTTTTCTCCTATATTGATAGATGTATTTGGAACTCTAAATCCAACACGGTTTGTGCTAGCTTCTGGAAACTTGACACAATAAAGCAGTTTCACGTTCTATCTCTAGGTTTTGTTTCCTCTTGATGTAGCCCTAAGCAGTGACTGGCAAAAAACACTTACATGGAAAGGGGTTGCCAGGCTTCCCAAAATTACGAATCTCCAGAAATCTCAGCAAATATTTTTTCACCCAAACTGGATGATACTTTCAGGTAATGATCAGTACTCTAAGGCGACGTGGTTCCCCCAATTTCGTTCTTCTATGTTGAAGCGTTCGTTTCCAGTAACAGTTTGAATTTTTAGGTTTCGCTCTGTTTTCTCCTATATTGATAGATGTATTTGGAACTCTAAATCCAACACGGTTTGTGCTAGCTTCTTGAAACTTGACACAATAAAGTAGTTTCACGTTCTATCTCTATGTTTTGTTTCCTCTTGATGTTGCCCTAACAGTGACCGGCGAGAAACACTTTCATGGAAAGGGGTTGCCAGGCTTCCCAAATATACGAATCTCCAGAAATCTCAGCAAATATTTTTTCACCCAAACAGGATGATACTTTCAGGTAATGATCACTACACTAACGCGACTTGGTTCCCCAAATTTCGTTCTTCTATGTTGAAGCGTTCATTTCCAGTAACAGTTTGAATTTTTAGGTTTCACTCTGTGTTCTCCTATATTGATAGATGTATTTGGAACTCTAAATCCAACACGGTTTGTGCTAGCTTCTGGAAACTTGACACAATAAAGCAGTTTCACGTTCTATCTCTATGTTTTGTTTCCTCTTGATGTAGCCCTAAGCAGTGACCGGCGAGAAACACTTTCATGGAAAGGGGTTGCCAGGCTTCCCAAATATACGAATCTCCAGAAATCTCAGGAAATATTTTTTCACCCAAACAGGATGATACTTTCAGGTAATGATCACTACACTAACGCGACTTGGTTCCCCAAATTTCGTTCTTCTATGTTGAAGCGTTCATTTCCAGTAACAGTTTGAATTTTTAGGTTTCACTCTGTTTTCTCCTATATTGATAGGTGTATTTGGAACTCTAAATCCAACACGGTTTGTGCTAGCTTCTGGAAACATGACACAATAAAGCAGTTTTACGTTCTATCTCTATGTTTTGTTTCCTCTTGATGTAGCCCTAAGCAGTGACTGGCAAAAAACACTTTCATGGAAAGGGGTTGCCAGGCTTCCCAAAATTACGAATCTCCAGAAATCTCAGCAAATATTTTTTTCACCCAAACTGGATGATACTTTCAGGTAATGATCAGTACACTAAGGCGACTTGGTTCCCCAAATGTCGTTCTTCTATGTTGAAGCGTTCGTTTCCAGTAACAGTTTGAATTTTTAGGTTTCACTCTGTTTTCTCCTATATTGATAGATGTATTTGGAACTCTAAATCCAACACGGTTGGTGCTAGCTTCTTGAAACTTGACACAATAAAGTAATTTCACATTCCATCTCTATGTTTTGTTTCCTCTTGATGTAGCCCCAAGCAGTGACTGAGGAGAAACACTTTCATGGAAAGGGGTTGCCAAGCTTCCTAAAATTACAAATCTCCAGAAATATCAGCAAATATTTTTTCACCCAAACTGGATGATACTTTCAGGTAATGATCAGTACACTAAGGCGACTTGGTTCCCCAAATTTCGTTCTTCTATATTGAAGCGTTCGTTTCCAGTAACAGTTTGAATTTTTAGGTTTCACTCTGTTTTCTCCTATATTGATAGATGTATTTGGAACTCTAAATCCAACACGGTTTGTGCTAGCTTCTTGAAACTTGACACAATAAAGTAGTTTCACGTTCTATCTCTATGTTTTGTTTCCTCATGATGTAGCCCTAAGCATTGACTGGCGAGAAACACTTTCATGGAAAGGGGTGGCTTCCCAAAATTACGAATCTCCAGAAATCGCAGCAAATATTTTTTCACCCAAACTGGATGATACTTTCAGGTAATGATCAGTACACTAAGGCGACTTGGTTCCCCAAATGTCGTTTTTCTATATTGAAGCGTTCGTTTCCAGTAACAGTTTGAATTTTTAGGTTTCACTCTGTTTTCTCCTATATTGATAGATGTATTTGGAACTCTAAATCCAACACGGTTTGTGCTAGCTTCTTGAAACTTGACACAATAAAGTAGTTTCATGTTCTATCTCTATGTTTTGTTTCCTCTTGAGGTAGCCCTAACAGTGACTGGCGAGAAACACTTTCATGGAAAGGGGTTGCCAGGCTTCCCAAATATACGAATCTCCAGAAATCTCAGGAAATATTTTTTCACCCAAATAGGATGATACTTTCAGGTAATGATAAGTACACTATGGCGACTTGGTTCCCCAAATTTCGTTTTTCTATGTTGAAGCGTTCGTTTCCAGTAACAGTTTGAATTTTTAGGTTTCACTCTGTTTTCTCCTATATTGATAGATGTATTTGGAACTCTAAACCCAACACGGTTTGTGCTAGCTTCTTGAAACTTGACACAATAAAGTAGTTTCACGTTCTATCTCTATGTTTTGTTTCCTCTTGATGTAGCCCTAAGCAGTGACTGGCGAGAAACACTTTCATGGAAAGGGGTTGCCAGGCTTCCCAAAATTACGAATCTCCAGAAATCTCAGCAAATATTTTTTCACCCAAACTGGATGATACTTTCAGGTAATGATCAGTACACTAAGGCGACTTGGTTCCCCAAATTTCGTACTTCTATGTTGAAGCGTTCGTTTCCAGTAACAGTTTGAATTTTTAGGTTTCACTCTGTTTTCTCCTATATTGATAGATGTATTTGGAACTCTAAATCCAACACGGTTTGTGCTAGCTTCTGGAAACTTGACACAATAAAGCAGTTTCACGTTCTATCTCTAGGTTTTGTTTCCTCTTGATGTAGCCCTAAGCAGTGACTGGCAAAAAACACTTACATGGAAAGGGGTTGCCAGGCTTCCCAAAATTACGAATCTCCAGAAATCTCAGCAAATATTTTTTCACCCAAACTGGATGATACTTTCAGGTAATGATCAGTACACTAAGGCGACGTGGTTCCCCCAATTTCGTTCTTCTATGTTGAAGCGTTCGTTTCCAGTAACAGTTTGAATTTTTAGGTTTCACTCTGTTTTCTCCTATATTGATAGATGTATTTGGAACTCTAAATCCAACACGGTTTGTGCTAGCTTCTTGAAACTTGACACAATAAAGTAGTTTCACGTTCTATCTCTATGTTTTGTTTCCTCTTGATGTAGCCCTAACAGTCACCGGCGAGAAACACTTTCATGGAAAGGGGTTGCCAGGCTTCCCAAATATACGAATCTCCAGAAATCTCAGCAAATATTTTTTCACCCAAACAGGATGATACTTTCAGGTAATGATCACTACACTAACGCGACTTGGTTCCCCAAATTTCGTTCTTCTATGTTGAAGCGTTCATTTCCAGTAACAGTTTGAATTTTTAGGTTTCACTCTGTTTTCTCCTATATTGATAGATGTATTTGGAACTCTAAATCCAACACGGTTTGTGCTAGCTTCTGGAAACTTGACACAATAAAGCAGTTTCACGTTCTATCTCTATGTTTTGTTTCCTCTTGATGTAGCCCTAAGCAGTGACCGGCGAGAAACACTTTCATGGAAAGGGGTTGCCAGGCTTCCCAAATATACGAATCTCCAGAAATCTCAGGAAATATTTTTTCACCCAAACAGGATGATACTTTCAGGTAATGATCACTACACTAACGCGACTTGGTTCCCCAAATTTCGTTCTTCTATGTTGAAGCGTTCATTTCCAGTAACAGTTTGAATTTTTAGGTTTCACTCTGTTTTCTCCTATATTGATAGATGTATTTGGAACTCTAAATCCAACACGGTTTGTGCTAGCTTCTGGAAACATGACACAATAAAGCAGTTTCACGTTCTATCTCTATGTTTTGTTTCCTCTTGATGTAGCCCTAAGCAGTGACTGGCAAAAAACACTTTCATGGAAAGGGGTTGCCAGGCTTCCCAAAATTACGAATCTCCAGAAATCTCAGCAAATATTTTTTTCACCCAAACTGGATGATACTTTCAGGTAATGATCAGTACACTAAGGCGACTTGGTTCCCCAAATGTCGTTCTTCTATGTTGAAGCGTTCGTTTCCAGTAACAGTTTGAATTTTTAGGTTTCACTCTGTTTTCTCCTATATTGATAGATGTATTTGGAACTCTAAATCCAACACGGTTTGTGCTAGCTTCTTGAAACTTGACACAATAAAGTAATTTCACATTCCATCTCTATGTTTTGTTTCCTCTTGATGTAGCCCGAAGCAGTGACTGAGGAGAAACACTTTCATGGAAAGGGGTTGCCAAGCTTCCTAAAATTACAAATCTCCAGAAATATCAGCAAATATTTTTTCACCCAAACTGGATGATACTTTCAGGTAATGATCAGTACACTAAGGCGACTTGGTTCCCCAAATTTCGTTCTTCTATGTTGAAGCGTTCGTTTCCAGTAACAGTTTGAATTTTTAGGTTTCACTCTGTTTTCTCCTATATTGATAGATATATTTGGAACTCTAAATCCAACACGGTTTTTGCTAGCTTCATGAAACTTGACTCAATAAAGTAGTTTCACGTTCTATCTCTATGTTTTGTTTCCTCTTGATGTAGTCCTAACAGTGACTGGCGAGAAACACTTTCATGGAAAGGGGTTACCAGGCTTCCCAAATATACGAATCTCCAGAAATCTCAGCAAATATTTTTTCACCCAAACTGGATGATACTTTCAGGTAATGATCAGTACACTATGGCGACTTGGTTCCCCAAATTTCGTTTTTCTATGTTGAAGCGTTCGTTTCCAGTAACAGTTTGAATTTTTAGGTTTCACTCTGTTTTCTCCTATATTGATAGATGTATTTGGAACTCTAAATCCAACACGGTTTGTGCTAGCTTCTTGAAACTTGACACAATAAAGTAGTTTCACGTTCTATCTCTATGTTTTGTTTCCTCTTGATGTAGCCCTAAGCAGTGATTGACGAGAAACACTTTCATGGAAAGGGGTTGCCAGGCTTCCCAAATATACGAATCTCCAGAAATCTCAGCAAATATTTTTTCACCCAAACAGGATGATACTTTCAGGTAATGATCACTACAATAACGCGACTTGGTTCCCCAAATTTCGTTCTTCTATGTTGAAGCGTTCATTTCCAGTAACAGTTTGAATTTTTAGGTTTCACTCTGTTTTCTCCTATATTGATAGATGTATTTGGAACTCTAAATCCAACACGGTTTGTGCTAGCTTCTGGAAACTTGACACAATAAAGCAGTTTCACGTTCTATCTCTATGTTTTGTTTCCTCTTGATGTAGCCCTAAGCAGTGACCGGCGAGAAACACTTTCATGGAAAGGGGTTGCCAGGCTTCCCAAATATACGAATCTCCAGAAATCTCAGGAAATATTTTTTCACCCAAACAGGATGATACTTTCAGGTAATGATCACTACACTAACGCGACTTGGTTCCCCAAATTTCGTTCTTCTATGTTGAAGCGTTCATTTCCAGTAACAGTTTGAATTTTTAGGTTTCACTCTGTTTTCTCCTATATTGATAGATGTATTTGGAACTCTAAATCCAACACGGTTTGTGCTAGCTTCTGGAAACATGACACAATAAAGCAGTTTCACGTTCTATCTCTATGTTTTGTTTCCTCTTGATGTAGCCCTAAGCAGTGACCGGCGAGAAACACTTTCATGGAAAGGGGTTGCCAGGCTTCCCAAATATACGAATCTCCAGAAATCTCAGGAAATATTTTTTCACCCAAACAGGATGATATTTTCAGGTAATGATCACTACACTAACGCGACTTGGTTCCCCAAATTTCGTTCTTCTATGTTGAAGCGTTCATTTCCAGTAACAGTTTGAATTTTTAGGTTTCACTCTGTTTTCTCCTATATTGATAGATGTATTTGGAACTCTAAATCCAACACGGTTTGTGCTAGCTTCTGGAAACATGACACAATAAAGCAGTTTCACGTTCTATCTCTATGTTTTGTTTCCTCTTGATGTAGCCCTAAGCAGTGACCGGCGAGAAACACTTTCATGGAAAGGGGTTGCCAGGCTTCCCAAATATACGAATCTCCAGAAATCTCAGGAAATATTTTTTCACCCAAACAGGATGATATTTTCAGGTAATGATCACTACACTAACGCGACTTGGTTCCCCAAATTTCGTTCTTCTATGTTGAAGCGTTCATTTCCAGTAACAGTTTGAATTTTTAGGTTTCACTCTGTTTTCTCCTATATTGATAGATGTATTTGGAACTCTAAATCCAACACGGTTTGTGCTAGCTTCTTGAAACTTGACACAATAAAGTAATTTCACATTCCATCTCTATGTTTTGTTTCCTCTTGATGTAGCCCCAAGCAGTGACTGAGGAGAAACACTTTCATGGAAACGGGTTGCCAAGCTTCCTAAAATTACAAATCTCCAGAAATATCAGCAAATATTTTTTCACCCAAACTGGATGATACTTTCAGGTAATGATCAGTACACTAAGGCGACTTGGTTCCCCAAATTTCGTTCTTCTATATTGAAGCGTTCGTTTCCAGTAACAGTTTGAATTTTTAGGTTTCACTCTGTTTTCTCCTATATTGATAGATGTATTTGGAACTCTAAATCCAACACGGTTTGTGCTAGCTTCTTGAAACTTGACACAATAAAGTAGTTTCACGTTCTATCTCTATGTTTTGTTTCCTCATGATGTAGCCCTAAGCATTGACTGGCGAGAAACACTTTCATGGAAAGGGGTGGCTTCCCAAAATTACGAATCTCCAGAAATCGCAGCAAATATTTTTTCACCCAAACTGGATGATACTTTCAGGTAATGATCAGTACACTAAGGCGACTTGGTTCCCCAAATGTCGTTTTTCTATATTGAAGCGTTCGTTTCCAGTAACAGTTTGAATTTTTAGGTTTCACTCTGTTTTCTCCTATATTGATAGATGTATTTGGAACTCTAAATCCAACACGGTTTGTGCTAGCTTCTTGAAATTTGACACAATAAAGTAGTTTCACGTTCTATCTCTATGTTTTGTTTCCTCTTGATGTAGCCCTAACAGTGACTGGCGAGAAACACTTTCATGGAAAGGGGTTGCCAGGCTTCCCAAATATACGAATCTCCAGAAATCTCAGGAAATATTTTTTCACCCAAATAGGATGATACTTTCAGGTAATGATCAGTACACTATGGCGACTTGGTTCCCCAAATTTCGTTTTTCTATGTTGAAGCGTTCGTTTCCAGTAACAGTTTGAATTTTTAGGTTTCACTCTGTTTTCTCCTATATTGATAGATGTATTTGGAACTCTAAACCCAACACGGTTTGTGCTAGCTTCTTGAAACTTGACACAATAAAGTAGTTTCACGTTCTATCTCTATGTTTTGTTTCCTCTTGATGTAGCCCTAAGAAGTGACTGGCGAGAAACACTTTCATGGAAAGGGGTTGCCAGGCTTCCCAAAATTACGAATCTCCAGAAATCTCAGCAAATATTTTTTCACCCAAACTGGATGATACTTTCAGGTAATGATCAGTACACTAAGGCGACTTGGTTCCCCAAATTTCGTACTTCTATGTTGAAGCGTTCGTTTCCAGTAACAGTTTGAATTTTTAGGTTTCACTCTGTTTTCTCCTATATTGATAGATGTATTTGGAACTCTAAATCCAACACGGTTTGTGCTAGCTTCTGGAAACTTGACACAATAAAGCAGTTTCACGTTCTATCTCTAGGTTTTGTTTCCTCTTGATGTAGCCCTAAGCAGTGACTGGCAAAAAACACTTACATGGAAAGGGGTTGCCAGGCTTCCCAAAATTACGAATCTCCAGAAATCTCAGCAAATATTTTTTCACCCAAACTGGATGATACTTTCAGGTAATGATCAGTACACTAAGGCGACGTGGTTCCCCCAATTTCGTTCTTCTATGTTGAAGCGTTCGTTTCCAGTAACAGTTTGAATTTTTAGGTTTCACTCTGTTTTCTCCTATATTGATAGAAGTATTTGGAACTCTAAATCCAACACGGTTTGTGCTAGCTTCTTGAAACTTGACACAATAAAGTAGTTTCACGTTCTATCTCTATGTTTTGTTTCCTCTTGATGTAGCCCTAACAGTGACCGGCGAGAAACACTTTCATGGAAAGGGGTTGCCAGGCTTCCCAAATATACGAATCTCCAGAAATCTCAGCAAATATTTTTTCACCCAAACAGGATGATACTTTCAGGTAATGATCACTACACTAACGCGACTTGGTTCCCCAAATTTCGTTCTTCTATGTTGAAGCGTTCATTTCCAGTAACAGTTTGAATTTTTAGGTTTCACTCTGTTTTCTCCTATATTGATAGATGTATTTGGAACTCTAAATCCAACACGGTTTGTGCTAGCTTCTGGAAACTTGACACAATAAAGCAGTTTCACGTTCTATCTCTATGTTTTGTTTCCTCTTGATGTAGCCCTAAGCAGTGACTGGCGAGAAACACTTTCATGGAAAGGGGTTGCCAGGCTTCCCAAATATACGAATCTCCAGAAATCTCAGGAAATATTTTTTCACCCAAACAGGATGATACTTTCAGGTAATGATCACTACACAAACGCGACTTGGTTCCCCAAATTTCGTTCTTCTATGTTGAAGCGTTCATTTCCAGTAACAGTTTGAATTTTTAGGTTTCACTCTGTTTTCTCCTATATTGATAGATGTATTTGGAACTCTAAATCCAACACGGTTTGTGCTAGCTTCTGGAAACATGACACAATAAAGCAGTTTCACGTTCTATCTCTATGTTTTGTTTCCTCTTGATGTAGCCCTAAGCAGTGACTGGCAAAAAACACTTTCATGGAAAGGGGTTGCCAGGCTTCCCAAAATTACGAATCTCCAGAAATCTCAGCAAATATTTTTTCACCCAAACTGGATGATACTTTCAGGTAATGATCAGTACACTAAGGCGACTTGGTTCCCCAAATGTCGTTCTTCTATGTTGAAGCGTTCGTTTCCAGTAACAGTTTGAATTTTTAGGTTTCACTCTGTTTTCTCCTATATTGATAGATGTATTTGGAACTCTAAATCCAACACGGTTTGTGCTAGCTTCTTGAAACTTGACACAATAAAGTAATTTCACATTCCATCTCTATGTTTTGTTTCCTCTTGATGTAGCCCCAAGCAGTGACTGAGGAGAAACACTTTCATGGAAAGGGGTTGCCAAGCTTCCTAAAATTACAAATCTCCAGAAATATCAGCAAATATTTTTTCACCCAAACTGGATGATACTTTCAGGTAATGATCAGTACACTAAGGCGACTTGGTTCCCCAAATTTCGTTCTTCTATGTTGAAGCGTTCGTTTCCAGTAACAGTTTGAATTTTTAGGTTTCACTCTGTTTTCTCCTATATTGATAGATATATTTGGAACTCTAAATCCAACACGGTTTGTGCTAGCTTCTTGAAACTTGACACAATAAAGCAGTTTCACGTTCTATCTCTATGTTTTGTTTCCTCTTGATGTAGCCCTAAGCAGTGACTGGCAAAAAACACTTACATGGAAAGGGGTTGCCAGGCTTCCCAAAATTACGAATCTCCAGAAATCTCAGCAAATATTTTTTCACCCAAACTGGATGATACTTTCAGGTAATGATCAGTACACTAAGGCGACTTGGTTCCCCAAATGTCGTTCTTCTATGTTGAAGCGTTCGTTTCCAGTAACAGTTTGAATTTTTAGGTTTCACTCTGTTTTCTCCTATATTGATAGATGTATTTGGAACTCTAAATCCAACACGGTTTGTGCTAGCTTCTTGAAACTTGACACAATAAAGTAATTTCACGTTCTATCTCTATGTTTTGTTTCCTCTTGATGTAGCCCCAAGCAGTGACTGAGGAGAAACACTTTCATGGAAAGGGGTTGCCAAGCTTCCTAAAATTACAAATCTCCAGAAATCTCAGCAAATATTTTTTCACCCAAACAGGATGATACTTTCAGGTAATGATCAGTACACTAAGGCGACTTGGTTCCCCAAATTTCGTTCTTCTATGTTGAAGCGTTCGTTTCCAGTAACAGTTTGAAATTTAGGTTTCACTCTGTTTTCTCCTATATTGATAGATGTATTTGGAACTCTAAATCCAACACGGTTTGTGCTAGCTTCTGGAAACTTGACACAATAAAGCAGTTTCACGTTCTATCTCTATGTTTTGTTTCCTCTTGATGTAGCCCTAAGCAGTGACCGGCGAGAAACACTTTCATGGAAAGGGGTTGCCAGGCTTCCCAAATATACGAATCTCCAGAAATCTCAGGAAATATTTTTTCACCCAAACAGGATGATACTTTCAGGTAATGATCACTACACTAACGCGACTTGGTTCCCCAAATTTCGTTCTTCTATGTTGAAGCGTTCATTTCCAGTAACAGTTTTAATTTTTAGGTTTCACTCGGTTTTCTCCTATATTGATAGATGTATTTGGAACTCTAAATCCAACACGGTTTGTGCTAGCTTCTGGAAACATGACACAATAAAGCAGTTTCACGTTCTATCTCTATGTTTTGTTTCCTCTTGATGTAGCCCTAAGCAGTGACTGGCAAAAAACACTTTCATGGAAAGGGGTTGCCAGGCTTCCCAAAATTACGAATCTCCAGAAATCTCAGCAAATATTTTTTTCACCCAAACTGGATGATACTTTCAGGTAATGATCAGTACACTAAGGCGACTTGGTTCCCCAAATGTCGTTCTTCTATGTTGAAGCGTTCGTTTCCAGTAACAGTTTGAATTTTTAGGTTTCACTCTGTTTTCTCCTATATTGATAGATGTATTTGGAACTCTAAATCCAACACGGTTTGTGCTAGCTTCTTGAAACTTGACACAATAAAGTAATTTCACATTCCATCTCTATGTTTTGTTTCCTCTTGATGTAGCCCCAAGCAGTGACTGAGGAGAAACACTTTCATGGAAACGGGTTGCCAAGCTTCCTAAAATTACAAATCTCCAGAAATATCAGCAAATATTTTTTCACCCAAACTGGATGATACTTTCAGGTAATGATCAGTACACTAAGGCGACTTGGTTCCCCAAATTTCGTTCTTCTATATTGAAGCGTTCGTTTCCAGTAACAGTTTGAATTTTTAGGTTTCACTCTGTTTTCTCCTATATTGATAGATGTATTTGGAACTCTAAATCCAACACGGTTTGTGCTAGCTTCTTGAAACTTGACACAATAAAGTAGTTTCACGTTCTATCTCTATGTTTTGTTTCCTCATGATGTAGCCCTAAGCATTGACTGGCGAGAAACACTTTCATGGAAAGGGGTGGCTTCCCAAAATTACGAATCTCCAGAAATCGCAGCAAATATTTTTTCACCCAAACTGGATGATACTTTCAGGTAATGATCAGTACACTAAGGCGACTTGGTTCCCCAAATGTCGTTTTTCTATATTGAAGCGTTCGTTTCCAGTAACAGTTTGAATTTTTAGGTTTCACTCTGTTTTCTCCTATATTGATAGATGTATTTGGAACTCTAAATCCAACACGGTTTGTGCTAGCTTCTTGAAATTTGACACAATAAAGTAGTTTCATGTTCTATCTCTATGTTTTGTTTCCTCTTGAGGTAGCCCTAACAGTGACTGGCGAGAAACACTTTCATGGAAAGGGGTTGCCAGGCTTCCCAAATATACGAATCTCCAGAAATCTCAGGAAATATTTTTTCACCCAAATAGGATGATACTTTCAGGTAATGATCAGTACACTATGGCGACTTGGTTCCCCAAATTTCTTTTTTCTATGTTGAAGCGTTCGTTTCCAGTAACAGTTTGAAATTTAGGTTTCACTCTGTTTTCTCCTATATTGATAGATGTATTTGGAACTCTAAATCCAACACGGTTTGTGCTAGCTTCTGGAAACTTGACACAATAAAGCAGTTTCACGTTCTATCTCTATGTTTTGTTTCCTCTTGATGTAGCCCTAAGCAGTGACCGGCGAGAAACACTTTCATGGAAAGGGGTTGCCAGGCTTCCCAAATATACGAATCTCCAGAAATCTCAGGAAATATTTTTTCACCCAAACAGGATGATACTTTCAGGTAATGATCACTACACTAACGCGACTTGGTTCCCCAAATTTCGTTCTTCTATGTTGAAGCGTTCATTTCCAGTAACAGTTTTAATTTTTAGGTTTCACTCTGTTTTCTCCTATATTGATAGATGTATTTGGAACTCTAAATCCAACACGGTTTGTGCTAGCTTCTGGAAACATGACACAATAAAGCAGTTTCACGTTCTATTTCTATGTTTTGTTTCCTCTTGATGTAGCCCTAAGCAGTGACTGGCAAAAAACACTTTCATGGAAAGGGGTTGCCAGGCTTCCCAAAATTACGAATCTCCAGAAATCTCAGCAAATATTTTTTTCACCCAAACTGGATGATACTTTCAGGTAATGATCAGTACACTAAGGCGACTTGGTTCCCCAAATGTCGTTCTTCTATGTTGAAGCGTTCGTTTCCAGTAACAGTTTGAATTTTTAGGTTTCACTCTGTTTTCTCCTATATTGATAGATGTATTTGGAACTCTAAATCCAACACGGTTTGTGCTAGCTTCTTGAAACTTGACACAATAAAGTAATTTCACATTCCATCTCTATGTTTTGTTTCCTCTTGATGTAGCCCCAAGCAGTGACTGAGGAGAAACACTTTCATGGAAACGGGTTGCCAAGCTTCCTAAAATTACAAATCTCCAGAAATATCAGCAAATATTTTTTCACCCAAACTGGATGATACTTTCAGGTAATGATCAGTACACTAAGGCGACTTGGTTCCCCAAATTTCGTTCTTCTATATTGAAGCGTTCGTTTCCAGTAACAGTTTGAATTTTTAGGTTTCACTCTGTTTTCTCCTATATTGATAGATGTATTTGGAACTCTAAATCCAACACGGTTTGTGCTAGCTTCTTGAAACTTGACACAATAAAGTAGTTTCACGTTCTATCTCTATGTTTTGTTTCCTCATGATGTAGCCCTAAGCATTGACTGGCGAGAAACACTTTCATGGAAAGGGGTGGCTTCCCAAAATTACGAATCTCCAGAAATCGCAGCAAATATTTTTTCACCCAAACTGGATGATACTTTCAGGTAATGATCAGTACACTAAGGCGACTTGGTTCCCCAAATGTCGTTTTTCTATATTGAAGCGTTCGTTTCCAGTAACAGTTTGAATTTTTAGGTTTCACTCTGTTTTCTCCTATATTGATAGATGTATTTGGAACTCTAAATCCAACACGGTTTGTGCTAGCTTCTTGAAATTTGACACAATAAAGTAGTTTCATGTTCTATCTCTATGTTTTGTTTCCTCTTGAGGTAGCCCTAACAGTGACTGGCGAGAAACACTTTCATGGAAAGGGGTTGCCAGGCTTCCCAAATATACGAATCTCCAGAAATCTCAGGAAATATTTTTTCACCCAAATAGGATGATACTTTCAGGTAATGATCAGTACACTATGGCGACTTGGTTCCCCAAATTTCGTTTTTCTATGTTGAAGCGTTCGTTTCCAGTAACAGTTTGAATTTTTAGGTTTCACTCTGTTTTCTCCTATATTGATAGATGTATTTGGAACTCTAAACCCAACACGGTTTGTGCTAGCTTCTTGAAACTTGACACAATAAAGTAGTTTCACGTTCTATCTCTATGTTTTGTTTCCTCTTGATGTAGCCCTAAGAAGTGACTGGCGAGAAACACTTTCATGGAAAGGGGTTGCCAGGCTTCCCAAAATTACGAATCTCCAGAAATCTCAGCAAATATTTTTTCACCCAAACTGGATGATACTTTCAGGTAATGATCAGTACACTAAGGCGACTTGGTTCCCCAAATTTCGTACTTCTATGTTGAAGCGTTCGTTTCCAGTAACAGTTTGAATTTTTAGGTTTCACTCTGTTTTCTCCTATATTGATAGATGTATTTGGAACTCTAAATCCAACACGGTTTGTGCTAGCTTCTGGAAACTTGACACAATAAAGCAGTTTCACGTTCTATCTCTAGGTTTTGTTTCCTCTTGATGTAGCCCTAAGCAGTGACTGGCAAAAAACACTTACATGGAAAGGGGTTGCCAGGCTTCCCAAAATTACGAATCTCCAGAAATCTCAGCAAATATTTTTTCACCCAAACTGGATGATACTTTCAGGTAATTATCAGTACACTAAGGCGACGTGGTTCCCCCAATTTCGTTCTTCTATGTTGAAGCGTTCGTTTCCAGTAACAGTTTGAATTTTTAGGTTTCACTCTGTTTTCTCCTATATTGATAGATGTATTTGGAACTCTAAATCCAACACGGTTTGTGCTAGCTTCTTGAAACTTGACACAATAAAGTAGTTTCACGTTCTATCTCTATGTTTTGTTTCCTCTTGATGTAGCCCTAACAGTGACCGGCGAGAAACACTTTCATGGAAAGGGGTTGCCAGGCTTCCCAAATATACGAATCTCCAGAAATCTCAGCAAATATTTTTTCACCCAAACAGGATGATACTTTCAGGTAATGATCACTACACTAACGCGACTTGGTTCCCCAAATTTCGTTCTTCTATGTTGAAGCGTTCATTTCCAGTAACAGTTTGAATTTTTAGGTTTCACTCTGTTTTCTCCTATATTGATAGATGTATTTGGAACTCTAAATCCAACACGGTTTGTGCTAGCTTCTGGAAACTTGACACAATAAAGCAGTTTCACGTTCTATCTCTATGTTTTGTTTCCTCTTGATGTAGCCCTAAGCAGTGACTGGCGAGAAACACTTTCATGGAAAGGGGTTGCCAGGCTTCCCAAATATACGAATCTCCAGAAATCTCAGGAAATATTTTTTCACCCAAACAGGATGATACTTTCAGGTAATGATCACTACACAAACGCGACTTGGTTCCCCAAATTTCGTTCTTCTATGTTGAAGCGTTCATTTCCAGTAACAGTTTGAATTTTTAGGTTTCACTCTGTTTTCTCCTATATTGATAGATGTATTTGGAACTCTAAATCCAACACGGTTTGTGCTAGCTTCTGGAAACATGACACAATAAAGCAGTTTCACGTTCTATCTCTATGTTTTGTTTCCTCTTGATGTAGCCCTAAGCAGTGACTGGCAAAAAACACTTTCATGGAAAGGGGTTGCCAGGCTTCCCAAAATTACGAATCTCCAGAAATCTCAGCAAATATTTTTTCACCCAAACTGGATGATACTTTCAGGTAATGATCAGTACACTAAGGCGACTTGGTTCCCCAAATGTCGTTCTTCTATGTTGAAGCGTTCGTTTCCAGTAACAGTTTGAATTTTTAGGTTTCACTCTGTTTTCTCCTATATTGATAGATGTATTTGGAACTCTAAATCCAACACGGTTTGTGCTAGCTTCTTGAAACTTGACACAATAAAGTAATTTCACATTCCATCTCTATGTTTTGTTTCCTCTTGATGTAGCCCCAAGCAGTGACTGAGGAGAAACACTTTCATGGAAACGGGTTGCCAAGCTTCCTAAAATTACAAATCTCCAGAAATATCAGCAAATATTTTTTCACCCAAACTGGATGATACTTTCAGGTAATGATCAGTACACTAAGGCGACTTGGTTCCCCAAATTTCGTTCTTCTATGTTGAAGCGTTCGTTTCCAGTAACAGTTTGAATTTTTAGGTTTCACTCTGTTTTCTCCTATATTGA
Organism: Spermophilus citellus; assembly: GCF_964194105.1. Lineage (NCBI taxonomy): Eukaryota > Metazoa > Chordata > Mammalia > Rodentia > Sciuridae > Spermophilus > Spermophilus citellus. The sequence goes on along the minus strand of NC_138188.1, from coordinate 15,209,085 downwards.
TAGATATATTTGGAACTCTAAATCCAACACGGTTTGTGCTAGCTTCTTGAAACTTGACACAATAAAGCAGTTTCACGTTCTATCTCTATGTTTTGTTTCCTCTTGATGTAGCCCTAAGCAGTGACTGGCAAGAAACACTTTCATGGAAAGGGGTTGCCATGCTTCCCAAAATTACGAATCTCCAGAAATCTCAGCAAATATTTTTTCACCCAAACTGGATGATACTTTCAGGTAATGATCAGTACACTAAGGCGACTTGGTTCCCCAAATGTCGTTCTTCTATGTTGAAGCGTTCGTTTCCAGTAACAGTTTGAATTTTTAGGTTTCACTCTGTTTTCTCCTATATTGATAGATGTATTTGGAACTCTAAATCCAACACGGTTTGTGCTAGCTTCTTGAAACTTGACACAATAAAGTAATTTCACGTTCTATCTCTATGTTTTGTTTCCTCTTGATGTAGCCCCAAGCAGTGACTGAGGAGAAACACTTTCATGGAAAGGGGTTGCCAAGCTTCCTAAAATTACAAATCTCCAGAAATCTCAGCAAATATTTTTTCACCCAAACAGGATGATACTTTCAGGTAATGATCAGTACACTAAGGCGACTTGGTTCCCCAAATTTCGTTCTTCTATGTTGAAGCGTTCGTTTCCAGTAACAGTTTGAATTTTTAGGTTTCACTCTGTTTTCTCCTATATTGATAGATGTATTTGGAACTCTAAATCCAACACGGTTTGTGCTAGCTTCTGGAAACTTGACAAATAAAGCAGTTTCACGTTCTATCTCTATGTTTTGTTTCCTCTTGATGTAGCCCTAAGCAGTGACTGGCGAGAAACACTTTCATGGAAAGGGGTTGCCAGGCTTCCCAAATATACGAATCTCCAGAAATCTCAGGAAATATTTTTTCACCCAAACAGGATGATACTTTCAGGTAATGATCACTACACAAACGCGACTTCGTTCCCCAAATTTCGTTCTTCTATGTTGAAGCGTTCATTTCCAGTAACAGTTTGAATTTTTAGGTTTCACTCTGTTTTCTCCTATATTGATAGATGTATTTGGAACTCTAAATCCAACACGGTTTGTGCTAGCTTCTGGAAACATGACACAATAAAGCAGTTTCACGTTCTATCTCTATGTTTTGTTTCCTCTTGATGTAGCCCTAACAGTGACCGGCGAGAAACACTTTCATGGAAAGGGGTTGCCAGGCTTCCCAAATATACGAATCTCCAGAAATCTCAGCAAATATTTTTTCACCCAAACAGGATGATACTTTCAGGTAATGATCACTACACTAACGCGACTTGGTTCCCCAAATTTCGTTCTTCTATGTTGAAGCGTTCATTTCCAGTAACAGTTTGAATTTTTAGGTTTCACTCTGTTTTCTCCTATATTGATAGATGTATTTGGAACTCTAAATCCAACACGGTTTGTGCTAGCTTCTTGAAACTTGACACAATAAAGTAATTTCACATTCCATCTCTATGTTTTGTTTCCTCTTGATGTAGCCCCAAGCAGTGACTGAGGAGAAACACTTTCATGGAAAGGGGTTGCCAAGCTTCCTAAAATTACAAATCTCCAGAAATATCAGCAAATATTTTTTCACCCAAACTGGATGATACTTTCAGGTAATGATCAGTACACTAAGGCGACTTGGTTCCCCAAATTTCGTTCTTCTATGTTGAAGCGTTCGTTTCCAGTAACAGTTTGAATTTTTAGGTTTCACTCTGTTTTCTCCTATATTGATAGATATATTTGGAACTCTAAATCCAACACGGTTTGTGCTAGCTTCTTGAAACTTGACACAATAAAGCAGTTTCACGTTCTATCTCTATGTTTTGTTTCCTCTTGATGTAGCCCTAAGCAGTGACTGGCAAGAAACACTTTCATGGAAAGGGGTTGCCATGCTTCCCAAAATTACGAATCTCCAGAAATCTCAGCAAATATTTTTTCACCCAAACTGGATGATACTTTCAGGTAATGATCAGTACACTAAGGCGACTTGGTTCCCCAAATGTCGTTCTTCTATGTTGAAGCGTTCGTTTCCAGTAACAGTTTGAATTTTTAGGTTTCACTCTGTTTTCTCCTATATTGATAGATGTATTTGGAACTCTAAATCCAACACGGTTTGTGCTAGCTTCTTGAAACTTGACACAATAAAGTAATTTCACGTTCTATCTCTATGTTTTGTTTCCTCTTGATGTAGCCCCAAGCAGTGACTGAGGAGAAACACTTTCATGGAAAGGGGTTGCCAAGCTTCCTAAAATTACAAATCTCCAGAAATCTCAGCAAATATTTTTTCACCCAAACAGGATGATACTTTCAGGTAATGATCAGTACACTAAGGCGACTTGGTTCCCCAAATTTCGTTCTTCTATGTTGAAGCGTTCGTTTCCAGTAACAGTTTGAATTTTTAGGTTTCACTCTGTTTTCTCCTATATTGATAGATGTATTTGGAACTCTAAATCCAACACGGTTTGTGCTAGCTTCTGGAAACTTGACAAATAAAGCAGTTTCACGTTCTATCTCTATGTTTTGTTTCCTCTTGATGTAGCCCTAAGCAGTGACTGGCGAGAAACACTTTCATGGAAAGGGGTTGCCAGGCTTCCCAAATATACGAATCTCCAGAAATCTCAGGAAATATTTTTTCACCCAAACAGGATGATACTTTCAGGTAATGATCACTACACAAACGCGACTTGGTTCCCCAAATTTCGTTCTTCTATGTTGAAGCGTTCATTTCCAGTAACAGTTTGAATTTTTAGGTTTCACTCTGTTTTCTCCTATATTGATAGATGTATTTGGAACTCTAAATCCAACACGGTTTGTGCTAGCTTCTGGAAACATGACACAATACAGCAGTTTCACGTTCTATCTCTATGTTTTGTTTCCTCTTGATGTAGCCCTAACCAGTGACTGGCAAAAAACACTTTCATGGAAAGGGGTTGCCAGGCTTCCCAAAATTACGAATCTCCAGAAATCTCAGCAAATATTTTTTCACCCAAACTGGATGATACTTTCAGGTAATGATGAGTACACTAAGGCGACTTGGTTCCCCAAATGTCGTTCTTCTATGTTGAAGCGTTCGTTTCCAGTAACAGTTTGAATTTTTAGGTTTCACTCTGTTTTCTCCTATATTGATAGATGTATTTGGAACTCTAAATCCAACACGGTTTGTGCTAGCTTCTTGAAACTTGACACAATAAAGTAATTTCACATTCCATCTCTATGTTTTGTTTCCTCTTGATGTAGCCCCAAGCAGTGACTGAGGAGAAACACTTTCATGGAAAGGGGTTGCCAAGCTTCCTAAAATTACAAATCTCCAGAAATATCAGCAAATATTTTTTCACCCAAACTGGATGATACTTTCAGGTAATGATCAGTACACTAAGGCGACTTGGTTCCCCAAATTTCGTTCTTCTATGTTGAAGCGTTCGTTTCCAGTAACAGTTTGAATTTTTAGGTTTCACTCTGTTTTCTCCTATATTGATAGATGTATTTGGAACTCTAAATCCAACACGGTTTGTGCTAGCTTCTTGAAACTTGACACAATATAGTAATTTCACGTTCTATCTCTATGTTTTGTTTCCTCTTGATGTAGCCCCAAGCAGTGACTGAGGAGAAACACTTTCATGGAAAGGGGTTGCCAAGCTTCCTAAAATTACAAATCTCCAGAAAACTCAGCAAATATTTTTTCACCCAAACAGGATGATACTTTCAGGTAATGATCAGTACACTAAGGCGACTTGGTTCCCCAAATTTCGTTCTTCTATGTTGAAGCGTTCGTTTCCAGTAACAGTTTGAATTTTTAGGTTTCACTCTGTTTTCTCCTATATTGATAGATGTATTTGGAACTCTAAATCCAACACGGTTTGTGCTAGCTTCTTGAAACTTGACACAATAAAGCAGTTTCACGTTCTATCTCTATGTTTTGTTTCCTCTTGATGTAGCCCTAAGCAGTGACTGGCAAGAAACACTTTCATGGAAAGGGGTTGCCATGCTTCCCAAAATTACGAATCTCCAGAAATCTCAGCAAATATTTTTTCACCCAAACTGGATGATACTTTCAGGTAATGATCAGTACACTAAGGCGACTTGGTTCGCCAAATGTCGTTCTTCTATGTTGAAGCGTTCGTTTCCAGTAACAGTTTGAATTTTTAGGTTTCACTCTGTTTTCTCCTATATTGATAGATGTATTTGGAACTCTAAATCCAACACGGTTTGTGCTAGCTTCTTGAAACTTGACACAATAAAGTAGTTTCATGTTCTATCTCTATGTTTTGTTTCCTCTTGATGTAGCCCCAAGCAGTGACTGAGGAGAAACACTTTCATGGAAATGGGTTGCCAAGCTTCCTAAAATTACAAATCTCCAGAAATCTCAGCAAATATTTTTTCACCGAAACAGGATGATACTTTCAGGTAATGATCAGTACACTAAGGCGACTTGGTTCCCCAAATTTCGTTCTTCTATGTTGAAGCGTTCGTTTCCAGTAACAGTTTGAATTTTTAGGTTTCACTCTGTTTTCTCCTATATTGATAGATGTATTTGGAACTCTAAATCCAACACGGTTTGTGCTAGCTTCTTGAAACTTGACACAATAAAGTAGTTTCACGTTCTATCTCTATGTTTTGTTTCCTCTTGATGTAGCCCTAACAGTGACTGGCGAGAAACACTTTCATGGAAAGGGGTTGCCAGGCTTCCCAAATATACGAATCTCCAGAAATCTCAGCAAATATTTTTTCACCCAAACAGGATGATACTTTCAGGTAATGATCAGTACACTAAGGCGACTTGGTTCCCCAAATTTCGTTCTTCTATGTTGAAGCGTTCGTTTCCAGTAACAGTTTGAATTTTTAGGTTTCACTCTGTTTTCTCCTATATTGATAGATGTATTTGGAACTCTGAATCCAACAAAGTTTGTGCTAGGTTCTTGAAACTTGACACAATAAATTAGTTTCACGTTCTATCTCTATGTTTTGTTTCCTCTTGATGTAGCCCTAAGCAGTGACTGGCGATAAACACTTTCATGGAGAGGGGAGGCTTCCCAAAATTACGAATCTCCAGAAATCTCAGCAAATATTTTTTCACCCAAACTGGATGATACTTTCAGGTAATGATCAGTACACTAAGGCGACTTGGTTCCCCAAATTTCGTTCTTCTATGTTGAAGCGTTCGTTTCCAGTAACAGTTTGAATTTTTAGGTTTCACTCTGTTTTCTCCTATATTGATAGATGTATTTGGAACTCTAAATCCAACACGGTTTGTGCTAGCTTCTTGAAACTTGACACAATAAAGTAGTTTCACGTTCTATCTCTATGTTTTGTTTCCTCTTGATGTAGCCCTAAGCAGTGACTGACGAGAAACACTTTCATGGAAAGGGGTTGCCAGGCTTCCCAAAATTACGAATCTCCAGAAATCTCAGCAAATATTTTTTCACCCACAATGGATGATACTTTCAGGTAATGATCAGTACACTAAGGCGACTTGGTTCCCCAAATTTCGTTCTTCTATATTGAAGCATTCGTTTCCAGTAACAGTTTGAATTTTTAGGTTTCACTCTGTTTTCTCCTATATTGATAGATGTATTTGGAACTCTAAATCCAACACGGTTTGTGCTAGCTTCTTGAAACTTGACACAATAAAGGAGTTTCACGTTCTATCTCTATGTTTTGTTTCCTCTTGATGTTGCCCTAAGCAGTGACTGGCGATAAACACTTTCATGGAAAGGGGTTGCCAGGCTTCCCAAAATTACGAATCTCCAGAAATCTCAGCAAATATTTTTTCACCTAAACTGGATGATACTTTCAGGTAATGATCAGTACACTAAGGCGACTTGGTTCCCCAAATTTCGTTCTTCTGTGTTGAAGCGTTCGTTTCCAGTAACAGTTTGAATTTTTAGGTTTCACTCTGTTTTCTCCTCTATTGATAGATGTATTTGGAACTCTGAATCCAACACGGTTTGTGCTAGCTTCTTGAAACTTGACGCAATAAAGTAGTTTCACGTTCTATCTCTATGTTTTGTTTCCTCTTGATGTAGCCCTAAGCAGTGACTGGCGAGAAACACTTTCATGGAAAGGGGTTGCCAGGCTTCCCAAAATTACGAATCTCCAGAAATCTCAGCAAATATTTTTTCACCCAAACTGGATGATACTTTCAGGTAATGATCAGTACACTAAGGCGACTTGGTTCCCCAAATTTCGTACTTCTATGTTGAAGCGTTCGTTTCCAGTAACAGTTTGAATTTTTAGGTTTCACTCTGTTTTCTCCTATATTGATAGATGTATTTGGAACTCTAAATCCAACACGGTTTGTGCTAGCTTCTGGAAACTTGACACAATAAAGCAGTTTCACGTTCTATCTCTAGGTTTTGTTTCCTCTTGATGTAGCCCTAAGCAGTGACTGGCAAAAAACACTTACATGGAAAGGGGTTGCCAGGCTTCCCAAAATTACGAATCTCCAGAAATCTCAGCAAATATTTTTTCACCCAAACTGGATGATACTTTCAGGTAATGATCAGTACACTAAGGCGACGTGGTTCCCCAAATTTCGTTCTTCTATGTTGAAGCGTTCGTTTCCAGTAACAGTTTGAATTTTTAGGTTTCACTCTGTTTTCTCCTATATTGATAGATGTATTTGGAACTCTGAATCCAACAAGGTTTGTGCTAGGTTCTTGAAACTTGACACAATAAAGTAGTTTCACGTTCTATCTCTATGTTTTGTTTCCTCTTGATGTAGCCCTAACAGTGACTGGCGAGAAACACTTTCATGGAAAGGGGTTGCCAGGCTTCCCAAATATACGAATCTCCAGAAATCGCAGCAAATATTTTTTCACCCAAACAGGATGATACCTTCAGGTAATGATCAGTACACTAAGGCGACTTGGTTCCCCAAATTTCGTTCTTCTATGTTGAAGCGTTCGTTTCCAGTAACAGTTTGAATTTTTAGGTTTCACTCTGTTTTCTCCTCTATTGATAGATGTATTTGGAACTCTGAATCCAACAAAGTTTGTGCTAGGTTCTTGAAACTTGACACAATAAAGTAGTTTCACGTTCTATCTCTATGTTTTGTTTCCTCTTGATGTAGCCCTAAGCAGTGACTGGCGATAAACACTTTCATGGAGAGGGGTGGCTTCCCAAAATTACGAATCTCCAGAAATCTCAGCAAATATTTTTTCACCCAAACTGGATGATACTTTCAGGTAATGATCAGTACACTAAGGCGACTTGGTTCCCCAAATTTCGTTCTTCTATGTTGAAGCGTTCGTTTCCAGTAACAGTTTGAATTTTTAGGTTTCACTCTGTTTTCTCCTATATTGATAGATATATTTGGAACTCTAAATCCAACACGGTTTGTGCTAACTTCTTGAAACTTGACACAATAAAGTAGTTTCACGTTCTATCTCTATGTTTTGTTTCCTCTTGATGTAGCCCTAAGCAGTGACTGACGAGAAACACTTTCATGGAAAGGGGTTGCCAGGCTTCCCAAAATTACGAATCTCCAGAAATCTCAGCAAATATTTTTTCACCCACACTGGATGATACTTTCAGGTAATGATCAGTACACTAAGGCGACTTGGTTCCCCAAATTTCGTTCTTCTATATTGAAGCATTCGTTTCCAGTAACAGTTTGAATTTTTAGGTTTCACTCTGTTTTCTCCTATATTGATAGATGTATTTGGAACTCTAAATCCAACACGGTTTGTGCTAGCTTCTTGAAACTTGACACAATAAAGGAGTTTCACGTTCTATCTCTATGTTTTGTTTCCTCTTGATGTTGCCCTAAGCAGTGACTGGCGATAAACACTTTCATGGAAAGGGGTTGCCAGGCTTCCCAAATATACGAATCTCCAGAAATCTCAGGAAATATTTTTTCACCCAAACAGGATGATACTTTCAGGTAATGATCAGTACACTAAGGCGACTTGGTTCCCCAAATTTCGTTCTTCTATGTTGAAGCGTTCGTTTCCAGTAACAGTTTGAATTTTTAGGTTTCACTCTGTTTTCTCCTATATTGATAGATGTATTTGGAACTCTCAATCCAACACGGTTTGTGCTAGCTTCCTGAAACTTGACACAATAAAGGAGTTTCACGTTCTATCTCTATGTTTTGTTTCCTCTTGATGTAGCCCTAAGCAGTGACTGGCGAGAAACACTTTCATGGAAAGGGGTTGCCAGGCTTCCCAAAATTACGAATCTCCAGAAATCTCAGCAAATATTTTTTCACCCAAACTGGATGATACTTTCAGGTAATGATCAGTACACTAAGGCGACTTGGTTCCCCAAATTTCGTTCTTCTGTGTTGAAGCGTTCGTTTCCAGTAACAGTTTGAATTTTTAGGTTTCACTCTGTTTTCTCCTCTATTGATAGATGTATTTGGAACTCTGAATCCAACACGGTTTGTGCTAGCTTCTTGAAACTTGACGCAATAAAGTAGTTTCACTTTCTATCTCTATGTTTTGTTTCCTCTTGATGTAGCCCTAAGCAGTGACTGGCGAGAAACACTTTCATGGAAAGGGGTTGCCAGGCTTCCCAAAATTACGAATCTCCAGAAATCTCAGCAAATATTTTTTCACCCAAACTGGATGATACTTTCAGGTAATGATCAGTACACTAAGGCGACTTGGTTCCCCAAATTTCGTACTTCTATGTTGAAGCGTTCGTTTCCAGTAACAGTTTGAATTTTTAGGTTTCACTCTGTTTTCTCCTATATTGATAGATGTATTTGGAACTCTAAATCCAACACGGTTTGTGCTAGCTTCTGGAAACTTGACACAATAAAGCAGTTTCACGTTCTATCTCTAGGTTTTGTTTCCTCTTGATGTAGCCCTAAGCAGTGACTGGCAAAAAACACTTCCATGGAAAGGGGTTGCCAGGCTTCCCAAAATTACGAATCTCCAGAAATCTCAGCAAATATTTTTTCACCCAAACTGGATGATACTTTCAGGTAATGATCAGTACACTAAGGCGACGTGGTTCCCCAAATTTCGTTCTTCTATGTTGAAGCGTTCGTTTCCAGTAACAGTTTGAATTTTTAGGTTTCACTCTGTTTTCTCCTATATTGATAGATGTATTTGGAACTCTGAATCCAACAAGGTTTGTGCTAGGTTCTTGAAACTTGACACAATAAAGTAGTTTCACGTTCTATCTCTATGTTTTGTTTCCTCTTGATGTAGCCCTAACAGTGACTGGCGAGAAACACTTTCATGGAAAGGGGTTGCCAGGCTTCCCAAATATACGAATCTCCAGAAATCGCAGCAAATATTTTTTCACCCAAACAGGATGATACCTTCAGGTAATGATCAGTACACTAAGGCGACTTGGTTCCCCAAATTTCGTTCTTCTATGTTGAAGCGTTCGTTTCCAGTAACAGTTTGAATTTTTAGGTTTCACTCTGTTTTCTCCTCTATTGATAGATGTATTTGGAACTCTAAATCCAACACGGTTTGTGCTAGCTTCTTGAAACTTGACACAATAAAGTAGTTTCACGTTCTATCTCTATGTTTTGTTTCCTCTTGATGTAGCCCTAAGCAGTGACTGGCGATAAACACTTTCATGGAAAGGGGTGGCTTCCCAAAATTACGAATCTCCAGAAATCTCAGGAAATATTTTTTCACCCAAACTGGATGATACTTTCAGGTAATGATCACTACACTAACGCGACTTGGTTCCCCAAATTTCGTTCTTCTATGTTGAAGCGTTCGTTTCCAGTAACAGTTTGAATTTTTAGGTTTCACTCTGTTTTCTCCTATATTGATAGATGTATTTGGAACTCTAAATCCAACACGGTTTGTGCTAGCTTCTTGAAACTTGACACAATAAAGCAGTTTCACGTTCTATCTCTATGTTTTGTTTCCTCTTGATGTAGCCCTAAGCAGTGACTGGCAAGAAACACTTTCATGGAAAGGGGTTGCCATGCTTCCCAAAATTACGAATCTCCAGAAATCTCAGCAAATATTTTTTCACCCAAACTGGATGATACTTTCAGGTAATGATCAGTACACTAAGGCGACTTGGTTCCCCAAATGTCGTTCTTCTATGTTGAAGCGTTCGTTTCCAGTAACAGTTTGAATTTTTAGGTTTCACTCTGTTTTCTCCTATATTGATAGATGTATTTGGAACTCTAAATCCAACACGGTTTGTGCTAGCTTCTTGAAACTTGACACAATATAGTAATTTCACGTTCTATCTCTATGTTTTGTTTCCTCTTGATGTAGCCCCAAGCAGTGACTGAGGAGAAACACTTTCATGGAAAGGGGTTGCCAAGCTTCCTAAAATTACAAATCTCCAGAAATCTCAGCAAATATTTTTTCACCCAAACAGGATGATACTTTCAGGTAATGATCAGTACACTAAGGCGACTTGGTTCTCTAAATTTCGTTCTTCTATGTTGAAGCGTTCGTTTCCAGTAACAGTTTGAAATTTAGGTTTCACTCTGTTTTCTCCTATATTGATAGATGTATTTGGAACTCTAAATCCAACACGGTTTGTGCTAGCTTCTTGAAACTTGACACAATAAAGTAGTTTCACGTTGTATCTCTATGTTTTGTTTCCTCTTGATGTAGCCCTAACAGTGACTGGCGAGAAACACTTTCATGGAAAGGGGTTGCCAGGCTTCCCAAATATACGAATCTCCAGAAATCTCAGGAAATATTTTTTCACCCAAACAGGATGATACTTTCAGGTAATGATCAGTACACTAAGGCGACTTGGTTCCCCAAATTTCGTTCTTCTATGTTGAAGCGTTCGTTTCCAGTAACAGTTTGAATTTTTAGGTTTCACTCTGTTTTCTCCTATATTGATAGATGTATTTGGAACTCTGAATCCAACAAGGTTTGTGCTAGGTTCTTGAAACTTGACACAATAAAGTAGTTTCACGTTCTATCTCTATGTTTTGTTTCCTCTTGATGTAGCCGTAAGCAGTGACTGGCGATAAACCCTTTCATGGAGAGGGGTGGCTTCCCAAAATTACGAATCTCCAGAAATCTCAGCAAATATTTTTTCACCCAAACTGGATGATACTTTCAGGTAATGATCACTACACTAACGCGACTTGGTTCCCCAAATTTCGTTCTTCTCTGTTGAAGCGTTCGTTTCCAGTAACAGTTTGAATTTTTAGGTTTCACTCTGTTTTCTCCTATATTGATAGATGTATTTGGAACTCTGAATACAACACGGTTTGTGCTAGCTTCTTGAAACTTGACACAATAAAGTAGTTTCACGTTCTATCTCTATGTTTTGTTTCCTCTTGATGTAGCCCTAAGCAGTGACTGACGAGAAACACTTTCATGGAAAGGGGTTGCCAGGCTTCCCAAAATTACGAATCTCCAGAAATCTCAGCAAATATTTTTTCACCCAAACTGGATGATACTTTCAGGTAATGATCAGTACACTAAGGCGACTTGGTTCCCCAAATTTCGTTCTTCTATATTGAAGCGTTCGTTTCCAGTAACAGTTTGAATTTTTAGGTTTCACTCTGTTTTCTCCTATATTGATAGATGTATTTGGAACTCTAAATCCAACACGGTTTGTGCTAGCTTCTTGAAACTTGACACAATAAAGTAGTTTCACGTTCTATCTCTATGTTTTGTTTCCTCTTGATGTAGCCCTAACAGTGACTGGCGAGAAACACTTTCATGGAAAGGGGTTGCCAGGCTTCCCAAATATACGAATCTCCAGAAATCTCAGGAAATATTTTTTCACCCAAATAGGATGATACTTTCAGGTAATGATCAGTACACTATGGCGACTTGGTTCCCCAAATTTCGTATTTCTATATTGAAGCGTTCGTTTCCAGTAACAGTTTGAATTTTTAGGTTTCACTCTGTTTTCTCCTATATTGATAGATGTATTTGGAACTCTAAATCCAACACGGTTTTTGCTAGCTTCATGAAACTTGACACAATAAAGTAGTTTCACGTTCTATCTCTATGTTTTGTTTCCTCTTGATGTAGCCCTAAGCAGTGACTGGCGAGAAACACTTTCATGGAAAGGGGTTGCCAGGCTTCCCAAAATTACGAATCTCCAGAAATCTCAGCAAATATTTTTTCACCCAAACTGGATGATACTTTCAGGTAATGATCAGTACACTAAGGCGACGTGGTTCCCCCAATTTCGTTCTTCTATGTTGAAGCATTCGTTTCCAGTAACAGTTTGAATTTTTAGGTTTCACTCTGTTTTCTCCTATATTGATAGATGTATTTGGAACTCTAAATCCAACACGGTTTGTGCTAGCTTCTTGAAACTTGACACAATAAAGCAGTTTCACGTTCTATCTCTATGTTTTGTTTCCTATTGATGTAGCCCTAAGCAGTGACTGGCAAGAAACACTTTCATGGAAAGGGGTTGCCATGCTTCCCAAAATTACGAATCTCCAGAAATCTCAGCAAATATTTTTTCACCCAAACTGGATGATACTTTCAGGTAATGATCAGTACACTAAGGCGACTTGGTTCCCCAAATGTCGTTCTTCTATGTTGAAGCGTTCGTTTCCAGTAACAGTTTGAATTTTTAGGTTTCACTCTGTTTTCTCCTATATTGATAGATGTATTTGGAACTCTAAATCCAACACGGTTTGTGCTAGCTTCTTGAAACTTGACACAATAAAGTAGTTTCACGTTCTATCTCTATGTTTTGTTTCCTCTTGATGTAGCCCTAAGCAGTGACTGGCAAGAAACACTTTCATGGAAAGGGGTTGCCATGCTTCCCAAAATTACGAATCTCCAGAAATCTCAGCAAATATTTTTTCACACAAACTGGATGATACTTTCAGGTAATGATCACTACACTAACGCGACTTGGTTCCCCAAATTTCGTTCTTCTATGTTGAAGCGTTCGTTTCCAGTAACAGTTTGAATTTTTAGGTTTCACTCTGTTTTCTCCTATATTGATAGATGTATTTGGAACTCTGAATACAACACGGTTTGTGCTAGCTTCTTGAAACTTGACACAATAAAGTAGTTTCACGTTCTATCTCTATGTTTTGTTTCCTCTTGATGTAGCCCTAAGCAGTGACTGACGAGAAACACTTTCATGGAAAGGGGTTGCCAGGCTTCCCAAAATTACGAATCTCCAGAAATCTCAGCAAATATTTTTTCACCCACACTGGATGATACTTTCAGGTAATGATCAGTACACTAAGGCGACTTGGTTCCCCAAATTTCGTTCTTCTATATTGAAGCATTCGTTTCCAGTAACAGTTTGAATTTTTAGGTTTCACTCTGTTTTCTCCTATATTGATAGATGTATTTGGAACTCTAAATCCAACACGGTTTGTGCTAGCTTCTTGAAACTTGACACAATAAAGGAGTTTCACGTTCTATCTCTATGTTTTGTTTCCTCTTGATGTTGCCCTAAGCAGTGACTGGCGATAAACACTTTCATGGAAAGGGGTTGCCAGGCTTCCCAAATATACGAATCTCCAGAAATCTCAGGAAATATTTTTTCACCCAAACAGGATGATACTTTCAGGTAATGATCAGTACACTAAGGCGACTTGGTTCCCCAAATTTCGTTCTTCTATGTTGAAGCGTTCGTTTCCAGTAACAGTTTGAATTTTTAGGTTTCACTCTGTTTTCTCCTATATTGATAGATGTATTTGGAACTCTCAATCCAACACGGTTTGTGCTAGCTTCCTGAAACTTGACACAATAAAGGAGTTTCACGTTCTATCTCTATGTTTTGTTTCCTCTTGATGTAGCCCTAAGCAGTGACTGGCGAGAAACACTTTCATGGAAAGGGGTTGCCAGGCTTCCCAAAATTACGAATCTCCAGAAATCTCAGCAAATATTTTTTCACCCAAACTGGATGATACTTTCAGGTAATGATCAGTACACTAAGGCGACTTGGTTCCCCAAATTTCGTTCTTCTGTGTTGAAGCGTTCGTTTCCAGTAACAGTTTGAATTTTTAGGTTTCACTCTGTTTTCTCCTCTATTGATAGATGTATTTGGAACTCTGAATCCAACACGGTTTGTGCTAGCTTCTTGAAACTTGACGCAATAAAGTAGTTTCACTTTCTATCTCTATGTTTTGTTTCCTCTTGATGTAGCCCTAAGCAGTGACTGGCGAGAAACACTTTCATGGAAAGGGGTTGCCAGGCTTCCCAAAATTACGAATCTCCAGAAATCTCAGCAAATATTTTTTCACCCAAACTGGATGATACTTTCAGGTAATGATCAGTACACTAAGGCGACTTGGTTCCCCAAATTTCGTACTTCTATGTTGAAGCGTTCGTTTCCAGTAACAGTTTGAATTTTTAGGTTTCACTCTGTTTTCTCCTATATTGATAGATGTATTTGGAACTCTAAATCCAACACGGTTTGTGCTAGCTTCTGGAAACTTGACACAATAAAGCAGTTTCACGTTCTATCTCTAGGTTTTGTTTCCTCTTGATGTAGCCCTAAGCAGTGACTGGCAAAAAACACTTCCATGGAAAGGGGTTGCCAGGCTTCCCAAAATTACGAATCTCCAGAAATCTCAGCAAATATTTTTTCACCCAAACTGGATGATACTTTCAGGTAATGATCAGTACACTAAGGCGACGTGGTTCCCCAAATTTCGTTCTTCTATGTTGAAGCGTTCGTTTCCAGTAACAGTTTGAATTTTTAGGTTTCACTCTGTTTTCTCCTATATTGATAGATGTATTTGGAACTCTGAATCCAACAAGGTTTGTGCTAGGTTCTTGAAACTTGACACAATAAAGTAGTTTCACGTTCTATCTCTATGTTTTGTTTCCTCTTGATGTAGCCCTAACAGTGACTGGCGAGAAACACTTTCATGGAAAGGGGTTGCCAGGCTTCCCAAATATACGAATCTCCAGAAATCGCAGCAAATATTTTTTCACCCAAACAGGATGATACCTTCAGGTAATGATCAGTACACTAAGGCGACTTGGTTCCCCAAATTTCGTTCTTCTATGTTGAAGCGTTCGTTTCCAGTAACAGTTTGAATTTTTAGGTTTCACTCTGTTTTCTCCTCTATTGATAGATGTATTTGGAACTCTAAATCCAACACGGTTTGTGCTAGCTTCTTGAAACTTGACACAATAAAGTAGTTTCACGTTCTATCTCTATGTTTTGTTTCCTCTTGATGTAGCCCTAAGCAGTGACTGGCGATAAACACTTTCATGGAAAGGGGTGGCTTCCCAAAATTACGAATCTCCAGAAATCTCAGGAAATATTTTTTCACCCAAACTGGATGATACTTTCAGGTAATGATCACTACACAAACGCGACTTGGTTCCCCAAATTTCGTTCTTCTATGTTGAAGCGTTCGTTTCCAGTAACAGTTTGAATTTTTAGGTTTCACTCTGTTTTCTCCTATATTGATAGATGTATTTGGAACTCTAAATCCAACACGGTTTGTGCTAGCTTCTTGAAACTTGACACAATAAAGCAGTTTCACGTTCTATCTCTATGTTTTGTTTCCTCTTGATGTAGCCCTAAGCAGTGACTGGCAAGAAACACTTTCATGGAAAGGGGTTGCCATGCTTCCCAAAATTACGAATCTCCAGAAATCTCAGCAAATATTTTTTCACCCAAACTGGATGATACTTTCAGGTAATGATCAGTACACTAAGGCGACTTGGTTCCCCAAATGTCGTTCTTCTATGTTGAAGCGTTCGTTTCCAGTAACAGTTTGAATTTTTAGGTTTCACTCTGTTTTCTCCTATATTGATAGATGTATTTGGAACTCTAAATCCAACACGGTTTGTGCTAGCTTCTTGAAACTTGACACAATATAGTAATTTCACGTTCTATCTCTATGTTTTGTTTCCTCTTGATGTAGCCCCAAGCAGTGACTGAGGAGAAACACTTTCATGGAAAGGGGTTGCCAAGCTTCCTAAAATTACAAATCTCCAGAAATCTCAGCAAATATTTTTTCACCCAAACAGGATGATACTTTCAGGTAATGATCAGTACACTAAGGCGACTTGGTTCTCTAAATTTCGTTCTTCTATGTTGAAGCGTTCGTTTCCAGTAACAGTTTGAAATTTAGGTTTCACTCTGTTTTCTCCTATATTGATAGATGTATTTGGAACTCTAAATCCAACACGGTTTGTGCTAGCTTCTTGAAACTTGACACAATAAAGTAGTTTCACCTTGTATCTCTATGTTTTGTTTCCTCTTGATGTAGCCCTAACAGTGACTGGCGAGAAACACTTTCATGGAAAGGGGTTGCCAGGCTTCCCAAATATACGAATCTCCAGAAATCTCAGGAAATATTTTTTCACCCAAACAGGATGATACTTTCAGGTAATGATCAGTACACTAAGGCGACTTGGTTCCCCAAATTTCGTTCTTCTATGTTGAAGCGTTCGTTTCCAGTAACAGTTTGAATTTTTAGGTTTCACTCTGTTTTCTCCTATATTGATAGATGTATTTGGAACTCTGAATCCAACAAGGTTTGTGCTAGGTTCTTGAAACTTGACACAATAAAGTAGTTTCACGTTCTATCTCTATGTTTTGTTTCCTCTTGATGTAGCCGTAAGCAGTGACTGGCGATAAACCCTTTCATGGAGAGGGGTGGCTTCCCAAAATTACGAATCTCCAGAAATCTCAGCAAATATTTTTTCACCCAAACTGGATGATACTTTCAGGTAATGATCACTACACTAACGCGACTTGGTTCCCCAAATTTCGTTCTTCTCTGTTGAAGCGTTCGTTTCCAGTAACAGTTTGAATTTTTAGGTTTCACTCTGTTTTCTCCTATATTGATAGATGTATTTGGAACTCTGAATACAACACGGTTTGTGCTAGCTTCTTGAAACTTGACACAATAAAGTAGTTTCACGTTCTATCTCTATGTTTTGTTTCCTCTTGATGTAGCCCTAAGCAGTGACTGACGAGAAACACTTTCATGGAAAGGGGTTGCCAGGCTTCCCAAAATTACGAATCTCCAGAAATCTCAGCAAATATTTTTTCACCCAAACTGGATGATACTTTCAGGTAATGATCAGTACACTAAGGCGACTTGGTTCCCCAAATTTCGTTCTTCTATATTGAAGCGTTCGTTTCCAGTAACAGTTTGAATTTTTAGGTTTCACTCTGTTTTCTCCTATATTGATAGATGTATTTGGAACTCTAAATCCAACACGGTTTGTGCTAGCTTCTTGAAACTTGACACAATAAAGTAGTTTCACGTTCTATCTCTATGTTTTGTTTCCTCTTGATGTAGCCCTAACAGTGACTGGCGAGAAACACTTTCATGGAAAGGGGTTGCCAGGCTTCCCAAATATACGAATCTCCAGAAATCTCAGGAAATATTTTTTCACCCAAATAGGATGATACTTTCAGGTAATGATCAGTACACTATGGCGACTTGGTTCCCCAAATTTCGTTTTTCTATATTGAAGCGTTCGTTTCCAGTAACAGTTTGAATTTTTAGGTTTCACTCTGTTTTCTCCTATATTGATAGATGTATTTGGAACTCTAAATCCAACACGGTTTTTGCTAGCTTCATGAAACTTGACACAATAAAGTAGTTTCACGTTCTATCTCTATGTTTTGTTTCCTCTTGATGTAGCCCTAAGCAGTGACTGGCGAGAAACACTTTCATGGAAAGGGGTTGCCAGGCTTCCCAAAATTACGAATCTCCAGAAATCTCAGCAAATATTTTTTCACCCAAACTGGATGATACTTTCAGGTAATGATCAGTACACTAAGGCGACGTGGTTCCCCCAATTTCGTTCTTCTATGTTGAAGCATTCGTTTCCAGTAACAGTTTGAATTTTTAGGTTTCACTCTGTTTTCTCCTATATTGATAGATGTATTTGGAACTCTAAATCCAACACGGTTTGTGCTAGCTTCTTGAAACTTGACACAATAAAGCAGTTTCACGTTCTATCTCTATGTTTTGTTTCCTCTTGATGTAGCCCTAAGCAGTGACTGGCAAGAAACACTTTCATGGAAAGGGGTTGCCATGCTTCCCAAAATTACGAATCTCCAGAAATCTCAGCAAATATTTTTTCACCCAAACTGGATGATACTTTCAGGTAATGATCAGTACACTAAGGCGACTTGGTTCCCCAAATGTCGTTCTTCTATGTTGAAGCGTTCGTTTCCAGTAACAGTTTGAATTTTTAGGTTTCACTCTGTTTTCTCCTATATTGATAGATGTATTTGGAACTCTAAATCCAACACGGTTTGTGCTAGCTTCTTGAAACTTGACACAATAAAGTAGTTTCACGTTCTATCTCTATGTTTTGTTTCCTCTTGATGTAGCCCTAAGCAGTGACTGGCAAGAAACACTTTCATGGAAAGGGGTTGCCATGCTTCCCAAAATTACGAATCTCCAGAAATCTCAGCAAATATTTTTTCACACAAACTGGATGATACTTTCAGGTAATGATCACTACACTAACGCGACTTGGTTCCCCAAATTTCGTTCTTCTATGTTGAAGCGTTCGTTTCCAGTAACAGTTTGAATTTTTAGGTTTCACTCTGTTTTCTCCTATATTGATAGATGTATTTGGAACTCTGAATACAACACGGTTTGTGCTAGCTTCTTGAAACTTGACACAATAAAGTAGTTTCACGTTCTATCTCTATGTTTTGTTTCCTCTTGATGTAGCCCTAAGCAGTGACTGACGAGAAACACTTTCATGGAAAGGGGTTGCCAGGCTTCCCAAAATTACGAATCTCCAGAAATCTCAGCAAATATTTTTTCACCCAAACTGGATGATACTTTCAGGTAATGATCAGTACACTAAGGCGACTTGGTTCCCCAAATTTCGTTCTTCTATATTGAAGCGTTCGTTTCCAGTAACAGTTTGAATTTTTAGGTTTCACTCTGTTTTCTCCTATATTGATAGATGTATTTGGAACTCTAAATCCAACACGGTTTTTGCTAGCTTCATGAAACTTGACACAATAAAGTAGTTTCACGTTCTATCACTATGTTTTGTTTCCTCTTGATGTAGTCCTAACAGTGACTGGCGAGAAACACTTTCATGGAAAGGGGTTGCCAGGCTTCCCAAATATACGAATCTCCAGAAATCTCAGGAAATATTTTTTCACCCAAATAGGATGATACTTTCAGGTAATGATCAGTACACTATGGCGACTTGGTTCCCCAAATTTCGTTTTTCTATATTGAAGCGTTCGTTTCCAGTAACAGTTTGAATTTTTAGGTTTCACTCTGTTTTCTCCTATATTGATAGATGTATTTGGAACTCTAAATCCAACACGGTTTTTGCTAGCTTCATGAAACTTGACACAATAAAGTAGTTTCACGTTCTATCACTATGTTTTGTTTCCTCTTGATGTAGTCCTAACAGTGACTGGCGAGAAACACTTTCATGGAAAGGGGTTGCCAGGCTTCCCAAATATACGAATCTCCAGAAATCTCAGCAAATATTTTTTCACCCAAACATGATGATACTTTCAGGTAATGATCAGTACACTATGGCGACTTGGTTCCCCAAATTTCATTTTTCTATGTTGAAGCGTTCGTTTCCAGTAACAGTTTGAATTTTTAGGTTTCACTCTGTTTTCTCCTATATTGATAGATGTATTTGGAACTCTAAATCCAACACGGTTTGTGCTAGCTTCTTGAAACTTGACACAATAAAGTAGTTTCACGTTCTATCTCTATGTTTTGTTTCCTCTTGATGTAGCCCTAACAGTGACCGGCGAGAAACACTTTCATGGAAAGGGGTTGCCAGGCTTCCCAAATATACGAATCTCCAGAAATCTCAGGAAATATTTTTTCACCCAAACAGGATGATACTTTCAGGTAATGATCACTACACTAACGCGACTTGGTTCCCCAAATTTCGTTCTTCTATGTTGAAGCGTTCGTTTCCAGTAACAGTTTGAATTTTTAGGTTTCACTCTGTTTTCTCCTATATTGATAGATGTATTTGGAACTCTAAATCCAACACGGTTTGTGCTAGCTTCTGGAAACATGACACAATAAAGCAGTTTCACGTTCTATCTCTATGTTTTGTTTCCTCTTGATGTAGTCCTAAGCAGTGACTGGCAAAAAACACTTTCATGGAAAGGGGTTGCCAGGCTTCCCAAAATTACGAATCTCCAGAAATCTCAGCAAATATTTTTTTCACCCAAACTGGATGATACTTTCAGGTAATGATCAGTACACTAAGGCGACTTGGTTCCCCAAATGTCGTTCTTCTATGTTGAAGCGTTCGTTTCCAGTAACAGTTTGAATTTTTAGGTTTCACTCTGTTTTCTCCTATATTGATAGATGTATTTGGAACTCTAAATCCAACACGGTTTGTGCTAGCTTCTTGAAACTTGACACAATAAAGTAGTTTCACGTTCTATCTCTATGTTTTGTTTCCTCTTGATGTAGACCTAAGCATTGACTGGCGAGAAACACTTTCATGGAAAGGGGTGGCTTCCCAAAATTACGAATCTCCAGAAATCGCAGCAAATATTTTTTCACCCAAACTGGATGATACTTTCAGGTAATGATCAGTACACTAAGGCGACTTGGTTCCCCAAATTTCGTTCTTCTATGTTGAAGCGTTCGTTTCCAGTAACAGTTTGAATTTTTAGGTTTCACTCTGTTTTCTCCTATATTGATAGATGTATTTGGAACTCTAAATCCAACACGGTTTGTGCTAGCTTCTTGAAACTTGACACAATAAAGTAGTTTCACGTTCTATCTCTATGTTTTGTTTCCTCTTGATGTAGCCCTAAGCATTGACTGGCGAGAAACACTTTCATGGAAAGGGGTGGCTTCCCAAAATTACGAATCTCCAGAAATCTCAGCAAATATTTTTTCACCCAAACTGGATGATACTTTCAGGTAATGATCACTACACTAACGCGACTTGGTTCCCCAAATTTCGTTCTTCTATGTTGAAGCGTTCGGTTCCAGTAACAGTTTGAATTTTTAGGTTTCACTCTGTTTTCTCCTATATTGATAGATGTATTTGGAACTCTGAATACAACACGGTTTGTGCTAGCTTCTTGAAACTTGACACAATAAAGTAGTTTCACGTTCTATCTCTATGTTTTGTTTCCTCTTGATGTAGCCCTAAGCAGTGACTGACGAGAAACACTTTCATGGAAAGGGGTTGCCAGGCTTCCCAAAATTACGAATCTCCAGAAATCTCAGCAAATATTTTTTAACCCAAACTGGATGATACTTTCAGGTAATGATCAGTACACTAAGGCGACTTGGTTCCCCAAATTTCGTTCTTCTATATTGAAGCGTTCGTTTCCAGTAACAGTTTGAATGTTTAGGTTTCACTCTGTTTTCTCCTATATTGATAGATGTATTTGGAACTCTAAATCCAACACGGTTTGTGCTAGCTTCTTGAAACTTGACACAATAAAGTAGTTTCACGTTCTATCTCTATGTTTTGTTTCCTCTTGATGTAGCCCTAAGCATTGACTGGCGAGAAACACTTTCATGGAAAGGGGTGGCTTCCCAAAATTACGAATCTCCAGAAATCTCAGCAAATATTTTTTCACCCAAACTGGATGATACTTTCAGGTAATGATCACTACACTAACGCGACTTGGTTCCCCAAATTTCGTTCTTCTATGTTGAAGCGTTCGTTTCCAGTAACAGTTTGAATTTTTAGGTTTCACTCTGTTTTCTCCTATATTGATAGATGTATTTGGAACTCTGAATACAACACGGTTTGTGCTAGCTTCTTGAAACTTGACACAATAAAGTAGTTTCACGTTCTATCTCTATGTTTTGTTTCCTCTTGATGTAGCCCTAAGCAGTGACTGACGAGAAACACTTTCATGGAAAGGGGTTGCCAGGCTTCCCAAAATTACGAATCTCCAGAAATCTCAGCAAATATTTTTTAACCCAAACTGGATGATACTTTCAGGTAATGATCAGTACACTAAGGCGACTTGGTTCCCCAAATTTCGTTCTTCTATATTGAAGCGTTCGTTTCCAGTAACAGTTTGAATGTTTAGGTTTCACTCTGTTTTCTCCTATATTGATAGATGTATTTGGAACTCTAAATCCAACACGGTTTGTGCTAGCTTCTTGAAACTTGACACAATAAAGTAGTTTCACGTTCTATCTCTATGTTTTGTTTCCTCTTGATGTAGCCCTAACAGTGACTGGCGAGAAACACTTTCATGGAAAGGGGTTGCCAGGCTTCCCAAATATACGAATCTCCAGAAATCTCAGGAAATATTTTTTCACCCAAACAGGATGATACTTTCAGGTAATGATCAGTACACTATGGCGACTTGGTTCCCCAAGTTTCGTTTTTCTATATTGAAGCGTTCGTTTCCAGTAACAGTTTGAATTTTTAGGTTTCACTCTGTTGTCTCCTATATTGATAGATGTATTTGGAACTCTAAATCCAACACGGTTTTTGCTAGCTTCATGAAACTTGACACAATAAAGTAGTTTCACGTTCTATCTCTATGTTTTGTTTCCTCTTGATGTAGCCCTAACAGTGACTGGCGAGAAACACTTTCATGGAAAGGGGTTGCCAGGCTTCCCAAATATACGAATCTCCAGAAATCTCAGGAAATATTTTTTCACCCAAACAGGATGATACTTTCAGGTAATGATCAGTACACTAAGGCGACTTGGTTCCCCAAATTTCGTTCTTCTATGTTGAAGCGTTCGTTTCCAGTAACAGTTTGAATTTTTAGGTTTCACTCTGTTTTCTCCTATATTGATAGATGTATTTGGAACTCTAAATCCAACATGGTTTGTGCTAGCTTCTTGAAACTTGACACAATAAAGTAGTTTCACGTTCTATCTCTATGTTTTGTTTCCTCTTGATGTAGCCCTAACAGTGACCGGCGAGAAACACTTTCATGTAAAGGGGTTGCCAGGCTTCCCAAAATTACGAATCTCCAGAAATCTCAGCAAATATTTTTTCACCCAAACAGGATGATACTTTCAGGTAATGATCAGTACACTAAGGCGACTTGGTTCCCCAAATTTCGTTCTTCTATGTTGAAGCGTTCGTTTCCAGTAACAGTTTGAATTTTTAGGTTTCACTCTGTTTTCTCCTATATTGATAGATGTATTTGGAACTCTAAATCCAACACGGTTTGTGCTAGCTTCTTGAAACTTGACACAATAAAGTAGTTTCACGTTCTATCTCTATGTTTTGTTTCCTCTTGATGTAGCCCTAACAGTGACCGGCGAGAAACACTTTCATGTAAAGGGGTTGCCAGGCTTCCCAAAATTACGAATCTCCAGAAATCTCAGCAAATATTTTTTCACCCAAACTGGATGATACTTTCAGGTAATGATCAGTACACTAAGGCGACTTGGTTCCCCAAATGTCGTTTTTCTATATTGAAGCGTTCGTTTCCAGTAACAGTTTGAATTTTTAGGTTTCACTCTGTTTTCTCCTATATTGATAGAAGTATTTGGAACTCTAAATCCAACACGGTTTGTGCTAGCTTCTTGAAACTTGACACAATAAAGTAGTTTCATGTTCTATCTCTATGTTTTGTTTCCTCTTGAGGTAGCCCTAACAGTGACTGGCGAGAAACACTTTCATGGAAAGGGGTTGCCAGGCTTCCCAAATATACGAATCTCCAGAAATCTCAGGAAATATTTTTTCACCCAAACAGGATGATACTTTCAGGTAATGATCAGTACACTATGGCGACTTGGTTCCCCAAATTTCGTTTTTCTATGTTGAAGCGTTCGTTTCCAGTAACAGTTTGAATTTTTAGGTTTCACTCTGTTTTCTCCTATATTGATAGATGTATTTGGAACTCTAAATCCAACACGGTTTGTGCTAGCTTCTTGAAACTTGACAGAATAAAGTAGTTTCACGTTCTATCTCTATGTTTTGTTTCCTCTTGATGTAGCCCTAAGCAGTGACTGGCGAGAAACACTTTCATGGAAAGGGGTTGCCAGGCTTCCCAAAATTACGAATCTCCAGAAATCTCAGCAAATATTTTTTCACCCAAACAGGATGATACTTTCAGGTAATGATCAGTACACTAAGGCGACTTGGTTCCCCAAATTTCGTTCTTCTATGTTGAAGCGTTCGTTTCCAGTAACAGTTTGAATTTTTAGGTTTCACTCTGTTTTCTCCTATATTGATAGATGTATTTGGAACTCTAAATCCAACACGGTTTGTGCTAGCTTCTTGAAACTTGACACAATAAAGTAGTTTCACGTTCTATCTCTATGTTTTGTTTCCTCATGATGTAGCCCTAAGCATTGACTGGCGAGAAACACTTTCATGGAAAGGGGTGGCTTCCCAAAATTACGAATCTCCAGAAATCGCAGCAAATATTTTTTCACCCAAACTGGATGATACTTTCAGGTAATGATCAGTACACTAAGGCGACTTGGTTCCCCAAATTTCGTTCTTCTATGTTGAAGCGATCGTTTCCAGTAACAGTTTGAATTTTTAGGTTTCACTCTGTTTTCTCCTATATTGATAGAGGTATTTGGAACTCTGAATCCAACACGGTTTGTGCTAGCTTCTTGAAACTTGACACAATAAAGTAGGTTCACGTTCTATCTCTATGTTTTGTTTCCTCTTGATGTAGCCCTAAGCATTGACTGGCGAGAAACACTTTCATGGAAAGGGGTGGCTTCCCAAAATTACGAATCTCCAGAAATCTCAGCAAATATTTTTTCACCCAAACTGGATGATACTTTCAGGTAATGATCACTACACAAACGCGACTTGGTTCCCCAAATTTCGTTCTTCTATGTTGAAGCGTTCGTTTCCAGTAACAGTTTGAATTTTTAGGTTTCACTCTGTTTTCTCCTATATTGATAGATGTATTTGGAACTCTGAATACAACACGGTTTGTGCTAGCTTCTTGAAACTTGACACAATAAAGTAGTTTCACGTTCTATCTCTATGTTTTGTTTCCTCTTGATGTAGCCCTAACAGTGACCGGCGAGAAACACTTTCATGTAAAGGGGTTGCCAGGCTTCCCAAAATTACGAATCTCCAGAAATCTCAGCAAATATTTTTTCACCCAAACAGGATGATACTTTCAGGTAATGATCAGTACACTAAGGCGACTTGGTTCCCCAAATTTCGTTCTTCTATGTTGAAGCGTTCGTTTCCAGTAACAGTTTGAATTTTTAGGTTTCACTCTGTTTTCTCCTATATTGATAGATGTATTTGGAACTCTAAATCCAACACGGTTTGTGCTAGCTTCTTGAAACTTGACACAATAAAGTAGTTTCACGTTCTATCTCTATGTTTTGTTTCCTCTTGATGTAGCCCTAACAGTGACCGGCGAGAAACACTTTCATGGAAAGGGGTTGCCAGGCTTCCCAAAATTACGAATCTCCAGAAATCTCAGCAAATATTTTTTCACCCAAACAGGATCATACTTTCAGGTAATGATCAGTACACTAAGGCGACTTGCTTCCCCAAATTTCGTTCTTCTATGTTGAAGCGTTCGTTTCCAGTAACAGTTTGAATTTTTAGGTTTCACTCTGTTTTCTCCTATATTGATAGATGTATTTGGAACTCTAAATCCAACACGGTTTGTGCTAGCTTCTTGAAACTTGACACAATAAAGTAGTTTCACGTTCTATCTCTATGTTTTGTTTCCTCATGATGTAGCCCTAAGCATTGACTGGCGAGAAACACTTTCATGGAAAGGGGTGGCTTCCCAAAATTACGAATCTCCAGAAATCGCAGCAAATATTTTTTCACCCAAACTGGATGATACTTTCAGGTAATGATCAGTACACTAAGGCGACTTGGTTCCCCAAATGTCGTTTTTCTATATTGAAGCGTTCGTTTCCAGTAACAGTTTGAATTTTTAGGTTTCACTCTGTTTTCTCCTATATTGATAGAGGTATTTGGAACTCTAAATCCAACACGGTTTGTGCTAGCTTCTTGAAACTTGACACAATAAAGTAGTTTCATGTTCTATCTCTATGTTTTGTTTCCTCTTGAGGTAGCCCTAACAGTGACTGGCGAGAAACACTTTCATGGAAAGGGGTTGCCAGGCTTCCCAAATATACGAATCTCCAGAAATCTCAGGAAATATTTTTTCACCCAAACAGGATGATACTTTCAGGTAATGATCAGTACACTATGGCGACTTGGTTCCCCAAATTTCGTTTTTCTATGTTGAAGCGTTCGTTTCCAGTAACAGTTTGAATTTTTAGGTTTCACTCTGTTTTCTCCTATATTGATAGATGTATTTGGAACTCTAAATCCAACACGGTTTGTGCTAGCTTCTTGAAACTTGACACAATAAAGTAGTTTCACGTTCTATCTCTATGTTTTGTTTCCTCTTGATGTAGCCCTAAGCAGTGACTGGCGAGAAACACTTTCATGGAAAGGGGTTGCCAGGCTTCCCAAAATTACGAATCTCCAGAAATCTCAGCAAATATTTTTTCACCCAAACAGGATGATACTTTCAGGTAATGATCAGTACACTAAGGCGACTTGCTTCCCCAAATTTCGTTCTTCTATGTTGAAGCGTTCGTTTCCAGTAACAGTTTGAATTTTTAGGTTTCACTCTGTTTTCTCCTATATTGATAGATGTATTTGGAACTCTAAATCCAACACGGTTTGTGCTAGCTTCTTGAAACTTGACACAATAAAGTAGTTTCACGTTCTATCTCTACGTTTTGTTTCCTCATGATGTAGCCCTAAGCATTGACTGGCGAGAAACACTTTCATGGAAAGGGGTGGCTTCCCAAAATTACGAATCTCCAGAAATCGCAGCAAATATTTTTTCACCCAAACTGGATGATACTTTCAGGTAATGATCAGTACACTAAGGCGACTTGGTTCCCCAAATTTCGTTCTTCTATGTTGAAGCGTTCGTTTCCAGTAACAGTTTGAATTTTTAGGTTTCACTCTGTTTTCTCCTATATTGATAGAGGTATTTGGAACTCTGAATCCAACACGGTTAGTGCTAGCTTCTTGAAACTTGACACAATAAAGTAGGTTCACGTTCTATCTCTATGTTTTGTTTCCTCTTGATGTAGCCCTAAGCATTGACTGGCGAGAAACACTTTCATGGAAAGGGGTGGCTTCCCAAAATTACGAATCTCCAGAAATCTCAGCAAATATTTTTTCACCCAAACAGGATGATACTTTCAGGTAATGATCACTACACTAACGCGACTTGGTTCCCCAAATTTCGTTCTTCTATGTTGAAGCGTTCGTTTCCAGTAACAGTTTGAATTTTTAGGTTTCACTCTGTTTTCTCCTATATTGATAGATGTATTTGGAACTCTAAATCCAACACGGTTTGTGCTAGCTTCTTGAAACTTGACACAATAAAGTAGTTTCACGTTCTATCTCTATGTTTTGTTTCCTCTTGATGTAGCCCTAACAGTGACCGGCGAGAAACACTTTCATGTAAAGGGGTTGCCAGGCTTCCCAAAATTACGAATCTCCAGAAATCTCAGCAAATATTTTTTCACCCAAACAGGATGATACTTTCAGGTAATGATCAGTACACTAAGGCGACTTGGTTCCCCAAATTTCGTTCTTCTATGTTGAAGCGTTCGTTTCCAGTAACAGTTTGAATTTTTAGGTTTCACTCTGTTTTCTCCTATATTGATAGATGTATTTGGAACTCTAAATCCAACACGGTTTGTGCTAGCTTCTTGAAACTTGACACAATAAAGTAGTTTCACGTTCTATCTCTATGTTTTGTTTCCTCTTGATGTAGCCCTAACAGTGACCGGCGAGAAACACTTTCATGTAAAGGGGTTGCCAGGCTTCCCAAAATTACGAATCTCCAGAAATCTCAGCAAATATTTTTTCACCCAAACAGGATGATACTTTCAGGTAATGATCAGTACACTAAGGCGACTTGGTTCCCCAAATTTCGTTCTTCTATGTTGAAGCGTTCGTTTCCAGTAACAGTTTGAAATTTAGGTTTCACTCTGTTTTCTCCTATATTGATAGATGTATTTGGAACTCTGAATACAACACGGTTTGTGCTAGCTTCTTGAAACTTGACACAATAAAGTAGTTTCACGTTGTATCTCTATGTTTCGTTTCCTCTTGATGTAGCCCTAACAGTGACTGGCGAGAAACACTTTCATGGAAAGGGGTTGCCAGGCTTCCCAAATATACGAATCTCCAGAAATCTCAGGAAATATTTTTTCACCCAAACAGGATGATACTTTCAGGTAATGATCAGTACACTAAGGCGACTTGGTTCCCCAAATTTCGTTCTTCTATGTTGAAGCGTTCGTTTCCAGTAACAGTTTGAATTTTTAGGTTTCACTCTGTTTTCTCCTATATTGATAGATGTATTTGGAACTCTAAATCCAACACGGTTTGTGCTAGCTTCTTGAAACTTGACACAATATAGTAATTTCACGTTCTATCTCTATGTTTTGTTTCCTCTTGATGTAGCCCTAAGCATTGACTGGCGAGAAACACTTTCATGGAAAGGGGTGGCTTCCCAAAATTACGAATCTCCAGAAATCTCAGCAAATATTTTTTCACCCAAACTGGATGATACTTTCAGGTAATGATCACTACACTAACGCGACTTGGTTCCCCAAATTTCGTTCTTCTATGTTGAAGCGTTCGTTTCCAATAACAGTTTGAATTTTTAGGTTTCACTCTGTTTTCTCCTATATTGATAGATGTATTTGGAACTCTGAATACAACACGGTTTGTGCTAGCTTCTTGAAACTTGACACAATAAAGTAGTTTCACGTTCTATCTCTATGTTTTGTTTCCTCTTGATGTAGCCCTAAGCAGTGACTGACGAGAAACACTTTCTTGGAAAGGGGTTGCCAGGCTTCCCAAAATTACGAATCTCCAGAAATCTCAGCAAATATTTTTTCACCCAAACTGGATGATACTTTCAGGTAATGATCAGTACACTAAGGCGACTTGGTTCCCCAAATTTCGTTCTTCTATATTGAAGCGTTCGTTTCCAGTAACAGTTTGAATGTTTAGGTTTCACTCTGTTTTCTCCTATATTGATAGATGTATTTGGAACTCTAAATCCAACACGGTTTGTGCTAGCTTCTTGAAACTTGACACAATAAAGTAGTTTCACGTTCTATCTCTATGTTTTGTTTCCTCTTGATGTAGCCCTAAGCATTGACTGGCGAGAAACACTTTCATGGAAAGGGGTGGCTTCCCAAAATTACGAATCTCCAGAAATCTCAGCAAATATTTTTTCACCCAAACTGGATGATACTTTCAGGTAATGATCACTACACTAACGCGACTTGGTTCCCCAAATTTCGTTCTTCTATGTTGAAGCGTTCGTTTCCAGTAACAGTTTGAATTTTTAGGTTTCACTCTGTTTTCTCCTATATTGATAGATGTATTTGGAACTCTGAATACAACACGGTTTGTGCTAGCTTCTTGAAACTTGACACAATAAAGTAGTTTCACGTTCTATCTCTATGTTTTGTTTCCTCTTGATGTAGCCCTAAGCAGTGACTGACGAGAAACACTTTCATGGAAAGGGGTTGCCAGGCTTCCCAAAATTACGAATCTCCAGAAATCTCAGCAAATATTTTTTAACCCAAACTGGATGATACTTTCAGGTAATGATCAGTACACTAAGGCGACTTGGTTCCCCAAATTTCGTTCTTCTATATTGAAGCGTTCGTTTCCAGTAACAGTTTGAATGTTTAGGTTTCACTCTGTTTTCTCCTATATTGATAGATGTATTTGGAACTCTAAATCCAACACGGTTTGTGCTAGCTTCTTGAAACTTGACACAATAAAGTAGTTTCACGTTCTATCTCTATGTTTTGTTTCCTCTTGATGTAGCCCTAACAGTGACTGGCGAGAAACACTTTCATGGAAAGGGGTTGCCAGGCTTCCCAAATATACGAATCTCCAGAAATCTCAGGAAATATTTTTTCACCCAAACAGGATGATACTTTCAGGTAATGATCAGTACACTATGGCGACTTGGTTCCCCAAGTTTCGTTTTTCTATATTGAAGCGTTCGTTTCCAGTAACAGTTTGAATTTTTAGGTTTCACTCTGTTGTCTCCTATATTGATAGATGTATTTGGAACTCTAAATCCAACACGGTTTTTGCTAGCTTCATGAAACTTGACACAATAAAGTAGTTTCACGTTCTATCTCTATGTTTTGTTTCCTCTTGATGTAGCCCTAACAGTGACTGGCGAGAAACACTTTCATGGAAAGGGGTTGCCAGGCTTCCCAAATATACGAATCTCCAGAAATCTCAGGAAATATTTTTTCACCCAAACAGGATGATACTTTCAGGTAATGATCAGTACACTAAGGCGACTTGGTTCCCCAAATTTCGTTCTTCTATGTTGAAGCGTTCGTTTCCAGTAACAGTTTGAATTTTTAGGTTTCACTCTGTTTTCTCCTATATTGATAGATGTATTTGGAACTCTAAATCCAACATGGTTTGTGCTAGCTTCTTGAAACTTGACACAATAAAGTAGTTTCACGTTCTATCTCTATGTTTTGTTTCCTCTTGATGTAGCCCTAACAGTGACCGGCGAGAAACACTTTCATGTAAAGGGGTTGCCAGGCTTCCCAAAATTACGAATCTCCAGAAATCTCAGCAAATATTTTTTCACCCAAACAGGATGATACTTTCAGGTAATGATCAGTACACTAAGGCGACTTGGTTCCCCAAATTTCGTTCTTCTATGTTGAAGCGTTCGTTTCCAGTAACAGTTTGAATTTTTAGGTTTCACTCTGTTTTCTCCTATATTGATAGATGTATTTGGAACTCTAAATCCAACACGGTTTGTGCTAGCTTCTTGAAACTTGACACAATAAAGTAGTTTCACGTTCTATCTCTATGTTTTGTTTCCTCTTGATGTAGCCCTAACAGTGACCGGCGAGAAACACTTTCATGTAAAGGGGTTGCCAGGCTTCCCAAAATTACGAATCTCCAGAAATCTCAGCAAATATTTTTTCACCCAAACTGGATGATACTTTCAGGTAATGATCAGTACACTAAGGCGACTTGGTTCCCCAAATGTCGTTTTTCTATATTGAAGCGTTCGTTTCCAATAACAGTTTGAATTTTTAGGTTTCACTCTGTTTTCTCCTATATTGATAGAAGTATTTGGAACTCTAAATCCAACACGGTTTGTGCTAGCTTCTTGAAACTTGACACAATAAAGTAGTTTCATGTTCTATCTCTATGTTTTGTTTCCTCTTGAGGTAGCCCTAACAGTGACTGGCGAGAAACACTTTCATGGAAAGGGGTTGCCAGGCTTCCCAAATATACGAATCTCCAGAAATCTCAGGAAATATTTTTTCACCCAAACAGGATGATACTTTCAGGTAATGATCAGTACACTATGGCGACTTGGTTCCCCAAATTTCGTTTTTCTATGTTGAAGCGTTCGTTTCCAGTAACAGTTTGAATTTTTAGGTTTCACTCTGTTTTCTCCTATATTGATAGATGTATTTGGAACTCTAAATCCAACACGGTTTGTGCTAGCTTCTTGAAACTTGACAGAATAAAGTAGTTTCACGTTCTATCTCTATGTTTTGTTTCCTCTTGATGTAGCCCTAAGCAGTGACTGGCGAGAAACACTTTCATGGAAAGGGGTTGCCAGGCTTCCCAAAATTACGAATCTCCAGAAATCTCAGCAAATATTTTTTCACCCAAACAGGATGATACTTTCAGGTAATGATCAGTACACTAAGGCGACTTGGTTCCCCAAATTTCGTTCTTCTATGTTGAAGCGTTCGTTTCCAGTAACAGTTTGAATTTTTAGGTTTCACTCTGTTTTCTCCTATATTGATAGATGTATTTGGAACTCTAAATCCAACACGGTTTGTGCTAGCTTCTTGAAACTTGACACAATAAAGTAGTTTCACGTTCTATCTCTATGTTTTGTTTCCTCATGATGTAGCCCTAAGCATTGACTGGCGAGAAACACTTTCATGGAAAGGGGTGGCTTCCCAAAATTACGAATCTCCAGAAATCGCAGCAAATATTTTTTCACCCAAACTGGATGATACTTTCAGGTAATGATCAGTACACTAAGGCGACTTGGTTCCCCAAATTTCGTTCTTCTATGTTGAAGCGATCGTTTCCAGTAACAGTTTGAATTTTTAGGTTTCACTCTGTTTTCTCCTATATTGATAGAGGTATTTGGAACTCTGAATCCAACACGGTTTGTGCTAGCTTCTTGAAACTTGACACAATAAAGTAGGTTCACGTTCTATCTCTATGTTTTGTTTCCTCTTGATGTAGCCCTAAGCATTGACTGGCGAGAAACACTTTCATGGAAAGGGGTGGCTTCCCAAAATTACGAATCTCCAGAAATCTCAGCAAATATTTTTTCACCCAAACTGGATGATACTTTCAGGTAATGATCACTACACAAACGCGACTTGGTTCCCCAAATTTCGTTCTTCTATGTTGAAGCGTTCGTTTCCAGTAACAGTTTGAATTTTTAGGTTTCACTCTGTTTTCTCCTATATTGATAGATGTATTTGGAACTCTGAATACAACACGGTTTGTGCTAGCTTCTTGAAACTTGACACAATAAAGTAGTTTCACGTTCTATCTCTATGTTTTGTTTCCTCTTGATGTAGCCCTAACAGTGACCGGCGAGAAACACTTTCATGTAAAGGGGTTGCCAGGCTTCCCAAAATTACGAATCTCCAGAAATCTCAGCAAATATTTTTTCACCCAAACAGGATGATACTTTCAGGTAATGATCAGTACACTAAGGCGACTTGGTTCCCCAAATTTCGTTCTTCTATGTTGAAGCGTTCGTTTCCAGTAACAGTTTGAATTTTTAGGTTTCACTCTGTTTTCTCCTATATTGATAGATGTATTTGGAACTCTAAATCCAACACGGTTTGTGCTAGCTTCTTGAAACTTGACACAATAAAGTAGTTTCACGTTCTATCTCTATGTTTTGTTTCCTCTTGATGTAGCCCTAACAGTGACCGGCGAGAAACACTTTCATGGAAAGGGGTTGCCAGGCTTCCCAAAATTACGAATCTCCAGAAATCTCAGCAAATATTTTTTCACCCAAACAGGATCATACTTTCAGGTAATGATCAGTACACTAAGGCGACTTGCTTCCCCAAATTTCGTTCTTCTATGTTGAAGCGTTCGTTTCCAGTAACAGTTTGAATTTTTAGGTTTCACTCTGTTTTCTCCTATATTGATAGATGTATTTGGAACTCTAAATCCAACACGGTTTGTGCTAGCTTCTTGAAACTTGACACAATAAAGTAGTTTCACGTTCTATCTCTATGTTTTGTTTCCTCATGATGTAGCCCTAAGCATTGACTGGCGAGAAACACTTTCATGGAAAGGGGTGGCTTCCCAAAATTACGAATCTCCAGAAATCGCAGCAAATATTTTTTCACCCAAACTGGATGATACTTTCAGGTAATGATCAGTACACTAAGGCGACTTGGTTCCCCAAATGTCGTTTTTCTATATTGAAGCGTTCGTTTCCAGTAACAGTTTGAATTTTTAGGTTTCACTCTGTTTTCTCCTATATTGATAGAGGTATTTGGAACTCTAAATCCAACACGGTTTGTGCTAGCTTCTTGAAACTTGACACAATAAAGTAGTTTCATGTTCTATCTCTATGTTTTGTTTCCTCTTGAGGTAGCCCTAACAGTGACTGGCGAGAAACACTTTCATGGAAAGGGGTTGCCAGGCTTCCCAAATATACGAATCTCCAGAAATCTCAGGAAATATTTTTTCACCCAAACAGGATGATACTTTCAGGTAATGATCAGTACACTATGGCGACTTGGTTCCCCAAATTTCGTTTTTCTATGTTGAAGCGTTCGTTTCCAGTAACAGTTTGAATTTTTAGGTTTCACTCTGTTTTCTCCTATATTGATAGATGTATTTGGAACTCTAAATCCAACACGGTTTGTGCTAGCTTCTTGAAACTTGACAAAATAAAGTAGTTTCACGTTCTATCTCTATGTTTTGTTTCCTCTTGATGTAGCCCTAAGCAGTGACTGGCGAGAAACACTTTCATGGAAAGGGGTTGCCAGGCTTCCCAAAATTACGAATCTCCAGAAATCTCAGCAAATATTTTTTCACCCAAACAGGATGATACTTTCAGGTAATGATCAGTACACTAAGGCGACTTGCTTCCCCAAATTTCGTTCTTCTATGTTGAAGCGTTCGTTTCCAGTAACAGTTTGAATTTTTAGGTTTCACTCTGTTTTCTCCTATATTGATAGATGTATTTGGAACTCTAAATCCAACACGGTTTGTGCTAGCTTCTTGAAACTTGACACAATAAAGTAGTTTCACGTTCTATCTCTACGTTTTGTTTCCTCATGATGTAGCCCTAAGCATTGACTGGCGAGAAACACTTTCATGGAAAGGGGTGGCTTCCCAAAATTACGAATCTCCAGAAATCGCAGCAAATATTTTTTCACCCAAACTGGATGATACTTTCAGGTAATGATCAGTACACTAAGGCGACTTGGTTCCCCAAATTTCGTTCTTCTATGTTGAAGCGTTCGTTTCCAGTAACAGTTTGAATTTTTAGGTTTCACTCTGTTTTCTCCTATATTGATAGAGGTATTTGGAACTCTGAATCCAACACGGTTAGTGCTAGCTTCTTGAAACTTGACACAATAAAGTAGGTTCACGTTCTATCTCTATGTTTTGTTTCCTCTTGATGTAGCCCTAAGCATTGACTGGCGAGAAACACTTTCATGGAAAGGGGTGGCTTCCCAAAATTACGAATCTCCAGAAATCTCAGCAAATATTTTTTCACCCAAACAGGATGATACTTTCAGGTAATGATCACTACACTAACGCGACTTGGTTCCCCAAATTTCGTTCTTCTATGTTGAAGCGTTCGTTTCCAGTAACAGTTTGAATTTTTAGGTTTCACTCTGTTTTCTCCTATATTGATAGATGTATTTGGAACTCTAAATCCAACACGGTTTGTGCTAGCTTCTTGAAACTTGACACAATAAAGTAGTTTCACGTTCTATCTCTATGTTTTGTTTCCTCTTGATGTAGCCCTAACAGTGACCGGCGAGAAACACTTTCATGTAAAGGGGTTGCCAGGCTTCCCAAAATTACGAATCTCCAGAAATCTCAGCAAATATTTTTTCACCCAAACAGGATGATACTTTCAGGTAATGATCAGTACACTAAGGCGACTTGGTTCCCCAAATTTCGTTCTTCTATGTTGAAGCGTTCGTTTCCAGTAACAGTTTGAATTTTTAGGTTTCACTCTGTTTTCTCCTATATTGATAGATGTATTTGGAACTCTAAATCCAACACGGTTTGTGCTAGCTTCTTGAAACTTGACACAATAAAGTAGTTTCACGTTCTATCTCTATGTTTTGTTTCCTCTTGATGTAGCCCTAACAGTGACCGGCGAGAAACACTTTCATGTAAAGGGGTTGCCAGGCTTCCCAAAATTACGAATCTCCAGAAATCTCAGCAAATATTTTTTCACCCAAACAGGATGATACTTTCAGGTAATGATCAGTACACTAAGGCGACTTGGTTCCCCAAATTTCGTTCTTCTATGTTGAAGCGTTCGTTTCCAGTAACAGTTTGAAATTTAGGTTTCACTCTGTTTTCTCCTATATTGATAGATGTATTTGGAACTCTGAATACAACACGGTTTGTGCTAGCTTCTTGAAACTTGACACAATAAAGTAGTTTCACGTTGTATCTCTATGTTTCGTTTCCTCTTGATGTAGCCCTAACAGTGACTGGCGAGAAACACTTTCATGGAAAGGGGTTGCCAGGCTTCCCAAATATACGAATCTCCAGAAATCTCAGGAAATATTTTTTCACCCAAACAGGATGATACTTTCAGGTAATGATCAGTACACTAAGGCGACTTGGTTCCCCAAATTTCGTTCTTCTATGTTGAAGCGTTCGTTTCCAGTAACAGTTTGAATTTTTAGGTTTCACTCTGTTTTCTCCTATATTGATAGATGTATTTGGAACTCTAAATCCAACACGGTTTGTGCTAGCTTCTTGAAACTTGACACAATATAGTAATTTCACGTTCTATCTCTATGTTTTGTTTCCTCTTGATGTAGCCCTAAGCATTGACTGGCGAGAAACACTTTCATGGAAAGGGGTGGCTTCCCAAAATTACGAATCTCCAGAAATCTCAGCAAATATTTTTTCACCCAAACTGGATGATACTTTCAGGTAATGATCACTACACTAACGCGACTTGGTTCCCCAAATTTCGTTCTTCTATGTTGAAGCGTTCGTTTCCAATAACAGTTTGAATTTTTAGGTTTCACTCTGTTTTCTCCTATATTGATAGATGTATTTGGAACTCTGAATACAACACGGTTTGTGCTAGCTTCTTGAAACTTGACACAATAAAGTAGTTTCACGTTCTATCTCTATGTTTTGTTTCCTCTTGATGTAGCCCTAAGCAGTGACTGACGAGAAACACTTTCTTGGAAAGGGGTTGCCAGGCTTCCCAAAATTACGAATCTCCAGAAATCTCAGCAAATATTTTTTCACCCAAACTGGATGATACTTTCAGGTAATGATCAGTACACTAAGGCGACTTGGTTCCCCAAATTTCGTTCTTCTATATTGAAGCGTTCGTTTCCAGTAACAGTTTGAATTTTTAGGTTTCACTCTGTTTTCTCCTATATTGATAGATGTATTTGGAACTCTAAATCCAACACGGTTTGTGCTAGCTTCTTGAAACTTGACACAATAAAGTAGTTTCACGTTCTATCTCTATGTTTTGTTTCCTCTTGATGTAGCCCTAACAGTGACTGGCGAGAAACACTTTCATGGAAAGGGGTTGCCAGGCTTTCCAAATATACGAATCTCCAGAAATCTCAGGAAATATTTTTTCACCCAAACAGGATGATACTTTCAGGTAATGATCAGTACACTATGGCGACTTGGTTCCCCAAATTTCGTTTTTCTATATTGAAGCGTTCGTTTCCAGTAACAGTTTGAATTTTTAGGTTTCACTCTGTTTTCTCCTATATTGATAGATGTATTTGGAACTCTAAATCCAACACGGTTTTTGCTAGCTTCATGAAACTTGACACAATAAAGTAGTTTCACGTTCTATCTCTATGTTTTGTTTCCTCTTGATGTAGCCCTAACAGTGACTGGCGAGAAACACTTTCATGGAAAGGGGTTGCCAGGCTTCCCAAATATACGAATCTCCAGAAATCTCAGCAAATATTTTTTCACCCAAACTGGATGATACTTTCAGGTAATGATCAGTACACTATGGCGACTTGGTTCCCCAAATTTCGTTTTTCTATGTTGAAGCGTTCGTTTCCAGTAACAGTTTGAATTTTTAGGTTTCACTCTGTTTTCTCCTATATTGATAGATGTATTTGGAACTCTAAATCCAACACGGTTTGTGCTAGCTTCTTGAAACTTGACACAATAAAGTAGTTTCACGTTCTATCTCTAAGTTTTGTTTCCTCTTGATGTAGCCCTAACAGTGACCGGCGAGAAACACTTTCATGTAAAGGGGTTGCCAGGCTTCCCAAAATTACGAATCTCCAGAAATCTCAGCAAATATTTTTTCACCCAAACAGGATGATACTTTCAGGTAATGATCAGTACACTAAGGCGACTTGGTTCCCCAAATTTCGTTCTTCTATGTTGAAGCGTTCGTTTCCAGTAACAGTTTGAATTTTTAGGTTTCACTCTGTTTTCTCCTATATTGATAGAGGTATTTGGAACTCTAAATCCAACACGGTTTGTGCTAGCTTCTTGAAACTTGACACAATAAAGTAGTTTCATGTTCTATCTCTATGTTTTGTTTCCTCTTGAGGTAGCCCAAACAGTGACTGGCGAGAAACACTTTCATGGAAAGGGGTTGCCAGGCTTCCCAAATATACGAATCTCCAGAAATCTCAGGAAATATTTTTTCACCCAAACAGGATGATACTTTCAGGTAATGATCAGTACACTATGGCGACTTGGTTCCCCAAATTTCGTTTTTCTATGTTGAAGCGTTCGTTTCCAGTAACAGTTTGAATTTTTAGGTTTCACTCTGTTTTCTCCTATATTGATAGATGTATTTGGAACTCTAAATCCAACACGGTTTGTGCTAGCTTCTTGAAACTTGACACAATAAAGTAGTTTCACGTTCTATCTCTATGTTTTGTTTCCTCTTGATGTAGCCCTAAGCAGTGACTGGCGAGAAACACTTTCATGGAAAGGGGTTGCCAGGCTTCCCAAAATTACGAATCTCCAGAAATCTCAGCAAATATTTTTTCACCCAAACAGGATGATACTTTCAGGTAATGATCAGTACACTAAGGCGACTTGCTTCCCCAAATTTCGTTCTTCTATGTTGAAGCGTTCGTTTCCAGTAACAGTTTGAATTTTTAGGTTTCACTCTGTTTTCTCCTATATTGATAGATGTATTTGGAACTCTAAATCCAACACGGTTTGTGCTAGCTTCTTGAAACTTGACACAATAAAGTAGTTTCACGTTCTATCTCTATGTTTTGTTTCCTCATGATGTAGCCCTAAGCATTGACTGGCGAGAAACACTTTCATGGAAAGGGGTGGCTTCCCAAAATTACGAATCTCCAGAAATCGCAGCAAATATTTTTTCACCCAAACTGGATGATACTTTCAGGTAATGATCAGTACACTAAGGCGACTTGGTTCCCCAAATGTCGTTTTTCTATATTGAAGCGTTCGTTTCCAGTAACAGTTTGAATTTTTAGGTTTCACTCTGTTTTCTCCTATATTGATAGAGGTATTTGGAACTCTAAATCCAACACGGTTTGTGCTAGCTTCTTGAAACTTGACACAATAAAGTAGTTTCATGTTCTATCTCTATGTTTTGTTTCCTCTTGAGGTAGCCCTAACAGTGACTGGCGAGAAACACTTTCATGGAAAGGGGTTGCCAGGCTTCCCAAATATACGAATCTCCAGAAATCTCAGGAAATATTTTTTCACCCAAACAGGATGATACTTTCAGGTAATGATCAGTACACTAAGGCGACTTGGTTCCCCAAATTTCGTTTTTCTATGTTGAAGCGTTCGTTTCCAGTAACAGTTTGAAATTTTAGGTTTCACTCTGTTTTCTCCTATATTGATAGATGTATTTGGAACTCTAAATCCAACACGGTTTGTGCTAGCTTCTTGAAACTTGACACAATAAAGTAGTTTCACGTTCTATCTCTATGTTTTGTTTCCTCTTGATGTAGCCCTAAGCAGTGACTGGCGAGAAACACTTTCATGGAAAGGGGTTGCCAGGCTTCCCAAAATTACGAATCTCCAGAAATCTCAGCAAATATTTTTTCACCCAAACAGGATGATACTTTCAGGTAATGATCAGTACACTAAGGCGACTTGCTTCCCCAAATTTCGTTCTTCTATGTTGAAGCGTTCGTTTCCAGTAACAGTTTGAATTTTTAGGTTTCACTCTGTTTTCTCCTATATTGATAGATGTATTTGGAACTCTAAATCCAACACGGTTTGTGCTAGCTTCTTGAAACTTGACACAATAAAGTAGTTTCACGTTCTATCTCTATGTTTTGTTTCCTCATGATGTAGCCCTAAGCATTGACTGGCGAGAAACACTTTCATGGAAAGGGGTGGCTTCCCAAAATTACGAATCTCCAGAAATCGCAGCAAATATTTTTTCACCCAAACTGGATGATACTTTCAGGTAATGATCAGTACACTAAGGCGACTTGGTTCCCCAAATTTCGTTCTTCTATGTTGAAGCGTTCGTTTCCAGTAACAGTTTGAATTTTTAGGTTTCACTCTGTTTTCTCCTATATTGATAGAGGTATTTGGAACTCTGAATCCAACACGGTTTGTGCTAGCTTCTTGAAACTTGACACAATAAAGTAGGTTCACGTTCTATCTCTATGTTTTGTTTCCTCTTGATGTAGCCCTAAGCATTGACTGGCGAGAAACACTTTCATGGAAAGGGGTGGCTTCCCAAAATTACGAATCTCCAGAAATCTCAGCAAATATTTTTTCACCCAAACTGGATGATACTTTCAGGTAATGATCACTACACTAACGCGACTTGGTTCCCCAAATTTCGTTCTTCTATGTTGAAGCGTTCGTTTCCAGTAACAGTTTGAATTTCTAGGTTTCACTCTGTTTTCTCCTATATTGATAGATGTATTTGGAACTCTAAATCCAACACGGTTTGTGCTAGCTTCTTGAAACTTGACACAATAAAGTAGTTTCACGTTCTATCTCTATGTTTTGTTTCCTCTTGATGTAGCCCTAACAGTGACCGGCGAGAAACACTTTCATGTAAAGGGGTTGCCAGGCTTCCCAAATATACGAATCTCCAGAAATCTCAGCAAATATTTTTTCACCCAAACAGGATGATACTTTCAGGTAATGATCAGTACACTAAGGCGACTTGGTTCCCCAAATTTCGTTCTTCTATGTTGAAGCGTTCGTTTCCAGTAACAGTTTGAATTTTTAGGTTTCACTCTGTTTTCTCCTATATTGATAGATGTATTTGGAACTCTAAATCCAACACGGTTTGTGCTAGCTTCTTGAAACTTGACACAATAAAGTAGTTTCACGTTCTATCTCTATGTTTTGTTTCCTCTTGATGTAGCCCTAACAGTGACCGGCGAGAAACACTTTCATGTAAAGGGGTTGCCAGGCTTCCCAAAATTACGAATCTCCAGAAATCTCAGCAAATATTTTTTCACCCAAACAGGATGATACTTTCAGGTAATGATCAGTACACTAAGGCGACTTGGTTCCCCAAATTTCGTTCTTCTATGTTGAAGCGTTCGTTTCCAGTAACAGTTTGAAATTTAGGTTTCACTCTGTTTTCTCCTATATTGATAGATGTATTTGGAACTCTGAATACAACACGGTTTGTGCTAGCTTCTTGAAACTTGACACAATAAAGTAGTTTCACGTTGTATCTCTATGTTTTGTTTCCTCTTGATGTAGCCCTAACAGTGACTGGCGAGAAACACTTTCATGGAAAGGGGTTGCCAGGCTTCCCAAATATACGAATCTCCAGAAATCTCAGGAAATATTTTTTCACCCAAACAGGATGATACTTTCAGGTAATGATCAGTACACTAAGGCGACTTGGTTCCCCAAATTTCGTTCTTCTATGTTGAAGCGTTCGTTTCCAGTAACAGTTTGAATTTTTAGGTTTCACTCTGTTTTCTCCTATATTGATAGATGTATTTGGAACTCTGAATCCAACAAGGTTTGTGCTAGGTTCTTGAAACTTGACACAATAAAGTAGTTTCACGTTCTATCTCTATGTTTTGTTTCCTCTTGATGTAGCCCTAAGCAGTGACTGGCGATAAACACTTTCATGGAGAGGGGTGGCTTCCCAAAATTACGAATCTCCAGAAATCTCAGCAAATATTTTTTCACCCAAACTGGATGATACTTTCAGGTAATGATCAGTACACTAAGGCGACTTGGTTCCCCAAATTTCGTTCTTCTATGTTGAAGCGTTCGTTTCCAGTAACAGTTTGAATTTTTAGGTTTCACTCTGTTTTCTCCTATATTGATAGATGTATTTGGAACTCTAAATCCAACACGGTTTGTGCTAGCTTCTTGAAACTTGACACAATAAAGCAGTTTCACGTTCTATCTCTATGTTTTGTTTCCTCTTGATGTAGCCCTAAGCAGTGACTGGCAAGAAACACTTTCATGGAAAGGGGTTGCCATGCTTCCCAAAATTACGAATCTCCAGAAATCTCAGCAAATATTTTTTCACCCAAACTGGATGATACTTTCAGGTAATGATCAGTACACTAAGGCGAATTCGTTCGCCAAATGTCGTTCTTCTATGTTGAAGCGTTCGTTTCCAGTAACAGTTTGAATTTTTAGGTTTCACTCTGTTTTCTCCTATATTGATAGATGTATTTGGAACTCTAAATCCAACACGGTTTGTGCTAGCTTCTTGAAACTTGACACAATATAGTAATTTCACGTTCTATCTCTATGTTTTGTTTCCTCTTGATGTAGCCCTAAGCATTGACTGGCGAGAAACACTTTCATGGAAAGGGGTGGCTTCCCAAAATTACGAATCTCCAGAAATCTCAGCAAATATTTTTTCACCCAAACTGGATGATACCTTCAGGTAATGATCACTACACTAACGCGACTTGGTTCCCCAAATTTCGTTCTTCTATGTTGAAGCGTTCGTTTCCAATAACAGTTTGAATTTTTAGGTTTCACTCTGTTTTCTCCTATATTGATAGATGTATTTGGAACTCTGAATACAACACGGTTTGTGCTAGCTTCTTGAAACTTGACACAATAAAGTAGTTTCACGTTCTATCTCTATGTTTTGTTTCCTCTTGATGTAGCCCTAAGCAGTGACTGACGAGAAACACTTTCTTGGAAAGGGGTTGCCAGGCTTCCCAAAATTACGAATCTCCAGAAATCTCAGCAAATATTTTTTCACCCAAACTGGATGATACTTTCAGGTAATGATCAGTACACTAAGGCGACTTGGTTCCCCAAATTTCGTTCTTCTATATTGAAGCGTTCGTTTCCAGTAACAGTTTGAATTTTTAGGTTTCACTCTGTTTTCTCCTATATTGATAGATGTATTTGGAACTCTAAATCCAACACGGTTTGTGCTAGCTTCTTGAAACTTGACACAATAAAGTAGTTTCACGTTCTATCTCTATGTTTTGTTTCCTCTTGATGTAGCCCTAACAGTGACTGGCGAGAAACACTTTCATGGAAAGGGGTTGCCAGGCTTTCCAAATATACGAATCTCCAGAAATCTCAGGAAATATTTTTTCACCCAAACAGGATGATACTTTCAGGTAATGATCAGTACACTATGGCGACTTGGTTCCCCAAATTTCGTTTTTCTATATTGAAGCGTTCGTTTCCAGTAACAGTTTGAATTTTTAGGTTTCACTCTGTTTTCTCCTATATTGATAGATGTATTTGGAACTCTAAATCCAACACGGTTTTTGCTAGCTTCATGAAACTTGACACAATAAAGTAGTTTCACGTTCTATCTCTATGTTTTGTTTCCTCTTGATGTAGCCCTAACAGTGACTGGCGAGAAACACTTTCATGGAAAGGGGTTGCCAGGCTTCCCAAATATACGAATCTCCAGAAATCTCAGCAAATATTTTTTCACCCAAACTGGATGATACTTTCAGGTAATGATCAGTACACTATGGCGACTTGGTTCCCCAAATTTCGTTTTTCTATGTTGAAGCGTTCGTTTCCAGTAACAGTTTGAATTTTTAGGTTTCACTCTGTTTTCTCCTATATTGATAGATGTATTTGGAACTCTAAATCCAACACGGTTTGTGCTAGCTTCTTGAAACTTGACACAATAAAGTAGTTTCACGTTCTATCTCTAAGTTTTGTTTCCTCTTGATGTAGCCCTAACAGTGACCGGCGAGAAACACTTTCATGTAAAGGGGTTGCCAGGCTTCCCAAAATTACGAATCTCCAGAAATCTCAGCAAATATTTTTTCACCCAAACAGGATGATACTTTCAGGTAATGATCAGTACACTAAGGCGACTTGGTTCCCCAAATTTCGTTCTTCTATGTTGAAGCGTTCGTTTCCAGTAACAGTTTGAATTTTTAGGTTTCACTCTGTTTTCTCCTATATTGATAGATGTATTTGGAACTCTAAATCCAACACGGTTTGTGCTAGCTTCTTGAAACTTGACACAATAAAGTAGTTTCACGTTCTATCTCTATGTTTTGTTTCCTCTTGATGTAGCCCTAACAGTGACCGGCGAGAAACACTTTCATGTAAAGGGGTTGCCAGGCTTCCCAAAATTACGAATCTCCAGAAATCTCAGCAAATATTTTTTCACCCAAACAGGATGATACTTTCAGGTAATGATCAGTACACTAAGGCGACTTGGTTCCCCAAATTTCGTTCTTCTATGTTGAAGCGTTCGTTTCCAGTAACAGTTTGAATTTTTAGGTTTCACTCTGTTTTCTCCTATATTGATAGATGTATTTGGAACTCTAAATCCAACACGGTTTGTGCTAGCTTCTTGAAACTTGACACAATAAAGTAGTTTCACGTTCTATCTCTATGTTTCGTTTCCTCTTGATGTAGCCCTAAGCATTGACTGGCGAGAAACACTTTCATGGAAAGGGGTGGCTTCCCAAAATTACGAATCTCCAGAAATCTCAGCAAATATTTTTTCACCCAAACTGGATGATACTTTCAGGTAATGATCAGTACACTAAGGCGACTTGGTTCCCCAAATTTCGTTCTTCTATGTTGAAGCGTTCGTTTCCAGTAACAGTTTGAATTTTTAG
This sequence comes from Spermophilus citellus, assembly GCF_964194105.1. Classification (NCBI taxonomy): domain Eukaryota; kingdom Metazoa; phylum Chordata; class Mammalia; order Rodentia; family Sciuridae; genus Spermophilus; species Spermophilus citellus. The sequence continues at coordinate 15,164,981 of NC_138188.1, read as the reverse complement.
GTTTCACTCTGTTTTCTCCTATATTGATAGATGTATTTGGAACTCTGAATACAACACGGTTTGTGCTAGCTTCTTGAAACTTGACACAATAAAGTAGTTTCACGTTCTATCTCTATGTTTTGTTTCCTCTTGATGTAGCCCTAAGCAGTGACTGACGAGAAACACTTTCATGGAAAGGGGTTGCCAGGCTTCCCAAAATTACGAATCTCCAGAAATCTCAGCAAATATTTTTTCACCCAAACTGGATGATACTTTCAGGTAATGATCAGTACACTAAGGCGACTTGGTTCCCCAAATTTCGTTCTTCTATATTGAAGCGTTCGTTTCCAGTAACAGTTTGAATTTTTAGGTTTCACTCTGTTTTCTCCTATATTGATAGATGTATTTGGAACTCTAAATCCAACACGGTTTGTGCTAGCTTCTTGAAACTTGACACAATAAAGTAGTTTCACGTTCTATCTCTATGTTTTGTTTCCTCTTGATGTAGCCCTAACAGTGACTGGCGAGAAACACTTTCATGGAAAGGGGTTGCCAGGCTTCCCAAATATACGAATCTCCAGAAATCTCAGGAAATATTTTTTCACCCAAACAGGATGATACTTTCAGGTAATGATCAGTACACTATGGCGACTTGGTTCCCCAAATTTCGTTTTTCTATATTGAAGCGTTCGTTTCCAGTAACAGTTTGAATTTTTAGGTTTCACTCTGTTTTCTCCTATATTGATAGATGTATTTGGAACTCTAAATCCAACACGGTTTTTGCTAGCTTCATGAAACTTGACACAATAAAGTAGTTTCACGTTCTATCTCTATGTTTTGTTTCCTCTTGATGTAGCCCTAACAGTGACTGGCGAGAAACACTTTCATGGAAAGGGGTTGCCAGGCTTCCCAAATATACGAATCTCCAGAAATCTCAGCAAATATTTTTTCACCCAAACTGGATGATACTTTCAGGTAATGATCAGTACACTATGGCGACTTGGTTCCCCAAATTTCGTTTTTCTATGTTGAAGCGTTCGTTTCCAGTAACAGTTTGAATTTTTAGGTTTCACTCTGTTTTCTCCTATATTGATAGATGTATTTGGAACTCTAAATCCAACACGGTTTGTGCTAGCTTCTTGAAACTTGACACAATAAAGTAGTTTCACGTTCTATCTGTATGTTTTGTTTCCTCTTGATGTAGCCCTAAGCAGTGACTGGCGAGAAACACTTTCATGGAAAGGGGTTGCCAGGCTTCCCAAAATTACGAATCTCCAGAAATCTCAGCAAATATTTTTTCACCCAAACAGGATGATACTTTCAGGTAATGATCAGTACACTAAGGCGACTTGGTTCCCCAAATTTCGTTCTTCTATGTTGAAGCGTTCGTTTCCAGTAACAGTTTGAATTTTTAGGTTTCACTCTGTTTTCTCCTATATTGATAGATGTATTTGGAACTCTAAATCCAACACGGTTTGTGCTAGCTTCTTGAAACTTGACACAATAAAGTAGTTTCACGTTCTATCTCTATGTTTTGTTTCCTCATGATATAGCCCTAAGCATTGACTGGCGAGAAACACTTTCATGGAAAGGGGTGGCTTCCCAAAATTACGAATCTCCAGAAATCGCAGCAAATATTTTTTCACCCAAACTGGATGATACTTTCAGGTAATGAACAGTACACTAAGGCGACTTGGTTCCCCAAATTTCGTTCTTCTATGTTGAAGCGTTCGTTTCCAGTAACAGTTTGAATTTTTAGGTTTCACTCTGTTTTCTCCTATATTGATAGAGGTATTTGGAACTCTGAATCCAACACGGTTTGTGCTAGCTTCTTGAAACTTGACACAATAAAGTAGGTTCACGTTCTATCTCTATGTTTTGTTTCCTCTTGATGTAGCCCTAAGCATTGACTGGCGAGAAACACTTTCATGGAAAGGGGTGGCTTCCCAAAATTACGAATCTCCAGAAATCTCAGCAAATATTTTTTCACCCAAACTGGATGATACTTTCAGGTAATGATCACTACACTAACGCGACTTGGTTCCCCAAATTTCGTTCTTCTATGTTGAAGCGTTCGTTTCCAGTAACAGTTTGAATTTTTAGGTTTCACTCTGTTTTCTCCTATATTGATAGATGTATTTGGAACTCTGAATACAACACGGTTTGTGCTAGCTTCTTGAAACTTGACACAATAAAGTAGTTTCACGTTCTATCTCTATGTTTTGTTTCCTCTTGATGTAGCCCTAAGCAGTGACTGACGAGAAACACTTTCATGTAAAGGGGTTGCCAGGCTTCCCAAAATTACGAATCTCCAGAAATCTCAGCAAATATTTTTTCACCCAAACAGGATGATACTTTCAGGTAATGATCAGTACACTAAGGCGACTTGGTTCCCCAAATTTCGTTCTTCTATGTTGAAGCGTTCGTTTCCAGTAACAGTTTGAATTTTTAGGTTTCACTCTGTTTTCTCCTATATTGATAGATGTATTTGGAACTCTAAATCCAACACGGTTTGTGCTAGCTTCTTGAAACTTGACACAATAAAGTAGTTTCACGTTCTATCTCTATGTTTTGTTTCCTCTTGATGTAGCCCTAACAGTGACCGGCGAGAAACACTTTCATGGAAAGGGGTTGCCAGGCTTCCCAAATATACGAATCTCCAGAAATCTCAGCAAATATTTTTTCACCCAAACTGGATGATACTTTCAGGTAATGATCAGTACACTATGGCGACTTGGTTCCCCAAATTTCGTTTTTCTATGTTGAAGCGTTCGTTTCCAGTAACAGTTTGAATTTTTAGGTTTCACTCTGTTTTCTCCTATATTGATAGATGTATTTGGAACTCTAAATCCAACACGGTTTGTGCTAGCTTCTTGAAACTTGACACAATAAAGTAGTTTCACATTCTATCTCTATGTTTTGTTTCCTCTTGATGTAGCCCTAACAGTGACCGGTGAGAAACACTTTCATGTAAAGGGGTTGGCAGGCTTCCCAAAATTACGAATCTCCAGAAATCTCAGCAAATATTTTTTCACCCAAACAGGATGATACTTTCAGGTAATGATCAGTACACTAAGGCGACTTGGTTCCCCAAATTTCGTTCTTCTATGTTGAAGCGTTCGTTTCCAGTAACAGTTTGAATTTTTAGGTTTCACTCTGTTTTCTCCTATATTGATAGATGTATTTGGAACTCTAAATCCAACACGGTTTGTGCTAGCTTCTTGAAACTTGACACAATAAAGTAGTTTCACGTTCTATCTCTATGTTTTGTTTCCTCTTGATGTAGCCCTAACAGTGACCGGCGAGAAACACTTTCATGTAAAGGGGTTGCCAGGCTTCCCAAAATTACAAATCTCCAGAAATCTCAGCAAATATTTTTTCACCCAAACAGGATGATACTTTCAGGTAATGATCAGTACACTAAGGCGACTTGGTTCCCCAAATTTCGTTCTTCTATGTTGAAGCGTTCGTTTCCAGTAACAGTTTGAATTTTTAGGTTTCACTCTGTTTTCTCCTATATTGATAGATGTATTTGGGACTCTAAATCCAACACGGTTTGTGCTAGCTTCTTGAAACTTGACACAATAAAGTAGTTTCACGTTCTATCTCTATGTTTTGTTTCCTCTTGATGTAGCCCTAAGCATTGACTGGCGAGAAACACTTTCATGGAAAGGGGTGGATTCCCAAAATTACGAATCTCCAGAAATCTCAGCAAATATTTTTTCACCCAAACTGGATGATACTTTCAGGTAATGATCAGTACACTAAGGCGACTTGGTTCCCCAAATTTCGTTCTTCTATGTTGAAGCGTTCGTTTCCAGTAACAGTTTGAATTTTTAGGTTTCACTCTGTTTTCTCCTATATTGATAGATGTATTTGGAACTCTGAATACAACACGGTTTGTGCTAGCTTCTTGAAACTTGACACAATAAAGTAGTTTCACGTTCTATCTCTATGTTTTGTTTCCTCTTGATGTAGCCCTAAGCAGTGACTGGCGAGAAACACTTTCATGGAAAGGGGTTGCCAGGCTTTCCAAAATTACGAATCTCCAGAAATCTCAGCAAATATTTTTTCACCCAAACAGGATGATACTTTCAGGTAATGATCAGTACACTAAGGCGACTTGGTTCCCCAAATTTCGTTCTTCTATGTTGAAGCGTTCGTTTCCAGTAACAGTTTGAATTTTTAGGTTTCACTCTGTTTTCTCCTATATTGATAGATGTATTTGGAACTCTAAATCCAACACGGTTTGTGCTAGCTTCTTGAAACTTGACACAATAAAGTAGTTTCACGTTCTATCTCTATGTTTTGTTTCCTCTTGATGTAGCCCTAACAGTGACCGGCGAGAAACACTTTCATGTAAAGGGGTTGCCAGGCTTCCCAAAATTACGAATCTCCAGAAATCTCAGCAAATATTTTTTCACCCAAACAGGATGATACTTTCAGGTAATGATCAGTACACTAAGGCGACTTGGTTCCCCAAATTTCGTTCTTCTATGTTGAAGCGTTCGTTTCCAGTAACAGTTTGAATTTTTAGGTTTCACTCTGTTTTCTCCTATATTGATAGATGTATTTGGAACTCTAAATCCAACACGGTTTGTGCTAGCTTCTTGAAACTTGACACAATAAAGTAGTTTCACGTTCTATCTCTATGTTTTGTTTCCTCTTGATGTAGCCCTAACAGTGACCGGCGAGAAACACATTCATGTAAAGGGGTTGCCAGGCTTCCCAAAATTACGAATCTCCAGAAATCTCAGCAAATATTTTTTCACCCAAACAGGATGATACTTTCAGGTAATGATCAGTACACTAAGGCGACTTGGTTCCCCAAATTTCGTTCTTCTATGTTGAAGCGTTCGTTTCCAGTAACAGTTTGAAATTTAGGTTTCACTCTGTTTTCTCCTATATTGATAGATGTATTTGGAACTCTGAATACAACACGGTTTGTGCTAGCTTCTTGAAACTTGACACAATAAAGTAGTTTCACGTTGTATCTCTATGTTTTGTTTCCTCTTGATGTAGCCCTAACAGTGACTGGCGAGAAACACTTTCATGGAAAGGGGTTGCCAGGCTTCCCAAATATACGAATCTCCAGAAATCTCAGGAAATATTTTTTCACCCAAACAGGATGATACTTTCAGGTAATGATCAGTACACTAAGGCGACTTGGTTCCCCAAATTTCGTTCTTCTATGTTGAAGCGTTCGTTTCCAGTAACAGTTTGAATTTTTAGGTTTCACTCTGTTTTCTCCTATATTGATAGATGTATTTGGAACTCTGAATCCAACAAGGTTTGTGCTAGGTTCTTGAAACTTGACACAATAAAGTAGTTTCACTTTCTATCTCTATGTTTTGTTTCCTCTTGATGTAGCCCTAAGCAGTGACTGGCAAGAAACACTTTCATGGAAAGGGGTTGCCATGCTTCCCAAAATTACGAATCTCCAGAAATCTCAGCAAATATTTTTTCACCCAAACTGGATGATACTTTCAGGTAATGATCAGTACACTAAGGCGACTTGGTTCCCCAAATGTCGTTCTTCTATGTTGAAGCGTTCGTTTCCAGTAACAGTTTGAATTTTTAGGTTTCACTCTGTTTTCTCCTATATTGATAGATGTATTTGGAACTCTAAATCCAACACGGTTTGTGCTAGCTTCTGGAAACTTGACACAATAAAGCAGTTTCACGTTCTATCTCTATGTTTTGTTTCCTCTTGATGTAGCCCCAAGCAGTGACTGAGGAGAAACACTTTCATGGAAAGGGGTTGCCAAGCTTCCTAAAATTACAAATCTCCAGAAATCTCAGCAAATATTTTTTCACCCAAACAGGATGATACTTTCAGGTAATGATCAGTACACTAAGGCGACTTGGTTCCCCAAATGTCGTTCTTCTATGTTGAAGCGTTCGTTTCCAGTAACAGTTTGAATTTTTAGGTTTCACTCTGTTTTCTCCTATATTGATAGATGTATTTGGAACTCTAAATCCAACACGGTTTGTGCTAGCTTCTTGAAACTTGACACAATAAAGTAGTTTCACATTCTATCTCTATGTTTTGTTTCCTCTTGATGTAGCCCTAACAGTGACCGGTGAGAAACACTTTCATGTAAAGGGGTTGGCAGGCTTCCCAAAATTACGAATCTCCAGAAATCTCAGCAAATATTTTTTCACCCAAACAGGATGATACTTTCAGGTAATGATCAGTACACTAAGGCGACTTGGTTCCCCAAATTTCGTTCTTCTATGTTGAAGCGTTCGTTTCCAGTAACAGTTTGAATTTTTAGGTTTCACTCTGTTTTCTCCTATATTGATAGATGTATTTGGAACTCTAAATCCAACACGGTTTGTGCTAGCTTCTTGAAACTTGACACAATAAAGTAGTTTCACGTTCTATCTCTATGTTTTGTTTCCTCTTGATGTAGCCCTAACAGTGACCGGCGAGAAACACTTTCATGTAAAGGGGTTGCCAGGCTTCCCAAAATTACAAATCTCCAGAAATCTCAGCAAATATTTTTTCACCCAAACAGGATGATACTTTCAGGTAATGATCAGTACACTAAGGCGACTTGGTTCCCCAAATTTCGTTCTTCTATGTTGAAGCGTTCGTTTCCAGTAACAGTTTGAATTTTTAGGTTTCACTCTGTTTTCTCCTATATTGATAGATGTATTTGGGACTCTAAATCCAACACGGTTTGTGCTAGCTTCTTGAAACTTGACACAATAAAGTAGTTTCACGTTCTATCTCTATGTTTTGTTTCCTCTTGATGTAGCCCTAAGCATTGACTGGCGAGAAACACTTTCATGGAAAGGGGTGGCTTCCCAAAATTACGAATCTCCAGAAATCTCAGCAAATATTTTTTCACCCAAACTGGATGATACTTTCAGGTAATGATCAGTACACTAAGGCGACTTGGTTCCCCAAATTTCATTCTTCTATGTTGAAGCGTTCGTTTCCAGTAACAGTTTGAATTTTTAGGTTTCACTCTGTTTTCTCCTATATTGATAGATGTATTTGGAACTCTAAATCCAACACGGTTTGTGCTAGCTTCTTGAAACTTGACACAATAAAGTAGTTTCACGTTCTATCTCTATGTTTTGTTTCCTCTTGATGTAGCCCTAACAGTGACTGGCGAGAAACACTTTCATGGAAAGGGGTTGCTAGGCTTCCCAAATATACGAATCTCCAGAAATCTCAGGAAATATTTTTTCACCCAAACAGGATGATACTTTCAGGTAATGATCAGTACACTATGGCGACTTGGTTCCCCAAATTTCGTTTTTCTATATTTAAGCGTTCGTTTCCAGTAACAGTTTGAATTTTTAGGTTTCACTCTGTTTTCTCCTATATTGATAGATGTATTTGGAACTCTAAATCCAACACGGTTTTTGCTAGCTTCATGAAACTTGACACAATAAAGTAGTTTCACATTCTATCTCTATGTTTTGTTTCCTCTTGATGTAGCCCTAACAGTGACTGGCGAGAAACACTTTCATGGAAAGGGGTTGCCAGGCTTCCCAAAATTACGAATCTCCAGAAATCTCAGCAAATATTTTTTCACCCAAACAGGATGATACTTTCAGGTAATGATCAGTACACTAAGGCGACTTGGTTCCCCAAATTTCGTTCTTCTATGTTGAAGCGTTCGTTTCCAGTAACAGTTTGAATTTTTAGGTTTCACTCTGTTTTCTCCTATATTGATAGATGTATTTGGAACTCTAAATCCAACACGGTTTGTGCTAGCTTCTTGAAACTTGACACAATAAAGTAGTTTCACGTTCTATCTCTATGTTTTGTTTCCTCATGATGTAGCCCTAAGCATTGACTGGCGAGAAACACTTTCATGGAAAGGGGTGGCTTCCCAAAATTACGAATCTCCAGAAATCGCAGCAAATATTTTTTCACCCAAACTGGATGATACTTTCAGGTAATGATCAGTACACTAAGGCGACTTGGTTCCCCAAATTTCGTTCTTCTATGTTGAAGCGTTCGTTTCCAGTAACAGTTTGAATTTTTAGGTTTCACTCTGTTTTCTCCTATATTGATAGAGGTATTTGGAACTCTGAATCCAACACGGTTTGTGCTAGCTTCTTGAAACTTGACACAATAAAGTAGGTTCACGTTCTATCTCTATGTTTTGTTTCCTCTTGATGTAGCCCTAAGCATTGACTGGCGAGAAACACTTTCATGGAAAGGGGTGGCTTCCCAAAATTACGAATCTCCAGAAATCTCAGCAAATATTTTTTCACCCAAACTGGATGATACTTTCAGGTAATGATCACTACACTAACGCGACTTGGTTCCCCAAATTTCGTTCTTCTATGTTAAAGCGTTCGTTTCCAGTAACAGTTTGAATTTTTAGGTTTCACTCTGTTTTCTCCTATATTGATAGATGTATTTGGAACTCTGAATACAACACGGTTTGTGCTAGCTTCTTGAAACTTGACACAATAAAGTAGTTTCACGTTCTATCTCTATGTTTTGTTTCCTCTTGATGTAGCCCTAAGCAGTGACTGGCGAGAAACACTTTCATGGAAAGGGGTTGCCAGGCTTCCCAAAATTACGAATCTCCAGAAATCTCAGCAAATATTTTTTCACCCAAACAGGATGATACTTTCAGGTAATGATCAGTACACTAAGGCGACTTGGTTCCCCAAATTTCGTTCTTCTATGTTGAAGCGTTCGTTTCCAGTAACAGTTTGAATTTTTAGGTTTCACTCTGTTTTCTCCTATATTGATAGATGTATTTGGAACTCTAAATCCAACACGGTTGGTGCTAGCTTCTTGAAACTTGACACAATAAAGTAGTTTCACGTTCTATCTCTATGTTTTGTTTCCTCTTGATGTAGCCCTAACAGTGACCGGCGAGAAACACTTTCATGTAAAGGGGTTGCCAGGCTTCCCAAAATTACGAATCTCCAGAAATCTCAGCAAATATTTTTTCACCCAAACAGGATGATACTTTCAGGTAATGATCAGTACACTAAGGCGACTTGGTTCCCCAAATTTCGTTCTTCTATGTTGAAGCGTTCGTTTCCAGTAACAGTTTGAATTTTTAGGTTTCACTCTGTTTTCTCCTATATTGATAGATGTATTTGGAACTCTAAATCCAACACGGTTTGTGCTAGCTTCTTGAAACTTGACACAATAAAGTAGTTTCACGTTCTATCTCTATGTTTTGTTTCCTCTTGATGTAGCCCTAACAGTGACCGGCGAGAAACACATTCATGTAAAGGGGTTGCCAGGCTTCCCAAAATTACGAATCTCCAGAAATCTCAGCAAATATTTTTTCACCCAAACAGGATGATACTTTCAGGTAATGATCAGTACACTAAGGCGACTTGGTTCCCCAAATTTCGTTCTTCTATGTTGAAGCGTTCGTTTCCAGTAACAGTTTGAAATTTAGGTTTCACTCTGTTTTCTCCTATATTGATAGATGTATTTGGAACTCTGAATACAACACGGTTTGTGCTAGCTTCTTGAAACTTGACACAATAAAGTAGTTTCACGTTGTATCTCTATGTTTTGTTTCCTCTTGATGTAGCCCTAACAGTGACTGGCGAGAAACACTTTCATGGAAAGGGGTTGCCAGGCTTCCCAAATATACGAATCTCCAGAAATCTCAGGAAATATTTTTTCACCCAAACAGGATGATACTTTCAGGTAATGATCAGTACACTAAGGCGACTTGGTTCCCCAAATTTCGTTCTTCTATGTTGAAGCGTTCGTTTCCAGTAACAGTTTGAATTTTTAGGTTTCACTCTGTTTTCTCCTATATTGATAGATGTATTTGGAACTCTGAATCCAACAAGGTTTGTGCTAGGTTCTTGAAACTTGACACAATAAAGTAGTTTCACTTTCTATCTCTATGTTTTGTTTCCTCTTGATGTAGCCCTAAGCAGTGACTGGCAAGAAACACTTTCATGGAAAGGGGTTGCCATGCTTCCCAAAATTACGAATCTCCAGAAATCTCAGCAAATATTTTTTCACCCAAACAGGATGATACTTTCAGGTAATGATCAGTACACTAAGGCGACTTGGTTCCCCAAATGTCGTTCTTCTATGTTGAAGCGTTCGTTTCCAGTAACAGTTTGAATTTTTAGGTTTCACTCTGTTTTCTCCTATATTGATAGATGTATTTGGAACTCTAAATCCAACACGGTTTGTGCTAGCTTCTGGAAACTTGACACAATAAAGCAGTTTCACGTTCTATCTCTATGTTTTGTTTCCTCTTGATGTAGCCCCAAGCAGTGACTGAGGAGAAACACTTTCATGGAAAGGGGTTGCCAAGCTTCCTAAAATTACAAATCTCCAGAAATCTCAGCAAATATTTTTTCACCCAAACAGGATGATACTTTCAGGTAATGATCAGTACACTAAGGTGACTTGGTTCCCCAAATTTCGTTCTTCTATGTTGAAGCGTTCGTTTCCAGTAACAGTTTGAAATTTAGGTTTCACTCTGTTTTCTCCTATATTGATAGATGTATTTGGAACTCTAAATCCAACACGGTTTGTGCTAGCTTCTTGAAACTTGACACAATAAAGTAGTTTCACGTTGTATCTCTATGTTTTGTTTCCTCTTGATGTAGCCCTAACAGTGACTGGCGAGAAACACTTTCATGGAAAGGGGTTGCCAGGCTTCCCAAATATACGAATCTCCAGAAATCTCAGGAAATATTTTTTCACCCAAACAGGATGATACTTTCAGGTAATGATCAGTACACTAAGGCGACTTGGTTCCCCAAATTTCGTTCTTCTATGTTGAAGCATTCGTTTCCAGTAACAGTTTGAATTTTTAGGTTTCACTCTGTTTTCTCCTATATTGATAGATGTATTTGGAACTCTGAATCCAACAAGGTTTGTGCTAGGTTCTTGAAACTTGACACAATAAAGTAGTTTCATATTCTATCTCTATGTTTTGTTTCCTCTTGATGTAGCCCTAACAGTGACCGGCGAGAAACACTTTCATGTAAAGGGGTTGCCAGGCTTCCCAAAATTACGAATCTCCAGAAATCTCAGCAAATATTTTTTCACCCAAACAGGATGATACTTTCAGGTAATGATCAGTACACTAAGGCGACTTGGTTCCCCAAATTTCGTTCTTCTATGTTGAAGCGTTCGTTTCCAGTAACAGTTTGAAATTTAGGTTTCACTCTGTTTTCTCCTATATTGATAGATGTATTTGGAACTCTAAATCCAACACGGTTTGTGCTAGCTTCTTGAAACTTGACACAATAAAGTAGTTTCACGTTCTATCTCTATGTTTTGTTTCCTCTTGATGTAGCCCTAACAGTGACCGGCGAGAAACACTTTCATGTAAAGGGGTTGCCAGGCTTCCCAAAATTACGAATCTCCAGAAATCTCAGCAAATATTTTTTCACCCAAACTGGATGATACTTTCAGGTAATGATCAGTACACTAAGGCGACTTGGTTCCCCAAATGTCGTTTTTCTATATTGAAGCGTTCGTTTCCAGTAACAGTTTGAATTTTTAGGTTTCACTCTGTTTTCTCCTATATTGATAGAAGTATTTGGAACTCTAAATCCAACACGGTTTGTGCTAGCTTCTTGAAACTTGACACAATAAAGTAGTTTCATGTTCTATCTCTATGTTTTGTTTCCTCTTGAGGTAGCCCTAACAGTGACTGGCGAGAAACACTTTCATGGAAAGGGGTTGCCAGGCTTCCCAAATATACGAATCTCCAGAAATCTCAGGAAATATTTTTTCACCCAAACAGGATGATACTTTCAGGTAATGATCAGTACACTATGGCGACTTGGTTCCCCAAATTTCGTTTTTCTATGTTGAAGCGTTCGTTTCCAGTAACAGTTTGAATTTTTAGATTTCACTCTGTTTTCTCCTATATTGATAGATGTATTTGGAACTCTAAATCCAACACGGTTTGTGCTAGCTTCTTGAAACTTGACACAATAAAGTAGTTTCACGTTCTATCTCTATGTTTTGTTTCCTCTTGATGTAGCCCTAAGCAGTGACTGGCGAGAAACACTTTCATGGAAAGGGGTTGCCAGGCTTCCCAAAATTACGAATCTCCAGAAATCTCAGCAAATATTTTTTCACCCAAACAGGATGATACTTTCAGGTAATGATCAGTACACTAAGGCGACTTGGTTCCCCAAATTTCGTTCTTCTATGTTGAAGCGTTCGTTTCCAGTAACAGTTTGAATTTTTAGGTTTCACTCTGTTTTCTCCTATATTGATAGATGTATTTGGAACTCTAAATCCAACACGGTTTGTGCTAGCTTCTTGAAACTTGACACAATAAAGTAGTTTCACGTTCTATCTCTATGTTTTGTTTCCTCATGATGTAGCCCTAAGCATTGACTGGCGAGAAACACTTTCATGGAAAGGGGTGGCTTCCCAAAATTACGAATCTCCAGAAATCGCAGCAAATATTTTTTCACCCAAACTGGATGATACTTTCAGGTAATGATCAGTACACTAAGGCGACTTGGTTCCCCAAATTTCGTTCTTCTATGTTGAAGCGATCGTTTCCAGTAACAGTTTGAATTTTTAGGTTTCACTCTGTTTTCTCCTATATTGATAGAGGTATTTGGAACTCTTAATCCAACACGGTTTGTGCTAGCTTCTTGAAACTTGACACAATAAAGTAGGTTCACGTTCTATCTCTATGTTTTGTTTCCTCTTGATGTAGCCCTAAGCATTGACTGGCGAGAAACACTTTCATGGAAAGGGGTGGCTTCCCAAAATTACGAATCTCCAGAAATCTCAGCAAATATTTTTTCACCCAAACTGGATGATACTTTCAGGTAATGATCACTACACTAACGCGACTTGGTTCCCCAAATTTCGTTCTTCTATGTTGAAGCGTTCGTTTCCAGTAACAGTTTGAATTTTTAGGTTTCACTCTGTTTTCTCCTATATTGATAGATGTATTTGGAACTCTGAATACAACACGGTTTGTGCTAGCTTCTTGAAACTTGACACAATAAAGTAGTTTCACGTTCTATCTCTATGTTTTGTTTCCTCTTGATGTAGCCCTAACAGTGACCGGCGAGAAACACTTTCATGTAAAGGGGTTGCCAGGCTTCCCAAAATTACGAATCTCCAGAAATCTCAGCAAATATTTTTTCACCCAAACAGGATGATACTTTCAGGTAATGATCAGTACACTAAGGCGACTTGGTTCCCCAAATTTCGTTCTTCTATGTTGAAGCGTTCGTTTCCAGTAACAGTTTGAATTTTTAGGTTTCACTCTGTTTTCTCCTATATTGATAGATGTATTTGGAACTCTAAATCCAACACGGTTTGTGCTAGCTTCTTGAAACTTGACACAATAAAGTAGTTTCACGTTCTATCTCTATGTTTTGTTTCCTCTTGATGTAGCCCTAACAGTGACCGGCGAGAAACACTTTCATGTAAAGGGGTTGCCAGGCTTCCCAAAATTACGAATCTCCAGAAATCTCAGCAAATATTTTTTCACCCAAACAGGATCATACTTTCAGGTAATGATCAGTACACTAAGGCGACTTGGTTCCCCAAATTTCGTTCTTCTATGTTGAAGCGTTCGTTTCCAGTAACAGTTTGAATTTTTAGGTTTCACTCTGTTTTCTCCTATATTGATAGATGTATTTGGAACTGTAAATCCAACACGGTTTGTGCTAGCTTCTTGAAACTTGACACAATAAAGTAGTTTCACGTTCTATCTCTATGTTTTGTTTCCTCATGATGTAGCCCTAAGCATTGACTGGCGAGAAACACTTTCATGGAAAGGGGTGGCTTCCCAAAATTACGAATCTCCAGAAATCGCAGCAAATATTTTTTCACCCAAACTGGATGATACTTTCAGGTAATGATCAGTACACTAAGGCGACTTGGTTCCCCAAATGTCGTTTTTCTATATTGAAGCGTTCGTTTCCAGTAACAGTTTGAATTTTTAGGTTTCACTCTGTTTTCTCCTATATTGATAGATGTATTTGGAACTCTAAATCCAACACGGTTTGTGCTAGCTTCTTGAAACTTGACACAATAAAGTAGTTTCATGTTCTATCTCTATGTTTTGTTTCCTCTTGAGGTAGCCCTAACAGTGACTGGCGAGAAACACTTTCATGGAAAGGGGTTGCCAGGCTTCCCAAATATACGAATCTCCAGAAATCTCAGCAAATATTTTTTCACCCAAACTGGATGATACTTTCAGGTAATGATCAGTACACTATGGCGACTTGGTTCCCCAAATTACGTTTTTCTATGTTGAAGCGTTCGTTTCCAGTAACAGTTTGAATTTTTAGGTTTCACTCTGTTTTCTCCTATATTGATAGATGTATTTGGAACTCTAAATCCAACACGGTTTGTGCTAGCTTCTTGAAACTTGACACAATAAAGTAGTTTCACGTTCTATCTCTATGTTTTGTTTCCTCTTGATGTAGCCCTAAGCAGTGACTGGCGAGAAACACTTTCATGGAAAGGGGTTGCCAGGCTTCCCAAAATTACGAATCTCCAGAAATCTCAGCAAATATTTTTTCACCCAAACAGGATGATACTTTCAGGTAATGATCAGTACACTAAGGCGACTTGCTTCCCCAAATTTCGTTCTTCTATGTTGAAGCGTTCGTTTCCAGTAACAGTTTGAATTTTTAGGTTTCACTCTGTTTTCTCCTATATTGATAGATGTATTTGGAACTCTAAATCCAACACGGTTTGTGCTAGCTTCTTGAAACTTGACACAATAAAGTAGTTTCACGTTCTATCTCTATGTTTTGTTTCCTCATGATGTAGCCCTAAGCATTGACTGGCGAGAAACACTTTCATGGAAAGGGGTGGCTTCCCAAAATTACGAATCTCCAGAAATCGCAGCAAATATTTTTTCACCCAAACTGGATGATACTTTCAGGTAATGATCAGTACACTAAGGCGACTTGGTTCCCCAAATTTCGTTCTTCTATGTTGAAGCGTTCGTTTCCAGTAACAGTTTGAATTTTTAGGTTTCACTCTGTTTTCTCCTATATTGATAGAGGTATTTGGAACTCTGAATCCAACACGGTTTGTGCTAGCTTCTTGAAACTTGACACAATAAAGTAGGTTCACGTTCTATCTCTATGTTTTGTTTCCTCTTGATGTAGCCCTAAGCATTGACTGGCGAGAAACACTTTCATGGAAAGGGGTGGCTTCCCAAAATTACGAATCTCCAGAAATCTCAGCAAATATTTTTTCACCCAAACTGGATGATACTTTCAGGTAATGATCACTACACTAACGCGACTTGGTTCCCCAAATTTCGTTCTTCTATGTTGAAGCGTTCGTTTCCAGTAACAGTTTGAATTTTTAGGTTTCACTCTGTTTTCTCCTATATTGATAGATGTATTTGGAACTCTAAATCCAACACGGTTTGTGCTAGCTTCTTGAAACTTGACACAATAAAGTAGTTTCACGTTCTATCTCTATGTTTTGTTTCCTCTTGATGTAGCCCTAACAGTGACCGGCGAGAAACACTTTCATGTAAAGGGGTTGCCAGGCTTCCCAAAATTACGAATCTCCAGAAATCTCAGCAAATATTTTTTCACCCAAACAGGATGATACTTTCAGGTAATGATCAGTACACTAAGGCGACTTGGTTCCCCAAATTTCGTTCTTCTATGTTGAAGCGTTCGTTTCCAGTAACAGTTTGAATTTTTAGGTTTCACTCTGTTTTCTCCTATATTGATAGATGTATTTGGAACTCTAAATCCAACACGGTTTGTGCTAGCTTCTTGAAACTTGACACAATAAAGTAGTTTCACGTTCTATCTCTATGTTTTGTTTCCTCTTGATGTAGCCCTAACAGTGACCGGCGAGAAACACTTTCATGTAAAGGGGTTGCCAGGCTTCCCAAAATTACGAATCTCCAGAAATCTCAGCAAATATTTTTTCACCCAAACAGGATGATCCTTTCAGGTAATGATCAGTACACTAAGGCGACTTGGTTCCCCAAATTTCGTTCTTCTATGTTGAAGCGTTCGTTTCCAGTAACAGTTTGAAATTTAGGTTTCACTCTGTTTTCTCCTATATTGATAGATGTATTTGGAACTCTGAATACAACACGGTTTGTGCTAGCTTCTTGAAACTTGACACAATAAAGTAGTTTCACGTTGTATCTCTATGTTTTGTTTCCTCTTGATGTAGCCCTAACAGTGACTGGCGAGAAACACTTTCATGGAAAGGGGTTGCCAGGCTTCCCAAATATACGAATCTCCAGAAATCTCAGGAAATATTTTTTCACCCAAACAGGATGATACTTTCAGGTAATGATCAGTACACTAAGGCGACTTGGTTCCCCAAATTTCGTTCTTCTATGTTGAAGCGTTCGTTTCCAGTAACAGTTTGAATTTTTAGGTTTCACTCTGTTTTCTCCTATATTGATAGATGTATTTGGAACTCTGAATCCAACAAGGTTTGTGCTAGGTTCTTGAAACTTGACACAATAAAGTAGTTTCACGTTCTATCTCTATGTTTTGTTTCCTCTTGATGTAGCCCTAAGCAGTGACTGGCGATAAACACTTTCATGGAGAGGGGTGGCTTCCCAAAATTACGAATCTCCAGAAATCTCAGCAAATATTTTTTCACCCAAACTGGATGATACTTTCAGGTAATGATCAGTACACTAAGGCGACTTGGTTCCCCAAATTTCGTTCTTCTATGTTGAAGCGTTCGTTTCCAGTAACAGTTTGAATTTTTAGGTTTCACTCTGTTTTCTCCTATATTGGTAGATGTATTTGGAACTCTAAATCCAACACGGTTTGTGCTAGCTTCTTGAAACTTGACACAATAAAGCAGTTTCACGTTCTATCTCTATGTTTTGTTTCCTCTTGATGTAGCCCTAAGCAGTGACTGGCAAGAAACACTTTCATGGAAAGGGGTTGCCATGCTTCCCAAAATTACGAATCTCCAGAAATCTCAGCAAATATTTTTTCACCCAAACTGGATGATACTTTCAGGTAATGATCAGTACACTAAGGCGACTTGGTTCCCCAAATGTCGTTCTTCTATGTTGAAGCGTTCGTTTCCAGTAACAGTTTGAATTTTTAGGTTTCACTCTGTTTTCTCCTATATTGATAGAGGTATTTGGAACTCTAAATCCAACACGGTTTGTGCTAGCTTCTTGAAACTTGACACAATAAAGTAGTTTCATGTTCTATCTCTATGTTTTGTTTCCTCTTGAGGTAGCCCAAACAGTGACTGGCGAGAAACACTTTCATGGAAAGGGGTTGCCAGGCTTCCCAAATATACGAATCTCCAGAAATCTCAGGAAATATTTTTTCACCCAAACAGGATGATACTTTCAGGTAATGATCAGTACACTATGGCGACTTGGTTCCCCAAATTTCGTTTTTCTATGTTGAAGCGTTCGTTTCCAGTAACAGTTTGAATTTTTAGGTTTCACTCTGTTTTCTCCTATATTGATAGATGTATTTGGAACTCTAAATCCAACACGGTTTGTGCTAGCTTCTTGAAACTTGACACAATAAAGTAGTTTCACGTTCTATCTCTATGTTTTGTTTCCTCTTGATGTAGCCCTAAGCAGTGACTGGCGAGAAACACTTTCATGGAAAGGAGTTGCCAGGCTTCCCAAAATTACGAATCTCCAGAAATCTCAGCAAATATTTTTTCACCCAAACAGGATGATACTTTCAGGTAATGATCAGTACACTAAGGCGACTTGCTTCCCCAAATTTCGTTCTTCTATGTTGAAGCGTTCGTTTCCAGTAACAGTTTGAATTTTTAGGTTTCACTCTGTTTTCTCCTATATTGATAGATGTATTTGGAACTCTAAATCCAACACGGTTTGTGCTAGCTTCTTGAAACTTGACACAATAAAGTAGTTTCACGTTCTATCTCTATGTTTTGTTTCCTCATGATGTAGCCCTAAGCATTGACTGGCGAGAAACACTTTCATGGAAAGGGGTGGCTTCCCAAAATTACGAATCTCCAGAAATCGCAGCAAATATTTTTTCACCCAAACTGGATGATACTTTCAGGTAATGATCAGTACACTAAGGCGACTTGGTTCCCCAAATGTCGTTTTTCTATATTGAAGCGTTCGTTTCCAGTAACAGTTTGAATTTTTAGGTTTCACTCTGTTTTCTCCTATATTGATAGAGGTATTTGGAACTCTAAATCCAACACGGTTTGTGCTAGCTTCTTGAAACTTGACACAATAAAGTAGTTTCATGTTCTATCTCTATGTTTTGTTTCCTCTTGAGGTAGCCCTAACAGTGACTGGCGAGAAACACTTTCATGGAAAGGGGTTGCCAGGCTTCCCAAATATACGAATCTCCAGAAATCTCAGGAAATATTTTTTCACCCAAACAGGATGATACTTTCAGGTAATGATCAGTACACTATGGCGACTTGGTTCCCCAAATTTCGTTTTTCTATGTTGAAGCGTTCGTTTCCAGTAACAGTTTGAATTTTTAGGTTTCACTCTGTTTTCTCCTATATTGATAGATGTATTTGGAACTCTAAATCCAACACGGTTTGTGCTAGCTTCTTGAAACTTGATACAATAAAGTAGTTTCACGTTCTATCTCTATGTTTTGTTTCCTCTTGATGTAGCCCTAAGCAGTGACTGGCGAGAAACACTTTCATGGAAAGGGGTTGCCAGGCTTCCCAAAATTACGAATCTCCAGAAATCTCAGCAAATATTTTTTCACCCAAACAGGATGATACTTTCAGGTAATGATCAGTACACTAAGGCGACTTGCTTCCCCAAATTTCGTTCTTCTATGTTGAAGCGTTCGTTTCCAGTAACAGTTTGAATTTTTAGGTTTCACTCTGTTTTCTCCTATATTGATAGATGTATTTGGAACTCTAAATCCAACACGGTTTGTGCTAGCTTCTTGAAACTTGACACAATAAAGTAGTTTCACGTTCTATCTCTATGTTTTGTTTCCTCATGATGTAGCCCTAAGCATTGACTGGCGAGAAACACTTTCATGGAAAGGGGTGGCTTCCCAAAATTACGAATCTCCAGAAATCGCAGCAAATATTTTTTCACCCAAACTGGATGATACTTTCAGGTAATGATCAGTACACTAAGGCGACTTGGTTCCCCAAATGTCGTTCTTCTATGTTGAAGCGTTCGTTTCCAGTAACAGTTTGAATTTTTAGGTTTCACTCTGTTTTCTCCTATATTGATAGAGGTATTTGGAACTCTAAATCCAACACGGTTTGTGCTAGCTTCTTGAAACTTGACACAATAAAGTAGTTTCATGTTCTATCTCTATGTTTTGTTTCCTCTTGAGGTAGCCCAAACAGTGACTGGCGAGAAACACTTTCATGGAAAGGGGTTGCCAGGCTTCCCAAATATACGAATCTCCAGAAATCTCAGGAAATATTTTTTCACCCAAACAGGATGATACTTTCAGGTAATGATCAGTACACTATGGCGACTTGGTTCCCCAAATTTCGTTTTTCTATGTTGAAGCGTTCGTTTCCAGTAACAGTTTGAATTTTTAGGTTTCACTCTGTTTTCTCCTATATTGATAGATGTATTTGGAACTCTAAATCCAACACGGTTTGTGCTAGCTTCTTGAAACTTGACACAATAAAGTAGTTTCACGTTCTATCTCTATGTTTTGTTTCCTCTTGATGTAGCCCTAAGCAGTGACTGGCGAGAAACACTTTAATGGAAAGGGGTTGCCAGGCTTCCCAAAATTACGAATCTCCAGAAATCTCAGCAAATATTTTTTCACCCAAACAGGATGATACATTCAGGTAATGATCAGTACACTAAGGCGACTTGCTTCCCCAAATTTCGTTCTTCTATGTTGAAGCGTTCGTTTCCAGTAACAGTTTGAATTTTTAGGTTTCACTCTGTTTTCTCCTATATTGATAGATGTATTTGGAACTCTAAATCCAACACGGTTTGTGCTAGCTTCTTGAAACTTGACACAATAAAGTAGTTTCACGTTCTATCTCTATGTTTTGTTTCCTCATGATGTAGCCCTAAGCATTGACTGGCGAGAAACACTTTCATGGAAAGGGGTGGCTTCCCAAAATTACGAATCTCCAGAAATCGCAGCAAATATTTTTTCACCCAAACTGGATGATACTTTCAGGTAATGATCAGTACACTAAGGCGACTTGGTTCCCCAAATGTCGTTTTTCTATATTGAAGCGTTCGTTTCCAGTAACAGTTTGAATTTTTAGGTTTCACTCTGTTTTCTCCTATATTGATAGATGTATTTGGAACTCTAAATCCAACACGGTTTGTGCTAGCTTCTTGAAACTTGACACAATAAAGTAGTTTCATGTTCTATCTCTATGTTTTGTTTCCTCTTGAGGTAGCCCTAACAGTGACTGGCGAGAAACACTTTCATGGAAAGGGGTTGCCAGGCTTCCCAAATATACGAATCTCCAGAAATCTCAGGAAATATTTTTTCACCCAAACAGGATGATACTTTCAGGTAATGATCAGTACACTAAGGCGACTTGGTTCCCCAAATTTCGTTTTTCTATGTTGAAGCGTTCGTTTCCAGTAACAGTTTGAAATTTTAGGTTTCACTCTGTTTTCTCCTATATTGATAGATGTATTTGGAACTCTAAATCCAACACGGTTTGTGCTAGCTTCTTGAAACTTGACACAATAAAGTAGTTTCACGTTCTATCTCTATGTTTTGTTTCCTCTTGATGTAGCCCTAAGCAGTGACTGGCGAGAAACACTTTCATGGAAAGGGGTTGCCAGGCTTCCCAAAATTACGAATCTCCAGAAATCTCAGCAAATATTTTTTCACCCAAACAGGATGATACTTTCAGGTAATGATCAGTACACTAAGGCGACTTGCTTCCCCAAATTTCGTTCTTCTATGTTGAAGCGTTCGTTTCCAGTAACAGTTTGAATTTTTAGGTTTCTCTCTGTTTTCTCCTATATTGATAGATGTATTTGGAACTCTAAATCCAACACGGTTTGTGCTAGCTTCTTGAAACTTGACACAATAAAGTAGTTTCACGTTCTATCTCTATGTTTTGTTTCCTCATGATGTAGCCCTAAGCATTGACTGGCGAGAAACACTTTCATGGAAAGGGGTCGCTTCCCAAAATTACGAATCTCCAGAAATCGCAGCAAATATTTTTTCACCCAAACTGGATGATACTTTCAGGTAATGATCAGTACACTAAGGCGACTTGGTTCCCCAAATTTCGTTCTTCTATGTTGAAGCGTTCGTTTCCAGTAACAGTTTGAATTTTTAGGTTTCACTCTGTTTTCTCCTATATTGATAGAGGTATTTGGAACTCTGAATCCAACACGGTTTGTGCTAGCTTCTTGAAACTTGACACAATAAAGTAGGTTCACGTTCTATCTCTATGTTTTGTTTCCTCTTGATGTAGCCCTAAGCATTGACTGGCGAGAAACACTTTCATGGAAAGGGGTGGCTTCCCAAAATTACGAATCTCCAGAAATCTCAGCAAATATTTTTTCACCCAAACTGGATGATACTTTCAGGTAATGATCACTACACTAACGCGACTTGGTTCCCCAAATTTCGTTCTTCTATGTTGAAGCGTTCGTTTCCAGTAACAGTTTGAATTTTTAGGTTTCACTCTGTTTTCTCCTATATTGATAGATGTATTTGGAACTCTAAATCCAACACGGTTTGTGCTAGCTTCTTGAAACTTGACACAATAAAGTAGTTTCACGTTCTATCTCTATGTTTTGTTTCCTCTTGATGTAGCCCTAACAGTGACCGGCGAGAAACACTTTCATGTAAAGGGGTTGCCAGGCTTCCCAAAATTACGAATCTCCAGAAATCTCAGCAAATATTTTTTCACCCAAACAGGATGATACTTTCAGGTAATGATCAGTACACTAAGGCGACTTGGTTCCCCAAATTTCGTTCTTCTATGTTGAAGCGTTCGTTTCCAGTAACAGTTTGAATTTTTAGGTTTCACTCTGTTTTCTCCTATATTGATAGATGTATTTGGAACTCTAAATCCAACACGGTTTGTGCTAGCTTCTTGAAACTTGACACAATAAAGTAGTTTCACGTTCTATCTCTATGTTTTGTTTCCTCTTGATGTAGCCCTAACAGTGACCGGCGAGAAACACTTTCATGTAAAGGGGTTGCCAGGCTTCCCAAAATTACGAATCTCCAGAAATCTCAGCAAATATTTTTTCACCCAAACAGGATGATACTTTCAGGTAATGATCAGTACACTAAGGCGACTTGGTTCCCCAAATTTCGTTCTTCTATGTTGAAGCGTTCGTTTCCAGTAACAGTTTGAAATTTAGGTTTCACTCTGTTTTCTCCTATATTGATAGATGTATTTGGAACTCTGAATACAACACGGTTTGTGCTAGCTTCTTGAAACTTGACACAATAAAGTAGTTTCACGTTGTATCTCTATGTTTTGTTTCCTCTTGATGTAGCCCTAACAGTGACTGGCGAGAAACACTTTCATGGAAAGGGGTTGCCAGGCTTCCCAAATATACGAATCTCCAGAAATCTCAGGAAATATTTTTTCACCCAAACAGGATGATACTTTCAGGTAATGATCAGTACACTAAGGCGACTTGGTTCCCCAAATTTCGTTCTTCTATGTTGAAGCGTTCGTTTCCAGTAACAGTTTGAATTTTTAGGATTCACTCTGTTTTCTCCTATATTGATAGATGTATTTGGAACTCTGAATCCAACAAGGTTTGTGCTAGGTTCTTGAAACTTGACACAATAAAGTAGTTTCACGTTCTATCTCTATGTTTTGTTTCCTCTTGATGTAGCCCTAAGCAGTGACTGGCGATAAACACTTTCATGGAGAGGGGTGGCTTCCCAAAATTACGAATCTCCAGAAATCTCAGCAAATATTTTTTCACCCAAACTGGATGATACTTTCAGGTAATGATCACTACACTAACGCGACTTGGTTCCCCAAATTTCGTTCTTCTATGTTGAAGCGTTCGTTTCCAGTAACAGTTTGAATTTTTAGGTTTCACTCTGTTTTCTCCTATATTGATAGATGTATTTGGAACTCTAAATCCAACACGGTTTGTGCTAGCTTCTTGAAACTTGACACAATAAAGTAGTTTCACGTTCTATCTCTATGTTTTGTTTCCTCTTGATGTAGCCCTAACAGTGACCGGCGAGAAACACTTTCATGTAAAGGGGTTGCCAGGCTTCCCAAAATTACGAATCTCCAGAAATCTCAGCAAATATTTTTTCACCCAAACAGGATGATACTTTCAGGTAATGATCAGTACACTAAGGCGACTTGGTTCCCCAAATTTCGTTCTTCTATGTTGAAGCGTTCGTTTCCAGTAACAGTTTGAATTTTTAGGTTTCACTCTGTTTTCTCCTATATTGATAGATGTATTTGGAACTCTAAATCCAACACGGTTTGTGCTAGCTTCTTGAAACTTGACACAATAAAGTAGTTTCACGTTCTATCTCTATGTTTTGTTTCCTCTTGATGTAGCCCTAACAGTGACTGGCGAGAAACACTTTCATGGAAAGGGGTTGCCAGGCTTCCCAAATATACGAATCTCCAGAAATCTCAGCAAATATTTTTTCACCCAAACTGGATGATACTTTCAGGTAATGATCAGTACACTAAGGCGACTTGGTTCCCCAAATTTCGTTCTTCTATGTTGAAGCGTTCGTTTCCAGTAACAGTTTGAATTTTTAGGTTTCACTCTGTTTTCTCCTATATTGATAGATGTATTTGGAACTCTAAATCCAACACGGTTTGTGCTAGCTTCTTGAAACTTGACACAATAAAGCAGTTTCAAGTTCTATCTCTATGTTTTGTTTCCTCTTGATGTAGCCCTAAGCAGTGACTGGCAAGAAACACTTTCATGGAAAGGGGTTGCCATGCTTCCCAAAATTACGAATCTCCAGAAATCTCAGCAAATATTTTTTCACCCAAACTGGATGATACTTTCAGGTAATGATCAGTACACTAAGGCGACTTGGTTCCCCAAATGTCGTTCTTCTATGTTGAAGCGTTCGTTTCCAGTAACAGTTTGAATTTTTAGGTTTCACTCTGTTTTCTCCTATATTGATAGATGTATTTGGAACTCTAAATCCAACACGGTTTGTGCTAGCTTCTTGAAACTTGACACAATATAGTAATTTCACGTTCTATCTCTATGTTTTGTTTCCTCTTGATGTAGCCCTAAGCATTGACTGGCGAGAAACACTTTCATGGAAAGGGGTGGCTTCCCAAAATTACGAATCTCCAGAAATCTCAGCAAATATTTTTTCACCCAAACTGGATGATACTTTCAGGTAATGATCACTACACTAACGCGACTTGGTTCCCCAAATTTCGTTCTTCTATGTTGAAGCGTTCGTTTCCAGTAACAGTTTGAATTTTTAGGTTTCACTCTGTTTTCTCCTATATTGATAGATGTATTTGGAACTCTGAATACAACACGGTTTGTGCTAGCTTCTTGAAACTTGACACAATAAAGTAGTTTCACGTTCTATCTCTATGTTTTGTTTCCTCTTGATGTAGCCCTAAGCAGTGACTGACGAGAAACACTTTCTTGGAAAGGGGTTGCCAGGCTTCCCAAAATTACGAATCTCCAGAAATCTCAGCAAATATTTTTTCACCCAAACTGGATGATACTTTCAGGTAATGATCAGTACACTAAGGCGACTTGGTTTCCCAAATTTCGTTCTTCTATATTGAAGCGTTCGTTTCCAGTAACAGTTTGAATTTTTAGGTTTCACTCTGTTTTCTCCTATATTGATAGATGTATTTGGAACTCTAAATCCAACACGGTTTGTGCTAGCTTCTTGAAACTTGACACAATAAAGTAGTTTCATGTTCTATCTCTATGTTTTGTTTCCTCTTGATGTAGCCCTAACAGTGACTGGCGAGAAACACTTTCATGGAAAGGGGTTGCCAGGCTTTCCAAATATACGAATCTCCAGAAATCTCAGGAAATATTTTTTCACCCAAACAGGATGATACTTTCAGGTAATGATCAGTACACTATGGCGACTTGGTTCCCCAAATTTCGTTTTTCTATATTGAAGCGTTCGTTTCCAGTAACAGTTTGAATTTTTAGGTTTCACTCTGTTTTCTCCTATATTGATAGATGTATTTGGAACTCTAAATCCAACACGGTGTTTGCTAGCTTCATGAAACTTGACACAATAAAGTAGTTTCACGTTCTATCTCTATGTTTTGTTTCCTCTTGATGTAGCCCTAACAGTGACCGGCGAGAAACACTTTCATGTAAAGGGGTTGCCAGGCTTCCCAAAATTACGAATCTCCAGAAATCTCAGCAAATATTTTTTCACCCAAACAGGATGATACTTTCAGGTAATGATCAGTACACTAAGGCGACTTGGTTCCCCAAATTTCGTTCTTCTATGTTGAAGCGTTCGTTTCCAGTAACAGTTTGAAATTTAGGTTTCACTCTGTTTTCTCCTATATTGATAGATGTATTTGGAACTCTGAATACAACACGGTTTGTGCTAGCTTCTTGAAACTTGACACAATAAAGTAGTTTCACGTTGTATCTCTATGTTTTGTTTCCTCTTGATGTAGCCCTAACAGTGACTGGCGAGAAACACTTTCATGGAAAGGGGTTGCCAGGCTTCCCAAATATACGAATCTCCAGAAATCTCAGGAAATATTTTTTCACCCAAACAGGATGATACTTTCAGGTAATGATCAGTACACTAAGGCGACTTGGTTCCCCAAATTTCGTTCTTCTATGTTGAAGCGTTCGTTTCCAGTAACAGTTTGAATTTTTAGGTTTCACTCTGTTTTCTCCTATATTGATAGATGTATTTGGAACTCTGAATCCAACAAGGTTTGTGCTAGGTTCTTGAAACTTGACACAATAAAGTAGTTTCACGTTCTATCTCTATGTTTTGTTTCCTCTTGATGTAGCCCTAAGCAGTGACTGGCGATAAACACTTTCATGGAGAGGGGTGGCTTCCCAAAATTACGAATCTCCAGAAATCTCAGCAAATATTTTTTCACCCAAACAGGATGATACTTTCAGGTAATGATCAGTACACTAAGGCGACTTGGTTCCCCAAATTTCGTTCTTCTATGTTGAAGCGTTCGTTTCCAGTAACAGTTTGAATTTTTAGGTTTCACTCTGTTTTCTCCTATATTGATAGATGTATTTGGAACTCTAAATCCAACACGGTTTGTGCTAGCTTCTTGAAACTTGACACAATAAAGTAGTTTCACGTTCTATCTCTATGTTTTGTTTCCTCTTGATGTAGCCCTAAGCATTGACTGGCGAGAAACACTTTCATGGAAAGGGGTGGCTTCCCAAAATTACGAATCTCCAGAAATCTCAGCAAATATTTTTTCACCCAAACTGGATGATACTTTCAGGTAATGATCAGTACACTAAGGCGACTTGGTTCCCCAAATTTCGTTCTTCTATGTTGAAGCGTTCGTTTCCAGTAACAGTTTGAATTTTTAGGTTTCACTCTGTTTTCTCCTATATTGATAGATGTATTTGGAACTCTGAATACAACACGGTTTGTGCTAGCTTCTTGAAACTTGACACAATAAAGTAGTTTCACGTTCTATCTCTATGTTTTGTTTCCTCTTGATGTAGCCCTAAGCAGTGACTGACGAGAAACACTTTCATGGAAAGGGGTTGCCAGGCTTCCCAAAATTACGAATCTCCAGAAATCTCAGCAAATATTTTTTCACCCAAACTGGATGATACTTTCAGGTAATGATCAGTACACTAAGGCGACTTGGTTCCCCAAATTTCGTTCTTCTATATTGAAGCGTTCGTTTCCAGTAACAGTTTGAATTTTTAGGTTTCACTCTGTTTTCTCCTATATTGATAGATGTATTTGGAACTCTGAATCCAACACGGTTTGTGCTAGCTTCTTGAAACTTGACACAATAAAGTAGGTTCACGTTCTATCTCTATGTTTTGTTTCCTCTTGATGTAGCCCTAAGCATTGACTGGCGAGAAACACTTTCATGGAAAGGGGTGGCTTCCCAAAATTACGAATCTCCAGAAATCTCAGCAAATATTTTTTCACCCAAACTGGATGATACTTTCAGGTAATGATCACTACACTAACGCGACTTGGTTCCCCAAATTTCGTTCTTCTATGTTGAAGCGTTCGTTTCCAGTAACAGTTTGAATTTTTAGGTTTCACTCTGTTTTCTCCTATATTGATAGATGTATTTGGAACTCTGAATACAACACGGTTTGTGCTAGCTTCTTGAAACTTGACACAATAAAGTAGTTTCACGTTCTATCTCTATGTTTTGTTTCCTCTTGATGTAGCCCTAAGCAGTGACTGACGAGAAACACTTTCATGTAAAGGGGTTGCCAGGCTTCCCAAAATTACGAATCTCCAGAAATCTCAGCAAATATTTTTTCACCCAAACAGGATGATACTTTCAGGTAATGATCAGTACACTAAGGCGACTTGGTTCCCCAAATTTCGTTCTTCTATGTTGAAGCGTTCGTTTCCAGTAACAGTTTGAATTTTTAGGTTTCACTCTGTTTTCTCCTATATTGATAGATGTATTTGGAACTCTAAATCCAACACGGTTTGTGCTAGCTTCTTGAAACTTGACACAATAAAGTAGTTTCACGTTCTATCTCTATGTTTTGTTTCCTCTTGATGTAGCCCTAACAGTGACTGGCGAGAAACACTTTCATGGAAAGGGGTTGCCAGGCTTCCCAAATATACGAATCTCCAGAAATCTCAGCAAATATTTTTTCACCCAAACTGGATGATACTTTCAGGTAATGATCAGTACACTATGGCGACTTGGTTCCCCAAATTTCGTTTTTCTATGTTGAAGCGTTCGTTTCCAGTAACAGTTTGAATTTTTAGGTTTCACTCTGTTTTCTCCTATATTGATAGATGTATTTGGAACTCTAAATCCAACACGGTTTGTGCTAGCTTCTTGAAACTTGACACAATAAAGTAGTTTCACATTCTATCTCTATGTTTTGTTTCCTCTTGATGTAGCCCTAACAGTGACCGGTGAGAAACACTTTCATGTAAAGGGGTTGGCAGGCTTCCCAAAATTACGAATCTCCAGAAATCTCAGCAAATATTTTTTCACCCAAACAGGATGATACTTTCAGGTAATGATCAGTACACTAAGGCGACTTGGTTCCCCAAATTTCGTTCTTCTATGTTGAAGCGTTCGTTTCCAGTAACAGTTTGAATTTTTAGGTTTCACTCTGTTTTCTCCTATATTGATAGATGTATTTGGAACTCTAAATCCAACACGGTTTGTGCTAGCTTCTTGAAACTTGACACAATAAAGTAGTTTCATGTTCTATCTCTATGTTTTGTTTCCTCTTGATGTAGCCCTAACAGTGACCGGCGAGAAACACTTTCATGTAAAGGGGTTGCCAGGCTTCCCAAAATTACAAATCTCCAGAAATCTCAGCAAATATTTTTTCACCCAAACAGGATGATACTTTCAGGTAATGATCAGTACACTAAGGCGACTTGGTTCCCCAAATTTCGTTCTTCTATGTTGAAGCGTTCGTTTCCAGTAACAGTTTGAATTTTTAGGTTTCACTCTGTTTTCTCCTATATTGATAGATGTATTTGGAACTCTAAATCCAACACGGTTTGTGCTAGCTTCTTGAAACTTGACACAATAAAGTAGTTTCACGTTCTATCTCTATGTTTTGTTTCCTCTTGATGTAGCCCTAAGCATTGACTGGCGAGAAACACTTTCATGGAAAGGGGTGGCTTCCCAAAATTACGAATCTCCAGAAATCTCAGCAAATATTTTTTCACCCAAACTGGATGATACTTTCAGGTAATGATCAGTACACTAAGGCGACTTGGTTCCCCAAATTTCGTTCTTCTATGTTGAAGCGTTCGTTTCCAGTAACAGTTTGAATTTTTAGGTTTCACTCTGTTTTCTCCTATATTGATAGATGTATTTGGAACTCTAAATCCAACACGGTTTGTGCTAGCTTCTTGAAACTTGACACAATAAAGTAGTTTCACGTTCTATCTCTATGTTTTGTTTCCTCTTGATGTAGCCCTAACAGTGACTAGCGAGAAACACTTTCATGGAAAGGGGTTGCTAGGCTTCCCAAATATACGAATCTCCAGAAATCTCAGGAAATATTTTTTCACCCAAACAGGATGATACTTTCAGGTAATGATCAGTACACTATGGTGACTTGGTTCCCCAAATTTCGTTTTTCTATATTTAAGCGTTCGTTTCCAGTAACAGTTTGAATTTTTAGGTTTCACTCTGTTTTCTCCTATATTGATAGATGTATTTGGAACTCTAAATCCAACACGGTTTTTGCTAGCTTCATGAAACTTGACACAATAAAGTAGTTTCACATTCTATCTCTATGTTTTGTTTCCTCTTGATGTAGCCCTAACAGTGACTGGCGAGAAACACTTTCATGGAAAGGGGTTGCCAGGCTTCCCAAATATACGAATCTCCAGAAATCTCAGCAAATATTTTTTCACCCAAACTGGATGATACTTTCAGGTAATGATCAGTACACTATGGCGACTTGGTTCCCCAAATTTCGTTTTTCTATGTTGAAGCGTTCGTTTCCAGTAACAGTTTGAATTTTTAGGTTTCACTCTGTTTTCTCCTATATTGATAGATGTATTTGGAACTCTAAATCCAACACGGTTTGTGCTAGCTTCTGGAAACTTGACACAATAAAGCAGTTTCACGTTCTATCTCTATGTTTTGTTTCCTCTTGATGTAGCCCTAAGCAGTGACTGGCGAGAAACACTTTCATGGAAAGGGGTTGCCAGGCTTCCCAAAATTACGAATCTCCAGAAATCTCAGCAAATATTTTTTCACCCAAACAGGATGATACTTTCAGGTAATGATCAGTACACTAAGGCGACTTGGTTCCCCAAATTTCGTTCTTCTATGTTGAAGCGTTCGTTTCCAGTAACAGTTTGAAATTTAGGTTTCACTCTGTTTTCTCCTATATTGATAGATGTATTTGGAACTCTGAATACAACACGGTTTGTGCTAGCTTCTTGAAACTTGACACAATAAAGTAGTTTCACGTTCTATCTCTATGTTTTGTTTCCTCATGATGTAGCCCTAAGCATTGACTGGCGAGAAACACTTTCATGGAAAGGGGTGGCTTCCCAAAATTACGAATCTCCAGAAATCGCAGCAAATATTTTTTCACCCAAACTGGATGATACTTTCAGGTAATGAACAGTACACTAAGGCGACTTGGTTCCCCAAATTTCGTTCTTCTATGTTGAAGCGTTCGTTTCCAGTAACAGTTTGAATTTTTAGGTTTCACTCTGTTTTCTCCTATATTGATAGAGGTATTTGGAACTCTGAATCCAACACGGTTTGTGCTAGCTTCTTGAAACTTGACACAATAAAGTAGGTTCACGTTCTATCTCTATGTTTTGTTTCCTCTTGATGTAGCCCTAAGCATTGACTGGCGAGAAACACTTTCATGGAAAGGGGTGGCTTCCCAAAATTACGAATCTCCAGAAATCTCAGCAAATATTTTTTCACCCAAACTGGATGATACTTTCAGGTAATGATCACTACACTAAGGCGACTTGGTTCCCCAAATTTCGTTCTTCTATGTTGAAGCGTTCGTTTCCAGTAACAGTTTGAATTTTTAGGTTTCACTCTGTTTTCTCCTATATTGATAGATGTATTTGGAACTCTAAATCCAACACGGTTTGTGCTAGCTTCTTGAAACTTGACACAATAAAGTAGTTTCACGTTCTATCTCTATGTTTTGTTTCCTCTTGATGTAGCCCTAACAGTGACTGGCGAGAAACACTTTCATGGAAAGGGGTTGCCAGGCTTCCCAAATATACGAATCTCCAGAAATCTCAGCAAATATTTTTTCACCCAAACTGGATGATACTTTCAGGTAATGATCAGTACACTATGGCGACTTGGTTCCCCAAATTTCGTTTTTCTATATTTAAGCGTTCGTTTCCAGTAACAGTTTGAATTTTTAGGTTTCACTCTGTTTTCTCCTATATTGATAGATGTATTTGGAACTCTAAATCCAACACGGTTTTTGCTAGCTTCATGAAACTTGACACAATAAAGTAGTTTCACATTCTATCTCTATGTTTTGTTTCCTCTTGATGTAGCCCTAACAGTGACTGGCGAGAAACACTTTCATGGAAAGGGGTTGCCAGGCTTCCCAAAATTACGAATCTCCAGAAATCTCAGCAAATATTTTTTCACCCAAACTGGATGATACTTTCAGGTAATGATCACTACACTAACGCGACTTGGTTCCCCAAATTTCGTTCTTCTATGTTGAAGCGTTCGTTTCCAGTAACAGTTTGAATTTTTAGGTTTCACTCTGTTTTCTCCTATATTGATAGATGTATTTGGAACTCTGAATACAACACGGTTTGTGCTAGCTTCTTGAAACTTGACACAATAAAGTAGTTTCACGTTCTATCTCTATGTTTTGTTTCCTCTTGATGTAGCCCTAAGCAGTGACTGACGAGAAACACTTTCATGTAAAGGGGTTGCCAGGCTTCCCAAAATTACGAATCTCCAGAAATCTCAGCAAATATTTTTTCACCCAAACAGGATGATACTTTCAGGTAATGATCAGTACACTAAGGCGACTTGGTTCCCCAAATTTCGTTCTTCTATGTTGAAGCGTTCGTTTCCAGTAACAGTTTGAATTTTTAGGTTTCACTCTGTTTTCTCCTATATTGATAGATGTATTTGGAACTCTAAATCCAACACGGTTTGTGCTAGCTTCTTGAAACTTGACACAATAAAGTAGTTTCATGTTCTATCTCTATGTTTTGTTTCCTCTTGATGTAGCCCTAACAGTGACCGGCGAGAAACACTTTCATGTAAAGGGGTTGCCAGGCTTCCCAAAATTACAAATCTCCAGAAATCTCAGCAAATATTTTTTCACCCAAACAGGATGATACTTTCAGGTAATGATCAGTACACTAAGGCGACTTGGTTCCCCAAATTTCGTTCTTCTATGTTGAAGCGTTCGTTTCCAGTAACAGTTTGAATTTTTAGGTTTCACTCTGTTTTCTCCTATATTGATAGATGTATTTGGAACTCTAAATCCAACACGGTTTGTGCTAGCTTCTTGAAACTTGACACAATAAAGTAGTTTCACGTTCTATCTCTATGTTTTGTTTCCTCTTGATGTAGCCCTAAGCATTGACTGGCGAGAAACACTTTCATGGAAAGGGGTGGCTTCCCAAAATTACGAATCTCCAGAAATCTCAGCAAATATTTTTTCACCCAAACTGGATGATACTTTCAGGTAATGATCAGTACACTAAGGCGACTTGGTTCCCCAAATTTCGTTCTTCTATGTTGAAGCGTTCGTTTCCAGTAACAGTTTGAATTTTTAGGTTTCACTCTGTTTTCTCCTATATTGATAGATGTATTTGGAACTCTAAATCCAACACGGTTTGTGCTAGCTTCTTGAAACTTGACACAATAAAGTAGTTTCACGTTCTATCTCTATGTTTTGTTTCCTCTTGATGTAGCCCTAACAGTGACTAGCGAGAAACACTTTCATGGAAAGGGGTTGCTAGGCTTCCCAAATATACGAATCTCCAGAAATCTCAGGAAATATTTTTTCACCCAAACAGGATGATACTTTCAGGTAATGATCAGTACACTATGGTGACTTGGTTCCCCAAATTTCGTTTTTCTATATTTAAGCGTTCGTTTCCAGTAACAGTTTGAATTTTTAGGTTTCACTCTGTTTTCTCCTATATTGATAGATGTATTTGGAACTCTAAATCCAACACGGTTTTTGCTAGCTTCATGAAACTTGACACAATAAAGTAGTTTCACATTCTATCTCTATGTTTTGTTTCCTCTTGATGTAGCCCTAACAGTGACTGGCGAGAAACACTTTCATGGAAAGGGGTTGCCAGGCTTCCCAAATATACGAATCTCCAGAAATCTCAGCAAATATTTTTTCACCCAAACTGGATGATACTTTCAGGTAATGATCAGTACACTATGGCGACTTGGTTCCCCAAATTTCGTTTTTCTATGTTGAAGCGTTCGTTTCCAGTAACAGTTTGAATTTTTAGGTTTCACTCTGTTTTCTCCTATATTGATAGATGTATTTGGAACTCTAAATCCAACACGGTTTGTGCTAGCTTCTTGAAACTTGACACAATAAAGTAGTTTCACGTTCTATCTCTATGTTTTGTTTCCTCTTGATGTAGCCCTAAGCAGTGACTGGCGAGAAACACTTTCATGGAAAGG
Organism: Spermophilus citellus; assembly: GCF_964194105.1. NCBI lineage: Eukaryota > Metazoa > Chordata > Mammalia > Rodentia > Sciuridae > Spermophilus > Spermophilus citellus. The sequence goes on along the minus strand of NC_138188.1, from coordinate 15,131,833 downwards.
GGTTGCCAGGCTTCCCAAAATTACGAATCTCCAGAAATCTCAGCAAATATTTTTTCACCCAAACAGGATGATACTTTCAGGTAATGATCAGTACACTAAGGCGACTTGGTTCCCCAAATTTCGTTCTTCTATGTTGAAGCGTTCGTTTCCAGTAACAGTTTGAAATTTAGGTTTCACTCTGTTTTCTCCTATATTGATAGATGTATTTGGAACTCTGAATACAACACGGTTTGTGCTAGCTTCTTGAAACTTGACACAATAAAGTAGTTTCACGTTGTATCTCTATGTTTTGTTTCCTCTTGATGTAGCCCTAACAGTGACTGGCGAGAAACACTTTCATGGAAAGGGGTTGCCAGGCTTCCCAAAATTACGAATCTCCAGAAATCTCAGCAAATATTTTTTCACCCAAACAGGATGATACTTTCAGGTAATGATCAGTACACTAAGGCGACTTGGTTCCCCAAATTTCGTTCTTCTATGTTGAAGCGTTCGTTTCCAGTAACAGTTTGAATTTTTAGGTTTCACTCTGTTTTCTCCTATATTGATAGATGTATTTGGAACTCTAAATCCAACACGGTTTGTGCTAGCTTCTTGAAACTTGACACAATAAAGTAGTTTCACGTTCTATCTCTATGTTTTGTTTCCTCATGATGTAGCCCTAAGCATTGACTGGCGAGAAACACTTTCATGGAAAGGGGTGGCTTCCCAAAATTACGAATCTCCAGAAATCGCAGCAAATATTTTTTCACCCAAACTGGATGATACTTTCAGGTAATGAACAGTACACTAAGGCGACTTGGTTCCCCAAATTTCGTTCTTCTATGTTGAAGCGTTCGTTTCCAGTAACAGTTTGAATTTTTAGGTTTCACTCTGTTTTCTCCTATATTGATAGAGGTATTTGGAACTCTGAATCCAACACGGTTTGTGCTAGCTTCTTGAAACTTGACACAATAAAGTAGGTTCACGTTCTATCTCTATGTTTTGTTTCCTCTTGATGTAGCCCTAAGCATTGACTGGCGAGAAACACTTTCATGGAAAGGGGTGGCTTCCCAAAATTACGAATCTCCAGAAATCTCAGCAAATATTTTTTCACCCAAACTGGATGATACTTTCAGGTAATGATCACTACACTAACGCGACTTGGTTCCCCAAATTTCGTTCTTCTATGTTGAAGCGTTCGTTTCCAGTAACAGTTTGAATTTTTAGGTTTCACTCTGTTTTCTCCTATATTGATAGATGTATTTGGAACTCTGAATACAACACGGTTTGTGCTAGCTTCTTGAAACTTGACACAATAAAGTAGTTTCACGTTCTATCTCTATGTTTTGTTTCCTCTTGATGTAGCCCTAAGCAGTGACTGACGAGAAACACTTTCATGTAAAGGGGTTGCCAGGCTTCCCAAAATTACGAATCTCCAGAAATCTCAGCAAATATTTTTTCACCCAAACAGGATGATACTTTCAGGTAATGATCAGTACACTAAGGCGACTTGGTTCCCCAAATTTCGTTCTTCTATGTTGAAGCGTTCGTTTCCAGTAACAGTTTGAATTTTTAGGTTTCACTCTGTTTTCTCCTATATTGATAGATGTATTTGGAACTCTAAATCCAACACGGTTTGTGCTAGCTTCTTGAAACTTGACACAATAAAGTAGTTTCACGTTCTATCTCTATGTTTTGTTTCCTCTTGATGTAGCCCTAAGCATTGACTGGCGAGAAACACTTTCATGGAAAGGGGTGGCTTCCCAAAATTACGAATCTCCAGAAATCTCAGCAAATATTTTTTCACCCAAACTGGATGATACTTTCAGGTAATGATCAGTACACTAAGGCGACTTGGTTCCCCAAATTTCGTTCTTCTATGTTGAAGCGTTCGTTTCCAGTAACAGTTTGAATTTTTAGGTTTCACTCTGTTTTCTCCTATATTGATAGATGTATTTGGAACTCTAAATCCAACACGGTTTGTGCTAGCTTCTTGAAACTTGACACAATAAAGTAGTTTCACGTTCTATCTCTATGTTTTGTTTCCTCTTGATATAGCCCTAACAGTGACTGGCGAGAAAAACTTTCATGGAAAGGGGTTGCTAGGCTTCCCAAATATACGAATCTCCAGAAATCTCAGGAAATATTTTTTCACCCAAACAGGATGATACTTTCAGGTAATGATCAGTACACTATGGCGACTTGGTTCCCCAAATTTCGTTTTTCTATATTTAAGCGTTCGTTTCCAGTAACAGTTTGAATTTTTAGGTTTCACTCTGTTTTCTCCTATATTGATAGATGTATTTGGAACTCTAAATCCAACACGGTTTTTGCTAGCTTCATGAAACTTGACACAATAAAGTAGTTTCACATTCTATCTCTATGTTTTGTTTCCTCTTGATGTAGCCCTAACAGTGACTGGCGAGAAACACTTTCATGGAAAGGGGTTGCCAGGCTTCCCAAATATACGAATCTCCAGAAATCTCAGCAAATATTTTTTCACCCAAACTGGATGATACTTTCAGGTAATGATCAGTACACTATGGCGACTTGGTTCCCCAAATTTCGTTTTTCTATGTTGAAGCGTTCGTTTCCAGTAACAGTTTGAATTTTTAGGTTTCACTCTGTTTTCTCCTATATTGATAGATGTATTTGGAACTCTAAATCCAACACGGTTTGTGCTAGCTTCTTGAAACTTGACACAATAAAGTAGTTTCACGTTCTATCTCTATGTTTTGTTTCCTCTTGATGTAGCCCTAAGCAGTGACTGGCGAGAAACACTTTCATGGAAAGGGGTTGCCAGGCTTCCCAAAATTACGAATCTCCAGAAATCTCAGCAAATATTTTTTCACCCAAACAGGATGATACTTTCAGGTAATGATCAGTACACTAAGGCGACTTGGTTCCCCAAATTTCGTTCTTCTATGTTGAAGCGTTCGTTTCCAGTAACAGTTTGAATTTTTAGGTTTCACTCTGTTTTCTCCTATATTGATAGATGTATTTGGAACTCTAAATCCAACACGGTTTGTGCTAGCTTCTTGAAACTTGACACAATAAAGTAGTTTCACGTTCTATCTCTATGTTTTGTTTCCTCATGATGTAGCCCTAATCATTGACTGGCGAGAAACACTTTCATGGAAAGGGGTGGCTTCCCAAAATTACGAATCTCCAGAAATCGCAGCAAATATTTTTTCACCCAAACTGGATGATACTTTCAGGTAATGATCAGTACACTAAGGCGACTTGGTTCCCCAAATTTCGTTCTTCTATGTTGAAGCGTTCGTTTCCAGTAACAGTTTGAATTTTTAGGTTTCACTCTGTTTTCTCCTATATTGATAGAGGTATTTGGAACTCTGAATCCAACACGGTTTGTGCTAGCTTCTTGAAACTTGACACAATAAAGTAGGTTCATGTTCTATCTCTATGTTTTGTTTCCTCTTGATGTAGCCCTAAGCATTGACTGGCGAGAAACACTTTCATGGAAAGGGGTGGCTTCCCAAAATTACGAATCTCCAGAAATCTCAGCAAATATTTTTTCACCCAAACTGGATGATACTTTCAGGTAATGATCAGTACACTAACTCGACTTGGTTCCCCAAATTTCGTTCTTCTATGTTGAAGCGTTCGTTTCCAGTAACAGTTTGAATTTTTAGGTTTCACTCTGTTTTCTCCTATATTGATAGATGTATTTGGAACTCTGAATACAACACGGTTTGTGCTAGCTTCTTGAAACTTGACACAATAAAGTAGTTTCACGTTCTATCTCTATGTTTTGTTTCCTCTTGATGTAGCCCTAAGCAGTGACTGGCGAGAAACACTTTCATGGAAAGGGGTTGCCAGGCTTCCCAAAATTACGAATCTCCAGAAATCTCAGCAAATATTTTTTCACCCAAACAGGATGATACTTTCAGGTAATGATCAGTACACTAAGGCGACTTGGTTCCCCAAATTTCGTTCTTCTATGTTGAAGCGTTCGTTTCCAGTAACAGTTTGAATTTTTAGGTTTCACTCTGTTTTCTCCTATATTGATAGATGTATTTGGAACTCTAAATCCAACACGGTTGGTGCTAGCTTCTTGAAACTTGACACAATAAAGTAGTTTCACGTTCTATCTCTATGTTTTGTTTCCTCTTGATGTAGCCCTAACAGTGACCGGCGAGAAACACTTTCATGTAAAGGGGTTGCCAGGCTTCCCAAAATTACGAATCTCCAGAAATCTCAGCAAATATTTTTTCACCCAAACAGGATGATACTTTCAGGTAATGATCAGTACACTAAGGCGACTTGGTTCCCCAAATTTCGTTCTTCTATGTTGAAGCGTTCGTTTCCAGTAACAGTTTGAATTTTTAGGTTTCACTCTGTTTTCTCCTATATTGATAGATGTATTTGGAACTCTAAATCCAACACGGTTTGTGCTAGCTTCTTGAAACTTGACACAATAAAGTAGTTTCACGTTCTATCTCTATGTTTTTTTTCCTCTTGATGTAGCCCTAACAGTGACCGGCGAGAAACACTTTCATGTAAAGGGGTTGCCAGGCTTCCCAAAATTACGAATCTCCAGAAATCTCAGCAAATATTTTTTCACCCAAACAGGATGATACTTTCAGGTAATGATCAGTACACTAAGGCGACTTGGTTCCCCAAATTTCGTTCTTCTATGTTGAAGCGTTCGTTTCCAGTAACAGTTTGAAATTTAGGTTTCACTCTGTTTTCTCCTATATTGATAGATGTATTTGGAACTCTAAATCCAACACGGTTTGTGCTAGCTTCTTGAAACTTGACACAATAAAGTAGTTTCACGTTCTATCTCTATGTTTTGTTTCCTCTTGATGTAGCCCTAAGCAGTGACTGGCGAGAAACACTTTCATGGAAAGGGGTTGCCAGGCTTCCCAAAATTACGAATCTCCAGAAATCTCAGCAAATATTTTTTCACCCAAACAGGATGATACTTTCAGGTAATGATCAGTACACTAAGGCGACTTGGTTCCCCAAATTTCGTTCTTCTATGTTGAAGCGTTCGTTTCCAGTAACAGTTTGAATTTTTAGGTTTCACTCTGTTTTCTCCTATATTGATAGATGTATTTGGAACTCTAAATCCAACACGGTTTGTGCTAGCTTCTTGAAACTTGACACAATAAAGTAGTTTCACGTTCTATCTCTATGTTTTGTTTCCTCATGATGTAGCCCTAAGCATTGACTGGCGAGAAACACTTTCATGGAAAGGGGTGGCTTCCCAAAATTACGAATCTCCAGAAATCGCAGCAAATATTTTTTCACCCAAACTGGATGATACTTTCAGGTAATGATCAGTACACTAAGGCGACTTGGTTCCCCAAATTTCGTTCTTCTATGTTGAAGCGTTCGTTTCCAGTAACAGTTTGAATTTTTAGGTTTCACTCTGTTTTCTCCTATATTGATAGAGGTATTTGGAACTCTGAATCCAACACGGTTTGTGCTAGCTTCTTGAAACTTGACACAATAAAGTAGGTTCACGTTCTATCTCTATGTTTTGTTTCCTCTTGATGTAGCCCTAAGCATTGACTGGCGAGAAACACTTTCATGGAAAGGGGTGGCTTCCCAAAATTACGAATCTCCAGAAATCTCAGCAAATATTTTTTCACCCAAACTGGATGATACTTTCAGGTAATGATCACTACACTAACGCGACTTGGTTCCCCAAATTTCGTTCTTCTATGTTGAAGCGTTCGTTTCCAGTAACAGTTTGAATTTTTAGGTTTCACTCTGTTTTCTCCTATATTGATAGATGTATTTGGAACTCTGAATACAACACGGTTTGTGCTAGCTTCTTGAAACTTGACACAATAAAGTAGTTTCACGTTCTATCTCTATGTTTTGTTTCCTCTTGATGTAGCCCTAAGCAGTGACTGACGAGAAACACTTTCATGTAAAGGGGTTGCCAGGCTTCCCAAAATTACGAATCTCCAGAAATCTCAGCAAATATTTTTTCACCCAAACAGGATGATACTTTCAGGTAATGATCAGTACACTAAGGCGACTTGGTTCCCCAAATTTCGTTCTTCTATGTTGAAGCGTTCGTTTCCAGTAACAGTTTGAATTTTTAGGTTTCACTCTGTTTTCTCCTATATTGATAGATGTATTTGGAACTCTAAATCCAACACGGTTGGTGCTAGCTTCTTGAAACTTGACACAATAAAGTAGTTTCACGTTCTATCTCTATGTTTTGTTTCCTCTTGATGTAGCCCTAACAGTGACCGGCGAGAAACACTTTCATGTAAAGGGGTTGCCAGGCTTCCCAAAATTACGAATCTCCAGAAATCTCAGCAAATATTTTTTCACCCAAACAGGATGATACTTTCAGGTAATGATCAGTACACTAAGGCGACTTGGTTCCCCAAATTTTGTTCTTCTATGTTGAAGCGTTCGTTTCCAGTAACAGTTTGAATTTTTAGGTTTCACTCTGTTTTCTCCTATATTGATAGAGGTATTTGGAACTCTAAATCCAACACGGTTTGTGCTAGCTTCTTGAAACTTGACACAATAAAGTAGGTTCACGTTCTATCTCTATGTTTTGTTTCCTCTTGATGTAGCCCTAAGCATTGACTGGCGAGAAACACTTTCATGGAAAGGGGTGGCTTCCCAAAATTACGAATCTCCAGAAATCTCAGCAAATATTTTTTCACCCAAACTGGATGATACTTTCAGGTAATGATCACTACACTAACGCGACTTGGTTCCCCAAATTTCGTTCTTCTATGTTGAAGCGTTCGTTTCCAGTAACAGTTTGAATTTTTAGGTTTCACTCTGTTTTCTCCTATATTGATAGATGTATTTGGAACTCTGAATACAACACGGTTTGTGCTAGCTTCTTGAAACTTGACACAATAAAGTAGTTTCACGTTCTATCTCTATGTTTTGTTTCCTCTTGATGTAGCCCTAAGCAGTGACTGACGAGAAACACTTTCATGTAAAGGGGTTGCCAGGCTTCCCAAAATTACGAATCTCCAGAAATCTCAGCAAATATTTTTTCACCCAAACAGGATGATACTTTCAGGTAATGATCAGTACACTAAGGCGACTTGGTTCCCCAAATTTCGTTCTTCTATGTTGAAGCGTTCGTTTCCAGTAACAGTTTGAATTTTTAGGTTTCACTCTGTTTTCTCCTATATTGATAGATGTATTTGGAACTCTAAATCCAACACGGTTGGTGCTAGCTTCTTGAAACTTGACACAATAAAGTAGTTTCACGTTCTATCTCTATGTTTTGTTTCCTCTTGATGTAGCCCTAACAGTGACCGGCGAGAAACACTTTCATGTAAAGGGGTTGCCAGGCTTCCCAAAATTACGAATCTCCAGAAATCTCAGCAAATATTTTTTCACCCAAACAGGATGATACTTTCAGGTAATGATCAGTACACTAAGGCGACTTGGTTCCCCAAATTTTGTTCTTCTATGTTGAAGCGTTCGTTTCCAGTAACAGTTTGAATTTTTAGGTTTCACTCTGTTTTCTCCTATATTGATAGATGTATTTGGAACTCTAAATCCAACACGGTTTGTGCTAGCTTCTTGAAACTTGACACAATAAAGTAGTTTCACGTTCTATCTCTATGTTTTGTTTCCTCTTGATGTAGCCCTAACAGTGACCGGCGAGAAACACTTTCATGTAAAGGGGTTGCCAGGCTTCCCAAAATTACGAATCTCCAGAAATCTCAGCAAATATTTTTTCACCCAAACAGGATGATACTTTCAGGTAATGATCAGTACACTAAGGCGACTTGGTTCCCCAAATTTCGTTCTTCTATGTTGAAGCGTTCGTTTCCAGTAACAGTTTGAAATTTAGGTTTCACTCTGTTTTCTCCTATATTGATAGATGTATTTGGAACTCTGAATACAACACGGTTTTTGCTAGCTTCTTGAAACTTGACACAATAAAGTAGTTTCACGTTGTATCTCTATGTTTTGTTTCCTCTTGATGTAGCCCTAACAGTGACTGGCGAGAAACACTTTCATGGAAAGGGGTTGCCAGGCTTCCCAAATATACGAATCTCCAGAAATCTCAGGAAATATTTTTTCACCCAAACAGGATGATACTTTCAGGTAATGATCAGTACACTAAGGCGACTTGGTTCCCCAAATTTCGTTCTTCTATGTTGAAGCGTTCGTTTCCAGTAACAGTTTGAATTTTTAGGTTTCACTCTGTTTTCTCCTATATTGATAGATGTATTTGGAACTCTGAATCCAACAAGGTTTGTGCTAGGTTCTTGAAACTTGACACAATAAAGTAGTTTCACGTTCTATCTCTATGTTTTGTTTCCTCTTGATGTAGCCCTAAGCAGTGACTGGCGATAAACACTTTCATGGAGAGGGGTGGCTTCCCAAAATTACGAATCTCCAGAAATCTCAGCAAATATTTTTTCACCCAAACTGGATGATACTTTCAGGTAATGATCAGTACACTAAGGCGACTTGGTTCCCCAAATGTCGTTCTTCTATGTTGAAGCGTTCGTTTCCAGTAACAGTTTGAATTTTTAGGTTTCACTCTGTTTTCTCCTATATTGATAGATGTATTTGGAACTCTAAATCCAACACGGTTTGTGCTAGCTTCTTGAAACTTGACACAATATAGTAATTTCACGTTCTATCTCTATGTTTTGTTTCCTCTTGATGTAGCCCCAAGCAGTGACTGAGGAGAAACACTTTCATGGAAAGGGGTTGCCAAGCTTCCTAAAATTACAAATCTCCAGAAATCTCAGCAAATATTTTTTCACCCAAACAGGATGATACTTTCAGGTAATGATCAGTACACTAAGGTGACTTGGTTCCCCAAATTTCGTTCTTCTATGTTGAAGCGTTCGTTTCCAGTAACAGTTTGAAATTTAGGTTTCACTCTGTTTTCTCCTATATTGATAGATGTATTTGGAACTCTAAATCCAACACGGTTTGTGCTAGCTTCTTGAAACTTGACACAATAAAGTAGTTTCACGTTGTATCTCTATGTTTTGTTTCCTCTTGATGTAGCCCTAACAGTGACTGGCGAGAAACACTTTCATGGAAAGGGGTTGCCGGCTTCCCAAATATACGAATCTCCAGAAATCTCAGGAAATATTTTTTGACCCAAACAGGATGATACTTTCAGGTAATGATCAGTACACTAAGGCGACTTGGTTCCCCAAATTTCGTTCTTCTATGTTGAAGCATTCGTTTCCAGTAACAGTTTGAATTTTTAGGTTTCACTCTGTTTTCTCCTATATTGATAGATGTATTTGGAACTCTGAATCCAACAAGGTTTGTGCTAGGTTCTTGAAACTTGACACAATAAAGTAGTTTCACGTTCTATCTCTATGTTTTGTTTCCTCTTGAGGTAGCCCTAAGCAGTGACTGGCGATAAACACTTTCATGGAGAGGGGTGGCTTCCCAAAATTACGAATCTCCAGAAATCTCAGCAAATATTTTTTCACCCAAACTGGATGATACTTTCAGGTAATGATCAGTACACTAAGGCGACTTGGTTCCCCAAATTTCGTTCTTCTATGTTGAAGCGTTCGTTTCCAGTAACAGTTTGAATTTTTAGGTTTCACTCTGTTTTCTCCCATATTGATAGATGTATTTGGAACTCTAAATCCAACACGGTTTGTGCTAGCTTCTTGAAACTTGACACAATAAAGTAGTTTCACGTTCTATCTCTATGTTTTGTTTCCTCTTGATGTAACCCTAACAGTGACTGGCGAGAAAAACTTTCATGGAAAGGGGTTGCCAGGCTTCCCAAATATACGAATCTCCAGAAATCTCAGCAAATATTTTTTCACCCAAACAGGATGATACTTTCAGGTAATGATCAGTACACTAAGGCGACTTGGTTCCCCAAATTTCGTTCTTCTATGTTGAAGCGTTCGTTTCCAGTAACAGTTTGAATTTTTAGGTTTCACTCTGTTTTCTCCTATATTGATAGATGTATTTGGAACTCTAAATCCAACACGGTTTGTGCTAGCTTCTTGAAACTTGACACAATAAAGTAGTTTCACGTTCTATCTCTATGTTTTGTTTCCTCTTGATGTAGCCCTAAGCATTGACTGGCGAGAAACACTTTCATGGAAAGGGGTGGCTTCCCAAAATTACGAATCTCCAGAAATCTCAGCAAATATTTTTTCACCCAAACTGGATGATACTTTCAGGTAATGATCACTACACTATCGCGACTTGGTTCCCCAAATTTCGTTCTTCTATGTTGAAGCGTTCGTTTCCAGTAACAGTTTGAATTTTTAGGTTTCACTCTGTTTTCTCCTATATTGATAGATGTATTTGGAACTCTGAATACAACACGGTTTGTGCTAGCTTCTTGAAACTTGACACAATAAAGTAGTTTCACGTTCTATCTCTATGTTTTGTTTCCTCTTGATGTAGCCCTAAGCATTGACTGGCGAGAAACACTTTCATGGAAAGGGGTGGCTTCCCAAAATTACGAATCTCCAGAAATCTCAGCAAATATTTTTTCACCCAAACTGGATGATACTTTCAGGTAATGATCAGTACACTAAGGCGACTTGGTTCCCCAAAGTTCGTTCTTCTATGTTGAAGCGTTCGTTTCCAGTAACAGTTTGAATTTTTAGGTTTCACTCTGTTTTCTCCTATATTGATAGATGTATTTGGAACTCTAAATCCAACACGGTTTGTGCTAGCTTCTTGAAACTTGACACAATAAAGTAGTTTCACGTTCTATCTCTATGTTTTGTTTCCTCTTGATGTAGCCCTAACAGTGACCGGCGAGAAACACTTTCATGTAAAGGGGTTGCCAGGCTTCCCAAAATTACGAATCTCCAGAAATCTCAGCAAATATTTTTTCACCCAAACAGGATGATACTTTCAGGTAATGATCAGTACACTAAGGCGACTTGGTTCCCCAAATTTCGTTCTTCTATGTTGAAGCGTTCGTTTCCAGTAACAGTTTGAATTTTTAGGTTTCACTCTGTTTTCTCCTATATTGATAGATGTATTTGGAACTCTAAATCCAACACGGTTTGTGCTAGCTTCTTGAAACTTGACACAATAAAGTAGTTTCACGTTGTATCTCTATGTTTTGTTTCCTCTTGATGTAGCCCTAAGCAGTGACTGGCGAGAAACACTTTCATGGAAAGGGGTTGCCAGGCTTCCCAAAATTACGAATCTCCAGAAATCTCAGCAAATATTTTTTCACCCAAACAGGATGATACTTTCAGGTAATGATCAGTACACTAAGGCGACTTGGTTCCCCAAATTTCGTTCTTCTATGTTGAAGCGTTCGTTTCCAGTAACAGTTTGAATTTTTAGGTTTCACTCTGTTTTCTCCTATATTGATAGATGTATTTGGAACTCTAAATCCAACACGGTTTGTGCTAGCTTCTTGAAACTTGACACAATAAAGTAGTTTCACGTTCTATCTCTATGTTTTGTTTCCTCATGATGTAGCCCTAAGCATTGACTGGCGAGAAACACTTTCATGGAAAGGGGTGGCTTCCCAAAATTACGAATCTCCAGAAATCGCAGCAAATATTTTTTCACCCAAACTGGATGATACTTTCAGGTAATGATCAGTACACTAAGGCGACTTGGTTCCCCAAATTTCGTTCTTCTATGTTGAAGCGTTCGTTTCCAGTAACAGTTTGAATTTTTAGGTTTCACTCTGTTTTCTCCTATATTGATAGAGGTATTTGGAACTCTAAATCCAACACGGTTTGTGCTAGCTTCTTGAAACTTGACACAATAAAGTAGTTTCACGTTCTATCTCTATGTTTTGTTTCCTCTTGATGTAGCCCTAAGCATTGACTGGCGAGAAACACTTTCATGGAAAGGGGTGGCTTCCCAAAATTACGAATCTCCAGAAATCTCAGCAAATATTTTTTCACCCAAACTGGATGATACTTTCAGGTAATGATCAGTACACTAAGGCGACTTGGTTCCCCAAATTTCGTTCTTCTATGTTGAAGCGTTCGTTTCCAATAAGAGTTTGAATTTTTAGGTTTCACTCTGTTTTCTCCTATATTGATAGATGTATTTGGAACTCTAAATCCAACACGGTTTGTGCTAGCTTCTTGAAACTTGACACAATAAAGTAGTTTCACGTTCTATCTCTATGTTTTGTTTCCTCTTGATGTAGCCCTAACAGTGACCGGCGAGAAACACTTTCATGTAAAGGGGTTGCCAGGCTTCCCAAAATTACGAATCTCCAGAAATCTCAGCAAATATTTTTTCACCCAAACTGGATGATACTTTCAGGTAATGATCAGTACACTAAGGCGACTTGGTTCCCCAAAGTTCGTTCTTCTATGTTGAAGCGTTCGTTTCCAGTAACAGTTTGAATTTTTAGGTTTCACTCTGTTTTCTCCTATATTGATAGATGTATTTGGAACTCTAAATCCAACACGGTTTGTGCTAGCTTCTTGAAACTTGACACAATAAAGTAGTTTCACGTTCTATCTCTATGTTTTGTTTCCTCTTGATGTAGCCCTAACAGTGACCGGCGAGAAACACTTTCATGTAAAGGGGTTGCCAGGCTTCCCAAAATTACGAATCTCCAGAAATCTCAGCAAATATTTTTTCACCCAAACAGGATGATACTTTCAGGTAATGATCAGTACACTAAGGCGACTTGGTTCCCCAAAGTTCGTTCTTCTATGTTGAAGCGTTCGTTTCCAGTAACAGTTTGAATTTTTAGGTTTCACTCTGTTTTCTCCTATATTGATAGATGTATTTGGAACTCTAAATCCAACACGGTTTGTGCTAGCTTCTTGAAACTTGACACAATAAAGTAGTTTCACGTTGTATCTCTATGTTTTGTTTCCTCTTGATGTAGCCCTAAGCAGTGACTGGCGAGAAACACTTTCATGGAAAGGGGTTGCCATGCTTCCCAAAATTACGAATCTCCAGAAATCTCAGCAAATATTTTTTCACCCAAACAGGATGATACTTTCAGGTAATGATCAGTACACTAAGGCGACTTGGTTCCCCAAATTTCGTTCTTCTATGTTGAAGCGTTCGTTTCCAGTAACAGTTTGAATTTTTAGGTTTCACTCTGTTTTCTCCTATATTGATAGAGGTATTTGGAACTCTGAATCCAACACGGTTTGTGCTAGCTTCTTGAAACTTGACACAATAAAGTAGGTTCACGTTCTATCTCTATGTTTTGTTTCCTCTTGATGTAGCCCTAAGCATTGACTGGCGAGAAACACTTTCATGGAAAGGGGTGGCTTCCCAAAATTACGAATCTCCAGAAATCTCAGCAAATATTTTTTCACCCAAACTGGATGATACTTTCAGGTAATGATCAGTACACTAAGGCGACTTGGTTCCCCAAATGTCGTTTTTCTATATTGAAGCGTTCGTTTCCAGTAACAGTTTGAATTTTTAGGTTTCACTCTGTTTTCTCCTATATTGATAGAGGTATTTGGAACTCTAAATCCAACACGGTTTGTGCTAGCTTCTTGAAACTTGACACAATAAAGTAGTTTCATGTTCTATCTCTATGTTTTGTTTCCTCTTGAGGTAGCCCTAACAGTGACTGGCGAGAAACACTTTCATGGAAAGGGGTTGCCATGCTTCCCAAATATACGAATCTCCAGAAATCTCAGGAAATATTTTTTCACCCAAACAGGATGATACTTTCAGGTAATGATCAGTACACTATGGCGACTTGGTTCCCCAAATTTCGTTTTTCTATGTTGAAGCGTTCGTTTCCAGTAACAGTTTGAATTTTTAGGTTTCACTCTGTTTTCTCCTATATTGATAGATGTATTTGGAACTCTAAATCCAACACGGTTTGTGCTAGCTTCTTGAAACTTGACACAATAAAGTAGTTTCACGTTCTATCTCTATGTTTTGTTTCCTCTTGATGTAGCCCTAACAGTGACTGGCGAGAAACACTTTCATGGAAAGGGGTTGCCAGGCTTCCCAAATATACGAATCTCCAGAAATCTCAGGAAATATTTTTTCACCCAAACAGGATGATACTTTCAGGTAATGATCAGTACACTATGGCGACTTGGTTCCCCAAATTTCGTTTTTCTATGTTGAAGCGTTCGTTTCCAGTAACAGTTTGAATTTTTAGGTTTCACTCTGTTTTCTCCTATATTGATAGATGTATTTGGAACTCTAAATCCAACACGGTTTGTGCTAGCTTCTTGAAACTTGACACAATAAAGTAGTTTCACGTTGTATCTCTATGTTTTGTTTCCTCTTGATGTAGCCCTAAGCAGTGACTGGCGAGAAACACTTTCATGGAAAGGGGTTGCCAGGCTTCCCAAAATTACGAATCTCCAGAAATCTCAGCAAATATTTTTTCACCCAAACAGGATGATACTTTCAGGTAATGATCAGTACACTAAGGCGACTTGGTTCCCCAAATTTCGTTCTTCTATGTTGAAGCGTTCGTTTCCAGTAACAGTTTGAATTTTTAGGTTTCACTCTGTTTTCTCCTATATTGATAGATGTATTTGGAACTCTAAATCCAACACGGTTTGTGCTAGCTTCTTGAAACTTGACACAATAAAGTAGTTTCACGTTCTATCTCTATGTTTTGTTTCCTCATGATGTAGCCCTAAGCATTGACTGGCGAGAAACACTTTCATGGAAAGGGGTGGCTTCCCAAAATTACGAATCTCCAGAAATCGCAGCAAATATTTTTTCACCCAAACTGGATGATACTTTCAGGTAATGATCAGTACACTAAGGCGACTTGGTTCCCCAAATTTCGTTCTTCTATGTTGAAGCGTTCGTTTCCAGTAACAGTTTGAATTTTTAGGTTTCACTCTGTTTTCTCCTATATTGATAGAGGTATTTGGAACTCTGAATCCAACACGGTTTGTGCTAGCTTCTTGAAACTTGACACAATAAAGTAGGTTCACGTTCTATCTCTATGTTTTGTTTCCTCTTGATGTAGCCCTAAGCATTGACTGGCGAGAAACACTTTCATGGAAAGGGGTGGCTTCCCAAAATTACGAATCTCCAGAAATCTCAGCAAATATTTTTTCACCCAAACTGGATGATACTTTCAGGTAATGATCACTACACTAACGCGACTTGGTTCCCCAAATTTCGTTCTTCTATGTTGAAGCGTTCGTTTCCAGTAACAGTTTGAATTTTTAGGTTTCACTCTGTTTTCTCCTATATTGATAGATGTATTTGGAACTCTGAATAAAACACGGTTTGTGCTAGCTTCTTGAAACTTGACACAATAAAGTAGTTTCACGTTCTATCTCTATGTTTTGTTTCCTCTTGATGTAGCCCTAAGCAGTGACTGACGAGAAACACTTTCATGTAAAGGGGTTGCCAGGCTTCCCAAAATTACGAATCTCCAGAAATCTCAGCAAATATTTTTTCACCCAAACAGGATGATACTTTCAGGTAATGATCAGTACACTAAGGCGACTTGGTTCCCCAAATTTCGTTCTTCTATGTTGAAGCGTTCGTTTCCAGTAACAGTTTGAATTTTTAGGTTTCACTCTGTTTTCTCCTATATTGATAGATGTATTTGGAACTCTAAATCCAACACGGTTTGTGCTAGCTTCTTGAAACTTGACACAATAAAGTAGTTTCACGTTCTATCTCTATGTTTTGTTTCCTCTTGATGTAGCCCTAACAGTGACCGGCGAGAAACACTTTCATGTAAAGGGGTTGCCAGGCTTCCCAAAATTACGAATCTCCAGAAATCTCAGCAAATATTTTTTCACCCAAACAGGATGATACTTTCAGGTAATGATCAGTACACTAAGGCGACTTGGTTCCCCAAAGTTCGTTCTTCTATGTTGAAGCGTTCGTTTCCAGTAACAGTTTGAATTTTTAGGTTTCACTCTGTTTTCTCCTATATTGATAGATGTATTTGGAACTCTAAATCCAACACGGTTTGTGCTAGCTTCTTGAAACTTGACACAATAAAGTAGTTTCACGTTGTATCTCTATGTTTTGTTTCCTCTTGATGTAGCCCTAAGCAGTGACTGGCGAGAAACACTTTCATGGAAAGGGGTTGCCAGGCTTCCCAAAATTACGAATCTCCAGAAATCTCAGCAAATATTTTTTCACCCAAACAGGATGATACTTTCAGGTAATGATCAATACACTAAGGCGACTTGGTTCCCCAAATTTCGTTCTTCTATGTTGAAGCGTTCGTTTCCAGTAACAGTTTGAATTTTTAGGTTTCACTCTGTTTTCTCCTATATTGATAGATGTATTTGGAACTCTAAATCCAACACGGTTTGTGCTAGCTTCTTGAAACTTGACACAATAAAGTAGTTTCACGTTCTATCTCTATGTTTTGTTTCCTCATGATGTAGCCCTAAGCATTGACTGGCGAGAAACACTTTCATGGAAAGGGGTGGCTTCCCAAAATTACGAATCTCCAGAAATCGCAGCAAATATTTTTTCACCCAAACTGGATGATACTTTCAGGTAATGATCAGTACACTAAGGCGACTTGGTTCCCCAAATTTCGTTCTTCTATGTTGAAGCGTTCGTTTCCAGTAACAGTTTGAATTTTTAGGTTTCACTCTGTTTTCTCCTATATTGATAGAGGTATTTGGAACTCTGAATCCAACACGGTTTGTGCTAGCTTCTTGAAACTTGACACAATAAAGTAGGTTCACGTTCTATCTCTATGTTTTGTTTCCTCTTGATGTAGCCCTAAGCATTGACTGGCGAGAAACACTTTCATGGAAAGGGGTGGCTTCCCAAAATTACGAATCTCCAGAAATCTCAGCAAATATTTTTTCACCCAAACTGGATGATACTTTCAGGTAATGATCAGTACACTAAGGCGACTTGGTTCCCCAAATGTCGTTTTTCTATATTGAAGCGTTCGTTTCCAGTAACAGTTTGAATTTTTAGGTTTCACTCTGTTTTCTCCTATATTGATAGAGGTATTTGGAACTCTAAATCCAACACGGTTTGTGCTAGCTTCTTGAAACTTGACACAATAAAGTAGTTTCATGTTCTATCTCTATGTTTTGTTTCCTCTTGAGGTAGCCCTAACAGTGACTGGCGAGAAACACTTTCATGGAAAGGGGTTGCCATGCTTCCCAAATATACGAATCTCCAGAAATCTCAGGAAATATTTTTTCACCCAAACAGGATGATACTTTCAGGTAATGATCAGTACACTATGGCGACTTGGTTCCCCAAATTTCGTTTTTCTATGTTGAAGCGTTCGTTTCCAGTAACAGTTTGAATTTTTAGGTTTCACTCTGTTTTCTCCTATATTGATAGATGTATTTGGAACTCTAAATCCAACACAGTTTGTGCTAGCTTCTTGAAACTTGACACAATAAAGTAGTTTCACGTTCTATCACTATGTTTTGTTTCCTCTTGATGTAGCCCTAAGCAGTGACTGGCGAGAAACACTTTCATGGAAAGGGGTTGCCAGGCTTCCCAAAATTACGAATCTCCAGAAATCTCAGCAAATATTTTTTCACCCAAACAGGATGATACTTTCAGGTAATGATCAGTACACTAAGGCGACTTGGTTCCCCAAATTTCGTTCTTCTATGTTGAAGCGTTCGTTTCCAGTAACAGTTTGAATTTTTAGGTTTCACTCTGTTTTCTCCTATATTGATAGATGTATTTGGAACTCTAAATCCAACACGGTTTGTGCTAGCTTCTTGAAACTTGACACAATAAAGTAGTTTCACGTTCTATCTCTATGTTTTGTTTCCTCATGATGTAGCCCTAAGCATTGACTGGCGAGAAACACTTTCATGGAAAGGGGTGGCTTCCCAAAATTACGAATCTCCAGAAATCGCAGCAAATATTTTTTCACCCAAACTGGATGATACTTTCAGGTAATGATCAGTACACTAAGGCGACTTGGTTCCCCAAATTTCGTTCTTCTATGTTGAAGCGTTCGTTTCCAGTAACAGTTTGAATTTTTAGGTTTCACTCTGTTTTCTCCTATATTGATAGAGGTATTTGGAACTCTGAATCCAACACGGTTTGTGCTAGCTTCTTGAAACTTGACACAATAAAGTAGGTTCACGTTCTATCTCTATGTTTTGTTTCCTCTTGATGTAGCCCTAAGCATTGACTGGCGAGAAACACTTTCATGGAAAGGGGTGGCTTCCCAAAATTACGAATCTCCAGAAATCTCAGCAAATATTTTTTCACCCAAACTGGATGATACTTTCAGGTAATGATCACTACACTAACGCGACTTGGTTCCCCAAATTTCGTTCTTCTATGTTGAAGCGTTCGTTTCCAGTAACAGTTTGAATTTTTAGGTTTCACTCTGTTTTCTCCTATATTGATAGATGTATTTGGAACTCTGAATACAACACGGTTTGTGCTAGCTTCTTGAAACTTGACACAATAAAGTAGTTTCACGTTCTATCTCTATGTTTTGTTTCCTCTTGATGTAGCCCTAAGCAGTGACTGACGAGAAACACTTTCATGTAAAGGGGTTGCCAGGCTTCCCAAAATTACGAATCTCCAGAAATCTCAGCAAATATTTTTTCACCCAAACAGGATGATACTTTCAGGTAATGATCAGTACACTAAGGCGACTTGGTTCCCCAAATTTCGTTCTTCTATGTTGAAGCGTTCGTTTCCAGTAACAGTTTGAATTTTTAGGTTTCACTCTGTTTTCTCCTATATTGATAGATGTATTTGGAACTCTAAATCCAACACGGTTTGTGCTAGCTTCTTGAAACTTGACACAATAAAGTAGTTTCACGTTCTATCTCTATGTTTTGTTTCCTCTTGATGTAGCCCTAACAGTGACCGGCGAGAAACACTTTCATGGAAAGGGGTTGCCAGGCTTCCCAAAATTACGAATCTCCAGAAATCTCAGCAAATATTTTTTCACCCAAACAGGATGATACTTTCAGGTAATGATCAGTACACTAAGGCGACTTGGTTCCCCAAAGTTCGTTCTTCTATGTTGAAGCGTTCGTTTCCAGTAACAGTTTGAATTTTTAGGTTTCACTCTGTTTTCTCCTATATTGATAGATGTATTTGGAACTCTAAATCCAACACGGTTTGTGCTAGCTTCTTGAAACTTGACACAATAAAGTAGTTTCACGTTCTATCTCTATGTTTTGTTTCCTCTTGATGTAGCCCTAACAGTGACCGGCGAGAAACACTTTCATGTAAAGGGGTTGCCAGGCTTCCCAAAATTACGAATCTCCAGAAATCTCAGCAAATATTTTTTCACCCAAACAGGATGATACTTTCAGGTAATGATCAGTACACTAAGGCGACTTGGTTCCCCAAATTTCGTTCTTCTATGTTGAAGCGTTCGTTTCCAGTAACAGTTTGAATTTTTAGGTTTCACTCTGTTTTCTCCTATATTGATAGATGTATTTGGAACTCTAAATCCAACACGGTTTGTGCTAGCTTCTTGAAACTTGACACAATAAAGTAGTTTCACGTTCTATCTCTATGTTTTGTTTCCTCTTGATGTAGCCCTAACAGTGACTGGCGAGAAACACTTTCATGGAAAGGGGTTGCCAGGCTTCCCAAATATACGAATCTCCAGAAATCTCAGGAAATATTTTTTCACCCAAACAGGATGATACTTTCAGGTAATGATCAGTACACTATGGCGACTTGGTTCCCCAAATTTCGTTTTTCTATATTGAAGCGTTCGTTTCCAGTAACAGTTTGAATTTTTAGGTTTCACTCTGTTTTCTCCTATATTGATAGATGTATTTGGAACTCTAAATCCAACACGGTTTTTGCTAGCTTCATGAAACTTGACACAATAAAGTAGTTTCACGTTCTATCTCTATGTTTTGTTTCCTCTTGATGTAGCCCTAACAGTGACTGGCGAGAAACACTTTCATGGAAAGGGGTTGCCAGGCTTCCCAAATATACGAATCTCCAGAAATCTCAGCAAATATTTTTTCACCCAAACTGGATGATACTTTCAGGTAATGATCAGTACACTATGGCGACTTGGTTCCCCAAATTTCGTTTTTCTATGTTGAAGCGTTCGTTTCCAGTAACAGTTTGAATTTTTAGGTTTCACTCTGTTTTCTCCTATATTGATAGATGTATTTGGAACTCTAAATCCAACACGGTTTGTGCTAGCTTCTTGAAACTTGACACAATAAAGTAGTTTCACGTTCTATCTCTATGTTTTGTTTCCTCTTGATGTAGCCCTAACAGTGACCGGCGAGAAACACTTTCATGTAAAGGGGTTGCCAGGCTTCCCAAAATTATGAATCTCCAGAAATCTCAGCAAATATTTTTTCACCCAAACAGGATGATACTTTCAGGTAATGATCAGTACACTAAGGCGACTTGGTTCCCCAAATTTCGTTCTTCTATGTTGAAGCGTTCGTTTCCAGTAACAGTTTGAATTTTTAGGTTTCACTCTGTTTTCTCCTATATTGATAGATGTATTTGGAACTCTAAATCCAACACGGTTTGTGCTAGCTTCTTGAAACTTGACACAATAAAGTAGTTTCACGTTCTATCTCTATGTTTTGTTTCCTCTTGATGTAGCCCTAACAGTGACCGGCGAGAAACACTTTCATGTAAAGGGGTTGCCAGGCTTCCCAAAATTACGAATCTCCAGAAATCTCAGCAAATATTTTTTCACCCAAACAGGATGATACTTTCAGGTAATGATCAGTACACTAAGGCGACTTGGTTCCCCAAATTTCGTTCTTCTATGTTGAAGCGTTCGTTTCCAGTAACAGTTTGAATTTTTAGGTTTCACTCTGTTTTCTCCTATATTGATAGATGTATTTGGAACTCTAATTCCAACACGGTTTGTGCTAGCTTCTTGAAACTTGACACAATAAAGTAGTTTCACGTTCTATCTCTATGTTTTGTTTCCTCTTGATGTAGCCCTATGCATTGACTGGCGAGAAACACTTTCATGGAAAGGGGTGGCTTCCCAAAATTACGAATCTCCAGAAATCTCAGCAAATATTTTTTCACCCAAACTGGATGATACTTTCAGGTAATGATCAGTACACTAAGGCGACTTGGTTCCCCAAATGTCGTTTTTCTATGTTGAAGCGTTCGTTTCCAGTAACAGTTTGAATTTTTAGGTTTCACTCTGTTTTCTCCTATATTTATAGATGTATTTGGAACTCTGAATACAACACGGTTTGTGCTAGCTTCTTGAAACTTGACACAATAAAGTAGTTTCACGTTCTATCTCTATGTTTTGTTTCCTCTTGATGTAGCCCTAAGCAGTGACTGACGAGAAACACTTTCATGGAAAGGGGTTGCCAGGCTTCCCAAAATTACGAATCTCCAGAAATCTCAGCAAATATTTTTTCACCCAAACTGGATGATACTTTCAGGTAATGATCAGTACACTAAGGCGACTTGGTTCCCCAAATTTCGTTCTTCTATATTGAAGCGTTCGTTTCCAGTAACAGTTTGAATTTTTAGGTTTCACTCTGTTTTCTCCTATATTGATAGATGTATTTGGAACTCTAAATCCAACACGGTTTGTGCTAGCTTCTTGAAACTTGACACAATAAAGTAGTTTCACGTTCTATCTCTATGTTTTGTTTCCTCTTGATGTAGCCCTAACAGTGACTGGCGAGAAACACTTTCATGGAAAGGGGTTGCCAGGCTTCCCAAATATACGAATCTGAAGAAATCTCAGGAAATATTTTTTCACCCAAACAGGATGATACTTTCAGGTAATGATCAGTACACTATGGCGACTTGGTTCCCCAAATTTTGTTTTTCTATATTGAAGCGTTCGTTTCCAGTAACAGTTTGAATTTTTAGGTTTCACTCTGTTTTCTCCTATATTGATAGATGTATTTGGAACTCTAAATCCAACACGGTTTTTGCTAGCTTCATGAAACTTGACACAATAAAGTAGTTTCACGTTCTATCTCTATGTTTTGTTTCCTCTTGATGTAGCCCTAACAGTGACTGGCGAGAAACACTTTCATGGAAAGGGGTTGCCAGGCTTCCCAAATATACGAATCTCCAGAAATCTCAGGAAATATTTTTTCACCCAAACTGGATGATACTTTCAGGTAATGATCAGTACACTATGGCGACTTGGTTCCCCAAATTTCGTTTTTCTATGTTGAAGCGTTCGTTTCCAGTAACAGTTTGAATTTTTAGGTTTCACTCTGTTTTCTCCTATATTGATAGATGTATTTGGAACTCTAAATCCAACACGGTTTGTGCTAGCTTCTTGAAACTTGACACAATAAAGTAGTTTCACGTTCTATCTCTATGTTTTGTTTCCTCTTGATGTAGCCCTAACAGTGACTGGCGAGAAACACTTTCATGGAAAGGGGTTGCCAGGCTTCCCAAAATTACGAATCTCCAGAAATCTCAGCAAATATTTTTTCACCCAAACAGGATGATACTTTCAGGTAATGATCAGTACACTAAGGCGACTTGGTTCCCCAAATTTCGTTCTTCTATGTTGAAGCGTTCGTTTCCAGTAACAGTTTGAATTTTTAGGTTTCACTCTGTTTTCTCCTATATTGATAGAGGTATTTGGAACTCTAAATCCAACACGGTTTGTGCTAGCTTCTTGAAACTTGACACAATAAAGTAGTTTCATGTTCTATCTCTATGTTTTGTTTCCTCTTGAGGTAGCCCTAACAGTGACTGGCGAGAAACACTTTCATGGAAAGGGGTTGCCAGGCTTCCCAAATATACGAATCTCCAGAAATCTCAGGAAATATTTTTTCACCCAAACAGGATGATACTTTCAGGTAATGATCAGTACACTATGGCGACTTGGTTCCCCAAATTTCGTTTTTCTATGTTGAAGCGTTCGTTTCCAGTAACAGTTTGAATTTTTAGGTTTCACTCTGTTTTCTCCTATATTGATAGATGTATTTGGAACTCTAAATCCAACACGGTTTGTGCTAGTTTCTTGAAACTTGACACAATAAAGTAGTTTCACGTTCTATCTCTATGTTTTGTTTCCTCTTGATGTAGCCCTAAGCAGTGACTGGCGAGAAACACTTTCATGTAAAGGGGTTGCCAGGCTTCCCAAAATTACGAATCTCCAGAAATCTCAGCAAATATTTTTTCACCAAACTGGATGATACTTTCAGGTAATGATCAGTACACTAAGGCGACTTGGTTCCCCAAATTTCGTTCTTCGATGTTGAAGCGTTCGTTTCCAGTAACAGTTTGAATTTTTAGGTTTCACTCTGTTTTCTCCTATATTGATAGATGTATTTGGAACTCTAAATCCAACACGGTTTGTGCTAGCTTCTTGAAACTTGACACAATAAAGTAGTTTCACGTTCTATCTCTATGTTTTGTTTCCTCATGATGTAGCCCTAAGCATTGACTGGCGAGAAACACTTTCATGGAAAGGGGTGGCTTCCCAAAATTACGAATCTCCAGAAATCGCAGCAAATATTTTTTCACCCAAACTGGATGATACTTTCAGGTAATGATCAGTACACTAAGGCGACTTGGTTCCCCAAATTTCGTTCTTCTATGTTGAAGCGTTCGTTTCCAGTAACAGTTTGAATTTTTAGGTTTCACTCTGTTTTCTCCTATATTGATAGAGGTATTTGGAACTCTGAATCCAACACGGTTTGTGCTAGCTTCTTGAAACTTGACACAATAAAGTAGGTTCACGTTCTATCTCTATGTTTTGTTTCCTCTTGATGTAGCCCTAAGCATTGACTGGCGAGAAACACTTTCATGGAAAGGGGTGGTTTCCCAAAATTACGAATCTCCAGAAATCTCAGCAAATATTTTTTCACCCAAACTGGATGATACTTTCAGGTAATGATCACTACACTAACGCGACTTGGTTCCCCAAATTTCGTTCTTCTATGTTGAAGCGTTCGTTTCCAGTAACAGTTTGAATTTTTAGGTTTCACTCTGTTTTCTCCTATATTGATAGATGTATTTGGAACTCTGAATACAACACGGTTTGTGCTAGCTTCTTGAAACTTGACACAATAAAGTAGTTTCACGTTCTATCTCTATGTTTTGTTTCCTCTTGATGTAGCCCAAAGCAGTGACTGACGAGAAACACTTTCATGTAAAGGGGTTGCCAGGCTTCCCAAAATTACGAATCTCCAGAAATCTCAGCAAATATTTTTTCACCCAAACAGGATGATACTTTCAGGTAATGATCAGTACACTAAGGCGACTTGGTTCCCCAAATTTCGTTCTTCTATGTTGAAGCGTTCGTTTCCAGTAACAGTTTGAATTTTTAGGTTTCACTCTGTTTTCTCCTATATTGATAGATGTATTTGGAACTCTAAATCCAACACGGTTTGTGCTAGCTTCTTGAAACTTGACACAATAAAGTAGTTTCACGTTCTATCTCTATGTTTTGTTTCCTCTTGATGTAGCCCTAACAGTGACCGGCGAGAAACACTTTCATGTAAAGGGGTTGCCAGGCTTCCCAAAATTACGAATCTCCAGAAATCTCAGCAAATATTTTTTCACCCAAACAGGATGATACTTTCAGGTAATGATCAGTACACTAAGGCGACTTGGTTCCCCAAATTTCGTTCTTCTATGTTGAAGCGTTCGTTTCCAGTAACAGTTTGAATTTTTAGGTTTCACTCTGTTTTCTCCTATATTGATAGATGTATTTGGAACTCTAAATCCAACACGGTTTGTGCTAGCTTCTTGAAACTTGACACAATAAAGTAGTTTCACGTTCTATCTCTATGTTTTGTTTCCTCTTGATGTAGCCCTAACAGTGACCGGCGAGAAACACTTTCATGTAAAGGGGTTGCCAGGCTTCCCAAAATTACGAATCTCCAGAAATCTCAGCAAATATTTTTTCACCCAAACAGGATGATACTTTCAGGTAATGATCAGTACACTAAGGCGACTTGGTTCCCCAAATTTCGTTCTTCTATGTTGAAGCGTTCGTTTCCAGTAACAGTTTGAATTTTTAGGTTTCACTCTGTTTTCTCCTATATTGATAGATGTATTTGGAACTCTAAATCCAACACGGTTTGTGCTAGCTTCTTGAAACTTGACACAATAAAGTAGTTTCACGTTCTATCTCTATGTTTTGTTTCCTCATGATGTAGCCCTAAGCATTGACTGGCGAGAACCACTTTCATGGAAAGGGGTGGCTTCCCAAAATTACGAATCTCCAGAAATCGCAGCAAATATTTTTTCACCCAAACTGGATGATACTTTCAGGTAATGATCAGTACACTAAGGCGACTTGGTTCCCCAAATGTCGTTTTTCTATATTGAAGCGTTCGTTTCCAGTAACAGTTTGAATTTTTAGGTTTCACTCTGTTTTCTCCTATATTGATAGAGGTATTTGGAACTCTAAATCCAACACGGTTTGTGCTAGCTTCTTGAAACTTGACACAATAAAGTAGTTTCATGTTCTATCTCTATGTTTTGTTTCCTCTTGAGGTAGCCCTAACAGTGACTGGCGAGAAACACTTTCATGGAAAGGGGTTGCCAGGCTTCCCAAATATACGAATCTCCAGAAATCTCAGGAAATATTTTTTCACCCAAACAGGATGATACTTTCAGGTAATGATCAGTACACTAAGGCGACTTGGTTCCCCAAATTTCGTTTTTCTATGTTGAAGCGTTCGTTTCCAGTAACAGTTTGAATTTTTAGGTTTCCCTCTGTTTTCTCCTATATTGATAGATGTATTTGGAACTCTAAATCCAACACGGTTTGTGCTAGCTTCTTGAAACTTGACACAATAAAGTAGTTTCACGTTCTATCTCTATGTTTTGTTTCCTCATGATGTAGCCCTAAGCATTGACTGGCGAGAAACACTTTCATGGAAAGGGGTGGCTTCCCAAAATTACGAATCTCCAGAAATCTCAGCAAATATTTTTTCACCCAAACAGGATGATACTTTCAGGTAATGATCAGTACACTAAGGCGACTTGGTTCCCCAAATTTCGTTCTTCTATGTTGAAGCGTTCGTTTCCAGTAACAGTTTGAATTTTTAGGTTTCACTCTGTTTTCTCCTATATTGATAGATGTATTTGGAACTCTAAATCCAACACGGTTTGTGCTAGCTTCTTGAAACTTGACACAATAAAGTAGTTTCACGTTCTATCTCTATGTTTTGTTTCCTCTTGATGTAGCCCTAACAGTGACCGGCGAGAAACACTTTCATGTAAAGGGGTTGCCAGGCTTCCCAAAATTACGAATCTCCAGAAATCTCAGCAAATATTTTTTCACCCAAACAGGATGATACTTTCAGGTAATGATCAGTACACTAAGGCGACTTGGTTCCCCAAATTTCGTTCTTCTATGTTGAAGCGTTCGTTTCCAGTAACAGTTTGAATTTTTAGGTTTCACTCTGTTTTCTCCTATATTGATAGATGTATTTGGAACTCTAAATCCAACACGGTTTGTGCTAGCTTCTTGAAACTTGACACAATAAAGTAGTTTCACGTTCTATCTCTATGTTTTGTTTCCTCATGATGTAGCCCTAAGCATTGACTGGCGAGAAACACTTTCATGGAAAGGGGTGGCTTCCCAAAATTACGAATCTCCAGAAATCGCAGCAAATATTTTTTCACCCAAACTGGATGATACGTTCAGGTAATGATCAGTACACTAAGGCGACTTGGTTCCCCAAATGTCGTTTTTCTATATTGAAGCGTTCGTTTCCAGTAACAGTTTGAATTTTTAGGTTTCACTCTGTTTTCTCCTATATTGATAGAGGTATTTGGAACTCTAAATCCAACACGGTTTGTGCTAGCTTCTTGAAACTTGACACAATAAAGTAGTTTCATGTTCTATCTCTATGTTTTGTTTCCTCTTGAGGTAGCCCTAACAGTGACTGGCGAGAAACACTTTCATGGAAAGGGGTTGCCAGGCTTCCCAAATATACGAATCTCCAGAAATCTCAGGAAATATTTTTTCACCCAAACAGGATGATACTTTCAGGTAATGATCAGTACACTATGGCGACTTGGTTCCCCAAATTTCGTTTTTCTATGTTGAAGCGTTCGTTTCCAGTAACAGTTTGAATTTTTAGGTTTCACTCTGTTTTCTCCTATATTGATAGATGTATTTGGAACTCTAAATCCAACACGGTTTGTGCTAGCTTCTTGAAACTTGACACAATAAAGTAGTTTCACGTTCTATCTTTATGTTTTGTTTCCTCTTGATGTAGCCCTAAGCAGTGACTGGCGAGAAACACTTTCATGGAAAGGGGTTGCCAGGCTTCCCAAAATTACGAATCTCCAGAAATCTCAGCAAATATTTTTTCACCCAAACAGGATGATACTTTCAGGTAATGATCAGTACACTAAGGCGACTTGGTTCCCCAAATTTCGTTCTTCTATGTTGAAGCGTTCGTTTCCAGTAACAGTTTGAATTTTTAGGTTTCACTCTGTTTTCTCCTATATTGATAGATGTATTTGGAACTCTAAATCCAACACGGTTTGTGCTAGCTTCTTGAAACTTGACACAATAAAGTAGTTTCACGTTCTATCTCTATGTTTTGTTTCCTCTTGATGTAGCCCTAAGCAGTGACTGGCGAGAAACACTTTCATGGAAAGGGGTTGCCAGGCTTCCCAAAATTACGAATCTCCAGAAATCTCAGCAAATATTTTTTCACCCAAACTGGATGATACTTTCAGGTAATGATCAGTACACTAAGGCGACTTGGTTCCCCAAATTTCGTTCTTCTATGTTGAAGCGTTCGTTTCCAGTAACAGTTTGAATTTTTAGGTTTCACTCTGTTTTCTCCTATATTGATAGATGTATTTGGAACTCTAAATCCAACACGGTTTGTGCTAGCTTCTTGAAACTTGACACAATAAAGTAGTTTCACGTTCTATCTCTATGTTTTGTTTCCTCATGATGTAGCCCTAAGCATTGACTGGCGAGAAACACTTTCATGGAAAGGGGTGGCTTCCCAAAATTACGAATCTCCAGAAATCGCAGCAAATATTTTTTCACCCAAACTGGATGATACTTTCAGGTAATGATCAGTACACTAAGGCGACTTGGTTCCCCAAATTTCGTTCTTCTATGTTGAAGCGTTCGTTTCCAGTAACAGTTTGAATTTTTAGGTTTCACTCTGTTTTCTCCTATATTGATAGAGGTATTTGGAACTCTGAATCCAACACGGTTTGTGCTAGCTTCTGGAAACTTGACACAATAAAGTAGGTTCACGTTCTATCTCTATGTTTTGTTTCCTCTTGATGTAGCCCTAAGCATTGACTGGCGAGAAACACTTTCATGGAAAGGGGTGGCTTCCCAAAATTACGAATCTCCAGAAATCTCAGCAAATATTTTTTCACCCAAACTGGATGATACTTTCAGGTAATGATCACTACACTAACGCGACTTGGTTCCCCAAATTTCGTTCTTCTATGTTGAAGCGTTCGTTTCCAGTAACAGTTTGAATTTTTAGGTTTCACTCTGTTTTCTCCTATATTGATAGATGTATTTGGAACTCTAAATCCAACACGGTTTGTGCTAGCTTCTTGAAACTTGACACAATAAAGTAGTTTCACGTTCTATCTCTATGTTTTGTTTCCTCTTGATGTAGCCCTAACAGTGACCGGCGAGAAACACTTTCATGTAAAGGGGTTGCCAGGCTTCCCAAAATTACGAATCTCCAGAAATCTCAGCAAATATTTTTTCACCCAAACAGGATGATACTTTCAGGTAATGATCAGTACACTAAGGCGACTTGGTTCCCCAAATTTCGTTCTTCTATGTTGAAGCGTTCGTTTCCAGTAACAGTTTGAATTTTTAGGTTTCACTCTGTTTTCTCCTATATTGATAGATGTATTTGGAACTCTAAATCCAACACGGTTTGTGCTAGCTTCTTGAAACTTGACACAATAAAGTAGTTTCACGTTCTATCTCTATGTTTTGTTTCCTCTTGATGTAGCCCTAACAGTGACCGGCGAGAAACACTTTCATGTAAAGGGGTTGCCAGGCTTCCCAAAATTACGAATCTCCAGAAATCTCAGCAAATATTTTTTCACCAAACAGGATGATACTTTCAGGTAATGATCAGTACACTAAGGCGACTTGGTTCCCCAAATTTCGTTCTTCTATGTTGAAGCGTTCGTTTCCAGTAACAGTTTGAATTTTTAGGTTTCACTCTGTTTTCTCCTATATTGATAGATGTATTTGGAACTCTAAATCCAACACGGTTTGTGCTAGCTTCTTGAAACTTGACACAATAAAGTAGTTTCACGTTCTATCTCTATGTTTTGTTTCCTCTTGATGTAGCCCTAACAGTGACCGGCGAGAAACACTTTCATGTAAAGGGGTTGCCAGGCTTCCCAAAATTACGAATCTCCAGAAATCTCAGCAAATATTTTTTCACCCAAACAGGATGATACTTTCAGGTAATGATCAGTACAGTAAGGCGACTTGGTTCCCCAAATTTCGTTCTTCTATGTTGAAGCGTTCGTTTCCAGTAACAGTTTGAATTTTTAGGTTTCACTCTGTTTTCTCCTATATTGATAGATGTATTTGGAACTCTAAATCCAACACGGTTTGTGCTAGCTTCTTGAAACTTGACACAATAAAGTAGTTTCACGTTCTATCTCTATGTTTTGTTTCCTCATGATGTAGCCCTAAGCATTGACTGGCGAGAAACACTTTCATGGAAAGGGGTGGCTTCCCAAAATTACGAATCTCCAGAAATCGCAGCAAATATTTTTTCACCCAAACTGGATGATACTTTCAGGTAATGATCAGTACACTAAGGCGACTTGGTTCCCCAAATGTCGTTTTTCTATATTGAAGCGTTCGTTTCCAGTAACAGTTTGAATTTTTAGGTTTCACTCTGTTTTCTCCTATATTGATAGAGGTATTTGGAACTCTAAATCCAACACGGTTTGTGCTAGCTTCTTGAAACTTGACACAATAAAGTAGTTTCATGTTCTATCTCTATGTTTTGTTTCCTCTTGAGGTAGCCCTAACAGTGACTGGCGAGAAACACTTTCATGGAAAGGGGTTGCCAGGCTTCCCAAATATACGAATCTCCAGAAATCTCAGGAAATATTTTTTCACCCAAACAGGATGATACTTTCAGGTAATGATCAGTACACTATGGCGACTTGGTTCCCCAAATTTCGTTTTTCTATGTTGAAGCGTTCGTTTCCAGTAACAGTTTGAATTTTTAGGTTTCACTCTGTTTTCTCCTATATTGATAGATGTATTTGGAACTCTAAATCCAACACGGTTTGTGCTAGCTTCTTGAAACTTGACACAATAAAGTAGTTTCACGTTCTATCTCTATGTTTTGTTTCCTCTTGATGTAGCCCTAAGCAGTGACTGGCGAGAAACACTTTCATGGAAAGGGGTTGCCAGGCTTCCCAAAATTACGAATCTCCAGAAATCTCAGCAAATATTTTTTCACCCAAACAGGATGATACTTTCAGGTAATGATCAGTACACTAAGGCGACTTGGTTCCCCAAATTTCGTTCTTCTATGTTGAAGCGTTCGTTTCCAGTAACAGTTTGAATTTTTAGGTTTCACTCTGTTTTCTCCTATATTGATAGATGTATTTGGAACTCTAAATCCAACACGGTTTGTGCTAGCTTCTTGAAACTTGACACAATAAAGTAGTTTCACGTTCTATCTCTATGTTTTGTTTCCTCTTGATGTAGCCCTAAGCAGTGACTGGCGAGAAACACTTTCATGGAAAGGGGTTGCCAGGCTTCCCAAAATTACGAATCTCCAGAAATCTCAGCAAATATTTTTTCACCCAAACTGGATGATACTTTCAGGTAATGATCAGTACACTAAGGCGACTTGGTTCCCCAAATTTCGTTCTTCTATGTTGAAGCGTTCGTTTCCAGTAACAGTTTGAATTTTTAGGTTTCACTCTGTTTTCTCCTATATTGATAGATGTATTTGGAACTCTAAATCCAACACGGTTTGTGCTAGCTTCTTGAAACTTGACACAATAAAGTAGTTTCACGTTCTATCTCTATGTTTTGTTTCCTCATGATGTAGCCCTAAGCATTGACTGGCGAGAAACACTTTCATGGAAAGGGGTGGCTTCCCAAAATTACGAATCTCCAGAAATCGCAGCAAATATTTTTTCACCCAAACTGGATGATACTTTCAGGTAATGATCAGTACACTAAGGCGACTTGGTTCCCCAAATTTCGTTCTTCTATGTTGAAGCGTTCGTTTCCAGTAACAGTTTGAATTTTTAGGTTTCACTCTGTTTTCTCCTATATTGATAGAGGTATTTGGAACTCTGAATCCAACACGGTTTGTGCTAGCTTCTTGAAACTTGACACAATAAAGTAGGTTCACGTTCTATCTCTATGTTTTGTTTCCTCTTGATATAGCCCTAAGCATTGACTGGCGAGAAACACTTTCATGGAAAGGGGTGGCTTCCCAAAATTACGAATCTCCAGAAATCTCAGCAAATATTTTTTCACCCAAACTGGATGATACTTTCAGGTAATGATCACTACACTAACGCGACTTGGTTCCCCAAATTTCGTTCTTCTATGTTGAAGCGTTCGTTTCCAGTAACAGTTTGAATTTTTAGGTTTCACTCTGTTTTCTCCTATATTGATAGATGTATTTGGAACTCTAAATCCAACACGGTTTGTGCTAGCTTCTTGAAACTTGACACAATAAAGTAGTTTCACGTTCTATCTCTATGTTTTGTTTCCTCTTGATGTAGCCCTAACAGTGACCGGCGAGAAACACTTTCATGTAAAGGGGTTGCCAGGCTTCCCAAAATTACGAATCTCCAGAAATCTCAGCAAATATTTTTTCACCCAAACAGGATGATACTTTCAGGTAATGATCAGTACACTAAGGCGACTTGGTTCCCCAAATTTCGTTCTTCTATGTTGAAGCGTTCGTTTCCAGTAACAGTTTGAATTTTTAGGTTTCACTCTGTTTTCTCCTATATTGATAGATGTATTTGGAACTCTAAATCCAACACGGTTTGTGCTAGCTTCTTGAAACTTGACACAATAAAGTAGTTTCACGTTCTATCTCTATGTTTTGTTTCCTCTTGATGTAGCCCTAACAGTGACCGGCGAGAAACACTTTCATGTAAAGGGGTTGCCAGGCTTCCCAAAATTACGAATCTCCAGAAATCTCAGCAAATATTTTTTCACCCAAACAGGATGATACTTTCAGGTAATGATCAGTACACTAAGGCGACTTGGTTCCCCAAATTTCGTTCTTCTATGTTGAAGCGTTCGTTTCCAGTAACAGTTTGAATTTTTAGGTTTCACTCTGTTTTCTCCTATATTGATAGATGTATTTGGAACTCTAAATCCAACACGGTTTGTGCTAGCTTCTTGAAACTTGACACAATAAAGTAGTTTCACGTTCTATCTCTATGTTTTGTTTCCTCTTGATGTAGCCCTAACAGTGACCGGCGAGAAACACTTTCATGTAAAGGGGTTGCCAGGCTTCCCAAAATTACGAATCTCCAGAAATCTCAGCAAATATTTTTTCACCCAAACAGGATGATACTTTCAGGTAATGATCAGTACACTAAGGCGACTTGGTTCCCCAAATTTCGTTCTTCTATGTTGAAGCGTTCGTTTCCAGTAACAGTTTGAATTTTTAGGTTTCACTCTGTTTTCTCCTATATTGATAGATGTATTTGGAACTCTAAATCCAACACGGTTTGTGCTAGCTTCTTGAAACTTGACACAATAAAGTAGTTTCACGTTCTATCTCTATGTTTTGTTTCCTCTTGATGTAGCCCTAACAGTGACCGGCGAGAAACACTTTCATGTAAAGGGGTTGCCAGGCTTCCCAAAATTACGAATCTCCAGAAATCTCAGCAAATATTTTTTCACCCAAACAGGATGATACTTTCAGGTAATGATCAGTACACTAAGGCGACTTGGTTCCCCAAATTTCGTTCTTCTATGTTGAAGCGTTCGTTTCCAGTAACAGTTTGAATTTTTAGGTTTCACTCTGTTTTCTCCTATATTGATAGATGTATTTGGAACTCTAAATCCAACACGGTTTGTGCTAGCTTCTTGAAACTTGACACAATAAAGTAGTTTCACGTTCTATCTCTAAGTTTTGTTTCCTCATGATGTAGCCCTAAGCATTGACTGGCGAGAAACACTTTCATGGAAAGGGGTGGCTTCCCAAAATTACGAATCTCCAGAAATCGCAGCAAATATTTTTTCACCCAAACTGGATGATACTTTCAGGTAATGATCAGTACACTAAGGCGACTTGGTTCCCCAAATGTCGTTTTTCTATATTGAAGCGTTCGTTTCCAGTAACAGTTTGAATTTTTAGGTTTCACTCTGTTTTCTCCTATATTGATAGAGGTATTTGGAACTCTAAATCCAACACGGTTTGTGCTAGCTTCTTGAAACTTGACACAATAAAGTAGTTTCATGTTCTATCTCTATGTTTTGTTTCCTCTTGAGGTAGCCCTAACAGTGACTGGCGAGAAACACTTTCATGGAAAGGGGTTGCCAGGCTTCCCAAATATACGAATCTCCAGAAATCTCAGGAAATATTTTTTCACCCAAACAGGATGATACTTTCAGGTAATGATCAGTACACTATGGCGACTTGGTTCCCCAAATTTCGTTTTTCTATGTTGAAGCGTTCGTTTCCAGTAACAGTTTGAATTTTTAGGTTTCACTCTGTTTTCTCCTATATTGATAGATGTATTTGGAACTCTAAATCCAACACGGTTTGTGCTAGCTTCTTGAAACTTGACACAATAAAGTAGTTTCACGTTCTATCTCTATGTTTTGTTTCCTCTTGATGTAGCCCTAAGCAGTGACTGGCGAGAAACACTTTCATGGAAAGGGGTTGCCAGGCTTCCCAAAATTACGAATCTCCAGAAATCTCAGCAAATATTTTTTCACCCAAACAGGATGATACTTTCAGGTAATGATCAGTACACTAAGGCGACTTGGTTCCCCAAATTTCGTTCTTCTATGTTGAAGCGTTCGTTTCCAGTAACAGTTTGAATTTTTAGGTTTCACTCTGTTTTCTCCTATATTGATAGATGTATTTGGAACTCTAAATCCAACACGGTTTGTGCTAGCTTCTTGAAACTTGACACAATAAAGTAGTTTCACGTTCTATCTCTATGTTTTGTTTCCTCATGATGTAGCCCTAAGCATTGACTGGCGAGAAACACTTTCATGGAAAGGGGTGGCTTCCCAAAATTACGAATCTCCAGAAATCGCAGCAAATATTTTTTCACCCAAACGGGATGATACTTTCAGGTAATGATCAGTACACTAAGGCGACTTGGTTCCCCAAATTTCGTTCTTCTATGTTGAAGCGTTCGTTTCCAGTAACAGTTTGAATTTTTAGGTTTCACTCTGTTTTCTCCTATATTGATAGAGGTATTTGGAACTCTGAATCCAACACGGTTTGTGCTAGCTTCTTGAAACTTGACACAATAAAGTAGGTTCACGTTCTATCTCTATGTTTTGTTTCCTCTTGATGTCGCCCTAAGCATTGACTGGCGAGAAACACTTTCATGTAAAGGGGTTGCCAGGCTTCCCAAAATTACGAATCTCCAGAAATCTCAGCAAATATTTTTTCACCCAAACAGGATGATACTTTCAGGTAATGATCAGTACACTAAGGCGACTTGGTTCCCCAAATTTCGTTCTTCTATATTGAAGCGTTCGTTTCCAGTAACAGTTTCAATTTTTAGGTTTCACTCTGTTTTCTCCTATATTGATAGATGTATTTGGAACTCTAAATCCAACACGGTTTGTGCTAGCTTCTTGAAACTTGACACAATAAAGTAGTTTCACGTTCTATCTCTATGTTTTGTTTCCTCTTGATGTAGCCCTAACAGTGACCGGCGAGAAACACTTTCATGGAAAGGGGTTGCCAGGCTTCCCAAAATTACGAATCTCCAGAAATCTCAGCAAATATTTTTTCACCCAAACAGGATGATACTTTCAGGTAATGATCAGTACACTAAGGCGACTTGGTTCCCCAAATTTCGTTCTTCTATGTTGAAGCGTTCGTTTCCAGTAACAGTTTGAATTTTTAGGTTTCACTCTGTTTTCTCCTATATTGATAGATGTATTTGGAACTCTAAATCCAACACGGTTTGTGCTAGCTTCTTGAAACTTGACACAATAAAGTAGTTTCACGTTCTATCTCTATGTTTTGTTTCCTCTTGATGTAGCCCTAACAGTGACCGGCGAGAAACACTTTCATGTAAAGGGGTTGCCAGGCTTCCCAAAATTACGAATCTCCAGAAATCTCAGCAAATATTTTTTCACCCAAACTGGATGATACTTTCAGGTAATGATCAGTACACTAAGGCGACTTGGTTCCCCAAATTTCGTTCTTCTATGTTGAAGCGTTCGTTTCCAGTAACAGTTTGAATTTTTAGGTTTCACTCTGTTTTCTCCTATATTGATAGATGTATTTGGAACTCTAAATCCAACACGGTTTGTGCTAGCTTCTTGAAACTTGACACAATAAAGTAGTTTCACGTTCTATCTCTATGTTTTGTTTCCTCTTGATGTAGCCCTAACAGTGACCGGCGAGAAACACTTTCATGTAAAGGGGTTGCCAGGCTTCCCAAAATTACGAATCTCCAGAAATCTCAGCAAATATTTTTTCACCCAAACAGGATGATACTTTCAGGTAATGATCAGTACACTAAGGCGACTTGGTTCCCCAAATTTCGTTCTTCTATGTTGAAGCGTTCGTTTCCAGTAACAGTTTGAATTTTTAGGTTTCACTCTGTTTTCTCCTATATTGATAGATGTATTTGGAACTCTAAATCCAACACGGTTTGTGCTAGCTTCTTGAAACTTGACACAATAAAGTAGTTTCACGTTCTATCTCTATGTTTTGTTTCCTCATGATGTAGCCCTAAGCATTGACTGGCGAGAAACACTTTCATGGAAAGGGGTGGCTTCCCAAAATTACGAATCTCCAGAAATCGCAGCAAATATTTTTTCACCCAAACTGGATGATACTTTCAGGTAATGATCAGTACACTAAGGCGACTTGGTTCCCCAAATGTCGTTTTTCTATATTGAAGCGTTCGTTTCCAGTAACAGTTTGAATTTTTAGGTTTCACTCTGTTTTCTCCTATATTGATAGAGGTATTTGGAACTCTAAATCCAACACGGTTTGTGCTAGCTTCTTGAAACTTGACACAATAAAGTAGTTTCATGTTCTATCTCTATGTTTTGTTTCCTCTTGAGGTAGCCCTAACAGTGACTGGCGAGAAACACTTTCATGGAAAGGGGTTGCCAGGCTTCCCAAATATACGAATCTCCAGAAATCTCAGGAAATATTTTTTCACCCAAACAGGATGATACTTTCAGGTAATGATCAGTACACTATGGCGACTTGGTTCCCCAAATTTCGTTTTTCTATGTTGAAGCGTTCGTTTCCAGTAACAGTTTGAATTTTTAGGTTTCACTCTGTTTTCTCCTATATTGATAGATGTATTTGGAACTCTAAATCCAACACGGTTTGTGCTAGCTTCTTGAAACTTGACACAATAAAGTAGTTTCACGTTCTATCTCTATGTTTTGTTTCCTCTTGATGTAGCCCTAAGCAGTGACTGGCGAGAAACACTTTCATGGAAAGGGGTTGCCAGGCTTCCCAAAATTACGAATCTCCAGAAATCGCAGCAAATATTTTTTCACCCAAACAGGATGATACTTTCAGGTAATGATCAGTACACTAAGGCGACTTGGTTCCCCAAATTTCGTTCTTCTATGTTGAAGCGTTCGTTTCCAGTAACAGTTTGAATTTTTAGGTTTCACTCTGTTTTCTCCTATATTGATAGATGTATTTGGAACTCTAAATCCAACACGGTTTGTGCTAGCTTCTTGAAACTTGACACAATAAAGTAGTTTCACGTTCTATCTCTATGTTTTGTTTCCTCATGATGTAGCCCTAAGCATTGACTGGCGAGAAACACTTTCATGGAAAGGGGTGGCTTCCCAAAATTACGAATCTCCAGAAATCGCAGCAAATATTTTTTCACCCAAACTGGATGATACTTTCAGGTAATGATCAGTACACTAAGGCGACTTGGTTCCCCAAATTTCGTTCTTCTATGTTGAAGCGTTCGTTTCCAGTAACAGTTTGAATTTTTAGGTTTCACTCTGTTTTCTCCTATATTGATAGAGGTATTTGAAACTCTGAATCCAACACGGTTTGTGCTAGCTTCTTGAAACTTGACACAATAAAGTAGGTTCACGTTCTATCTCTATGTTTTGTTTCCTCTTGATGTAGCCCTAAGCATTGACTGGCGAGAAACACTTTCATGGAAAGGGGTGGCTTCCCAAAATTACGAATCTCCAGAAATCTCAGCAAATATTTTTTCACCCAAACTGGATGATACTTTCAGGTAATGATCACTACACTAACGCGACTTGGTTCCCCAAATTTCGTTCTTCTATGTTGAAGCGTTCGTTTCCAGTAACAGTTTGAATTTTTAGGTTTCACTCTGTTTTCTCCTATATTGATAGATGTATTTGGAACTCTAAATCCAACACGGTTTGTGCTAGCTTCTTGAAACTTGACACAATAAAGTCGTTTCACGTTCTATCTCTATGTTTTGTTTCCTCTTGATGTAGCCCTAAGCAGTGACTGACGAGAAACACTTTCATGTAAAGGGGTTGCCAGGCTTCCCAAAATTACGAATCTCCAGAAATCTCAGCAAATATTTTTTCACCCAAACAGGATGATACTTTCAGGTAATGATCAGTACACTAAGGCGACTTGGTTCCCCAAATTTCGTTCTTCTATGTTGAAGCGTTCGTTTCCAGTAACAGTTTGAATTTTTAGGTTTCACTCTGTTTTCTCCTATATTGATAGATGTATTTGGAACTCTAAATCCAACACGGTTTGTGCTAGCTTCTTGAAACTTGACACAATAAAGTAGTTTCACGTTCTATCTCTATGTTTTGTTTCCTCTTGATGTAGCCCTAACAGTGACCGGCGAGAAACACTTTCATGTAAAGGGGTTGCCAGGCTTCCCAAAATTACGAATCTCCAGAAATCTCAGCAAATATTTTTTCACCCAAACAGGATGATACTTTCAGGTAATGATCAGTACACTAAGGCGACTTGGTTCCCCAAATTTCGTTCTTCTATGTTGAAGCGTTCGTTTCCAGTAACAGTTTGAATTTTTAGGTTTCACTCTGTTTTCTCCTATATTGATAGATGTATTTGGAACTCTAAATCCAACACGGTTTGTGCTAGCTTCTTGAAACTTGACACAATAAAGTAGTTTCACGTTCTATCTCTATGTTTTGTTTCCTCTTGATGTAGCCCTAACAGTGACCGGCGAGAAACACTTTCATGTAAAGGGGTTGCCAGGCTTCCCAAAATTACGAATCTCCAGAAATCTCAGCAAATATTTTTTCACCCAAACAGGATGATACTTTCAGGTAATGATCAGTACACTAAGGCGACTTGGTTCCCCAAATTTCGTTCTTCTATGTTGAAGCGTTCGTTTCCAGTAACAGTTTGAATTTTTAGGTTTCACTCTGTTTTCTCCTATATTGATAGATGTATTTGGAACTCTAAATCCAACACGGTTTGTGCTAGCTTCTTGAAACTTGACACAATAAAGTAGTTTCACGTTCTATCTCTATGTTTTGTTTCCTCTTGATGTAGCCCTAACAGTGACCGGCGAGAAACACTTTCATGTAAAGGGGTTGCCAGGCTTCCCAAAATTACGAATCTCCAGAAATCTCAGCAAATATTTTTTCACCCAAACAGGATGATACTTTCAGGTAATGATCAGTACACTAAGGCGACTTGGTTCCCCAAATTTCGTTCTTCTATGTTGAAGCGTTCGTTTCCAGTAACAGTTTGAATTTTTAGGTTTCACTCTGTTTTCTCCTATATTGATAGATGTATTTGGAACTCTAAATCCAACACGGTTTGTGCTAGCTTCTTGAAACTTGACACAATAAAGTAGTTTCACGTTCTATCTCTATGTTTTGTTTCCTCATGATGTAGCCCTAAGCATTGACTGGCGAGAAACACTTTCATGGAAAGGGGTTGCCAGGCTTCCCAAATATACGAATCTCCAGAAATCACAGCAAATATTTTTTCACCCAAACTGGATGATACTTTCAGGTAATGATCAGTACACTAAGGCGACTTGGTTCCCCAAATTTCGTTCTTCTATGTTGAAGCGTTCGTTTCCAGTAACAGTTTGAATTTTTAGGTTTCACTCTGTTTTCTCCTATATTGATAGATGTATTTGGAACTCTAAATCCAACACGGTTTGTGCTAGCTTCTTGAAACTTGACAGAATAAAGTAGTTTCACGTTCTATCTCTATGTTTTGTTTCCTCTTGATGTAGCCCTAAGCATTGACTGGCGAGAAACACTTTCATGGAAAGGGGTGGCTTCCCAAAATTACGAATCTCCAGAAATCTCAGCAAATATTTTTTCACCCAAACTGGATGATACTTTCAGGTAATGATCAGTACACTAAGGCGACTTGGTTCCCCAAATTTCGTTCTTCTATGTTGAAGCGTTCGTTTCCAGTAACAGTTTGAATTTTTAGGTTTCACTCTGTTTTCTCCTATATTGATAGATGTATTTGGAACTCTAAATCCAACACGGTTTGTGCTAGCTTCTGGAAACTTGACACAATAAAGCAGTTTCACGTTCTATTTCTATGTTTTGTTTCCTCTTGATGTAGCCCTAAGCAGTGACTGGCAAAAAACACTTACATGGAAAGGGGTTGCCAGGCTTCCCAAAATTACGAATCTCCAGAAATCTCAGCAAATATTTTTTCACCCAAACTGGATGATACTTTCAGGTAATGATCAGTACACTAAGGCGACGTGGTTCCCCCAATTTCATTCTTCTATGTTGAAGCGTTCGTTTCCAGTAACAGTTTGAATTTTTAGGTTTCACTCTGTTTTCTCCTATATTGATAGATGTATTTGGAACTCTGAATCCAACAAGGTTTGTGCTAGGTTCTTGAAACTTGACACAATAAAGTAGTTTCACGTTCTATCTCTATGTTTTGTTTCCTCTTGATGTAGCCCTAACAGTGACTGGCGAGAAACACTTTCATGGAAAGGGGTTGCCAGGCTTCCCAAATATACGAATCTCCAGAAATCTCAGGAAATATTTTTTCACCCAAACAGGATGATACTTTCAGGTAATGATCAGTACACTAAGGCGACTTGGTTCCCCAAATTTCGTTCTTCTATGTTGAAGCGTTCGTTTCCAATAACAGTTTGAATTTTTAGGTTTCACTCTGTTTTCTCCTATATTGATAGATGTATTTGGAACTCTAAATCCAACACGGTTTGTGCTAGCTTCTTGAAACTTGACACAATAAAGTAGTTTCACGTTCTATCTCTATATTTTGTTTCCTCTTGATGTAGCCCTAAGCAGTGACTGGCGAGAAACACTTTCATGGAAAGGGGTTGCCAGGCTTTCCAAAATTACGAATCTCCAGAAATCTCAGCAAATATTTTCTCACCCAAACAGGATGATACTTTCAGGTAATGATCAGTACACTAAGGCGACTTGGTTCCCCAAATTTCGTTCTTCTATGTTGAAGCGTTCGTTTCCAGTAACAGTTTGAATTTTTAGGTTTCACTCTGTTTTCTCCTATATTGATAGATGTATTTGGAACTCTAAATCCAACACGGTTTGTGCTAGCTTCTTGAAACTTGACACAATAAAGTAATTTCACGTTCTATCTCTATGTTTTGTTTCCTCTTGATGTAGCCCTAAGCAGTGACTGGCGATAAACACTTTCATGGAAAGGGGTGGCTTCCCAAAATTACGAATCTCCAGAAATCTCAGGAAATGTTTTTTCACCCAAACTGGATGATTCTTTCAGGTAATGATCAGTACACTAAGGCGACTTGGTTCCCCAAATTTCGTTCTTCTATGTTGAAGCGTTCGTTTCCAGTAACAGTTTGAATTTTTAGGTTTCACTCTGTTTTCTCCTATATTGATAGATGTATTTGGAACTCTGAATACAACAAGGTTTGTGCTAGCTTCTTGAAACTTGACACAATAAAGTAGTTTCACGTTCTATCTCTATGTTTTGTTTCCTCTTGATGTAGCCCTAACAGTGACTGGCGAGAAACACTTTCATGGAGAGGGGTGGCTTCCCAAAATTACGAATCTCCAGAAATCTCAGCAAATATTTTTTCACCCAAACTGGATTATACTTTCAGGTAATGATCAGTACACTAAGGCGACTTGGTTCCCCAAATTTCGTTCTTCTATGTTGAAGCGTTCGTTTCCAGTAACAGTTTGAATTTTTAGGTTTCACTCTGTTTTCTCCTATATTGATAGATGTATTTGGAACTCTAAATCCAACACGGTTTGTGCTAGCTTCTTGAAACTTGACACAATAAAGTAGTTTCACGTTCTATCTCTATGTTTTGTTTCCTCTTGATGTAGCCCTAACAGTGACTGGCGAGAAACACTTTCATGGAAAGGGGTTGCCAGGCTTCCCAAATATACGAATCTCCAGAAATCACAGCAAATATTTTTTCACCCAAACAGGATGATACTTTCAGGTAATGATCAGTACACTAAGGCGACTTGGTTCCCCAAATTTCGTTCTTCTATGTTGAAGTGTTCGTTTCCAGTAACAGTTTGAATTTTTAGGTTTCACTCTGTTTTCTCCTATATTGATAGATGTATTTGGAACTCTAAATCCAACACGGTTTGTGCTAGCTTCTTGAAACTTGACACAATAACGTAGTTTCACGTTCTATCTCTATGTTTTGTTTCCTCTTGATGTAGCCCTAAGCATTGACTGGCGAGAAACACTTTCATGGAAAGGGGTGGCTTCCCAAAATTACGAATCTCCAGAAATCTCAGCAAATATTTTTTCACCCAAACTGGATGATACTTTCAGGTAATGATCAGTACACAAAGGCGACTTGGTTCCCCAAATTTCGTTCTTCTATGTTGAAGCGTTCGTTTCCAGTAACAGTTTGAATTTTTAGGTTTCACTCTGTTTTCTCCTATATTGATAGATGTATTTGGAACTCTAAATCCAACACGGTTTGTGCTAGCTTCTGGAAACTTGACACAATAAAGCAGTTTCACGTTCTATTTCTATGTTTTGTTTCCTCTTGATGTAGCCCTAAGCAGTGACTGGCAAAAAACACTTACATGGAAAGGGGTTGCCAGGCTTCCCAAAATTACGAATCTCCAGAAATCTCAGCAAATATTTTTTCACCCAAACTGGATGATACTTTCAGGTAATGATCAGTACACTAAGGCGACGTGGTTCCCCCAATTTCGTTCTTCTATGTTGAAGCGTTCGTTTCCAGTAACAGTTTGAATTTTTAGGTTTCACTCTGTTTTCTCCTATATTGATAGATGTATTTGGAACTCTGAATCCAACAAGGTTTGTGCTAGGTTCTTGAAACTTGACACAATAAAGTAGTTTCACGTTCTATCTCTATGTTTTGTTTCCTCTTGATGTAGCCCTAACAGTGACTGGCGAGAAACACTTTCATGGAAAGGGGTTGCCAGGCTTCCCAAATATACGAATCTCCAGAAATCTCAGGAAATATTTTTTCACCCAAACAGGATGATACTTTCAGGTAATGATCAGTACACTAAGGCGACTTGGTTCCCCAAATTTTGTTCTTCTATGTTGAAGCGTTCGTTTCCAATAACAGTTTGAATTTTTAGGTTTCACTCTGTTTTCTCCTATATTGATAGATGTATTTGGAACTCTAAATCCAACACGGTTTGTGCTAGCTTCTTGAAACTTGACACAATAAAGTAGTTTCACGTTCTATCTCTATATTTTGTTTCCTCTTGATGTAG
Source organism: Spermophilus citellus (assembly GCF_964194105.1). Classification (NCBI taxonomy): domain Eukaryota; kingdom Metazoa; phylum Chordata; class Mammalia; order Rodentia; family Sciuridae; genus Spermophilus; species Spermophilus citellus. The sequence continues at coordinate 15,089,211 of NC_138188.1, read as the reverse complement.
CCCTAAGCAGTGACTGGCGAGAAACACTTTCATGGAAAGGGGTTGCCAGGCTTTCCAAAATTACGAATCTCCAGAAATCTCAGCAAATATTTTCTCACCCAAACAGGATGATACTTTCAGGTAATGATCAGTACACTAAGGCGACTTGGTTCCCCAAATTTCATTCTTCTATGTTGAAGCGTTCGTTTCCAGTAACAGTTTGAATTTTTAGGTTTCACTCTGTTTTCTCCTATATTGATAGATGTATTTGGAACTCTAAATCCAACACGGTTTGTGCTAGCTTCTTGAAACTTGACACAATAACGTAGTTTCACGTTCTATCTCTATGTTTTGTTTCCTCTTGATGTAGCCCTAAGCATTGACTGTCGAGAAACACTTTCATGGAAAGGGGTGGCTTCCCAAAATTACGAATCTCCAGAAATCGCAGCAAATATTTTTTCACCCAAACTGGATGATACTTTCAGGTAATGATCAGTACACTAAGGCGACTTGGTTCCCCAAATTTCGTTCTTCTATGTTGAAGCGTTCGTTTCCAGTAACAGTTTGAATTTTTAGGTTTCACTCTGTTTTCTTCTATATTGATAGAGGTATTTGGAACTCTAAATCCAACACGGTTTTTGCTAGCTTCTTGAAACTTGACACAATAAAGTAGTTTCACGTTCTATCTCTATGTTTTGTTTCCTCTTGATGTAGCCCTAACAGTGACTGGCGAGAAACACTTTCATGGAAAGGGGTTGCCAGGCTTCCCAAATATGCGAATCTCCAGAAATCTCAGAAATATTTTTTCACCCAAACAGGATGATACTTTCAGGTAATGATCAGTACACTAAGGCGACTTGGTTCCCCAAATTTCGTTCTTCTATGTTGAAGCGTTCGTTTCCAGTAACAGTTTGAATTTTTAGGTTTCACTCTGTTTTCTCCTATATTGATAGATGTATTTGGAACTCTAAATCCAACACGGTTTGTGCTAGCTTCTTGAAACTTGACACAATAAAGTAGTTTCACGTTCTATCTCTATGTTTTGTTTCCTCTTGATGTAGCCCTAACAGTGACCGGCGAGAAACACTTTCATGGAAAGGGGTTGCCAGGCTTCCCAAATATACGAATCTCCAGAAATCTCAGGAAATATTTTTTCACCCAAACTGGATGATACTTTCAGGTAATGATCACTACACTAACGCGACTTGGTTCCCCAAATTTCGTTCTTCTATGTTGAAGCGTTCGTTTCCAGTAACAGTTTGAATTTTTAGGTTTCACTCTGTTTTCTCCTATATTGATAGATGTATTTGGAACTCTAAATCCAACACGGTTTGTGCTAGCTTCTGGAAACTTGACACAATAAAGCAGTTTCACGTTCAATCTCTATGTTTTGTTTCCTCTTGATGTAGGCCTAACCAGTGACTGGCAAAAAACACTTTCATGGAAAGGGGTTGCCAGGCTTCCCAAAATTACGAATCTCCAGAAATCTCAGCAAATATTTTTTTCACCCAAACTGGATGATACTTTCACGTAATGATCAGTACACTAAGGCGACTTGGTTCCCCAAATTTCGTTCTTCTATGTTGAAGCGTTCGTTTCCAATAACAGTTTGAATTTTTAGGTTTCACTCTGTTTTCTCCTATATTGATAGATGTATTTGGAACTCTAAATCCAACACGGTTTGTGCTAGCTTCTTGAAACTTGACACAATAAAGTAGTTTCACGTTCTATCACTATATTTTGTTTCCTCTTGATGTAGCCCTAAGCAGTGACTGGCGAGAAACACTTTCATGGAAAGGGGTTGCCAGGCTTCCCAAAATTACGAATCTCCAGAAATCTCAGCAAATATTTTCTCACCCAAACAGGATGATACTTTCAGGTAATGATCAGTACACTAAGGCGACTTGGTTCCCCAAATTTCGTTCTTCTATGTTGAAGCGTTCGTTTCCAGTAACAGTTTGAATTTTTAGGTTTCACTCTGTTTTCTCCTATATTGATAGATGTATTTGGAACTCTAAATCCAACACGGTTTGCGCTAGCTTCTTGAAACTTGACACAATAACGTAGTTTCACGTTCTATCTCTATGTTTTGTTTCCTCTTGATGTAGCCCTAAGCATTGACTGTCGAGAAACACTTTCATGGAAAGGGGTGGCTTCCCAAAATTACGAATCTCCAGAAATCGCAGCAAATATTTTTTCACCCAAACTGGATGATACTTTCAGGTAATGATCAGTACACTAAGGCGACTTGGTTCCCCAAATTTCGTTCTTCTATGTTGAAGCGTTCGTTTCCAGTAACAGTTTGAATTTTTAGGTTTCACTCTGTTTACTCCTATATTGATAGATGTATTTGGAACTCTAAATCCAACACGGTTTGTGCTAGCTTCTTGAAACTTGACAGAATAAAGTAGTTTCACGTTCTATCTCTATGTTTTGTTTCCTCTTGATGTAGCCCTAAGCATTGACTGGCGAGAAACACTTTCATGGAAAGGGGTGGCTTCCCAAAATTACGAATCTCCAGAAATCGCAGCAAATATTTTTTCACCCAAACTGGATGATACTTTCAGGTAATGATCAGTACACTAAGGCGACTTGGTTCCCCAAATTTCGTTCTTCTATGTTGAAGCGTTCGTTTCCAGTAACAGTTTGAATTTTTAGGTTTCACTCTGTTTTCTCCTATATTGATAGATGTATTTGGAACTCTAAATCCAACACGGTTTGTGCTAGCTTCTGGAAACTTGACACAATAAAGCAGTTTCACGTTCTATTTCTATGTTTTGTTTCCTCTTGATGTAGCCCTAAGCAGTGACTGGCAAAAAACACTTACATGGAAAGGGGTTGCCAGGCTTCCCAAAATTACGAATCTCCAGAAATCTCAGCAAATATTTTTTCACCCAAACTGGATGATACTTTCAGGTAATGATCAGTACACTAAGGCGACGTGGTTCCCCCAATTTCGTTCTTCTATGTTGAAGCGTTCGTTTCCAGTAACAGTTTGAATTTTTAGGTTTCACTCTGTTTTCTCCTATATTTATAGATGTATTTGGAACTCTGAATCCAACAAGGTTTGTGCTAGGTTCTTGAAACTTGACACAATAAAGTAGTTTCACGTTCTATCTCTATGTTTTGTTTCCTCTTGATGTAGCCCTAACAGTGACTGGCGAGAAACACTTTCATGGAAAGGGGTTGCCAGGCTTCCCAAATATACGAATCTCCAGAAATCTCAGGAAATATTTTTTCACCCAAACAGGATGATACTTTCAGGTAATGATCAGTACACTAAGGCGACTTGGTTCCCCAAATTTCGTTCTTCTATGTTGAAGCGTTCGTTTCCAATAACAGTTTGAATTTTTAGGTTTCACTCTGTTTTCTCCTATATTGATAGATGTATTTGGAACTCTAAATCCAACACGGTTTGTACTAGCTTCTTGAAACTTGACACAATAAAGTAGTTTCACGTTCTATCTCTATATTTTGTTTCCTCTTGATGTAGCCCTAAGCAGTGACTGGCGAGAAACACTTTCATGGAAAGGGGTTGCCAGGCTTTCCAAAATTACGAATCTCCAGAAATCTCAGCAAATATTTTCTCACCCAAACAGGATGATACTTTCAGGTAATGATCAGTACACTAAGGCGACTTGGTTCCCCAAATTTCGTTCTTCTATGTTGAAGCGTTCGTTTCCAGTAACAGTTTGAATTTTTAGGTTTCACTCTGTTTTCTCCTATATTGATAGATGTATTTGGAACTCTAAATCCAACACGGTTTGTGCTAGCTTCTTGAAACTTGACACAATAACGTAGTTTCACGTTCTATCTCTATGTTTTGTTTCCTCTTGATGTAGCCCTAAGCATTGACTGTCGAGAAACACTTTCATGGAAAGGGGTGGCTTCCCAAAATTACGAATCTCCAGAAATCGCAGCAAATATTTTTTCACCCAAACTGGATGATACTTTCAGGTAATGATCAGTACACTAAGGCGACTTGGTTCCCCAAATTTCGTTCTTCTATGTTGAAGCGTTCGTTTCCAGTAACAGTTTGAATTTTTAGGTTTCACTCTGTTTTCTCCTATATTGATAGATGTATTTGGAACTCTAAATCCAACACGGTTTGTGCTAGCTTCTTGAAACTTGACACAATAAAGTAATTTCACGTTCTATCTCTATGTTTTGTTTCCTCTTGATGTAGCCCTAAGCAGTGACTGGCGATAAACACTTTCATGGAAAGGGGTGGCTTCCCAAAATTACGAATCTCCAGAAATCTCAGGAAATGTTTTTTCACCCAAACTGGATGATACTTTCAGGTAATGATCAGTACACTAAGGCGACTTGGTTCCCCAAATTTCGTTCTTCTATGTTGAAGCGTTCGTTTCCAGTAACAGTTTGAATTTTTAGGTTTCACTCTGTTTTCTCCTATATTGATAGATGTATTTGGAACTCTGAATCCAACAAGGTTTGTGCTAGCTTCTTGAAACTTGACACAATAAAGTAGTTTCACGTTCTATCTCTATGTTTTGTTTCCTCTTGATGTAGCCCTAACAGTGACTGGCGAGAAACACTTTCATGGAGAGGGGTGGCTTCCCAAAATTACGAATCTCCAGAAATCTCAGCAAATATTTTTTCACCCAAACTGGATTATACTTTCAGGTAATGATCAGTACACTAAGGCGACTTGGTTCCCCAAATTTCGTTCTTCTATGTTGAAGCGTTCGTTTCCAGTAACAGTTTGAATTTTTAGGTTTCACTCTGTTTTCTCCTATATTGATAGATGTATTTGGAACTCTAAATCCAACACGGTTTGTGCTAGCTTCTTGAAACTTGACACAATAAAGTAGTTTCACGTTCTATCTCTATGTTTTGTTTCCTCTTGATGTAGCCCTAACAGTGACTGGCGAGAAACACTTTCATGGAAAGGGGTTGCCAGGCTTCCCAAATATACGAATCTCCAGAAATCACAGCAAATATTTTTTCACCCAAACAGGATGATACTTTCAGGTAATGATCAGTACACTAAGGCGACTTGGTTCCCCAAATTTCGTTCTTCTATGTTGAAGCGTTCGTTTCCAGTAACAGTTTGAATTTTTAGGTTTCACTCTGTTTTCTCCTATATTGATAGATGTATTTGGAACTCTAAATCCAACACGGTTTGTGCTAGCTTCTTGAAACTTGACAGAATAAAGTAGTTTCACGTTCTATCTCTATGTTTTGTTTCCTCTTGATGTAGCCCTAAGCATTGACTGGCGAGAAACACTTTCATGGAAAGGGGTGGCTTCCCAAAATTACGAATCTCCAGAAATCTCAGCAAATATTTTTTCACCCAAACTGGATGATACTTTCAGGTAATGATCAGTACACTAAGGCGACTTGGTTCCCCAAATTTCGTTCTTCTATGTTGAAGCGTTCGTTTCCAGTAACAGTTTGAATTTTTAGGTTTCACTCTGTTTTCTCCTATATTGATAGATGTATTTGGAACTCTAAATCCAACACGGTTTGTGCTAGCTTCTGGAAACTTGACACAATAAAGCAGTTTCACGTTCTATTTCTATGTTTTGTTTCCTCTTTATGTAGCCCTAAGCAGTGACTGGCAAAAAACACTTACATGGAAAGGGGTTGCCAGGCTTCCCAAAATTACGAATCTCCAGAAATCTCAGCAAATATTTTTTCACCCAAACTGGATGATACTTTCAGGTAATGATCAGTACACTAAGGCGACGTGGTTCCCCCAATTTCGTTCTTCTATGTTGAAGCGTTCGTTTCCAGTAACAGTTTGAATTTTTAGGTTTCACTCTGTTTTCTCCTATATTGATAGATGTATTTGGAACTCTGAATCCAACAAGGTTTGTGCTAGGTTCTTGAAACTTGACACAATAAAGTAGTTTCACGTTCTATCTCTATGTTTTGTTTCCTCTTGATGTAGCCCTAACAGTGACTGGCGAGAAACACTTTCATGGAAAGGGGTTGCCAGGCTTCCCAAATATACGAATCTCCAGAAATCTCAGGAAATATTTTTTCACCCAAACAGGATGATACTTTCAGGTAATGATCAGTACACTAAGGCGACTTGGTTCCCCAAATTTCGTTCTTCTATGTTGAAGCGTTCGTTTCCAATAACAGTTTGAATTTTTAGGTTTCACTCTGTTTTCTCCTATATTGATAGATGTATTTGGAACTCTAAATCCAACACGGTTTGTGCTAGCTTCTTGAAACTTGACACAATAAAGTAGTTTCACGTTCTATCTCTATATTTTGTTTCCTCTTGATGTAGCCCTAAGCAGTGACTGGCGAGAAACACTTTCATGGAAAGGGGTTGCCAGGCTTTCCAAAATTACGAATCTCCAGAAATCTCAGCAAATATTTTCTCACCCAAACAGGATGATACTTTCAGGTAATGATCAGTACACTAAGGCGACTTGGTTCCCCAAATTTCGTTCTTCTATGTTGAAGCGTTCGTTTCCAGTAACAGTTTGAATTTTTAGGTTTCACTCTGTTTTCTCCTATATTGATAGATGTATTTGGAACTCTAAATCCAACACGGTTTGTGCTAGCTTCTTGAAACTTGACACAATAACGTAGTTTCACGTTCTATCTCTATGTTTTGTTTCCTCTTGATGTAGCCCTAAGCATTGACTGTCGAGAAACACTTTCATGGAAAGGGGTGGCTTCCCAAAATTACGAATCTCCAGAAATCGCAGCAAATATTTTTTCACCCAAACTGGATGATACTTTCAGGTAATGATCAGTACACTAAGGCGACTTGGTTCCCCAAATTTCGTTCTTCTATGTTGAAGCGTTCGTTTCCAGTAACAGTTTGAATTTTTAGGTTTCACTCTGTTTTCTTCTATATTGATAGAGGTATTTGGAACTCTAAATCCAACACGGTTTTTGCTAGCTTCTTGAAACTTGACACAATAAAGTAGTTTCACGTTCTATCTCTATGTTTTGTTTCCTCTTGATGTAGCCCTAACAGTGACTGGCGAGAAACACTTTCATGGAAAGGGGTTGCCAGGCTTCCCAAATATGCGAATCTCCAGAAATCTCAGAAATATTTTTTCACCCAAACAGGATGATACTTTCAGGTAATGATCAGTACACTAAGGCGACTTGGTTCCCCAAATTTCGTTCTTCTATGTTGAAGCGTTCGTTTCCAGTAACAGTTTGAATTTTTAGGTTTCACTCTGTTTTCTCCTATATTGATAGATGTATTTGGAACTCTAAATCCAACACGGTTTGTGCTAGCTTCTTGAAACTTGACACAATAAAGTAGTTTCACGTTCTATCTCTATGTTTTGTTTCCTCTTGATGTAGCCCTAACAGTGACCGGCGAGAAACACTTTCATGTAAAGGGGTTGCCAGGCTTCCCAAATATACGAATCTCCAGAAATCTCAGGAAATATTTTTTCACCCAAACAGGATGATACTTTCAGGTAATGATCAGTACACTAAGGCGACTTGGTTCCCCAAATTTCGTTCTTCTATGTTGAAGCGTTCGTTTCCAGTAACAGTTTGAATTTTTAGGTTTCACTCTGTTTTCTCCTATATTGATAGATGTATTTGGAACTCTAAATCCAACACGGTTTGTGCTAGCTTCTTGAAACTTGACACAATAAAGTAATTTCACGTTCTATCTCTATGTTTTGTTTCCTCTTGATGTAGCCCTAAGCAGTGACTGGCGATAAACACTTTCATGGAAAGGGGTGGCTTCCCAAAATTACGAATCTCCAGAAATCTCAGGAAATGTTTTTTCACCCAAACTGGATGATACTTTCAGGTAATGATCAGTACACTAAGGCGACTTGGTTCCCCAAATTTCGTTCTTCTATGTTGAAGCGTTCGTTTCCAGTAACAGTTTGAATTTTTAGGTTTCACTCTGTTTTCTCCTATATTGATAGATGTATTTGGAACTCTGAATCCAACAAGGTTTGTGCTAGCTTCTTGAAACTTGACACAATAAAGTAGTTTCACGTTCTATCTCTATGTTTTGTTTCCTCTTGATGTAGCCCTAATAGTGACTGGCGAGAAACACTTTCATGGAGAGGGGTGGCTTCCCAAAATTACGAATCTCCAGAAATCTCAGCAAATATTTTTTCACCCAAACTGGATTATACTTTCAGGTAATGATCAGTACACTAAGGCGACTTGGTTCCCCAAATTTCGTTCTTCTATGTTGAAGCGTTCGTTTCCAGTAACAGTTTGAATTTTTAGGTTTCACTCTGTTTTCTCCTATATTGATAGATGTATTTGGAACTCTAAATCCAACACGGTTTGTGCTAGCTTCTTGAAACTTGACACAATAAAGTAGTTTCACGTTCTATCTCTATGTTTTGTTTCCTCTTGATGTAGCCCTAACAGTGACTGGCGAGAAACACTTTCATGGAAAGGGGTTGCCAGGCTTCCCAAATATACGAATCTCCAGAAATCACAGCAAATATTTTTTCACCCAAACAGGATGATACTTTCAGGTAATGATCAGTACACTAAGGCGACTTGGTTCCCCAAATTTCGTTCTTCTATGTTGAAGCGTTCGTTTCCAGTAACAGTTTGAATTTTTAGGTTTCACTCTGTTTTCTCCTATATTGATAGATGTATTTGGAACTCTAAATCCAACACGGTTTGTGCTAGCTTCTTGAAACTTGACAGAATAAAGTAGTTTCACGTTCTATCTCTATGTTTTGTTTCCTCTTGATGTAGCCCTAAGCATTGACTGGCGAGAAACACTTTCATGGAAAGGGGTGGCTTCCCAAAATTACGAATCTCCAGAAATCTCAGCAAATATTTTTTCACCCAAACTGGATGATACTTTCAGGTAATGATCAGTACACTAAGGCGACTTGGTTCCCCAAATTTCGTTCTTCTATGTTGAAGCGTTCGTTTCCAGTAACAGTTTGAATTTTTAGGTTTCACTCTGTTTTCTCCTATATTGATAGATGTATTTGGAACTCTAAATCCAACACGGTTTGTGCTAGCTTCTGGAAACTTGACACAATAAAGCAGTTTCACGTTCTATTTCTATGTTTTGTTTCCTCTTGATGTAGCCCTAAGCAGTGACTGGCAAAAAACACTTACATGGAAAGGGGTTGCCAGGCTTCCCAAAATTACGAATCTCCAGAAATCTCAGCAAATATTTTTTCACCCAAACTGGATGATACTTTCAGGTAATGATCAGTACACTAAGGCGACGTGGTTCCCCCAATTTCGTTCTTCTATGTTGAAGCGTTCGTTTCCAGTAACAGTTTGAATTTTTAGGTTTCACTCTGTTTTCTCCTATATTGATAGATGTATTTGGAACTCTGAATCCAACAAGGTTTGTGCTAGGTTCTTGAAACTTGACACAATAAAGTAGTTTCACGTTCTATCTCTATGTTTTGTTTCCTCTTGATGTAGCCCTAACAGTGACTGGCGAGAAACACTTTCATGGAAAGGGGTTGCCAGGCTTCCCAAATATACGAATCTCCAGAAATCTCAGGAAATATTTTTTCACCCAAACAGGATGATACTTTCAGGTAATGATCAGTACACTAAGGCGACTTGGTTCCCCAAATTTCGTTCTTCTATGTTGAAGCGTTCGTTTCCAATAACAGTTTGAATTTTTAGGTTTCACTCTGTTTTCTCCTATATTGATAGATGTATTTGGAACTCTAAATCCAACACGGTTTGTGCTAGCTTCTTGAAACTTGACACAATAAAGTAGTTTCACGTTCTATCTCTATATTTTGTTTCCTCTTGATGTAGCCCTAAGCAGTGACTGGCGAGAAACACTTTCATGGAAAGGGGTTGCCAGGCTCTCCAAAATTACGAATCTCCAGAAATCTCAGCAAATATTTTCTCACCCAAACAGGATGATACTTTCAGGTAATGATCAGTACACTAAGGCGACTTGGTTCCCCAAATTTCGTTCTTCTATGTTGAAGCGTTCGTTTCCAGTAACAGTTTGAATTTATAGGTTTCACTCTGTTTTCTCCTATATTGATAGATGTATTTGGAACTCTAAATCCAACACGGTTTGTGCTAGCTTCTTGAAACTTGACACAATAACGTAGTTTCACGTTCTATCTCTAGGTTTTGTTTCCTCTTGATGTAGCCCTAAGCATTGACTGTCGAGAAACACTTTCATGGAAAGGGGTGGCTTCCCAAAATTACGAATCTCCAGAAATCGCAGCAAATATTTTTTCACCCAAACTGGATGATACTTTCAGGTAATGATCAGTACACTAAGGCGACTTGGTTCCCCAAATTTCGTTCTTCTATGTTGAAGCGTTCGTTTCCAGTAACAGTTTGAATTTTTAGGTTTCACTCTGTTTTCTTCTATATTGATAGAGGTATTTGGAACTCTAAATCCAACACGGTTTTTGCTAGCTTCTTGAAACTTGACACAATAAAGTAGTTTCACGTTCTATCTCTATGTTTTGTTTCCTCTTGATGTAGCCCTAACAGTGACTGGCGAGAAACACTTTCATGGAAAGGGGTTGCCAGGCTTCCCAAATATGCGAATCTCCAGAAATCTCAGAAATATTTTTTCACCCAAACAGGATGATACTTTCAGGTAATGATCAGTACACTAAGGCGACTTGGTTCCCCAAATTTCGTTCTTCTATGTTGAAGCGTTCATTTCCAGTAACAGTTTGAATTTTTAGGTTTCACTCTGTTTTCTCCTATATTGATAGATGTATTTGGAACTCTAAATCCAACACGGTTTGTGCTAGCTTCTTGAAACTTGACACAATAAAGTAGTTTCACGTTCTATCTCTATGTTTTGTTTCCTCTTGATGTAGCCCTAACAGTGACCGGCGAGAAACACTTTCATGGAAAGGGGTTGCCAGGCTTCCCAAATATACGAATCTCCAGAAATCTCAGGAAATATTTTTTCACCCAAACAGGATGATACTTTCAGGTAATGATCACTACACTAACGCGACTTGGTTCCCCAAATTTCGTTCTTCTATGTTGAAGCGTTCGTTTCCAGTAACAGTTTGAATTTTTAGGTTTCACTCTGTTTTCTCCTATATTGATAGATATATTTGGAACTCTAAATCCAACACGGTTTGTGCTAGCTTCTGGAAACTTGACACAATAAAGCAGTTTCACGTTCTATCTCTATGTTTTGTTTCCTCTTGATGTAGGCCTAAGCAGTGACTGGCAAAAAACACTTTCATGGAAAGGGGTTGCCAGGCTTCCCAAAATTACGAATCTCCAGAAATCTCAGCAAATATTTTTTTCACCCAAACTGGATGATACTTTCAGGTAATGATCAGTACACTAAGGCGACTTGGTTCCCCAAATTTCGTTCTTCTATGTTGAAGCGTTCGTTTCCAGTAACAGTTTGAATTTTTAGGTTTCACTCTGTTTTCTCCTATATTGATAGATGTATTTGGAACTCTAAATCCAACACGGTTTGTGCTAGCTTCTTGAAACTTGACACAATAAAGTAGTTTCACGTTCTATCTCTATATTTTGTTTCCTCTTGATGTAGCCCTAAGCAGTGACTGGCGAGAAACACTTTCATGGAAAGGGGTTGCCAGGCTTCCCAAAATTACGAATCTCCAGAAATCTCAGCAAATATTTTCTCACCCAAACGGGATGATACTTTCAGGTAATGATCAGTACACTAAGGCGACTTGGTTCCCCAAATTTCGTTCTTCTATGTTGAAGCGTTCGTTTCCAGTAACAGTTTGAATTTTTAGGTTTCACTCTGTTTTCTCCTATATTGATAGATGTATTTGGAACTCTAAATCCAACACGGTTTGTGCTAGCTTCTTGAAACTTGACACAATAACGTAGTTTCACGTTCTATCTCTATGTTTTGTTTCCTCTTGATGTAGCCCTAAGCATTGACTGTCGAGAAACACTTTCATGGAAAGTGGTGGCTTCCCAAAATTACGAATCTCCAGAAATCGCAGCAAATATTTTTTCACCCAAACTGGATGATACTTTCAGGTAATGATCAGTACACTAAGGCGACTTGGTTCCCCAAATTTCGTTCTTCTATGTTGAAGCGTTCGTTTCCAGTAACAGTTTGAATTTTTAGGTTTCACTCTGTTTTCTCCTATATTGATAGATGTATTTGGAACTCTAAATCCAACACGGTTTGTGCTAGCTTCTTGAAACTTGACAGAATAAAGTAGTTTCACGTTCTATCTCTATGTTTTGTTTCCTCTTGATGTAGCCCTAAGCATTGACTGGCGAGAAACACTTTCATGGAAAGGGGTGGCTTCCCAAAATTACGAATCTCCAGAAATCTCAGCAAATATTTTTTCACCCAAACTGGATGATACTTTCAGGTAATGATCAGTACACTAAGGCGACTTGGTTCCCCAAATTTCGTTCTTCTATGTTGAAGCGTTCGTTTCCAGTAACAGTTTGAATTTTTAGGTTTCACTCTGTTTTCTCCTATATTGATAGATGTATTTGGAACTCTAAATCCAACACGGTTTGTGCTAGCTTCTGGAAACTTTACACAATAAAGCAGTTTCACGTTCTATTTCTATGTTTTGTTTCCTCTTGATGTAGCCCTAAGCAGTGACTGGCAAAAAACACTTACATGGAAAGGGGTTGCCAGGCTTCCCAAAATTACGAATCTCCAGAAATCTCAGCAAATATTTTTTCACCCAAACTGGATGATACTTTCAGGTAATGATCAGTACACTAAGGCGACGTGGTTCCCCCAATTTCGTTCTTCTATGTTGAAGCGTTCGTTTCCAGTAACAGTTTGAATTTTTAGGTTTCACTCTGTTTTCTCCTATATTGATAGATGTATTTGGAACTCTGAATCCAACAAGGTTTGTGCTAGGTTCTTGAAACTTGACACAATAAAGTAGTTTCACGTTCTATCTCTATGTTTTGTTTCCTCTTGATGTAGCCCTAACAGTGACTGGCGAGAAACACTTTCATGGAAAGGGGTTGCCAGGCTTCCCAAATATACGAATCTCCAGAAATCTCAGCAAATATTTTTTCACCCAAACAGGATGATACTTTCAGGTAATGATCAGTACACTAAGGCGACTTGGTTCCCCAAATTTCGTTCTTCTATGTTGAAGCGTTCGTTTCCAATAACAGTTTGAATTTTTAGGTTCACTCTGTTTTCTCCTATATTGATAGATGTATTTGGAACTCTAAATCCAACACGGTTTGTGCTAGCTTCTTGAAACTTGACACAATAAAGTAGTTTCACGTTCTATCTCTATATTTTGTTTCCTCTTGATGTAGCCCTAAGCAGTGACTGGCGAGAAACACTTTCATGGAAAGGGGTTGCCAGGCTTTCCAAAATTACGAATCTCCAGAAATCTCAGCAAATATTTTCTCACCCAAACAGGATGATACTTTCAGGTAATGATCAGTACACTAAGGCGACTTGGTTCCCCAAATTTCGTTCTTCTATGTTGAAGCGTTCGTTTCCAGTAACAGTTTGAATTTTTAGGTTTCACTCTGTTTTCTCCTATATTGATAGATGTATTTGGAACTCTAAATCCAACACGGTTTGTGCTAGCTTCTTGAAACTTGACACAATAACGTAGTTTCACGTTCTATCTCTATGTTTTGTTTCCTCTTGATGTAGCCCTAAGCATTGACTGTCAAGAAACACTTTCATGGAAAGGGGTGGCTTCCCAAAATTACGAATCTCCAGAAATCGCAGCAAATATTTTTTCACCCAAACTGGATGATACTTTCAGGTAATGATCAGTACACTAAGGCGACTTGGTTCCCCAAATTTCGTTCTTCTATGTTGAAGCGTTCGTTTCCAGTAACAGTTTGAATTTTTAGGTTTCACTCTGTTTTCTTCTATATTGATAGAGGTATTTGGAACTCTAAATCCAACACGGTTTTTGCTAGCTTCTTGAAACTTGACACAATAAAGTAGTTTCACGTTCTATCTCTATGTTTTGTTTCCTCTTGATGTAGCCCTAACAGTGACTGGCGAGAAACACTTTCATGGAAAGGGGTTGCCAGGCTTCCCAAATATGCGAATCTCCAGAAATCTCAGAAATATTTTTTCACCCAAACAGGATGATACTTTCAGGTAATGATCAGTACACTAAGGCGACTTGGTTCCCCAAATTTCGTTCTTCTATGTTGAAGCGTTCGTTTCCAGTAACAGTTTGAATTTTTAGGTTTCACTCTGTTTTCTCCTATATTGATAGATGTATTTGGAACTCTAAATCCAACACGGTTTGTGCTAGCTTCTTGAAACTTGACACAATAAAGTAGTTTCACGTTCTATCTCTATGTTTTGTTTCCTCTTGATGTAGCCCTAACAGTGACCGGCGAGAAACACTTTCATGTAAAGGGGTTGCCAGGCTTCCCAAATATACGAATCTCCAGAAATCTCAGGAAATATTTTTTCACCCAAACAGGATGATACTTTCAGGTAATGATCAGTACACTAAGGCGACTTGGTTCCCCAAATTTCGTTCTTCTATGTTGAAGCGTTCGTGTCCAGTAACAGTTTGAATTTTTAGGTTTCACTCTGTTTTCTCCTATATTGATAGATGTATTTGGAACTCTAAATCCAACACGGTTTGTGCTAGCTTCTTGAAACTTGACACAATAAAGTAATTTCACGTTCTATCTCTATGTTTTGTTTCCTCTTGATGTAGCCCTAAGCAGTGACTGGCGATAAACACTTTCATGGAAAGGGGTGGCTTCCCAAAATTACGAATCTCCAGAAATCTCAGGAAATGTTTTTTCACCCAAACTGGATGATACTTTCAGGTAATGATCAGTACACTAAGGCGACTTGGTTCCCCAAATTTCGTTCTTCTATGTTGAAGCGTTCGTTTCCAGTAACAGTTTGAATTTTTAGGTTTCACTCTGTTTTCTCCTATATTGATAGATGTATTTGGAACTCTAAATCCAACACGGTTTGTGCTAGCTTCTTGAAACTTGACACAATAAAGTAGTTTCACGTTCTATCTCTATATTTTGTTTCCTCTTGATGTAGCCCTAAGCAGTGACTGGCGAGAAACACTTTCATGGAAAGGGGTTGCCAGGCTTCCCAAATATACGAATCTCCAGAAATCACAGCAAATATTTTTTCACCCAAACAGGATGATACTTTCAGGTAATGATCAGTACACTAAGGCGACTTGGTTCCCCAAATTTCGTTCTTCTATGTTGAAGCGTTCGTTTCCAGTAACAGTTTGAATTTTTAGGTTTCACTCTGTTTTCTCCTATATTGATAGATGTATTTGGAACTCTAAATCCAACACGGTTTGTGCTAGCTTCTTGAAACTTGACCGAATAAAGTAGTTTCACGTTCTATCTCTATGTTTTGTTTCCTCTTGATGTAGCCCTAAGCATTGACTGGCGAGAAACACTTTCATGGAAAGGGGTGGCTTCCCAAAATTACGAATCTCCAGAAATCTCAGCAAATATTTTTTCACCCAAACTGGATGATACTTTCAGGTAATGATCAGTACACTAAGGCGACTTGGTTCCCCAAATTTCGTTCTTCTATGTTGAAGCGTTCGTTTCCAGTAACAGTTTGAATTTTTAGGTTTCACTCTGTTTTCTCCTATATTGATAGATGTATTTGGAACTCTAAATCCAACACGGTTTGTGCTAGCTTCTGGAAACTTGACACAATAAAGCAGTTTCACGTTCTATTTCTATGTTTTGTTTCCTCTTGATGTAGCCCTAAGCAGTGACTGGCAAAAAACACTTACATGGAAAGGGGTTGCCAGGCTTCCCAAAATTACGAATCTCCAGAAATCTCAGCAAATATTTTTTCACCCAAACTGGATGATACTTTCAGGTAATGATCAGTACACTAAGGCGACGTGGTTCCCCCAATTTCGTTCTTCTATGTTGAAGCGTTCGTTTCCAGTAACAGTTTGAATTTTTAGGTTTCACTCTGTTTTCTCCTATATTGATAGATGTATTTGGAACTCTGAATCCAACAAGGTTTGTGCTAGGTTCTTGAAACTTGACACAATAAAGTAGTTTCACGTTCTATCTCTATGTTTTGTTTCCTCTTGATGTAGCCCTAACAGTGACTGGCGAGAAACACTTTCATGGAAAGGGGTTGCCAGGCTTCCCAAATATACGAATCTCCAGAAATCTCAGCAAATATTTTTTCACCCAAACAGGATGATACTTTCAGGTAATGATCAGTACACTAAGGCGACTTGGTTCCCCAAATTTCGTTCTTCTATGTTGAAGCGTTCGTTTCCAATAACAGTTTGAATTTTTAGGTTTCACTCTGTTTTCTCCTATATTGATAGATGTATTTGGAACTCTAAATCCAACACGGTTTGTGCTAGCTTCTTGAAACTTGACACAATAAAGTAGTTTCACGTTCTATCTCTATATTTTGTTTCCTCTTGATGTAGCCCTAAGCAGTGACTGGCGAGAAACACTTTCATGGAAAGGGGTTGCCAGGCTTTCCAAAATTACGAATCTCCAGAAATCTCAGCAAATATTTTCTCACCCAAACAGGATGATACTTTCAGGTAATGATCAGTACACTAAGGCGACTTGGTTCCCCAAATTTCGTTCTTCTATGTTGAAGCGTTCGTTTCCAGTAACAGTTTGAATTTTTAGGTTTCACTCTGTTTTCTCCTATATTGATAGATGTATTTGGAACTCTAAATCCAACACGGTTTGTGCTAGCTTCTTGAAACTTGACAAAATAACGTAGTTTCACGTTCTATCTCTATGTTTTGTTTCCTCTTGATGTAGCCCTAAGCATTGACTGTCGAGAAACACTTTCATGGAAAGGGGTGGCTTCCCAAAATTACGAATCTCCAGAAATCGCAGCAAATATTTTTTCACCCAAACTGGATGATACTTTCAGGTAATGATCAGTACACTAAGGCGACTTGGTTCCCCAAATTTCGTTCTTCTATGTTGAAGCGTTCGTTTCCAGTAACAGTTTGAATTTTTAGGTTTCACTCTGTTTTCTTCTATATTGATAGAGGTATTTGGAACTCTAAATCCAACACGGTTTGTGCTAGCTTCTTGAAACTTGACACAATAAAGTAGTTTCACGTTCTATCTCTATGTTTTGTTTCCTCTTGATGTAGCCCTAACAGTGACTGGCGAGAAACACTTTCATGGAAAGGGGTTGCCAGGCTTCCCAAATATGCGAATCTCCAGAAATCTCAGAAATATTTTTTCACCCAAACAGGATGATACTTTCAGGTAATGATCAGTACACTAAGGCGACTTGGTTCCCCAAATTTCGTTCTTCTATGTTGAAGCGTTCGTTTCCAGTAACAGTTTGAATTTTTAGGTTTCACTCTGTTTTCTCCTATATTGATAGATGTATTTGGAACTCTAAATCCAACACGGTTTGTGCTAGCTTCTTGAAACTTGACACAATAAAGTAGTTTCACGTTCTATCTCTATGTTTTGTTTCCTCTTGATGTAGCCCTAACAGTGACCGGCGAGAAACACTTTCATGGAAAGGGGTTGCCAGGCTTCCCAAATATACGAATCTCCAGAAATCTCAGGAAATATTTTTTCACCCAAACAGGATGATACTTTCAGGTAATGATCACTACACTAACGCGACTTGGTTCCCCAAATTTCGTTCTTCTATGTTGAAGCGTTCGTTTCCAGTAACAGTTTGAATTTTTAGGTTTCACTCTGTTTTCTCCTATATTGATAGATGTATTTGGAACTCTAAATCCAACACGGTTTGTGCTAGCTTCTGGAAACTTGACACAATAAAGCAGTTTCACGTTCTATCTCTATGTTTTGTTTCCTCTTGATGTAGGCCTAAGCAGTGACTGGCAAAAAACACTTTCATGGAAAGGGGTTGCCAGGCTTCCCAAAATTACGAATCTCCAGAAATCTCAGCAAATATTTTTTCACCCAAACTGGATGATACTTTCAGGTAATGTTCAGTACACTAAGGCGACTTGGTTCCCCAAATTTCGTTCTTCTATGTTGAAGCGTTCGTTTCCAATAACAGTTTGAATTTTTAGGTTTCACTCTGTTTTCTCCTATATTGATAGATGTATTTGGAACTCTAAATCCAACACGGTTTGTGCTAGCTTCTTGAAACTTGACACAATAAAGTAGTTTCACGTTCTATCTCTATATTTTGTTTCCTCTTGATGTAGCCCTAAGCAGTGACTGGCGAGAAACACTTTCATGGAAAGGGGTTGCCAGGCTTCCCAAAATTACGAATCTCCAGAAATCTCAGCAAATATTTTCTCACCCAAACAGGATGATACTTTCAGGTAATGATCAGTACACTAAGGCGACTTGGTTCCCCAAATTTCGTTCTTCTATGTTGAAGCGTTCGTTTCCAGTAACAGTTTGAATTTTTAGGTTTCACTCTGTTTTCTCCTATATTGATAGATGTATTTGGAACTCTAAATCCAACACGGTTTGTGCTAGCTTCTTGAAACTTGACACAATAACGTAGTTTCACGTTCTATCTCTATGTTTTGTTTCCTCTTGATGTAGCCCTAAGCATTGACTGTCGAGAAACACTTTCATGGAAAGGGGTGGCTTCCCAAAATTACGAATCTCCAGAAATCGCAGCAAATATTTTTTCACCCAAACTGGATGATACTTTCAGGTAATGATCAGTACACTAAGGCGACTTGGTTCCCCAAATTTCGTTCTTCTATGTTGAAGCGTTCGTTTCCAGTAACAGTTTGAATTTTTAGGTTTCACTCTGTTTTCTCCTATATTGATAGATGTATTTGGAACTCTAAATCCAACACGGTTTGTGCTAGCTTCTTGAAACTTGACACAATAAAGTAGTTTCACGTTCTATCTCTATGTTTTGTTTCCTCTTGATGTAGCCCTAAGCATTGACTGGCGAGAAACACTTTCATGGAAAGGGGTGGCTTCCCAAAATTACGAATCTCCAGAAATCTCAGCAAATATTTTTTCACCCAAACTGGATGATACTTTCAGGTAATGATCAGTACACTAAGGCGACTTGGTTCCCCAAATTTCGTTCTTCTATGTTGAAGCGTTCGTTTCCAGTAACAGTTTGAATTTTTAGGTTTCACTCTGTTTTCTCCTATATTGATAGATGTATTTGGAACTCTAAATCCAACACGGTTTGTGCTAGCTTCTGGAAACTTGACACAATAAAGCAGTTTCACGTTCTATTTCTATGTTTTGTTTCCTCTTGATGTAGCCCTAAGCAGTGATTGGCAAAAAACACTTACATGGAAAGGGGTTGCCAGGCTTCCCAAAATTACGAATCTCCAGAAATCTCAGCAAATATTTTTTCACCCAAACTGGATGATACTTTCAGGTAATGATCAGTACACTAAGGCGACGTGGTTCCCCCAATTTCGTTCTTCTATGTTGAAGCGTTCGTTTCCAGTAACAGTTTGAATTTTTAGGTTTCACTCTGATTTCTCCTATATTGATAGATGTATTTGGAACTCTGAATCCAACAAGGTTTGTGCTAGGTTCTTGAAACTTGACACAATAAAGTAGTTTCACGTTCTATCTCTATGTTTTGTTTCCTCTTGATGTAGCCCTAACAGTGACTGGCGAGAAACACTTTCATGGAAAGGGGTTGCCAGGCTTCCCAAATATACGAATCTCCAGAAATCTCAGGAAATATTTTTTCACCCAAACAGGATGATACTTTCAGGTAATGATCAGTACACTAAGGCGACTTGGTTCCCCAAATTTCGTTCTTCTATGTTGAAGCGTTCGTTTCCAATAACAGTTTGAATTTTTAGGTTTCACTCTGTTTTCTCCTATATTGATAGATGTATTTGGAACTCTAAATCCAACACGGTTTGTGCTAGCTTCTTGAAACTTGACACAATAAAGTAGTTTCACGTTCTATCTCTATATTTTGTTTCCTCTTGATGTAGCCCTAAGCAGTGACTGGCGAGAAACACTTTCATGGAAAGGGGTTGCCAGGCTTTCCAAAATTACGAATCTCCAGAAATCTCAGCAAATATTTTCTCACCCAAACAGGATGATACTTTCAGGTAATGATCAGTACACAAAGGCGACTTGGTTCCCCAAATTTCGTTCTTCTATGTTGAAGCGTTCGTTTCCAGTAACAGTTTGAATTTTTAGGTTTCACTCTGTTTTCTCCTATATTGATAGATGTATTTGGAACTCTAAATCCAACACGGTTTGTGCTAGCTTCTTGAAACTTGACACAATAACGTAGTTTCACGTTCTATCTCTATGTTTTGTTTCCTCTTGATGTAGCCCTAAGCATTGACTGTCGAGAAACACTTTCATGGAAAGGGGTGGCTTCCCAAAATTACGAATCTCCAGAAATCGCAGCAAATATTTTTTCACCCAAACTGGATGATACTTTCAGGTAATGATCAGTACACTAAGGCGACTTGGTTCCCCAAATTTCGTTCTTCTATGTTGAAGCGTTCGTTTCCAGTAACAGTTTGAATTTTTAGGTTTCACTCTGTTTTCATCTATATTGATAGAGGTATTTGGAACTCTAAATCCAACACGGTTTTTGCTAGCTTCTTGAAACTTGACACAATAAAGTAGTTTCACGTTCTATCTCTATGTTTTGTTTCCTCTTGATGTAGCCCTAACAGTGACTGGCGAGAAACACTTTCATGGAAAGGGGTTGCCAGGCTTCCCAAATATGCGAATCTCCAGAAATCTCAGAAATATTTTTTCACCCAAACAGGATGATACTTTCAGGTAATGATCAGTACACTAAGGCGACTTGGTTCCCCAAATTTCGTTCTTCTATGTTGAAGCGTTCGTTTCCAGTAACAGTTTGAATTTTTAGGTTTCACTCTGTTTTCTCCTATATTGATAGATGTATTTGGAACTCTAAATCCAACACGGTTTGTGCTAGCTTCTGGAAACTTGACACAATAAAGCAGTTTCACGTTCTATCTCTATGTTTTGTTTCCTCTTGATGTAGGCCTAAGCAGTGACTGGCAAAAAACACTTTCATGGAAAGGGGTTGCCAGGCTTCCCAAAATTACGAATCTCCAGAAATCTCAGCAAATATTTTTTTCACCCAAACTGGATGATACTTTCAGGTAATGATCAGTACACTAAGGCGACTTGGTTCCCCAAATTTCGTTCTTCTATGTTGAAGCGTTCGTTTCCAATAACAGTTTGAATTTTTAGGTTTCACTCTGTTTTCTCCTATATGGATAGATGTATTTGGAACTCTAAATCCAACACGGTTTGTGCTAGCTTCTTGAAACTTGACACAATAAAGTAGTTTCACGTTCTATCTCTATATTTTGTTTCCTCTTGATGTAGCCCTAAGCAGTGACTGGCGAGAAACACTTTCATGGAAAGGGGTTGCCAGGCTTCCCAAAATTACGAATCTCCAGAAATCTCAGCAAATATTTTCTCACCCAAACAGGATGATACTTTCAGGTAATGATCAGTACACTAAGGCGACTTGGTTCCCCAAATTTCGTTCTTCTATGTTGAAGCGTTCGTTTCCAGTAACAGTTTGAATTTTTAGGTTTCACTCTGTTTTCTCCTATATTGATAGATGTATTTGGAACTCTAAATCCAACACGGTTTGTGCTAGCTTCTTGAAACTTGACACAATAACGTAGTTTCACGTTCTATCTCTATGTTTTGTTTCCTCTTGATGTAGCCCTAAGCATTGACTGTCGAGAAACACTTTCATGGAAAGGGGTGGCTTCCCAAAATTACGAATCTCCAGAAATCGCAGCAAATATTTTTTCACCCAAACTGGATGATACTTTCAGGTAATGATCAGTACACTAAGGCGACTTGGTTCCCCAAATTTCGTTCTTCTATGTTGAAGCGTTCGTTTCCAGTAACAGTTTGAATTTTTAGGTTTCACTCTGTTTTCTTCTATATTGATAGAGGTATTTGGAACTCTAAATCCAACACGGTTTGTGCTAGCTTCTTGAAACTTGACACAATAAAGTAGTTTCACGTTCTATCTCTATGTTTTGTTTCCTCTTGATGTAGCCCTAACAGTGACTGGCGAGAAACACTTTCATGGAAAGGGGTTGCCAGGCTTCCCAAATATGCGAATCTCCAGAAATCTCAGAAATATTTTTTCACCCAAACAGGATGATACTTTCAGGTAATGATCAGTACACTAAGGCGACTTGGTTCCCCAAATTTCGTTCTTCTATGTTGAAGCGTTCGTTTCCAGTAACAGTTTGAATTTTTAGGTTTCACTCTGTTTTCTCCTATATTGATAGATGTATTTGGAACTCTAAATCCAACACGGTTTGTGCTAGCTTCTTGAAACTTGACACAATAAAGTAGTTTCACGTTCTATCTCTATGTTTTGTTTCCTCTTGATGTAGCCCTAACAGTGACTGGCGAGAAACACTTTCATGGAAAGGGGTTGCCAGGCTTCCCAAATATACGAATCTCCAGAAATCTCAGGAAATATTTTTTCACCCAAACAGGATGATACTTTCAGGTAATGATCAGTACACTAAGGCGACTTGGTTCCCCAAATTTCGTTCTTCTATGTTGAAGCGTTCGTTTCCAATAACAGTTTGAATTTTTAGGTTTCACTCTGTTTTCTCCTATATTGATAGATGTATTTGGAACTCTAAATCCAACACGGTTTGTGCTAGCTTCTTGAAACTTGACACAATAAAGTAGTTTCACGTTCTATCTCTATATTTTGTTTCCTCTTGATGTAGCCCTAAGCAGTGACTGGCGAGAAACACTTTCATGGAAAGGGGTTGCCAGGCTTCCCAAAATTACGAATCTCCAGAAATCGCAGCAAATATTTTTTCACCCAAACTGGATGATACTTTCAGGTAATGATCAGTACACTAAGGCGACTTGGTTCCCCAAATTTCGTTCTTCTATGTTGAAGCGTTCGTTTCCAGTAACAGTTTGAATTTTTAGGTTTCACTCTGTTTTCTCCTATATTGATAGATGTATTTGGAACTCTAAATCCAACACGGTTTGTGCTAGCTTCTTGAAACTTGACACAATAACGTAGTTTCACGTTCTATCTCTATGTTTTGTTTCCTCTTGATGTAGCCCTAAGCATTGACTGTCGAGAAACACTTTCATGGAAAGGGGTGGCTTCCCAAAATTACGAATCTCCAGAAATCGCAGCAAATATTTTTTCACCCAAACTGGATGATACTTTCAGGTAATGATCAGTACACTAAGGCGACTTGGTTCCCCAAATTTCGTTCTTCTATGTTGAAGCGTTCGTTTCCAGTAACAGTTTGAATTTTTAGGTTTCACTCTGTTTTCTTCTATATTGATAGAGGTATTTGGAACTCTAAATCCAACACGGTTTTTGCTAGCTTCTTGAAACTTGACACAATAAAGTAGTTTCACGTTCTATCTCTATGTTTTGTTTCCTCTTGATGTAGCCCTAACAGTGACTGGCGAGAAACACTTTCATGGAAAGGGGTTGCCAGGCTTCCCAAATATGCGAATCTCCAGAAATCTCAGAAATATTTTTTCACCCAAACAGGATGATACTTTCAGGTAATGATCAGTACACTAAGGCGACTTGGTTCCCCAAATTTCGTTCTTCTATGTTGAAGCGTTCGTTTCCAGTAACAGTTTGAATTTTTAGGTTTCAGTCTGTTTTCTCCTATATTGATAGATGTATTTGGAACTCTAAATCCAACACGGTTTGTGCTAGCTTCTTGAAACTTGACACAATAAAGTAGTTTCACGTTCTATCTCTATGTTTTGTTTCCTCTTGATGTAGCCCTAACAGTGACTGGCGAGAAACACTTTCATGGAAAGGGGTTGCCAGGCTTCCCAAATATACGAATCTCCAGAAATCTCAGGAAATATTTTTTCACCCAAACAGGATGATACTTTCAGGTAATGATCAGTACACTAAGGCGACTTGGTTCCCCAAATTTCGTTCTTCTATGTTGAAGCGTTCGTTTCCAATAACAGTTTGAATTTTTAGGTTTCACTCTGTTTTCTCCTATATTGATAGATGTATTTGGAACTCTAAATCCAACACGGTTTGTGCTAGCTTCTTGAAACTTGACACAATAAAGTAGTTTCACGTTCTATCTCTATATTTTGTTTCCTCTTGATGTAGCCCTAAGCAGTGACTGGCGAGAAACACTTTCATGGAAAGGGGTTGCCAGGCTTCCCAAAATTACGAATCTCCAGAAATCGCAGCAAATATTTTTTCACCCAAACTGGATGATACTTTCAGGTAATGATCAGTACACTAAGGCGACTTGGTTCCCCAAATTTCGTTCTTCTATGTTGAAGCGTTCGTTTCCAGTAACAGTTTGAATTTTTAGGTTTCACTCTGTTTTCTTCTATATTGATAGAGGTATTTGGAACTCTAAATCCAACACGGTTTTTGCTAGCTTCTTGAAACTTGACACAATAAAGTAGTTTCACGTTCTATCTCTATGTTTTGTTTCCTCTTGATGTAGCCCTAACAGTGACTGGCGAGAAACACTTTCATGGAAAGGGGTTGCCAGGCTTCCCAAATATGTGAATCTCCAGAAATCTCAGAAATATTTTTTCACCCAAACAGGATGATACTTTCAGGTAATGATCAGTACACTAAGGCGACTTGGTTCCCCAAATTTCGTTCTTCTATGTTGAAGCGTTCGTTTCCAGTAACAGTTTGAATTTTTAGGTTTCACTCTGTTTTCTCCTATATTGATAGATGTATTTGGAACTCTAAATCCAACACGGTTTGTGCTAGCTTCTTGAAACTTGACACAATAAAGTAGTTTCACGTTCTATCTCTATGTTTTGTTTCCTCTTGATGTAGCCCTAACAGTGACCGGCGAGAAACACTTTCATGGAAAGGGGTTGCCAGGCTTCCCAAATATACGAATCTCCAGAAATCTCAGGAAATATTTTTTCACCCAAACAGGATGATACTTTCAGGTAATGATCACTACACTAACGCGACTTGGTTCCCCAAATTTCGTTCTTCTATGTTGAAGCGTTCGTTTCCAGTAACAGTTTGAATTTTTAGGTTTCACTCTGTTTTCTCCTATATTGATAGATGTATTTGGTACTCTAAATCCAACACGGTTTGTGCTAGCTTCTGGAAACTTGACACAATAAAGCAGTTTCACGTTCTATCTCTATGTTTTGTTTCCTCTTGATGTAGGCCTAAGCAGTGACTGGCAAAAAACACTTTCATGGAAAGGGGTTGCCAGGCTTCCCAAAATTACGAATCTCCAGAAATCTCAGCAAATATTTTTTTCACCCAAACTGGATGATACTTTCAGGTAATGATCAGTACACTAAGGCGACTTGGTTCCCCAAATTTCGTTCTTCTATGTTGAAGCGTTCGTTTCCAATAACAGTTTGAATTTTTAGGTTTCACTCTGTTTTCTCCTATATTGATAGATGTATTTGGAACTCTAAATCCAACACGGTTTTTGCTAGCTTCTTGAAACTTGACACAATAAAGTAGTTTCACGTTCTATCTCTATATTTTGTTTCCTCTTGATGTAGCCCTAAGCAGTGACTGGCGAGAAACACTTTCATGGAAAGGGGTTGCCAGGCTTCCCAAAATTACGAATCTCCAGAAATCTCAGCAAATATTTTCTCACCCAAACAGAATGATACTTTCAGGTAATGATCAGTACACTAAGGCGACTTGGTTCCCCAAATTTCGTTCTTCTATGTTGAAGCGTTCGTTTCCAGTAACAGTTTGAATTTTTAGGTTTCACTCTGTTTTCTCCTATATTGATAGATGTATTTGGAACTCTAAATCCAACACGGTTTGTGCTAGCTTCTTGAAACTTGACACAATAACGTAGTTTCACGTTCTATCTCTATGTTTTGTTTCCTCTTGATGTAGCCCTAAGCATTGACTGTCGAGAAACACTTTCATGGAAAGGGGTGGCTTCCCAAAATTACGAATCTCCAGAAATCGCAGCAAATATTTTTTCACCCAAACTGGATGATACTTTCAGGTAATGATCAGTACACTAAGGCGACTTGGTTCCCCAAATTTCGTTCTTCTATGTTGAAGCGTTCGTTTCCAGTAACAGTTTGAATTTTTAGGTTTCACTCTGTTTTCTTCTATATTGATAAAGGTATTTGGAACTCTAAATCCAACACGGTTTGTGCTAGCTTCTTGAAACTTGACACAATAACGTAGTTTCACGTTCTATCTCTATGTTTTGTTTCCTCTTGATGTAGCCCTAAGCATTGACTGGCGAGAAACACTTTCATGGAAAGGGGTGGCTTCCCAAAATTACGAATCTCCAGAAATCTCAGCAAATATTTTTTCACCCAAACTGGATGATACTTTCAGGTAATGATCAGTACACTAAGGCGACTTGGTTCCCCAAATTTCGTTCTTCTATGTTGAAGCGTTCGTTTCCAGTAACAGTTTGAATTTTTAGGTTTCACTCTGTTTTCTCCTATATTGATAGATGTATTTGGAACTCTAAATCCAACACGGTTTGTGCTAGCTTCTGGAAACTTGACACAATAAAGCAGTTTCACGTTCTATTTCTATGTTTTGTTTCCTCTTGATGTAGCCCTAAGCAGTGATTGGCAAAAAACACTTACATGGAAAGGGGTTGCCAGGCTTCCCAAAATTACGAATCTCCAGAAATCTCAGCAAATATTTTTTCACCCAAACTGGATGATACTTTCAGGTAATGATCAGTACACTAAGGCGACGTGGTTCCCCCAATTTCGTTCTTCTATGTTGAAGCGTTCGTTTCCAGTAACAGTTTGAATTTTTAGGTTTCACTCTGATTTCTCCTATATTGATAGATGTATTTGGAACTCTGAATCCAACAAGGTTTGTGCTAGGTTCTTGAAACTTGACACAATAAAGTAGTTTCACGTTCTATCTCTATGTTTTGTTTCCTCTTGATGTAGCCCTAACAGTGACTGGCGAGAAACACTTTCATGGAAAGGGGTTGCCAGGCTTCCCAAATATACGAATCTCCAGAAATCTCAGGAAATATTTTTTCACCCAAACAGGATGATACTTTCAGGTAATGATCAGTACACTAAGGCGACTTGGTTCCCCAAATTTCGTTCTTCTATGTTGAAGCGTTCGTTTCCAATAACAGTTTGAATTTTTAGGTTTCACTCTGTTTTCTCCTATATTGATAGATGTATTTGGAACTCTAAATCCAACACGGTTTGTGCTAGCTTCTTGAAACTTGACACAATAAAGTAGTTTCACGTTCTATCTCTATATTTTGTTTCCTCTTGATGTAGCCCTAAGCAGTGACTGGCGAGAAACACTTTCATGGAAAGGGGTTGCCAGGCTTTCCAAAATTACGAATCTCCAGAAATCTCAGCAAATATTTTCTCACCCAAACAGGATGATACTTTCAGGTAATGATCAGTACACTAAGGCGACTTGGTTCCCCAAATTTCGTTCTTCTATGTTGAAGCGTTCGTTTCCAGTAACAGTTTGAATTTTTAGGTTTCACTCTGTTTTCTCCTATATTGATAGATGTATTTAGAACTCTAAATCCAACACGGTTTGTGCTAGCTTCTTGAAAGTTGACACAATAACGTAGTTTCACGTTCTATCTCTATGTTTTGTTTCCTCTTGATGTAGCCCTAAGCATTGACTGTCGAGAAACACTTTCATGGAAAGGGGTGGCTTCCCAAAATTACGAATCTCCAGAAATCACAGCAAATATTTTTTCACCCAAACTGGATGATACTTTCAGGTAATGATCAGTACACTAAGGCGACTTGGTTCCCCAAATTTCGTTCTTCTATGTTGAAGCGTTCGTTTCCAGTAACAGTTTGAATTTTTAGGTTTCACTCTGTTTTCATCTATATTGATAGAGGTATTTGGAACTCTAAATCCAACACGGTTTTTGCTAGCTTCTTGAAACTTGACACAATAAAGTAGTTTCACGTTCTATCTCTATGTTTTGTTTCCTCTTGATGTAGCCCTAACAGTGACTGGCGAGAAACACTTTCATGGAAAGGGGTTGCCAGGCTTCCCAAATATGCGAATCTCCAGAAATCTCAGAAATATTTTTTCACCCAAACAGGATGATACTTTCAGGTAATGATCAGTACACTAAGGCGACTTGGTTCCCCAAATTTCGTTCTTCTATGTTGAAGCGTTCGTTTCCAGTAACAGTTTGAATTTTTAGGTTTCACTCTGTTTTCTCCTATATTGATAGATGTATTTGGAACTCTAAATCCAACACGGTTTGTGCTAGCTTCTGGAAACTTGACACAATAAAGCAGTTTCACGTTCTATCTCTATGTTTTGTTTCCTCTTGATGTAGGCCTAAGCAGTGACTGGCAAAAAACACTTTCATGGAAAGGGGTTGCCAGGCTTCCCAAAATTACGAATCTCCAGAAATCTCAGCAAATATTTTTTTCACCCAAACTGGATGATACTTTCAGGTAATGATCAGTACACTAAGGCGACTTGGTTCCCCAAATTTCGTTCTTCTATGTTGAAGCGTTCGTTTCCAATAACAGTTTGAATTTTTAGGTTTCACTCTGTTTTCTCCTATATGGATAGATGTATTTGGAACTCTAAATCCAACACGGTTTGTGCTAGCTTCTTGAAACTTGACACAATAACGTAGTTTCACGTTCTATCTCTATGTTTTGTTTCCTCTTGATGTAGCCCTAAGCATTGACTGTCGAGAAACACTTTCATGGAAAGGGGTGGCTTCCCAAAATTACGAATCTCCAGAAATCGCAGCAAATATTTTTTCACCCAAACTGGATGATACTTTCAGGTAATGATCAGTACACTAAGGCGACTTGGTTCCCCAAATTTCGTTCTTCTATGTTGAAGCGTTCGTTTCCAGTAACAGTTTGAATTTTTAGGTTTCACTCTGTTTTCTTCTATATTGATAGAGGTATTTGGAACTCTAAATCCAACACGGTTTGTGCTAGCTTCTTGAAACTTGACACAATAAAGTAGTTTCACGTTCTATCTCTATGTTTTGTTTCCTCTTGATGTAGCCCTAACAGTGACTGGCGAGAAACACTTTCATGGAAAGGGGTTGCCAGGCTTCCCAAATATGCGAATCTCCAGAAATCTCAGAAATATTTTTTCACCCAAACAGGATGATACTTTCAGGTAATGATCAGTACACTAAGGCGACTTGGTTCCCCAAATTTCGTTCTTCTATGTTGAAGCGTTCGTTTCCAGTAACAGTTTGAATTTTTAGGTTTCACTCTGTTTTCTCCTATATTGATAGATGTATTTGGAACTCTAAATCCAACACGGTTTGTGCTAGCTTCTTGAAACTTGACACAATAAAGTAGTTTCACGTTCTATCTCTATGTTTTGTTTCCTCTTGATGTAGCCCTAACAGTGACTGTCGAGAAACACTTTCATGTAAAGGGGTTGCCAGGCTTCCCAAATATACGAATCTCCAGAAATCTCAGGAAATATTTTTTCACCCAAACAGGATGATACTTTCAGGTAATGATCAGTACACTAAGGCGACTTGGTTCCCCAAATTTCGTTCTTCTATGTTGAAGCGTTCGTTTCCAATAACAGTTTGAATTTTTAGGTTTCACTCTGTTTTCTCCTATATTGATAGATGTATTTGGAACTCTAAATCCAACACGGTTTGTGCTAGCTTCTTGAAACTTGACACAATAAAGTAGTTTCACGTTCTATCTCTATATTTTGTTTCCTCTTGATGTAGCCCTAAGCAGTGACTGGCGAGAAACACTTTCATGGAAAGGGGTTGCCAGGCTTCCCAAAATTACGAATCTCCAGAAATCGCAGCAAATATTTTTTCACCCAAACTGGATGATACTTTCAGGTAATGATCAGTACACTAAGGCGACTTGGTTCCCCAAATTTCGTTCTTCTATGTTGAAGCGTTCGTTTCCAGTAACAGTTTGAATTTTTAGGTTTCACTCTGTTTTCTCCTATATTGATAGATGTATTTGGAACTCTAAATCCAACACGGTTTGTGCTAGCTTCTTGAAACTTGACACAATAACGTAGTTTCACGTTCTATCTCTATGTTTTGTTTCCTCTTGATGTAGCCCTAAGCATTGACTGTCGAGAAACACTTTCATGGAAAGGGGTGGCTTCCCAAAATTACGAATCTCCAGAAATCGCAGCAAATATTTTTTCACCCAAACTGGATGATACTTTCAGGTAATGATCAGTACACTAAGGCGACTTGGTTCCCCAAATTTCGTTCTTCTATGTTGAAGCGTTCGTTTCCAGTAACAGTTTGAATTTTTAGGTTTCACTCTGTTTTCTTCTATATTGATAGAGGTATTTGGAACTCTAAATCCAACACGGTTTTTGCTAGCTTCTTGAAACTTGACACAATAAAGTAGTTTCACGTTCTATCTCTATGTTTTGTTTCCTCTTGATGTAGCCCTAACAGTGACTGGCGAGAAACACTTTCATGGAAAGGGGTTGCCAGGCTTCCCAAATATGCGAATCTCCAGAAATCTCAGAAATATTTTTTCACCCAAACAGGATGATACTTTCAGGTAATGATCAGTACACTAAGGCGACTTGGTTCCCCAAATTTCGTTCTTCTATGTTGAAGCGTTCGTTTCCAATAACAGTTTGAATTTTTAGGTTTCACTCTGTTTTCTCCTATATTGATAGATGTATTTGGAACTCTAAATCCAACACGGTTTGTGCTAGCTTCTTGAAACTTGACACAATAAAGTAGTTTCACGTTCTATCTCTATATTTTGTTTCCTCTTGATGTAGCCCTAAGCAGTGACTGGCGAGAAACACTTTCATGGAAAGGGGTTGCCAGGCTTCCCAAAATTACGAATCTCCAGAAATCGCAGCAAATATTTTTTCACCCAAACTGGATGATACTTTCAGGTAATGATCAGTACACTAAGGCGACTTGGTTCCCCAAATTTCGTTCTTCTATGTTGAAGCGTTCGTTTCCAGTAACAGTTTGAATTTTTAGGTTTCACTCTGTTTTCTTCTATATTGATAGAGGTATTTGGAACTCTAAATCCAACACGGTTTTTGCTAGCTTCTTGAAACTTGACACAATAAAGTAGTTTCACGTTCTATCTCTATGTTTTGTTTCCTCTTGATGTAGCCCTAACAGTGACTGGCGAGAAACACTTTCATGGAATGGGGTTGCCAGGCTTCCCAAATATGCGAATCTCCAGAAATCTCAGAAATATTTTTTCACCCAAACAGGATGATACTTTCAGGTAATGATCAGTACACTAAGGCGACTTGGTTCCCCAAATTTCGTTCTTCTATGTTGAAGCGTTCGTTTCCAGTAACAGTTTGAATTTTTAGGTTTCACTCTGTTTTCTCCTATATTGATAGATGTATTTGGAACTCTAAATCCAACACGGTTTGTGCTAGCTTCTTGAAACTTGACACAATAAAGTAGTTTCACGTTCTATCTCTATGTTTTGTTTCCTCTTGATGTAGCCCTAACAGTGACCGGCGAGAAACACTTTCATGGAAAGGGGTTGCCAGGCTTCCCAAATATACGAATCTCCAGAAATCTCAGGAAATATTTTTTCACCCAAACAGGATGATACTTTCAGGTAATGATCACTACACTAACGCGACTTGGTTCCCCAAATTTCGTTCTTCTATGTTGAAGCGTTCGTTTCCAGTAACAGTTTGAATTTTTAGGTTTCACTCTGTTTTCTCCTATATTGATAGATGTATTTGGAACTCTAAATCCGACACGGTTTGTGCTAGCTTCTGGAAACTTGACACAATAAAGCAGTTTCACGTTCTATCTCTATGTTTTGTTTCCTCTTGATGTAGGCCTAAGCAGTGACTGGCAAAAAACACTTTCATGGAAAGGGGTTGCCAGGCTTCCCAAAATTACGAATCTCCAGAAATCTCAGCAAATATTTTTTTCACCCAAACTGGATGATACTTTCAGGTAATGATCAGTACACTAAGGCGACTTGGTTCCCCAAATTTCGTTCTTCTATGTTGAAGCGTTCGTTTCCAATAACAGTTTGAATTTTTAGGTTTCACTCTGTTTTCTCCTATATGGATAGATGTATTTGGAACTCTAAATCCAACACGGTTTGTGCTAGCTTCTTGAAACTTGACACAATAAAGTAGTTTCACGTTCTATCTCTATATTTTGTTTCCTCTTGATGTAGCCCTAAGCAGTGACTGGCGAGAAACACTTTCATGGAAAGGGGTTGCCAGGCTTCCCAAAATTACGAATCTCCAGAAATCTCAGCAAATATTTTCTCACCCAAACAGGATGATACTTTCAGGTAATGATCAGTACACTAAGGCGACTTGGTTCCCCAAATTTCGTTCTTCTATGTTGAAGCGTTCGTTTCCAGTAACAGTTTGAATTTTTAGGTTTCACTCTGTTTTCTCCTATATTGATAGATGTATTTGGAACTCTAAATCCAACACGGTTTGTGCTAGCTTCTTGAAACTTGACACAATAACGTAGTTTCACGTTCTATCTCTATGTTTTGTTTCCTCTTGATGTAGCCCTAAGCATTGACTGTCGAGAAACACTTTCATGGAAAGGGGTGGCTTCCCAAAATTACGAATCTCCAGAAATCGCAGCAAATATTTTTTCACCCAAACTGGATGATACTTTCAGGTAATGATCAGTACACTAAGGCGACTTGGTTCCCCAAATTTCGTTCTTCTATGTTGAAGCGTTCGTTTCCAGTAACAGTTTGAATTTTTAGGTTTCACTCTGTTTTCTTCTATATTGATAGAGGTATTTGGAACTCTAAATCCAACACGGTTTGTGGTAGCTTCTTGAAACTTGACACAATAAAGTAGTTTCACGTTCTATCTCTATGTTTTGTTTCCTCTTGATGTAGCCCTAACAGTGACTGGCGAGAAACACTTTCATGGAAAGGGGTTGCCAGGCTTCCCAAATATGCGAATCTCCAGAAATCTCAGAAATATTTTTTCACCCAAACAGGATGATACTTTCAGGTAATGATCAGTACACTAAGGCGACTTGGTTTCCCAAATTTCGTTCTTCTATGTTGAAGCGTTCGTTTCCAGTAACAGTTTGAATTTTTAGGTTTCACTCTGTTTTCTCCTATATTGATAGATGTATTTGGAACTCTAAATCCAACACGGTTTGTGCTAGCTTCTTGAAACTTGACACAATAAAGTAGTTTCACGTTCTATCTCTATGTTTTGTTTCCTCTTGATGTAGCCCTAACAGTGACTGGCGAGAAACACTTTCATGGAAAGGGGTTGCCAGGCTTCCCAAATATACGAATCTCCAGAAATCTCAGGAAATATTTTTTCACCCAAACAGGATGATACTTTCAGGTAATGATCAGTACACTAAGGCGACTTGGTTCCCCAAATTTCGTTCTTCTATGTTGAAGCGTTCGTTTCCAGTAACAGTTTGAATTTTTAGGTTTCACTCTGTTTTCTCCTATATTGATAGATGTATTTGGAACTCTAAATCCAACACGGTTTGTGCTAGCTTCTTGAAACTTGACACAATAAAGTAGTTTCACGTTCTATCTCTATATTTTGTTTCCTCTTGATGTAGCCCTAAGCAGTGACTGGCGAGAAACACTTTCATGGAAAGGGGTTGCCAGGCTTCCCAAAATTACGAATCTCCAGAAATCTCAGCAAATATTTTCTCACCCAAACAGGATGATACTTTCAGGTAATGATCAGTACACTAAGGCGACTTGGTTCCCCAAATTTCGTTCTTCTATGTTGAAGCGTTCGTTTCCAGTAACAGTTTGAATTTTTAGGTTTCACTCTGTTTTCTCCTATATTGATAGATGTATTTGGAACTCTAAATCCAACACGGTTTGTGCTAGCTTCTTGAAACTTGACACAATAACGTAGTTTCACGTTCTATCTCTATGTTTTGTTTCCTCTTGATGTAGCCCTAAGCATTGACTGTCGAGAAACACTTTCATGGAAAGGGGTGGCTTCCCAAAATTACGAATCTCCAGAAATCGCAGCAAATATTTTTTCACCCAAACTGGATGATACTTTCAGGTAATGATCAGTACACTAAGGCGACTTGGTTCTCCAAATTTCGTTCTTCTATGTTGAAGCGTTCGTTTCCAATAACAGTTTGAATTTTTAGGTTTCACTCTGTTTTCTCCTATATTGATAGATGTATTTGGAACTCTAAATCCAACACGGTTTGTGCTAGCTTCTTGAAACTTGACACAATAAAGTAGTTTCACGTTCTATCTCTATATTTTGTTTCCTCTTGATGTAGCCCTAAGCAGTGACTGGCGAGAAACACTTTCATGGAAAGGGGTTGCCAGGCTTCCCAAAATTACGAATCTCCAGAAATCTCAGCAAATATTTTCTCACCCAAACAGGATGATACTTTCAGGTAATGATCAGTACACTAAGGCGACTTGGTTCCCCAAATTTCGTTCTTCTATGTTGAAGCGTTCGTTTCCAGTAACAGTTTGAATTTTTAGGTTTCACTCTGTTTTCTCCTATATTGATAGATGTATTTGGAACTCTAAATCCAACACGGTTTGTGCTAGCTTCTTGAAACTTGACACAATAACGTAGTTTCACGTTCTGTCTCTATGTTTTGTTTCCTCTTGATGTAGCCCTAAGCATTGACTGTCGAGAAACACTTTCATGGAAAGGGGTGGCTTCCCAAAATTACGAATCTCCAGAAATCGCAGCAAATATTTTTTCACCCAAACTGGATGATACTTTCAGGTAATGATCAGTACACTAAGGCGACTTGGTTCCCCAAATTTCGTTCTTCTATGTTGAAGCGTTCGTTTCCAGTAACAGTTTGAATTTTTAGGTTTCACTCTGTTTTCTTCTATATTGATAGAGGTATTTGGAACTCTAAATCCAACACGGTTTGTGCTAGCTTCTTGAAACTTGACACAATAAAGTAGTTTCACGTTCTATCTCTATGTTTTGTTTCCTCTTGATGTAGCCCTAACAGTGACTGGCGAGAAACACTTTCATGGAAAGGGGTTGCCAGGCTTCCCAAATATGCGAATCTCCAGAAATCTCAGAAATATTTTTTCACCCAAACAGGATGATACTTTCAGGTAATGATCAGTACACTAAGGCGACTTGGTTCCCCAAATTTCGTTCTTCTATGTTGAAGCGTTCGTTTCCAGTAACAGTTTGAATTTTTAGGTTTCACTCTGTTTTCTCCTATATTGATAGATGTATTTGGAACTCTAAATCCAACACGGTTTGTGCTAGCTTCTTGAAACTTGACACAATAAAGTAGTTTCACGTTCTATCTCTATGTTTTGTTTCCTCTTGATGTAGCCCTAACAGTGACCGGCGAGAAAAACTTTCATGTAAAGGGGTTGCCAGGCTTCCCAAATATACGAATCTCCAGAAATCTCAGGAAATATTTTTTCACCCAAACAGGATGATACTTTCAGGTAATGATCAGTACACTAAGGCGACTTGGTTCCCCAAATTTCGTTCTTCTATGTTGAAGCGTTCGTTTCCAGTAACAGTTTGAATTTTTAGGTTTCACTCTGTTTTCTCCTATATTGATAGATGTATTTGGAACTCTGAATCCAACAAGGTTTGTGCTAGCTTCTTGAAACTTGACACAATAAAGTAGTTTCACGTTCTATCTCTATGTTTTGTTTCCTCATGATGTAGCCCTAAGCATTGACTGGCGAGAACCACTTTCATGGAAAGGGGTGGCTTCCCAAAATTACGAATCTCCAGAAATCGCAGCAAATATTTTTTCACCCAAACTGGATGATACTTTCAGGTAATGATCAGTACACTAAGGCGACTTGGTTCCCCAAATGTCGTTTTTCTATATTGAAGCGTTCGTTTCCAGTAACAGTTTGAATTTTTAGGTTTCACTCTGTTTTCTCCTATATTGATAGAGGTATTTGGAACTCTAAATCCAACACGGTTTGTGCTAGCTTCTTGAAACTTGACACAATAAAGTAGTTTCATGTTCTATCTCTATGTTTTGTTTCCTCTTGAGGTAGCCCTAACAGTGACTGGCGAGAAACACTTTCATGGAAAGGGGTTGCCAGGCTTCCCAAATATACGAATCTCCAGAAATCTCAGGAAATATTTTTTCACCCAAACAGGATGATACTTTCAGGTAATGATCAGTACACTATGGCGACTTGGTTCCCCAAATTTCGTTTTTCTATGTTGAAGCGTTCGTTTCCAGTAACAGTTTGAATTTTTAGGTTTCACTCTGTTTTCTCCTATATTGATAGATGTATTTGGAACTCTAAATCCAACACGGTTTGTGCTAGCTTCTTGAAACTTGACACAATAAAGTAGTTTCACGTTCTATCTCTATGTTTTGTTTCCTCATGATGTAGCCCTAAGCATTGACTGGCGAGAAACACTTTCATGGAAAGGGGTGGCTTCCCAAAATTACGAATCTCCAGAAATCTCAGCAAATATTTTTTCACCCAAACAGGATGATACTTTCAGGTAATGATCAGTACACTAAGGCGACTTGGTTCCCCAAATTTCGTTCTTCTATGTTGAAGCGTTCGTTTCCAGTAACAGTTTGAATTTTTAGGTTTCACTCTGTTTTCTCCTATATTGATAGATGTATTTGGAACTCTAAATCCAACACGGTTTGTGCTAGCTTCTTGAAACTTGACACAATAAAGTAGTTTCACGTTCTATCTCTATGTTTTGTTTCCTCTTGATGTAGCCCTAACAGTGACCGGCGAGAAACACTTTCATGTAAAGGGGTTGCCAGGCTTCCCAAAATTACGAATCTCCAGAAATCTCAGCAAATATTTTTTCACCCAAACAGGATGATACTTTCAGGTAATGATCAGTACACTAAGGCGACTTGGTTCCCCAAATTTCGTTCTTCTATGTTGAAGCGTTCGTTTCCAGTAACAGTTTGAATTTTTAGGTTTCACTCTGTTTTCTCCTATATTGATAGATGTATTTGGAACTCTAAATCCAACACGGTTTGTGCTAGCTTCTTGAAACTTGACACAATAAAGTAGTTTCACGTTCTATCTCTATGTTTTGTTTCCTCATGATGTAGCCCTAAGCATTGACTGGCGAGAAACACTTTCATGGAAAGGGGTGGCTTCCCAAAATTACGAATCTCCAGAAATCGCAGCAAATATTTTTTCACCCAAACTGGATGATACGTTCAGGTAATGATCAGTACACTAAGGCGACTTGGTTCCCCAAATGTCGTTTTTCTATATTGAAGCGTTCGTTTCCAGTAACAGTTTGAATTTTTAGGTTTCACTCTGTTTTCTCCTATATTGATAGAGGTATTTGGAACTCTAAATCCAACACGGTTTGTGCTAGCTTCTTGAAACTTGACACAATAAAGTAGTTTCATGTTCTATCTCTATGTTTTGTTTCCTCTTGAGGTAGCCCTAACAGTGACTGGCGAGAAACACTTTCATGGAAAGGGGTTGCCAGGCTTCCCAAATATACGAATCTCCAGAAATCTCAGGAAATATTTTTTCACCCAAACAGGATGATACTTTCAGGTAATGATCAGTACACTATGGCGACTTGGTTCCCCAAATTTCGTTTTTCTATGTTGAAGCGTTCGTTTCCAGTAACAGTTTGAATTTTTAGGTTTCACTCTGTTTTCTCCTATATTGATAGATGTATTTGGAACTCTAAATCCAACACGGTTTGTGCTAGCTTCTTGAAACTTGACACAATAAAGTAGTTTCACGTTCTATCTCTATGTTTTGTTTCCTCTTGATGTAGCCCTAAGCAGTGACTGGCGAGAAACACTTTCATGGAAAGGGGTTGCCAGGCTTCCCAAAATTACGAATCTCCAGAAATCTCAGCAAATATTTTTTCACCCAAACAGGATGATACTTTCAGGTAATGATCAGTACACTAAGGCGACTTGGTTCCCCAAATTTCGTTCTTCTATGTTGAAGCGTTCGTTTCCAGTAACAGTTTGAATTTTTAGGTTTCACTCTGTTTTCTCCTATATTGATAGATGTATTTGGAACTCTAAATCCAACACGGTTTGTGCTAGCTTCTTGAAACTTGACACAATAAAGTAGTTTCACGTTCTATCTCTATGTTTTGTTTCCTCTTGATGTAGCCCTAAGCAGTGACTGGCGAGAAACACTTTCATGGAAAGGGGTTGCCAGGCTTCCCAAAATTACGAATCTCCAGAAATCTCAGCAAATATTTTTTCACCCAAACTGGATGATACTTTCAGGTAATGATCAGTACACTAAGGCGACTTGGTTCCCCAAATTTCGTTCTTCTATGTTGAAGCGTTCGTTTCCAGTAACAGTTTGAATTTTTAGGTTTCACTCTGTTTTCTCCTATATTGATAGATGTATTTGGAACTCTAAATCCAACACGGTTTGTGCTAGCTTCTTGAAACTTGACACAATAAAGTAGTTTCACGTTCTATCTCTATGTTTTGTTTCCTCATGATGTAGCCCTAAGCATTGACTGGCGAGAAACACTTTCATGGAAAGGGGTGGCTTCCCAAAATTACGAATCTCCAGAAATCGCAGCAAATATTTTTTCACCCAAACTGGATGATACTTTCAGGTAATGATCAGTACACTAAGGCGACTTGGTTCCCCAAATTTCGTTCTTCTATGTTGAAGCGTTCGTTTCCAGTAACAGTTTGAATTTTTAGGTTTCACTCTGTTTTCTCCTATATTGATAGAGGTATTTGGAACTCTGAATCCAACACGGTTTGTGCTAGCTTCTGGAAACTTGACACAATAAAGTAGGTTCACGTTCTATCTCTATGTTTTGTTTCCTCTTGATGTAGCCCTAAGCATTGACTGGCGAGAAACACTTTCATGGAAAGGGGTGGCTTCCCAAAATTACGAATCTCCAGAAATCTCAGCAAATATTTTTTCACCCAAACTGGATGATACTTTCAGGTAATGATCACTACACTAACGCGACTTGGTTCCCCAAATTTCGTTCTTCTATGTTGAAGCGTTCGTTTCCAGTAACAGTTTGAATTTTTAGGTTTCACTCTGTTTTCTCCTATATTGATAGATGTATTTGGAACTCTAAATCCAACACGGTTTGTGCTAGCTTCTTGAAACTTGACACAATAAAGTAGTTTCACGTTCTATCTCTATGTTTTGTTTCCTCTTGATGTAGCCCTAACAGTGACCGGCGAGAAACACTTTCATGTAAAGGGGTTGCCAGGCTTCCCAAAATTACGAATCTCCAGAAATCTCAGCAAATATTTTTTCACCCAAACAGGATGATACTTTCAGGTAATGATCAGTACACTAAGGCGACTTGGTTCCCCAAATTTCGTTCTTCTATGTTGAAGCGTTCGTTTCCAGTAACAGTTTGAATTTTTAGGTTTCACTCTGTTTTCTCCTATATTGATAGATGTATTTGGAACTCTAAATCCAACACGGTTTGTGCTAGCTTCTTGAAACTTGACACAATAAAGTAGTTTCACGTTCTATCTCTATGTTTTGTTTCCTCTTGATGTAGCCCTAACAGTGACCGGCGAGAAACACTTTCATGTAAAGGGGTTGCCAGGCTTCCCAAAATTACGAATCTCCAGAAATCTCAGCAAATATTTTTTCACCAAACAGGATGATACTTTCAGGTAATGATCAGTACACTAAGGCGACTTGGTTCCCCAAATTTCGTTCTTCTATGTTGAAGCGTTCGTTTCCAGTAACAGTTTGAATTTTTAGGTTTCACTCTGTTTTCTCCTATATTGATAGATGTATTTGGAACTCTAAATCCAACACGGTTTGTGCTAGCTTCTTGAAACTTGACACAATAAAGTAGTTTCACGTTCTATCTCTATGTTTTGTTTCCTCTTGATGTAGCCCTAACAGTGACCGGCGAGAAACACTTTCATGTAAAGGGGTTGCCAGGCTTCCCAAAATTACGAATCTCCAGAAATCTCAGCAAATATTTTTTCACCCAAACAGGATGATACTTTCAGGTAATGATCAGTACAGTAAGGCGACTTGGTTCCCCAAATTTCGTTCTTCTATGTTGAAGCGTTCGTTTCCAGTAACAGTTTGAATTTTTAGGTTTCACTCTGTTTTCTCCTATATTGATAGATGTATTTGGAACTCTAAATCCAACACGGTTTGTGCTAGCTTCTTGAAACTTGACACAATAAAGTAGTTTCACGTTCTATCTCTATGTTTTGTTTCCTCATGATGTAGCCCTAAGCATTGACTGGCGAGAAACACTTTCATGGAAAGGGGTGGCTTCCCAAAATTACGAATCTCCAGAAATCGCAGCAAATATTTTTTCACCCAAACTGGATGATACTTTCAGGTAATGATCAGTACACTAAGGCGACTTGGTTCCCCAAATGTCGTTTTTCTATATTGAAGCGTTCGTTTCCAGTAACAGTTTGAATTTTTAGGTTTCACTCTGTTTTCTCCTATATTGATAGAGGTATTTGGAACTCTAAATCCAACACGGTTTGTGCTAGCTTCTTGAAACTTGACACAATAAAGTAGTTTCATGTTCTATCTCTATATTTTGTTTCCTCTTGAGGTAGCCCTAACAGTGACTGGCGAGAAACACTTTCATGGAAAGGGGTTGCCAGGCTTCCCAAATATACGAATCTCCAGAAATCTCAGGAAATATTTTTTCACCCAAACAGGATGATACTTTCAGGTAATGATCAGTACACTATGGCGACTTGGTTCCCCAAATTTCGTTTTTCTATGTTGAAGCGTTCGTTTCCAGTAACAGTTTGAATTTTTAGGTTTCACTCTGTTTTCTCCTATATTGATAGATGTATTTGGAACTCTAAATCCAACACGGTTTGTGCTAGCTTCTTGAAACTTGACACAATAAAGTAGTTTCACGTTCTATCTCTATGTTTTGTTTCCTCTTGATGTAGCCCTAAGCAGTGACTGGCGAGAAACACTTTCATGGAAAGGGGTTGCCAGGCTTCCCAAAATTACGAATCTCCAGAAATCTCAGCAAATATTTTTTCACCCAAACAGGATGATACTTTCAGGTAATGATCAGTACACTAAGGCGACTTGGTTCCCCAAATTTCGTTCTTCTATGTTGAAGCGTTCGTTTCCAGTAACAGTTTGAATTTTTAGGTTTCACTCTGTTTTCTCCTATATTGATAGATGTATTTGGAACTCTAAATCCAACACGGTTTGTGCTAGCTTCTTGAAACTTGACACAATAAAGTAGTTTCACGTTCTATCTCTATGTTTTGTTTCCTCTTGATGTAGCCCTAAGCAGTGACTGGCGAGAAACACTTTCATG
This sequence comes from Spermophilus citellus, assembly GCF_964194105.1. Classification (NCBI taxonomy): domain Eukaryota; kingdom Metazoa; phylum Chordata; class Mammalia; order Rodentia; family Sciuridae; genus Spermophilus; species Spermophilus citellus. Next base: position 15,048,236 of record NC_138188.1, on the reverse strand, counting down.
GAAAGGGGTTGCCAGGCTTCCCAAAATTACGAATCTCCAGAAATCTCAGCAAATATTTTTTCACCCAAACTGGATGATACTTTCAGGTAATGATCAGTACACTAAGGCGACTTGGTTCCCCAAATTTCGTTCTTCTATGTTGAAGCGTTCGTTTCCAGTAACAGTTTGAATTTTTAGGTTTCACTCTGTTTTCTCCTATATTGATAGATGTATTTGGAACTCTAAATCCAACACGGTTTGTGCTAGCTTCTTGAAACTTGACACAATAAAGTAGTTTCACGTTCTATCTCTATGTTTTGTTTCCTCATGATGTAGCCCTAAGCATTGACTGGCGAGAAACACTTTCATGGAAAGGGGTGGCTTCCCAAAATTACGAATCTCCAGAAATCGCAGCAAATATTTTTTCACCCAAACTGGATGATACTTTCAGGTAATGATCAGTACACTAAGGCGACTTGGTTCCCCAAATTTCGTTCTTCTATGTTGAAGCGTTCGTTTCCAGTAACAGTTTGAATTTTTAGGTTTCACTCTGTTTTCTCCTATATTGATAGAGGTATTTGGAACTCTGAATCCAACACGGTTTGTGCTAGCTTCTTGAAACTTGACACAATAAAGTAGGTTCACGTTCTATCTCTATGTTTTGTTTCCTCTTGATGTCGCCCTAAGCATTGACTGGCGAGAAACACTTTCATGTAAAGGGGTTGCCAGGCTTCCCAAAATTACGAATCTCCAGAAATCTCAGCAAATATTTTTTCACCCAAACTGGATGATACTTTCAGGTAATGATCACTACACTAACGCGACTTGGTTCCCCAAATTTCGTTCTTCTATGTTGAAGCGTTCGTTTCCAGTAACAGTTTGAATTTTTAGGTTTCACTCTGTTTTCTCCTATATTGATAGATGTATTTGGAACTCTAAATCCAACACGGTTTGTGCTAGCTTCTTGAAACTTGACACAATAAAGTAGTTTCACGTTCTATCTCTATGTTTTGTTTCCTCTTGATGTAGCCCTAACAGTGACCGGCGAGAAACACTTTCATGTAAAGGGGTTGCCAGGCTTCCCAAAATTACGAATCTCCAGAAATCTCAGCAAATATTTTTTCACCCAAACAGGATGATACTTTCAGGTAATGATCAGTACACTAAGGCGACTTGGTTCCCCAAATTTCGTTCTTCTATGTTGAAGCGTTCGTTTCCAGTAACAGTTTGAATTTTTAGGTTTCACTCTGTTTTCTCCTATATTGATAGATGTATTTGGAACTCTAAATCCAACACGGTTTGTGCTAGCTTCTTGAAACTTGACACAATAAAGTAGTTTCACGTTCTATCTCTATGTTTTGTTTCCTCTTGATGTAGCCCTAACAGTGACCGGCGAGAAACACTTTCATGTAAAGGGGTTGCCAGGCTTCCCAAAATTACGAATCTCCAGAAATCTCAGCAAATATTTTTTCACCCAAACAGGATGATACTTTCAGGTAATGATCAGTACACTAAGGCGACTTGGTTCCCCAAATTTCGTTCTTCTATGTTGAAGCGTTCGTTTCCAGTAACAGTTTGAATTTTTAGGTTTCACTCTGTTTTCTCCTATATTGATAGATGTATTTGGAACTCTAAATCCAACACGGTTTGTGCTAGCTTCTTGAAACTTGACACAATAAAGTAGTTTCACGTTCTATCTCTATGTTTTGTTTCCTCTTGATGTAGCCCTAACAGTGACCGGCGAGAAACACTTTCATGTAAAGGGGTTGCCAGGCTTCCCAAAATTACGAATCTCCAGAAATCTCAGCAAATATTTTTTCACCCAAACAGGATGATACTTTCAGGTAATGATCAGTACACTAAGGCGACTTGGTTCCCCAAATTTCGTTCTTCTATGTTGAAGCGTTCGTTTCCAGTAACAGTTTGAATTTTTAGGTTTCACTCTGTTTTCTCCTATATTGATAGATGTATTTGGAACTCTAAATCCAACACGGTTTGTGCTAGCTTCTTGAAACTTGACACAATAAAGTAGTTTCACGTTCTATCTCTAAGTTTTGTTTCCTCATGATGTAGCCCTAAGCATTGACTGGCGAGAAACACTTTCATGGAAAGGGGTGGCTTCCCAAAATTACGAATCTCCAGAAATCGCAGCAAATATTTTTTCACCCAAACTGGATGATACTTTCAGGTAATGATCAGTACACTAAGGCGACTTGGTTCCCCAAATGTCGTTTTTCTATATTGAAGCGTTCGTTTCCAGTAACAGTTTGAATTTTTAGGTTTCACTCTGTTTTCTCCTATATTGATAGAGGTATTTGGAACTCTAAATCCAACACGGTTTGTGCTAGCTTCTTGAAACTTGACACAATAAAGTAGTTTCATGTTCTATCTCTATGTTTTGTTTCCTCTTGAGGTAGCCCTAACAGTGACTGGCGAGAAACACTTTCATGGAAAGGGGTTGCCAGGCTTCCCAAATATACGAATCTCCAGAAATCTCAGGAAATATTTTTTCACCCAAACAGGATGATACTTTCAGGTAATGATCAGTACACTATGGCGACTTGGTTCCCCAAATTTCGTTTTTCTATGTTGAAGCGTTCGTTTCCAGTAACAGTTTGAATTTTTAGGTTTCACTCTGTTTTCTCCTATATTGATAGATGTATTTGGAACTCTAAATCCAACACGGTTTGTGCTAGCTTCTTGAAACTTGACACAATAAAGTAGTTTCACGTTCTATCTCTATGTTTTGTTTCCTCTTGATGTAGCCCTAAGCAGTGACTGGCGAGAAACACTTTCATGGAAAGGGGTTGCCAGGCTTCCCAAAATTACGAATCTCCAGAAATCTCAGCAAATATTTTTTCACCCAAACAGGATGATACTTTCAGGTAATGATCAGTACACTAAGGCGACTTGGTTCCCCAAATTTCGTTCTTCTATGTTGAAGCGTTCGTTTCCAGTAACAGTTTGAATTTTTAGGTTTCACTCTGTTTTCTCCTATATTGATAGATGTATTTGGAACTCTAAATCCCACACGGTTTGTGCTAGCTTCTTGAAACTTGACACAATAAAGTAGTTTCACGTTCTATCTCTATGTTTTGTTTCCTCATGATGTAGCCCTAAGCATTGACTGGCGAGAAACACTTTCATGGAAAGGGGTGGCTTCCCAAAATTACGAATCTCCAGAAATCGCAGCAAATATTTTTTCACCCAAACTGGATGATACTTTCAGGTAATGATCAGTACACTAAGGCGACTTGGTTCCCCAAATTTCGTTCTTCTATGTTGAAGCGTTCGTTTCCAGTAACAGTTTGAATTTTTAGGTTTCACTCTGTTTTCTCCTATATTGATAGAGGTATTTGGAACTCTGAATCCAACACGGTTTGTGCTAGCTTCTTGAAACTTGACACAATAAAGTAGGTTCACGTTCTATCTCTATGTTTTGTTTCCTCTTGATGTCGCCCTAAGCATTGACTGGCGAGAAACACTTTCATGTAAAGGGGTTGCCAGGCTTCCCAAAATTACGAATCTCCAGAAATCTCAGCAAATATTTTTTCACCCAAACAGGATGATACTTTCAGGTAATGATCAGTACACTAAGGCGACTTGGTTCCCCAAATTTCGTTCTTCTATATTGAAGCATTCGTTTCCAGTAACAGTTTCAATTTTTAGGTTTCACTCTGTTTTCTCCTATATTGATAGATGTATTTGGAACTCTAAATCCAACACGGTTTGTGCTAGCTTCTTGAAACTTGACACAATAAAGTAGTTTCACGTTCTATCTCTATGTTTTGTTTCCTCTTGATGTAGCCCTAACAGTGACCGGCGAGAAACACTTTCATGGAAAGGGGTTGCCAGGCTTCCCAAAATTACGAATCTCCAGAAATCTCAGCAAATATTTTTTCACCCAAACAGGATGATACTTTCAGGTAATGATCAGTACACTAAGGCGACTTGGTTCCCCAAATTTCGTTCTTCTATGTTGAAGCGTTCGTTTCCAGTAACAGTTTGAATTTTTAGGTTTCACTCTGTTTTCTCCTATATTGATAGATGTATTTGGAACTCTAAATCCAACACGGTTTGTGCTAGCTTCTTGAAACTTGACACAATAAAGTAGTTTCACGTTCTATCTCTATGTTTTGTTTCCTCTTGATGTAGCCCTAACAGTGACCGGCGAGAAACACTTTCATGTAAAGGGGTTGCCAGGCTTCCCAAAATTACGAATCTCCAGAAATCTCAGCAAATATTTTTTCACCCAAACTGGATGATACTTTCAGGTAATGATCAGTACACTAAGGCGACTTGGTTCCCCAAATTTCGTTCTTCTATGTTGAAGCGTTCGTTTCCAGTAACAGTTTGAATTTTTAGGTTTCACTCTGTTTTCTCCTATATTGATAGATGTATTTGGAACTCTAAATCCAACACGGTTTGTGCTAGCTTCTTGAAACTTGACACAATAAAGTAGTTTCACGTTCTATCTCTATGTTTTGTTTCCTCATGATGTAGCCCTAAGCATTGACTGGCGAGAAACACTTTCATGGAAAGGGGTGGCTTCCCAAAATTACGAATCTCCAGAAATCGCAGCAAATATTTTTTCACCCAAACTGGATGATACTTTCAGGTAATGATCAGTACACTAAGGCGACTTGGTTCCCCAAATGTCGTTTTTCTATATTGAAGCATTCGTTTCCAGTAACAGTTTGAATTTTTAGGTTTCACTCTGTTTTCTCCTATATTGATAGAGGTATTTGGAACTCTAAATCCAACACGGTTTGTGCTAGCTTCTTGAAACTTGACACAATAAAGTAGTTTCATGTTCTATCTCTATGTTTTGTTTCCTCTTGAGGTAGCCCTAACAGTGACTGGCGAGAAACACTTTCATGGAAAGGGGTTGCCAGGCTTCCCAAATATACGAATCTCCAGAAATCTCAGGAAATATTTTTTCACCCAAACAGGATGATACTTTCAGGTAATGATCAGTACACTATGGCGACTTGGTTCCCCAAATTTCGTTTTTCTATGTTGAAGCGTTCGTTTCCAGTAACAGTTTGAATTTTTAGGTTTCACTCTGTTTTCTCCTATATTGATAGATGTATTTGGAACTCTAAATCCAACACGGTTTGTGCTAGCTTCTTGAAACTTGACACAATAAAGTAGTTTCACGTTCTATCTCTATGTTTTGTTTCCTCTTGATGTAGCCCTAAGCAGTGACTGGCGAGAAACACTTTCATGGAAAGGGGTTGCCAGGCTTCCCAAAATTACGAATCTCCAGAAATCGCAGCAAATATTTTTTCACCCAAACAGGATGATACTTTCAGGTAATGATCAGTACACTAAGGCGACTTGGTTCCCCAAATTTCGTTCTTCTATGTTGAAGCGTTCGTTTCCAGTAACAGTTTGAATTTTTAGGTTTCACTCTGTTTTCTCCTATATTGATAGATGTATTTGGAACTCTAAATCCAACACGGTTTGTGCTAGCTTCTTGAAACTTGACACAATAAAGTAGTTTCACGTTCTATCTCTATGTTTTGTTTCCTCATGATGTAGCCCTAAGCATTGACTGGCGAGAAACACTTTCATGGAAAGGGGTGGCTTCCCAAAATTACGAATCTCCAGAAATCGCAGCAAATATTTTTTCACCCAAACTGGATGATACTTTCAGGTAATGATCAGTACACTAAGGCGACTTGGTTCCCCAAATTTCGTTCTTCTATGTTGAAGCGTTCGTTTCCAGTAACAGTTTGAATTTTTAGGTTTCACTCTGTTTTCTCCTATATTGATAGAGGTATTTGAAACTCTGAATCCAACACGGTTTGTGCTAGCTTCTTGAAACTTGACACAATAAAGTAGGTTCACGTTCTATCTCTATGTTTTGTTTCCTCTTGATGTAGCCCTAAGCATTGACTGGCGAGAAACACTTTCATGGAAAGGGGTGGCTTCCCAAAATTACGAATCTCCAGAAATCTCAGCAAATATTTTTTCACCCAAACTGGATGATACTTTCAGGTAATGATCACTACACTAACGCGACTTGGTTCCCCAAATTTCGTTCTTCTATGTTGAAGCGTTCGTTTCCAGTAACAGTTTGAATTTTTAGGTTTCACTCTGTTTTCTCCTATATTGATAGATGTATTTGGAACTCTAAATCCAACACGGTTTGTGCTAGCTTCTTGAAACTTGACACAATAAAGTCGTTTCACGTTCTATCTCTATGTTTTGTTTCCTCTTGATGTAGCCCTAAGCAGTGACTGACGAGAAACACTTTCATGTAAAGGGGTTGCCAGGCTTCCCAAAATTACGAATCTCCAGAAATCTCAGCAAATATTTTTTCACCCAAACAGGATGATACTTTCAGGTAATGATCAGTACACTAAGGCGACTTGGTTCCCCAAATTTCGTTCTTCTATGTTGAAGCGTTCGTTTCCAGTAACAGTTTGAATTTTTAGGTTTCACTCTGTTTTCTCCTATATTGATAGATGTATTTGGAACTCTAAATCCAACACGGTTTGTGCTAGCTTCTTGAAACTTGACACAATAAAGTAGTTTCACGTTCTATCTCTATGTTTTGTTTCCTCTTGATGTAGCCCTAACAGTGACCGGCGAGAAACACTTTCATGTAAAGGGGTTGCCAGGCTTCCCAAAATTACGAATCTCCAGAAATCTCAGCAAATATTTTTTCACCCAAACAGGATGATACTTTCAGGTAATGATCAGTACACTAAGGCGACTTGGTTCCCCAAATTTCGTTCTTCTATGTTGAAGCGTTCGTTTCCAGTAACAGTTTGAATTTTTAGGTTTCACTCTGTTTTCTCCTATATTGATAGATGTATTTGGAACTCTAAATCCAACACGGTTTGTGCTAGCTTCTTGAAACTTGACACAATAAAGTAGTTTCACGTTCTATCTCTATGTTTTGTTTCCTCTTGATGTAGCCCTAACAGTGACCGGCGAGAAACACTTTCATGTAAAGGGGTTGCCAGGCTTCCCAAAATTACGAATCTCCAGAAATCTCAGCAAATATTTTTTCACCCAAACAGGATGATACTTTCAGGTAATGATCAGTACACTAAGGCGACTTGGTTCCCCAAATTTCGTTCTTCTATGTTGAAGCGTTCGTTTCCAGTAACAGTTTGAATTTTTAGGTTTCACTCTGTTTTCTCCTATATTGATAGATGTATTTGGAACTCTAAATCCAACACGGTTTGTGCTAGCTTCTTGAAACTTGACACAATAAAGTAGTTTCACGTTCTATCTCTATGTTTTGTTTCCTCTTGATGTAGCCCTAACAGTGACCGGCGAGAAACACTTTCATGTAAAGGGGTTGCCAGGCTTCCCAAAATTACGAATCTCCAGAAATCTCAGCAAATATTTTTTCACCCAAACAGGATGATACTTTCAGGTAATGATCAGTACACTAAGGCGACTTGGTTCCCCAAATTTCGTTCTTCTATGTTGAAGCGTTCGTTTCCAGTAACAGTTTGAATTTTTAGGTTTCACTCTGTTTTCTCCTATATTGATAGATGTATTTGGAACTCTAAATCCAACACGGTTTGTGCTAGCTTCTTGAAACTTGACACAATAAAGTAGTTTCACGTTCTATCTCTATGTTTTGTTTCCTCATGATGTAGCCCTAAGCATTGACTGGCGAGAAACACTTTCATGGAAAGGGGTTGCCAGGCTTCCCAAATATACGAATCTCCAGAAATCACAGCAAATATTTTTTCACCCAAACTGGATGATACTTTCAGGTAATGATCAGTACACTAAGGTGACTTGGTTCCCCAAATTTCGTTCTTCTATGTTGAAGCGTTCGTTTCCAGTAACAGTTTGAATTTTTAGGTTTCACTCTGTTTTCTCCTATATTGATAGATGTATTTGGAACTCTAAATCCAACACGGTTTGTGCTAGCTTCTTGAAACTTGACAGAATAAAGTAGTTTCACGTTCTATCTCTATGTTTTGTTTCCTCTTGATGTAGCCCTAAGCATTGACTGGCGAGAAACACTTTCATGGAAAGGGGTGGCTTCCCAAAATTACGAATCTCCAGAAATCTCAGCAAATATTTTTTCACCCAAACTGGATGATACTTTCAGGTAATGATCAGTACACTAAGGCGACTTGGTTCCCCAAATTTCGTTCTTCTATGTTGAAGCGTTCGTTTCCAGTAACAGTTTGAATTTTTAGGTTTCACTCTGTTTTCTCCTATATTGATAGATGTATTTGGAACTCTAAATCCAACACGGTTTGTGCTAGCTTCTGGAAACTTGACACAATAAAGCAGTTTCACGTTCTATTTCTATGTTTTGTTTCCTCTTGATGTAGCCCTAAGCAGTGACTGGCAAAAAACACTTACATGGAAAGGGGTTGCCAGGCTTCCCAAAATTACGAATCTCCAGAAATCTCAGCAAATATTTTTTCACCCAAACTGGATGATACTTTCAGGTAATGATCAGTACACTAAGGCGACGTGGTTCCCCCAATTTCATTCTTCTATGTTGAAGCGTTCGTTTCCAGTAACAGTTTGAATTTTTAGGTTTCACTCTGTTTTCTCCTATATTGATAGATGTATTTGGAACTCTGAATCCAACAAGGTTTGTGCTAGGTTCTTGAAACTTGACACAATAAAGTAGTTTCACGTTCTATCTCTATGTTTTGTTTCCTCTTGATGTAGCCCTAACAGTGACTGGCGAGAAACACTTTCATGGAAAGGGGTTGCCAGGCTTCCCAAATATACGAATCTCCAGAAATCTCAGGAAATATTTTTTCACCCAAACAGGATGATACTTTCAGGTAATGATCAGTACACTAAGGCGACTTGGTTCCCCAAATTTCGTTCTTCTATGTTGAAGCGTTCGTTTCCAATAACAGTTTGAATTTTTAGGTTTCACTCTGTTTTCTCCTATATTGATAGATGTATTTGGAACTCTAAATCCAACACGGTTTGTGCTAGCTTCTTGAAACTTGACACAATAAAGTAGTTTCACGTTCTATCTCTATATTTTGTTTCCTCTTGATGTAGCCCTAAGCAGTGACTGGCGAGAAACACTTTCATGGAAAGGGGTTGCCAGGCTTTCCAAAATTACGAATCTCCAGAAATCTCAGCAAATATTTTCTCACCCAAACAGGATGATACTTTCAGGTAATGATCAGTACACTAAGGCGACTTGGTTCCCCAAATTTCGTTCTTCTATGTTGAAGCGTTCGTTTCCAGTAACAGTTTGAATTTTTAGGTTTCACTCTGTTTTCTCCTATATTGATAGATGTATTTGGAACTCTAAATCCAACACGGTTTGTGCTAGCTTCTTGAAACTTGACACAATAAAGTAGTTTCACGTTCTATCTCTATGTTTTGTTTCCTCTTGATGTAGCCCTAACAGTGACCGGCGAGAAACACTTTCATGTAAAGGGGTTGCCAGGCTTCCCAAAATTACGAATCTCCAGAAATCTCAGCAAATATTTTTTCACCCAAACAGGATGATACTTTCAGGTAATGATCAGTACACTAAGGCGACTTGGTTCCCCAAATTTCGTTCTTCTATGTTGAAGCGTTCGTTTCCAGTAACAGTTTGAATTTTTAGGTTTCACTCTGTTTTCTCCTATATTGATAGATGTATTTGGAACTCTAAATCCAACACGGTTTGTGCTAGCTTCTTGAAACTTGACACAATAAAGTAGTTTCACGTTCTATCTCTATGTTTTGTTTCCTCTTGATGTAGCCCTAACAGTGACCGGCGAGAAACACTTTCATGTAAAGGGGTTGCCAGGCTTCCCAAAATTACGAATCTCCAGAAATCTCAGCAAATATTTTTTCACCCAAACAGGATGATACTTTCAGGTAATGATCAGTACACTAAGGCGACTTGGTTCCCCAAATTTCGTTCTTCTATGTTGAAGCGTTCGTTTCCAGTAACAGTTTGAATTTTTAGGTTTCACTCTGTTTTCTCCTATATTGATAGATGTATTTGGAACTCTAAATCCAACACGGTTTGTGCTAGCTTCTTGAAACTTGACACAATAAAGTAGTTTCACGTTCTATCTCTATGTTTTGTTTCCTCATGATGTAGCCCTAAGCATTGACTGGCGAGAAACACTTTCATGGAAAGGGGTTGCCAGGCTTCCCAAATATACGAATCTCCAGAAATCACAGCAAATATTTTTTCACCCAAACTGGATGATACTTTCAGGTAATGATCAGTACACTAAGGCGACTTGGTTCCCCAAATTTCGTTCTTCTATGTTGAAGCGTTCGTTTCCAGTAACAGTTTGAATTTTTAGGTTTCACTCTGTTTTCTCCTATATTGATAGATGTATTTGGAACTCTAAATCCAACACGGTTTGTGCTAGCTTCTTGAAACTTGACAGAATAAAGTAGTTTCACGTTCTATCTCTATGTTTTGTTTCCTCTTGATGTAGCCCTAAGCATTGACTGGCGAGAAACACTTTCATGGAAAGGGGTGGCTTCCCAAAATTACGAATCTCCAGAAATCTCAGCAAATATTTTTTCACCCAAACTGGATGATACTTTCAGGTAATGATCAGTACACTAAGGCGACTTGGTTCCCCAAATTTCGTTCTTCTATGTTGAAGCGTTCGTTTCCAGTAACAGTTTGAATTTTTAGGTTTCACTCTGTTTTCTCCTATATTGATAGATGTATTTGGAACTCTAAATCCAACACGGTTTGTGCTAGCTTCTGGAAACTTGACACAATAAAGCAGTTTCACGTTCTATTTCTATGTTTTGTTTCCTCTTGATGTAGCCCTAAGCAGTGACTGGCAAAAAACACTTACATGGAAAGGGGTTGCCAGGCTTCCCAAAATTACGAATCTCCAGAAATCTCAGCAAATATTTTTTCACCCAAACTGGATGATACTTTCAGGTAATGATCAGTACACTAAGGCGACGTGGTTCCCCCAATTTCATTCTTCTATGTTGAAGCGTTCGTTTCCAGTAACAGTTTGAATTTTTAGGTTTCACTCTGTTTTCTCCTATATTGATAGATGTATTTGGAACTCTGAATCCAACAAGGTTTGTACTAGGTTCTTGAAACTTGACACAATAAAGTAGTTTCACGTTCTATCTCTATGTTTTGTTTCCTCTTGATGTAGCCCTAACAGTGACTGGCGAGAAACACTTTCATGGAAAGGGGTTGCCAGGCTTCCCAAATATACGAATCTCCAGAAATCTCAGGAAATATTTTTTCACCCAAACAGGATGATACTTTCAGGTAATGATCAGTACACTAAGGCGACTTGGTTCCCCAAATTTCGTTCTTCTATGTTGAAGCGTTCGTTTCCAATAACAGTTTGAATTTTTAGGTTTCACTCTGTTTTCTCCTATATTGATAGATGTATTTGGAACTCTAAATCCAACACGGTTTGTGCTAGCTTCTTGAAACTTGACACAATAAAGTAGTTTCACGTTCTATCTTTATATTTTGTTTCCTCTTGATGTAGCCCTAAGCAGTGACTGGCGAGAAACACTTTCATGGAAAGGGGTTGCCAGGCTTTCCAAAATTACGAATCTCCAGAAATCTCAGCAAATATTTTCTCACCCAAACAGGATGATACTTTCAGGTAATGATCAGTACACTAAGGCGACTTGGTTCCCCAAATTTCGTTCTTCTATGTTGAAGCGTTCGTTTCCAGTAACAGTTTGAATTTTTAGGTTTCACTCTGTTTTCTCCTATATTGATAGATGTATTTGGAACTCTAAATCCAACACGGTTTGTGCTAGCTTCTTGAAACTTGACACAATAAAGTAATTTCACGTTCTATCTCTATGTTTTGTTTCCTCTTGATGTAGCCCTAAGCAGTGACTGGCGATAAACACTTTCATGGAAAGGGGTGGCTTCCCAAAATTACGAATCTCCAGAAATCTCAGGAAATGTTTTTTCACCCAAACTGGATGATTCTTTCAGGTAATGATCAGTACACTAAGGCGACTTGGTTCCCCAAATTTCGTTCTTCTATGTTGAAGCGTTCGTTTCCAGTAACAGTTTGAATTTTTAGGTTTCACTCTGTTTTCTCCTATATTGATAGATGTATTTGGAACTCTGAATCCAACAAGGTTTGTGCTAGCTTCTTGAAACTTGACACAATAAAGTAGTTTCACGTTCTATCTCTATGTTTTGTTTCCTCTTGATGTAGCCCTAACAGTGACTGGCGAGAAACACTTTCATGGAGAGGGGTGGCTTCCCAAAATTACGAATCTCCAGAAATCTCAGCAAATATTTTTTCACCCAAACTGGATTATACTTTCAGGTAATGATCAGTACACTAAGGCGACTTGGTTCCCCAAATTTCGTTCTTCTATGTTGAAGCGTTCGTTTCCAGTAACAGTTTGAATTTTTAGGTTTCACTCTGTTTTCTCCTATATTGATAGATGTATTTGGAACTCTAAATCCAACACGGTTTGTGCTAGCTTCTTGAAACTTGACACAATAAAGTAGTTTCACGTTCTATCTCTATGTTTTGTTTCCTCTTGATGTAGCCCTAACAGTGACTGGCGAGAAACACTTTCATGGAAAGGGGTTGCCAGGCTTCCCAAATATACGAATCTCCAGAAATCACAGCAAATATTTTTTCACCCAAACAGGATGATACTTTCAGGTAATGATCAGTACACTAAGGCGACTTGGTTCCCCAAATTTCGTTCTTCTATGTTGAAGTGTTCGTTTCCAGTAACAGTTTGAATTTTTAGGTTTCACTCTGTTTTCTCCTATATTGATAGATGTATTTGGAACTCTAAATCCAACACGGTTTGTGCTAGCTTCTTGAAACTTGACACAATAACGTAGTTTCACGTTCTATCTCTATGTTTTGTTTCCTCTTGATGTAGCCCTAAGCATTGACTGGCGAGAAACACTTTCATGGAAAGGGGTGGCTTCCCAAAATTACGAATCTCCAGAAATCTCAGCAAATATTTTTTCACCCAAACTGGATGATACTTTCAGGTAATGATCAGTACACAAAGGCGACTTGGTTCCCCAAATTTCGTTCTTCTATGTTGAAGCGTTCGTTTCCAGTAACAGTTTGAATTTTTAGGTTTCACTCTGTTTTCTCCTATATTGATAGATGTATTTGGAACTCTAAATCCAACACGGTTTGTGCTAGCTTCTGGAAACTTGACACAATAAAGCAGTTTCACGTTCTATTTCTATGTTTTGTTTCCTCTTGATGTAGCCCTAAGCAGTGACTGGCAAAAAACACTTACATGGAAAGGGGTTGCCAGGCTTCCCAAAATTACGAATCTCCAGAAATCTCAGCAAATATTTTTTCACCCAAACTGGATGATACTTTCAGGTAATGATCAGTACACTAAGGCGACGTGGTTCCCCCAATTTCGTTCTTCTATGTTGAAGCGTTCGTTTCCAGTAACAGTTTGAATTTTTAGGTTTCACTCTGTTTTCTCCTATATTGATAGATGTATTTGGAACTCTGAATCCAACAAGGTTTGTGCTAGGTTCTTGAAACTTGACACAATAAAGTAGTTTCACGTTCTATCTCTATGTTTTGTTTCCTCTTGATGTAGCCCTAACAGTGACTGGCGAGAAACACTTTCATGGAAAGGGGTTGCCAGGCTTCCCAAATATACGAATCTCCAGAAATCTCAGGAAATATTTTTTCACCCAAACAGGATGATACTTTCAGGTAATGATCAGTACACTAAGGCGACTTGGTTCCCCAAATTTTGTTCTTCTATGTTGAAGCGTTCGTTTCCAATAACAGTTTGAATTTTTAGGTTTCACTCTGTTTTCTCCTATATTGATAGATGTATTTGGAACTCTAAATCCAACACGGTTTGTGCTAGCTTCTTGAAACTTGACACAATAAAGTAGTTTCACGTTCTATCTCTATATTTTGTTTCCTCTTGATGTAGCCCTAAGCAGTGACTGGCGAGAAACACTTTCATGGAAAGGGGTTGCCAGGCTTTCCAAAATTACGAATCTCCAGAAATCTCAGCAAATATTTTCTCACCCAAACAGGATGATACTTTCAGGTAATGATCAGTACACTAAGGCGACTTGGTTCCCCAAATTTCATTCTTCTATGTTGAAGCGTTCGTTTCCAGTAACAGTTTGAATTTTTAGGTTTCACTCTGTTTTCTCCTATATTGATAGATGTATTTGGAACTCTAAATCCAACACGGTTTGTGCTAGCTTCTTGAAACTTGACACAATAACGTAGTTTCACGTTCTATCTCTATGTTTTGTTTCCTCTTGATGTAGCCCTAAGCATTGACTGTCGAGAAACACTTTCATGGAAAGGGGTGGCTTCCCAAAATTACGAATCTCCAGAAATCGCAGCAAATATTTTTTCACCCAAACTGGATGATACTTTCAGGTAATGATCAGTACACTAAGGCGACTTGGTTCCCCAAATTTCGTTCTTCTATGTTGAAGCGTTCGTTTCCAGTAACAGTTTGAATTTTTAGGTTTCACTCTGTTTTCTTCTATATTGATAGAGGTATTTGGAACTCTAAATCCAACACGGTTTTTGCTAGCTTCTTGAAACTTGACACAATAAAGTAGTTTCACGTTCTATCTCTATGTTTTGTTTCCTCTTGATGTAGCCCTAACAGTGACTGGCGAGAAACACTTTCATGGAAAGGGGTTGCCAGGCTTCCCAAATATGCGAATCTCCAGAAATCTCAGAAATATTTTTTCACCCAAACAGGATGATACTTTCAGGTAATGATCAGTACACTAAGGCGACTTGGTTCCCCAAATTTCGTTCTTCTATGTTGAAGCGTTCGTTTCCAGTAACAGTTTGAATTTTTAGGTTTCACTCTGTTTTCTCCTATATTGATAGATGTATTTGGAACTCTAAATCCAACACGGTTTGTGCTAGCTTCTTGAAACTTGACACAATAAAGTAGTTTCACGTTCTATCTCTATGTTTTGTTTCCTCTTGATGTAGCCCTAACAGTGACCGGCGAGAAACACTTTCATGGAAAGGGGTTGCCAGGCTTCCCAAATATACGAATCTCCAGAAATCTCAGGAAATATTTTTTCACCCAAACTGGATGATACTTTCAGGTAATGATCACTACACTAACGCGACTTGGTTCCCCAAATTTCGTTCTTCTATGTTGAAGCGTTCGTTTCCAGTAACAGTTTGAATTTTTAGGTTTCACTCTGTTTTCTCCTATATTGATAGATGTATTTGGAACTCTAAATCCAACACGGTTTGTGCTAGCTTCTGGAAACTTGACACAATAAAGCAGTTTCACGTTCAATCTCTATGTTTTGTTTCCTCTTGATGTAGGCATGAGCAGTGACTGGCAAAAAACACTTTCATGGAAAGGGGTTGCCAGGCTTCCCAAAATTACGAATCTCCAGAAATCTCAGCAAATATTTTTTTCACCCAAACTGGATGATACTTTCACGTAATGATCAGTACACTAAGGCGACTTGGTTCCCCAAATTTCGTTCTTCTATGTTGAAGCGTTCGTTTCCAATAACAGTTTGAATTTTTAGGTTTCACTCTGTTTTCTCCTATAGTGATAGATGTATTTGGAACTCTAAATCCAACACGGTTTGTGCTAGCTTCTTGAAACTTGACACAATAAAGTAGTTTCACGTTCTATCACTATATTTTGTTTCCTCTTGATGTAGCCCTAAGCAGTGACTGGCGAGAAACACTTTCATGGAAAGGGGTTGCCAGGCTTCCCAAAATTACGAATCTCCAGAAATCTCAGCAAATATTTTCTCACCCAAACAGGATGATACTTTCAGGTAATGATCAGTACACTAAGGCGACTTGGTTCCCCAAATTTCGTTCTTCTATGTTGAAGCGTTCGTTTCCAGTAACAGTTTGAATTTTTAGGTTTCACTCTGTTTTCTCCTATATTGATAGATGTATTTGGAACTCTAAATCCAACACGGTTTGCGCTAGCTTCTTGAAACTTGACACAATAACGTAGTTTCACGTTCTATCTCTATGTTTTGTTTCCTCTTGATGTAGCCCTAAGCATTGACTGTCGAGAAACACTTTCATGGAAAGGGGTGGCTTCCCAAAATTACGAATCTCCAGAAATCGCAGCAAATATTTTTTCACCCAAACTGGATGATACTTTCAGGTAATGATCAGTACACTAAGGCGACTTGGTTCCCCAAATTTCGTTCTTCTATGTTGAAGCGTTCGTTTCCAGTAACAGTTTGAATTTTTAGGTTTCACTCTGTTTACTCCTATATTGATAGATGTATTTGGAACTCTAAATCCAACACGGTTTGTGCTAGCTTCTTGAAACTTGACAGAATAAAGTAGTTTCACGTTCTATCTCTATGTTTTGTTTCCTCTTGATGTAGCCCTAAGCATTGACTGGCGAGAAACACTTTCATGGAAAGGGGTGGCTTCCCAAAATTACGAATCTCCAGAAATCGCAGCAAATATTTTTTCACCCAAACTGGATGATACTTTCAGGTAATGATCAGTACACTAAGGCGACTTGGTTCCCCAAATTTCGTTCTTCTATGTTGAAGCGTTCGTTTCCAGTAACAGTTTGAATTTTTAGGTTTCACTCTGTTTTCTCCTATATTGATAGATGTATTTGGAACTCTAAATCCAACACGGTTTGTGCTAGCTTCTGGAAACTTGACACAATAAAGCAGTTTCACGTTCTATTTCTATGTTTTGTTTCCTCTTGATGTAGCCCTAAGCAGTGACTGGCAAAAAACACTTACATGGAAAGGGGTTGCCAGGCTTCCCAAAATTACGAATCTCCAGAAATCTCAGCAAATATTTTTTCACCCAAACTGGATGATACTTTCAGGTAATGATCAGTACACTAAGGCGACGTGGTTCCCCCAATTTCGTTCTTCTATGTTGAAGCGTTCGTTTCCAGTAACAGTTTGAATTTTTAGGTTTCACTCTGTTTTCTCCTATATTTATAGATGTATTTGGAACTCTGAATCCAACAAGGTTTGTGCTAGGTTCTTGAAACTTGACACAATAAAGTAGTTTCACGTTCTATCTCTATGTTTTGTTTCCTCTTGATGTAGCCCTAACAGTGACTGGCGAGAAACACTTTCATGGAAAGGGGTTGCCAGGCTTCCCAAATATACGAATCTCCAGAAATCTCAGGAAATATTTTTTCACCCAAACAGGATGATACTTTCAGGTAATGATCAGTACACTAAGGCGACTTGGTTCCCCAAATTTCGTTCTTCTATGTTGAAGCGTTCGTTTCCAATAACAGTTTGAATTTTTAGGTTTCACTCTGTTTTCTCCTATATTGATAGATGTATTTGGAACTCTAAATCCAACACGGTTTGTGCTAGCTTCTTGAAACTTGACACAATAAAGTAGTTTCACGTTCTATCTCTATATTTTGTTTCCTCTTGATGTAGCCCTAAGCAGTGACTGGCGAGAAACACTTTCATGGAAAGGGGTTGCCAGGCTTTCCAAAATTACGAATCTCCAGAAATCTCAGCAAATATTTTCTCACCCAAACAGGATGATACTTTCAGGTAATGATCAGTACACTAAGGCGACTTGGTTCCCCAAATTTCGTTCTTCTATGTTGAAGCGTTCGTTTCCAGTAACAGTTTGAATTTTTAGGTTTCACTCTGTTTTCTCCTATATTGATAGATGTATTTGGAACTCTAAATCCAACACGGTTTGTGCTAGCTTCTTGAAACTTGACACAATAACGTAGTTTCACGTTCTATCTCTATGTTTTGTTTCCTCTTGATGTAGCCCTAAGCATTGACTGGCGAGAAACACTTTCATGGAAAGGGGTGGCTTCCCAAAATTACGAATCTCCAGAAATCGCAGCAAATATTTTTTCACCCAAACTGGATGATACTTTCAGGTAATGATCAGTACACTAAGGCGACTTGGTTCCCCAAATTTCGTTCTTCTATGTTGAAGCGTTCGTTTCCAGTAACAGTTTGAATTTTTAGGTTTCACTCTGTTTTCTCCTATATTGATAGATGTATTTGGAACTCTAAATCCAACACGGTTTGTGCTAGCTTCTTGAAACTTGACACAATAAAGTAATTTCACGTTCTATCTCTATGTTTTGTTTCCTCTTGATGTAGCCCTAAGCAGTGACTGGCGATAAACACTTTCATGGAAAGGGGTGGCTTCCCAAAATTACGAATCTCCAGAAATCTCAGGAAATGTTTTTTCACCCAAACTGGATGATACTTTCAGGTAATGATCAGTACACTAAGGCGACTTGGTTCCCCAAATTTCGTTCTTCTATGTTGAAGCGTTCGTTTCCAGTAACAGTTTGAATTTTTAGGTTTCACTCTGTTTTCTCCTATATTGATAGATGTATTTGGAACTCTGAATCCAACAAGGTTTGTGCTAGCTTCTTGAAACTTGACACAATAAAGTAGTTTCACGTTCTATCTCTATGTTTTGTTTCCTCTTGATGTAGCCCTAACAGTGACTGGCGAGAAACACTTTCATGGAGAGGGGTGGCTTCCCAAAATTACGAATCTCCAGAAATCTCAGCAAATATTTTTTCACCCAAACTGGATTATACTTTCAGGTAATGATCAGTACACTAAGGCGACTTGGTTCCCCAAATTTCGTTCTTCTATGTTGAAGCGTTCGTTTCCAGTAACAGTTTGAATTTTTAGGTTTCACTCTGTTTTCTCCTATATTGATAGATGTATTTGGAACTCTAAATCCAACACGGTTTGTGCTAGCTTCTTGAAACTTGACACAATAAAGTAGTTTCACGTTCTATCTCTATGTTTTGTTTCCTCTTGATGTAGCCCTAACAGTGACTGGCGAGAAACACTTTCATGGAAAGGGGTTGCCAGGCTTCCCAAATATACGAATCTCCAGAAATCACAGCAAATATTTTTTCACCCAAACAGGATGATACTTTCAGGTAATGATCAGTACACTAAGGCGACTTGGTTCCCCAAATTTCGTTCTTCTATGTTGAAGCGTTCGTTTCCAGTAACAGTTTGAATTTTTAGGTTTCACTCTGTTTTCTCCTATATTGATAGATGTATTTGGAACTCTAAATCCAACACGGTTTGTGCTAGCTTCTTGAAACTTGACAGAATAAAGTAGTTTCACGTTCTATCTCTATGTTTTGTTTCCTCTTGATGTAGCCCTAAGCATTGACTGGCGAGAAACACTTTCATGGAAAGGGGTGGCTTCCCAAAATTACGAATCTCCAGAAATCTCAGCAAATATTTTTTCACCCAAACTGGATGATACTTTCAGGTAATGATCAGTACACTAAGGCGACTTGGTTCCCCAAATTTCGTTCTTCTATGTTGAAGCGTTCGTTTCCAGTAACAGTTTGAATTTTTAGGTTTCACTCTGTTTTCTCCTATATTGATAGATGTATTTGGAACTCTAAATCCAACACGGTTTGTGCTAGCTTCTGGAAACTTGACACAATAAAGCAGTTTCACGTTCTATTTCTATGTTTTGTTTCCTCTTGATGTAGCCCTAAGCAGTGACTGGCAAAAAACACTTACATGGAAAGGGGTTGCCAGGCTTCCCAAAATTACGAATCTCCAGAAATCTCAGCAAATATTTTTTCACCCAAACTGGATGATACTTTCAGGTAATGATCAGTACACTAAGGCGACGTGGTTCCCCCAATTTCGTTCTTCTATGTTGAAGCGTTCGTTTCCAGTAACAGTTTGAATTTTTAGGTTTCACTCTGTTTTCTCCTATATTGATAGATGTATTTGGAACTCTGAATCCAACAAGGTTTGTGCTAGGTTCTTGAAACTTGACACAATAAAGTAGTTTCACGTTCTATCTCTATGTTTTGTTTCCTCTTGATGTAGCCCTAACAGTGACTGGCGAGAAACACTTTCATGGAAAGGGGTTGCCAGGCTTCCCAAATATACGAATCTCCAGAAATCTCAGGAAATATTTTTTCACCCAAACAGGATGATACTTTCAGGTAATGATCAGTACACTAAGGCGACTTGGTTCCCCAAATTTCGTTCTTCTATGTTGAAGCGTTCGTTTCCAATAACAGTTTGAATTTTTAGGTTTCACTCTGTTTTCTCCTATATTGATAGATGTATTTGGAACTCTAAATCCAACACGGTTTGTGCTAGCTTCTTGAAACTTGACACAATAAAGTAGTTTCACGTTCTATCTCTATATTTTGTTTCCTCTTGATGTAGCCCTAAGCAGTGACTGGCGAGAAACACTTTCATGGAAAGGGGTTGCCAGGCTTTCCAAAATTACGAATCTCCAGAAATCTCAGCAAATATTTTCTCACCCAAACAGGATGATACTTTCAGGTAATGATCAGTACACTAAGGCGACTTGGTTCCCCAAATTTCGTTCTTCTATGTTGAAGCGTTCGTTTCCAGTAACAGTTTGAATTTTTAGGTTTCACTCTGTTTTCTCCTATATTGATAGATGTATTTGGAACTCTAAATCCAACACGGTTTGTGCTAGCTTCTTGAAACTTGACACAATAACGTAGTTTCACGTTCTATCTCTATGTTTTGTTTCCTCTTGATGTAGCCCTAAGCATTGACTGTCGAGAAACACTTTCATGGAAAGGGGTGGCTTCCCAAAATTACGAATCTCCAGAAATCGCAGCAAATATTTTTTCACCCAAACTGGATGATACTTTCAGGTAATGATCAGTACACTAAGGCGACTTGGTTCCCCAAATTTCGTTCTTCTATGTTGAAGCGTTCGTTTCCAGTAACAGTTTGAATTTTTAGGTTTCACTCTGTTTTCTTCTATATTGATAGAGGTATTTGGAACTCTAAATCCAACACGGTTTTTGCTAGCTTCTTGAAACTTGACACAATAAAGTAGTTTCACGTTCTATCTCTATGTTTTGTTTCCTCTTGATGTAGCCCTAACAGTGACTGGCGAGAAACACTTTCATGGAAAGGGGTTGCCAGGCTTCCCAAATATGCGAATCTCCAGAAATCTCAGAAATATTTTTTCACCCAAACAGGATGATACTTTCAGGTAATGATCAGTACACTAAGGCGACTTGGTTCCCCAAATTTCGTTCTTCTATGTTGAAGCGTTCGTTTCCAGTAACAGTTTGAATTTTTAGGTTTCACTCTGTTTTCTCCTATATTGATAGATGTATTTGGAACTCTAAATCCAACACGGTTTGTGCTAGCTTCTTGAAACTTGACACAATAAAGTAGTTTCACGTTCTATCTCTATGTTTTGTTTCCTCTTGATGTAGCCCTAACAGTGACCGGCGAGAAACACTTTCATGTAAAGGGGTTGCCAGGCTTCCCAAATATACGAATCTCCAGAAATCTCAGGAAATATTTTTTCACCCAAACAGGATGATACTTTCAGGTAATGATCAGTACACTAAGGCGACTTGGTTCCCCAAATTTCGTTCTTCTATGTTGAAGCGTTCGTTTCCAGTAACAGTTTGAATTTTTAGGTTTCACTCTGTTTTCTCCTATATTGATAGATGTATTTGGAACTCTAAATCCAACACGGTTTGTGCTAGCTTCTTGAAACTTGACACAATAAAGTAATTTCACGTTCTATCTCTATGTTTTGTTTCCTCTTGATGTAGCCCTAAGCAGTGACTGGCGATAAACACTTTCATGGAAAGGGGTGGCTTCCCAAAATTACGAATCTCCAGAAATCTCAGGAAATGTTTTTTCACCCAAACTGGATGATACTTTCAGGTAATGATCAGTACACTAAGGCGACTTGGTTCCCCAAATTTCGTTCTTCTATGTTGAAGCGTTCGTTTCCAGTAACAGTTTGAATTTTTAGGTTTCACTCTGTTTTCTCCTATATTGATAGATGTATTTGGAACTCTGAATCCAACAAGGTTTGTGCTAGCTTCTTGAAACTTGACACAATAAAGTAGTTTCACGTTCTATCTCTATGTTTTGTTTCCTCTTGATGTAGCCCTAATAGTGACTGGCGAGAAACACTTTCATGGAGAGGGGTGGCTTCCCAAAATTACGAATCTCCAGAAATCTCAGCAAATATTTTTTCACCCAAACTGGATTATACTTTCAGGTAATGATCAGTACACTAAGGCGACTTGGTTCCCCAAATTTCGTTCTTCTATGTTGAAGCGTTCGTTTCCAGTAACAGTTTGAATTTTTAGGTTTCACTCTGTTTTCTCCTATATTGATAGATGTATTTGGAACTCTAAATCCAACACGGTTTGTGCTAGCTTCTTGAAACTTGACACAATAAAGTAGTTTCACGTTCTATCTCTATGTTTTGTTTCCTCTTGATGTAGCCCTAACAGTGACTGGCGAGAAACACTTTCATGGAAAGGGGTTGCCAGGCTTCCCAAATATACGAATCTCCAGAAATCACAGCAAATATTTTTTCACCCAAACAGGATGATACTTTCAGGTAATGATCAGTACACTAAGGCGACTTGGTTCCCCAAATTTCGTTCTTCTATGTTGAAGCGTTCGTTTCCAGTAACAGTTTGAATTTTTAGGTTTCACTCTGTTTTCTCCTATATTGATAGATGTATTTGGAACTCTAAATCCAACACGGTTTGTGCTAGCTTCTTGAAACTTGACAGAATAAAGTAGTTTCACGTTCTATCTCTATGTTTTGTTTCCTCTTGATGTAGCCCTAAGCATTGACTGGCGAGAAACACTTTCATGGAAAGGGGTGGCTTCCCAAAATTACGAATCTCCAGAAATCTCAGCAAATATTTTTTCACCCAAACTGGATGATACTTTCAGGTAATGATCAGTACACTAAGGCGACTTGGTTCCCCAAATTTCGTTCTTCTATGTTGAAGCGTTCGTTTCCAGTAACAGTTTGAATTTTTAGGTTTCACTCTGTTTTCTCCTATATTGATAGATGTATTTGGAACTCTAAATCCAACACGGTTTGTGCTAGCTTCTGGAAACTTGACACAATAAAGCAGTTTCACGTTCTATTTCTATGTTTTGTTTCCTCTTGATGTAGCCCTAAGCAGTGACTGGCAAAAAACACTTACATGGAAAGGGGTTGCCAGGCTTCCCAAAATTACGAATCTCCAGAAATCTCAGCAAATATTTTTTCACCCAAACTGGATGATACTTTCAGGTAATGATCAGTACACTAAGGCGACGTGGTTCCCCCAATTTCGTTCTTCTATGTTGAAGCGTTCGTTTCCAGTAACAGTTTGAATTTTTAGGTTTCACTCTGTTTTCTCCTATATTGATAGATGTATTTGGAACTCTGAATCCAACAAGGTTTGTGCTAGGTTCTTGAAACTTGACACAATAAAGTAGTTTCACGTTCTATCTCTATGTTTTGTTTCCTCTTGATGTAGCCCTAACAGTGACTGGCGAGAAACACTTTCATGGAAAGGGGTTGCCAGGCTTCCCAAATATACGAATCTCCAGAAATCTCAGGAAATATTTTTTCACCCAAACAGGATGATACTTTCAGGTAATGATCAGTACACTAAGGCGACTTGGTTCCCCAAATTTCGTTCTTCTATGTTGAAGCGTTCGTTTCCAATAACAGTTTGAATTTTTAGGTTTCACTCTGTTTTCTCCTATATTGATAGATGTATTTGGAACTCTAAATCCAACACGGTTTGTGCTAGCTTCTTGAAACTTGACACAATAAAGTAGTTTCACGTTCTATCTCTATATTTTGTTTCCTCTTGATGTAGCCCTAAGCAGTGACTGGCGAGAAACACTTTCATGGAAAGGGGTTGCCAGGCTTTCCAAAATTACGAATCTCCAGAAATCTCAGCAAATATTTTCTCACCCAAACAGGATGATACTTTCAGGTAATGATCAGTACACTAAGGCGACTTGGTTCCCCAAATTTCGTTCTTCTATGTTGAAGCGTTCGTTTCCAGTAACAGTTTGAATTTATAGGTTTCACTCTGTTTTCTCCTATATTGATAGATGTATTTGGAACTCTAAATCCAACACGGTTTGTGCTAGCTTCTTGAAACTTGACACAATAACGTAGTTTCACGTTCTATCTCTAGGTTTTGTTTCCTCTTGATGTAGCCCTAAGCATTGACTGTCGAGAAACACTTTCATGGAAAGGGGTGGCTTCCCAAAATTACGAATCTCCAGAAATCGCAGCAAATATTTTTTCACCCAAACTGGATGATACTTTCAGGTAATGATCAGTACACTAAGGCGACTTGGTTCCCCAAATTTCGTTCTTCTATGTTGAAGCGTTCGTTTCCAGTAACAGTTTGAATTTTTAGGTTTCACTCTGTTTTCTTCTATATTGATAGAGGTATTTGGAACTCTAAATCCAACACGGTTTTTGCTAGCTTCTTGAAACTTGACACAATAAAGTAGTTTCACGTTCTATCTCTATGTTTTGTTTCCTCTTGATGTAGCCCTAACAGTGACTGGCGAGAAACACTTTCATGGAAAGGGGTTGCCAGGCTTCCCAAATATGCGAATCTCCAGAAATCTCAGAAATATTTTTTCACCCAAACAGGATGATACTTTCAGGTAATGATCAGTACACTAAGGCGACTTGGTTCCCCAAATTTCGTTCTTCTATGTTGAAGCGTTCATTTCCAGTAACAGTTTGAATTTTTAGGTTTCACTCTGTTTTCTCCTATATTGATAGATGTATTTGGAACTCTAAATCCAACACGGTTTGTGCTAGCTTCTTGAAACTTGACACAATAAAGTAGTTTCACGTTCTATCTCTATGTTTTGTTTCCTCTTGATGTAGCCCTAACAGTGACCGGCGAGAAACACTTTCATGGAAAGGGGTTGCCAGGCTTCCCAAATATACGAATCTCCAGAAATCTCAGGAAATATTTTTTCACCCAAACAGGATGATACTTTCAGGTAATGATCACTACACTAACGCGACTTGGTTCCCCAAATTTCGTTCTTCTATGTTGAAGCGTTCGTTTCCAGTAACAGTTTGAATTTTTAGGTTTCACTCTGTTTTCTCCTATATTGATAGATATATTTGGAACTCTAAATCCAACACGGTTTGTGCTAGCTTCTGGAAACTTGACACAATAAAGCAGTTTCACGTTCTATCTCTATGTTTTGTTTCCTCTTGATGTAGGCCTAAGCAGTGACTGGCAAAAAACACTTTCATGGAAAGGGGTTGCCAGGCTTCCCAAAATTACGAATCTCCAGAAATCTCAGCAAATATTTTTTTCACCCAAACTGGATGATACTTTCAGGTAATGATCAGTACACTAAGGCGACTTGGTTCCCCAAATTTCGTTCTTCTATGTTGAAGCGTTCGTTTCCAGTAACAGTTTGAATTTTTAGGTTTCACTCTGTTTTCTCCTATATTGATAGATGTATTTGGAACTCTAAATCCAACACGGTTTGTGCTAGCTTCTTGAAACTTGACACAATAAAGTAGTTTCACGTTCTATCTCTATATTTTGTTTCCTCTTGATGTAGCCCTAAGCAGTGACTGGCGAGAAACACTTTCATGGAAAGGGGTTGCCAGGCTTCCCAAAATTACGAATCTCCAGAAATCTCAGCAAATATTTTCTCACCCAAACAGGATGATACTTTCAGGTAATGATCAGTACACTAAGGCGACTTGGTTCCCCAAATTTCGTTCTTCTATGTTGAAGCGTTCGTTTCCAGTAACAGTTTGAATTTTTAGGTTTCACTCTGTTTTCTCCTATATTGATAGATGTATTTGGAACTCTAAATCCAACACGGTTTGTGCTAGCTTCTTGAAACTTGACACAATAACGTAGTTTCACGTTCTATCTCTATGTTTTGTTTCCTCTTGATGTAGCCCTAAGCATTGACTGTCGAGAAACACTTTCATGGAAAGTGGTGGCTTCCCAAAATTACGAATCTCCAGAAATCGCAGCAAATATTTTTTCACCCAAACTGGATGATACTTTCAGGTAATGATCAGTACACTAAGGCGACTTGGTTCCCCAAATTTCGTTCTTCTATGTTGAAGCGTTCGTTTCCAGTAACAGTTTGAATTTTTAGGTTTCACTCTGTTTTCTCCTATATTGATAGATGTATTTGGAACTCTAAATCCAACACGGTTTGTGCTAGCTTCTTGAAACTTGACAGAATAAAGTAGTTTCACGTTCTATCTCTATGTTTTGTTTCCTCTTGATGTAGCCCTAAGCATTGACTGGCGAGAAACACTTTCATGGAAAGGGGTGGCTTCCCAAAATTACGAATCTCCAGAAATCTCAGCAAATATTTTTTCACCCAAACTGGATGATACTTTCAGGTAATGATCAGTACACTAAGGCGACTTGGTTCCCCAAATTTCGTTCTTCTATGTTGAAGCGTTCGTTTCCAGTAACAGTTTGAATTTTTAGGTTTCACTCTGTTTTCTCCTATATTGATAGATGTATTTGGAACTCTAAATCCAACACGGTTTGTGCTAGCTTCTGGAAACTTTACACAATAAAGCAGTTTCACGTTCTATTTCTATGTTTTGTTTCCTCTTGATGTAGCCCTAAGCAGTGACTGGCAAAAAACACTTACATGGAAAGGGGTTGCCAGGCTTCCCAAAATTACGAATCTCCAGAAATCTCAGCAAATATTTTTTCACCCAAACTGGATGATACTTTCAGGTAATGATCAGTACACTAAGGCGACGTGGTTCCCCCAATTTCGTTCTTCTATGTTGAAGCGTTCGTTTCCAGTAACAGTTTGAATTTTTAGGTTTCACTCTGTTTTCTCCTATATTGATAGATGTATTTGGAACTCTGAATCCAACAAGGTTTGTGCTAGGTTCTTGAAACTTGACACAATAAAGTAGTTTCACGTTCTATCTCTATGTTTTGTTTCCTCTTGATGTAGCCCTAACAGTGACTGGCGAGAAACACTTTCATGGAAAGGGGTTGCCAGGCTTCCCAAATATACGAATCTCCAGAAATCTCAGCAAATATTTTTTCACCCAAACAGGATGATACTTTCAGGTAATGATCAGTACACTAAGGCGACTTGGTTCCCCAAATTTCGTTCTTCTATGTTGAAGCGTTCGTTTCCAATAACAGTTTGAATTTTTAGGTTTCACTCTGTTTTCTCCTATATTGATAGATGTATTTGGAACTCTAAATCCAACACGGTTTGTGCTAGCTTCTTGAAACTTGACACAATAAAGTAGTTTCACGTTCTATCTCTATGTTTTGTTTCCTCTTGATGTAGCCCTAACAGTGACCGGCGAGAAACACTTTCATGGAAAGGGGTTGCCAGGCTTCCCAAATATACGAATCTCCAGAAATCTCAGGAAATATTTTTTCACCCAAACAGGATGATACTTTCAGGTAATGATCACTACACTAACGCGACTTGGTTCCCCAAATTTCGTTCTTCTATGTTGAAGCGTTCGTTTCCAGTAACAGTTTGAATTTTTAGGTTTCACTCTGTTTTCTCCTATATTGATAGATATATTTGGAACTCTAAATCCAACACGGTTTGTGCTAGCTTCTGGAAACTTGACACAATAAAGCAGTTTCACGTTCTATCTCTATGTTTTGTTTCCTCTTGATGTAGGCCTAAGCAGTGACTGGCAAAAAACACTTTCATGGAAAGGGGTTGCCAGGCTTCCCAAAATTACGAATCTCCAGAAATCTCAGCAAATATTTTTTTCACCCAAACTGGATGATACTTTCAGGTAATGATCAGTACACTAAGGCGACTTGGTTCCCCAAATTTCGTTCTTCTATGTTGAAGCGTTCGTTTCCAGTAACAGTTTGAATTTTTAGGTTTCACTCTGTTTTCTCCTATATTGATAGATGTATTTGGAACTCTAAATCCAACACGGTTTGTGCTAGCTTCTTGAAACTTGACACAATAAAGTAGTTTCACGTTCTATCTCTATATTTTGTTTCCTCTTGATGTAGCCCTAAGCAGTGACTGGCGAGAAACACTTTCATGGAAAGGGGTTGCCAGGCTTCCCAAAATTACGAATCTCCAGAAATCTCAGCAAATATTTTCTCACCCAAACAGGATGATACTTTCAGGTAATGATCAGTACACTAAGGCGACTTGGTTCCCCAAATTTCGTTCTTCTATGTTGAAGCGTTCGTTTCCAGTAACAGTTTGAATTTTTAGGTTTCACTCTGTTTTCTCCTATATTGATAGATGTATTTGGAACTCTAAATCCAACACGGTTTGTGCTAGCTTCTTGAAACTTGACACAATAACGTAGTTTCACGTTCTATCTCTATGTTTTGTTTCCTCTTGATGTAGCCCTAAGCATTGACTGTCGAGAAACACTTTCATGGAAAGTGGTGGCTTCCCAAAATTACGAATCTCCAGAAATCGCAGCAAATATTTTTTCACCCAAACTGGATGATACTTTCAGGTAATGATCAGTACACTAAGGCGACTTGGTTCCCCAAATTTCGTTCTTCTATGTTGAAGCGTTCGTTTCCAGTAACAGTTTGAATTTTTAGGTTTCACTCTGTTTTCTCCTATATTGATAGATGTATTTGGAACTCTAAATCCAACACGGTTTGTGCTAGCTTCTTGAAACTTGACAGAATAAAGTAGTTTCACGTTCTATCTCTATGTTTTGTTTCCTCTTGATGTAGCCCTAAGCATTGACTGGCGAGAAACACTTTCATGGAAAGGGGTGGCTTCCCAAAATTACGAATCTCCAGAAATCTCAGCAAATATTTTTTCACCCAAACTGGATGATACTTTCAGGTAATGATCAGTACACTAAGGCGACTTGGTTCCCCAAATTTCGTTCTTCTATGTTGAAGCGTTCGTTTCCAGTAACAGTTTGAATTTTTAGGTTTCACTCTGTTTTCTCCTATATTGATAGATGTATTTGGAACTCTAAATCCAACACGGTTTGTGCTAGCTTCTGGAAACTTTACACAATAAAGCAGTTTCACGTTCTATTTCTATGTTTTGTTTCCTCTTGATGTAGCCCTAAGCAGTGACTGGCAAAAAACACTTACATGGAAAGGGGTTGCCAGGCTTCCCAAAATTACGAATCTCCAGAAATCTCAGCAAATATTTTTTCACCCAAACTGGATGATACTTTCAGGTAATGATCAGTACACTAAGGCGACGTGGTTCCCCCAATTTCGTTCTTCTATGTTGAAGCGTTCGTTTCCAGTAACAGTTTGAATTTTTAGGTTTCACTCTGTTTTCTCCTATATTGATAGATGTATTTGGAACTCTGAATCCAACAAGGTTTGTGCTAGGTTCTTGAAACTTGACACAATAAAGTAGTTTCACGTTCTATCTCTATGTTTTGTTTCCTCTTGATGTAGCCCTAACAGTGACTGGCGAGAAACACTTTCATGGAAAGGGGTTGCCAGGCTTCCCAAATATACGAATCTCCAGAAATCTCAGCAAATATTTTTTCACCCAAACAGGATGATACTTTCAGGTAATGATCAGTACACTAAGGCGACTTGGTTCCCCAAATTTCGTTCTTCTATGTTGAAGCGTTCGTTTCCAATAACAGTTTGAATTTTTAGGTTTCACTCTGTTTTCTCCTATATTGATAGATGTATTTGGAACTCTAAATCCAACACGGTTTGTGCTAGCTTCTTGAAACTTGACACAATAAAGTAGTTTCACGTTCTATCTCTATATTTTGTTTCCTCTTGATGTAGCCCTAAGCAGTGACTGGCGAGAAACACTTTCATGGAAAGGGGTTGCCAGGCTTTCCAAAATTACGAATCTCCAGAAATCTCAGCAAATATTTTCTCACCCAAACAGGATGATACTTTCAGGTAATGATCAGTACACTAAGGCGACTTGGTTCCCCAAATTTCGTTCTTCTATGTTGAAGCGTTCGTTTCCAGTAACAGTTTGAATTTTTAGGTTTCACTCTGTTTTCTCCTATATTGATAGATGTATTTGGAACTCTAAATCCAACACGGTTTGTGCTAGCTTCTTGAAACTTGACACAATAACGTAGTTTCACGTTCTATCTCTATGTTTTGTTTCCTCTTGATGTAGCCCTAAGCATTGACTGTCAAGAAACACTTTCATGGAAAGGGGTGGCTTCCCAAAATTACGAATCTCCAGAAATCGCAGCAAATATTTTTTCACCCAAACTGGATGATACTTTCAGGTAATGATCAGTACACTAAGGCGACTTGGTTCCCCAAATTTCGTTCTTCTATGTTGAAGCGTTCGTTTCCAGTAACAGTTTGAATTTTTAGGTTTCACTCTGTTTTCTTCTATATTGATAGAGGTATTTGGAACTCTAAATCCAACACGGTTTTTGCTAGCTTCTTGAAACTTGACACAATAAAGTAGTTTCACGTTCTATCTCTATGTTTTGTTTCCTCTTGATGTAGCCCTAACAGTGACTGGCGAGAAACACTTTCATGGAAAGGGGTTGCCAGGCTTCCCAAATATGCGAATCTCCAGAAATCTCAGAAATATTTTTTCACCCAAACAGGATGATACTTTCAGGTAATGATCAGTACACTAAGGCGACTTGGTTCCCCAAATTTCGTTCTTCTATGTTGAAGCGTTCGTTTCCAGTAACAGTTTGAATTTTTAGGTTTCACTCTGTTTTCTCCTATATTGATAGATGTATTTGGAACTCTAAATCCAACACGGTTTGTGCTAGCTTCTTGAAACTTGACACAATAAAGTAGTTTCACGTTCTATCTCTATGTTTTGTTTCCTCTTGATGTAGCCCTAACAGTGACCGGCGAGAAACACTTTCATGTAAAGGGGTTGCCAGGCTTCCCAAATATACGAATCTCCAGAAATCTCAGGAAATATTTTTTCACCCAAACAGGATGATACTTTCAGGTAATGATCAGTACACTAAGGCGACTTGGTTCCCCAAATTTCGTTCTTCTATGTTGAAGCGTTCGTGTCCAGTAACAGTTTGAATTTTTAGGTTTCACTCTGTTTTCTCCTATATTGATAGATGTATTTGGAACTCTAAATCCAACACGGTTTGTGCTAGCTTCTTGAAACTTGACACAATAAAGTAATTTCACGTTCTATCTCTATGTTTTGTTTCCTCTTGATGTAGCCCTAAGCAGTGACTGGCGATAAACACTTTCATGGAAAGGGGTGGCTTCCCAAAATTACGAATCTCCAGAAATCTCAGGAAATGTTTTTTCACCCAAACTGGATGATACTTTCAGGTAATGATCAGTACACTAAGGCGACTTGGTTCCCCAAATTTCGTTCTTCTATGTTGAAGCGTTCGTTTCCAGTAACAGTTTGAATTTTTAGGTTTCACTCTGTTTTCTCCTATATTGATAGATGTATTTGGAACTCTAAATCCAACACGGTTTGTGCTAGCTTCTTGAAACTTGACACAATAAAGTAGTTTCACGTTCTATCTCTATATTTTGTTTCCTCTTGATGTAGCCCTAAGCAGTGACTGGCGAGAAACACTTTCATGGAAAGGGGTTGCCAGGCTTCCCAAATATACGAATCTCCAGAAATCACAGCAAATATTTTTTCACCCAAACAGGATGATACTTTCAGGTAATGATCAGTACACTAAGGCGACTTGGTTCCCCAAATTTCGTTCTTCTATGTTGAAGCGTTCGTTTCCAGTAACAGTTTGAATTTTTAGGTTTCACTCTGTTTTCTCCTATATTGATAGATGTATTTGGAACTCTAAATCCAACACGGTTTGTGCTAGCTTCTTGAAACTTGACCGAATAAAGTAGTTTCACGTTCTATCTCTATGTTTTGTTTCCTCTTGATGTAGCCCTAAGCATTGACTGGCGAGAAACACTTTCATGGAAAGGGGTGGCTTCCCAAAATTACGAATCTCCAGAAATCTCAGCAAATATTTTTTCACCCAAACTGGATGATACTTTCAGGTAATGATCAGTACACTAAGGCGACTTGGTTCCCCAAATTTCGTTCTTCTATGTTGAAGCGTTCGTTTCCAGTAACAGTTTGAATTTTTAGGTTTCACTCTGTTTTCTCCTATATTGATAGATGTATTTGGAACTCTAAATCCAACACGGTTTGTGCTAGCTTCTGGAAACTTGACACAATAAAGCAGTTTCACGTTCTATTTCTATGTTTTGTTTCCTCTTGATGTAGCCCTAAGCAGTGACTGGCAAAAAACACTTACATGGAAAGGGGTTGCCAGGCTTCCCAAAATTACGAATCTCCAGAAATCTCAGCAAATATTTTTTCACCCAAACTGGATGATACTTTCAGGTAATGATCAGTACACTAAGGCGACGTGGTTCCCCCAATTTCGTTCTTCTATGTTGAAGCGTTCGTTTCCAGTAACAGTTTGAATTTTTAGGTTTCACTCTGTTTTCTCCTATATTGATAGATGTATTTGGAACTCTGAATCCAACAAGGTTTGTGCTAGGTTCTTGAAACTTGACACAATAAAGTAGTTTCACGTTCTATCTCTATGTTTTGTTTCCTCTTGATGTAGCCCTAACAGTGACTGGCGAGAAACACTTTCATGGAAAGGGGTTGCCAGGCTTCCCAAATATACGAATCTCCAGAAATCTCAGGAAATATTTTTTCACCCAAACAGGATGATACTTTCAGGTAATGATCAGTACACTAAGGCGACTTGGTTCCCCAAATTTCGTTCTTCTATGTTGAAGCGTTCGTTTCCAATAACAGTTTGAATTTTTAGGTTTCACTCTGTTTTCTCCTATATTGATAGATGTATTTGGAACTCTAAATCCAACACGGTTTGTGCTAGCTTCTTGAAACTTGACACAATAAAGTAGTTTCACGTTCTATCTCTATATTTTGTTTCCTCTTGATGTAGCCCTAAGCAGTGACTGGCGAGAAACACTTTCATGGAAAGGGGTTGCCAGGCTTTCCAAAATTACGAATCTCCAGAAATCTCAGCAAATATTTTCTCACCCAAACAGGATGATACTTTCAGGTAATGATCAGTACACTAAGGCGACTTGGTTCCCCAAATTTCGTTCTTCTATGTTGAAGCGTTCGTTTCCAGTAACAGTTTGAATTTTTAGGTTTCACTCTGTTTTCTCCTATATTGATAGATGTATTTGGAACTCTAAATCCAACACGGTTTGTGCTAGCTTCTTGAAACTTGACAAAATAACGTAGTTTCACGTTCTATCTCTATGTTTTGTTTCCTCTTGATGTAGCCCTAAGCATTGACTGTCGAGAAACACTTTCATGGAAAGGGGTGGCTTCCCAAAATTACGAATCTCCAGAAATCGCAGCAAATATTTTTTCACCCAAACTGGATGATACTTTCAGGTAATGATCAGTACACTAAGGCGACTTGGTTCCCCAAATTTCGTTCTTCTATGTTGAAGCGTTCGTTTCCAGTAACAGTTTGAATTTTTAGGTTTCACTCTGTTTTCTTCTATATTGATAGAGGTATTTGGAACTCTAAATCCAACACGGTTTGTGCTAGCTTCTTGAAACTTGACACAATAAAGTAGTTTCACGTTCTATCTCTATGTTTTGTTTCCTCTTGATGTAGCCCTAACAGTGACTGGCGAGAAACACTTTCATGGAAAGGGGTTGCCAGGCTTCCCAAATATGCGAATCTCCAGAAATCTCAGAAATATTTTTTCACCCAAACAGGATGATACTTTCAGGTAATGATCAGTACACTAAGGCGACTTGGTTCCCCAAATTTCGTTCTTCTATGTTGAAGCGTTCGTTTCCAGTAACAGTTTGAATTTTTAGGTTTCACTCTGTTTTCTCCTATATTGATAGATGTATTTGGAACTCTAAATCCAACACGGTTTGTGCTAGCTTCTTGAAACTTGACACAATAAAGTAGTTTCACGTTCTATCTCTATGTTTTGTTTCCTCTTGATGTAGCCCTAACAGTGACCGGCGAGAAACACTTTCATGGAAAGGGGTTGCCAGGCTTCCCAAATATACGAATCTCCAGAAATCTCAGGAAATATTTTTTCACCCAAACAGGATGATACTTTCAGGTAATGATCACTACACTAACGCGACTTGGTTCCCCAAATTTCGTTCTTCTATGTTGAAGCGTTCGTTTCCAGTAACAGTTTGAATTTTTAGGTTTCACTCTGTTTTCTCCTATATTGATAGATGTATTTGGAACTCTAAATCCAACACGGTTTGTGCTAGCTTCTGGAAACTTGACACAATAAAGCAGTTTCACGTTCTATCTCTATGTTTTGTTTCCTCTTGATGTAGGCCTAAGCAGTGACTGGCAAAAAACACTTTCATGGAAAGGGGTTGCCAGGCTTCCCAAAATTACGAATCTCCAGAAATCTCAGCAAATATTTTTTCACTCAAACTGGATGATACTTTCAGGTAATGTTCAGTACACTAAGGCGACTTGGTTCCCCAAATTTCGTTCTTCTATGTTGAAGCGTTCGTTTCCAATAACAGTTTGAATTTTTAGGTTTCACTCTGTTTTCTCCTATATTGATAGATGTATTTGGAACTCTAAATCCAACACGGTTTGTGCTAGCTTCTTGAAACTTGACACAATAAAGTAGTTTCACGTTCTATCTCTATATTTTGTTTCCTCTTGATGTAGCCCTAAGCAGTGACTGGCGAGAAACACTTTCATGGAAAGGGGTTGCCAGGCTTCCCAAAATTACGAATCTCCAGAAATCTCAGCAAATATTTTCTCACCCAAACAGGATGATACTTTCAGGTAATGATCAGTACACTAAGGCGACTTGGTTCCCCAAATTTCGTTCTTCTATGTTGAAGCGTTCGTTTCCAGTAACAGTTTGAATTTTTAGGTTTCACTCTGTTTTCTCCTATATTGATAGATGTATTTGGAACTCTAAATCCAACACGGTTTGTGCTAGCTTCTTGAAACTTGACACAATAACGTAGTTTCACGTTCTATCTCTATGTTTTGTTTCCTCTTGATGTAGACCTAAGCATTGACTGTCGAGAAACACTTTCATGGAAAGGGGTGGCTTCCCAAAATTACGAATCTCCAGAAATCGCAGCAAATATTTTTTCACCCAAACTGGATGATACTTTCAGGTAATGATCAGTACACTAAGGCGACTTGGTTCCCCAAATTTCGTTCTTCTATGTTGAAGCGTTCGTTTCCAGTAACAGTTTGAATTTTTAGGTTTCACTCTGTTTTCTCCTATATTGATAGATGTATTTGGAACTCTAAATCCAACACGGTTTGTGCTAGCTTCTTGAAACTTGACACAATAAAGTAGTTTCACGTTCTATCTCTATGTTTTGTTTCCTCTTGATGTAGCCCTAAGCATTGACTGGCGAGAAACACTTTCATGGAAAGGGGTGGCTTCCCAAAATTACGAATCTCCAGAAATCTCAGCAAATATTTTTTCACCCAAACTGGATGATACTTTCAGGTAATGATCAGTACACTAAGGCGACTTGGTTCCCCAAATTTCGTTCTTCTATGTTGAAGCGTTCGTTTCCAGTAACAGTTTGAATTTTTAGGTTTCACTCTGTTTTCTCCTATATTGATAGATGTATTTGGAACTCTAAATCCAACACGGTTTGTGCTAGCTTCTGGAAACTTGACACAATAAAGCAGTTTCACGTTCTATTTCTATGTTTTGTTTCCTCTTGATGTAGCCCTAAGCAGTGATTGGCAAAAAACACTTACATGGAAAGGGGTTGCCAGGCTTCCCAAAATTACGAATCTCCAGAAATCTCAGCAAATATTTTTTCACCCAAACTGGATGATACTTTCAGGTAATGATCAGTACACTAAGGCGACGTGGTTCCCCCAATTTCGTTCTTCTATGTTGAAGCGTTCGTTTCCAGTAACAGTTTGAATTTTTAGGTTTCACTCTGATTTCTCCTATATTGATAGATGTATTTGGAACTCTGAATCCAACAAGGTTTGTGC
The DNA here is from genome assembly GCF_964194105.1 of Spermophilus citellus. NCBI lineage: Eukaryota > Metazoa > Chordata > Mammalia > Rodentia > Sciuridae > Spermophilus > Spermophilus citellus. Next base: position 15,012,600 of record NC_138188.1, on the reverse strand, counting down.
TAGGTTCTTGAAACTTGACACAATAAAGTAGTTTCACGTTCTATCTCTATGTTTTGTTTCCTCTTGATGTAGCCCTAACAGTGACTGGCGAGAAACACTTTCATGGAAAGGGGTTGCCAGGCTTCCCAAATATACGAATCTCCAGAAATCTCAGGAAATATTTTTTCACCCAAACAGGATGATACTTTCAGGTAATGATCAGTACACTAAGGCGACTTGGTTCCCCAAATTTCGTTCTTCTATGTTGAAGCGTTCGTTTCCAATAACAGTTTGAATTTTTAGGTTTCACTCTGTTTTCTCCTATATTGATAGATGTATTTGGAACTCTAAATCCAACACGGTTTGTGCTAGCTTCTTGAAACTTGACACAATAAAGTAGTTTCACGTTCTATCTCTATATTTTGTTTCCTCTTGATGTAGCCCTAAGCAGTGACTGGCGAGAAACACTTTCATGGAAAGGGGTTGCCAGGCTTTCCAAAATTACGAATCTCCAGAAATCTCAGCAAATATTTTCTCACCCAAACAGGATGATACTTTCAGGTAATGATCAGTACACTAAGGCGACTTGGTTCCCCAAATTTCGTTCTTCTATGTTGAAGCGTTCGTTTCCAGTAACAGTTTGAATTTTTAGGTTTCACTCTGTTTTCTCCTATATTGATAGATGTATTTGGAACTCTAAATCCAACACGGTTTGTGCTAGCTTCTTGAAACTTGACACAATAACGTAGTTTCACGTTCTATCTCTATGTTTTGTTTCCTCTTGATGTAGCCCTAAGCATTGACTGTCGAGAAACACTTTCATGGAAAGGGGTGGCTTCCCAAAATTACGAATCTCCAGAAATCGCAGCAAATATTTTTTCACCCAAACTGGATGATACTTTCAGGTAATGATCAGTACACTAAGGCGACTTGGTTCCCCAAATTTCGTTCTTCTATGTTGAAGCGTTCGTTTCCAGTAACAGTTTGAATTTTTAGGTTTCACTCTGTTTTCATCTATATTGATAGAGGTATTTGGAACTCTAAATCCAACACGGTTTTTGCTAGCTTCTTGAAACTTGACACAATAAAGTAGTTTCACGTTCTATCTCTATGTTTTGTTTCCTCTTGATGTAGCCCTAACAGTGACTGGCGAGAAACACTTTCATGGAAAGGGGTTGCCAGGCTTCCCAAATATGCGAATCTCCAGAAATCTCAGAAATATTTTTTCACCCAAACAGGATGATACTTTCAGGTAATGATCAGTACACTAAGGCGACTTGGTTCCCCAAATTTCGTTCTTCTATGTTGAAGCGTTCGTTTCCAGTAACAGTTTGAATTTTTAGGTTTCACTCTGTTTTCTCCTATATTGATAGATGTATTTGGAACTCTAAATCCAACACGGTTTGTGCTAGCTTCTGGAAACTTGACACAATAAAGCAGTTTCACGTTCTATCTCTATGTTTTGTTTCCTCTTGATGTAGGCCTAAGCAGTGACTGGCAAAAAACACTTTCATGGAAAGGGGTTGCCAGGCTTCCCAAAATTACGAATCTCCAGAAATCTCAGCAAATATTTTTTTCACCCAAACTGGATGATACTTTCAGGTAATGATCAGTACACTAAGGCGACTTGGTTCCCCAAATTTCGTTCTTCTATGTTGAAGCGTTCGTTTCCAATAACAGTTTGAATTTTTAGGTTTCACTCTGTTTTCTCCTATATGGATAGATGTATTTGGAACTCTAAATCCAACACGGTTTGTGCTAGCTTCTTGAAACTTGACACAATAAAGTAGTTTCACGTTCTATCTCTATATTTTGTTTCCTCTTGATGTAGCCCTAAGCAGTGACTGGCGAGAAACACTTTCATGGAAAGGGGTTGCCAGGCTTCCCAAAATTACGAATCTCCAGAAATCTCAGCAAATATTTTCTCACCCAAACAGGATGATACTTTCAGGTAATGATCAGTACACTAAGGCGACTTGGTTCCCCAAATTTCGTTCTTCTATGTTGAAGCGTTCGTTTCCAGTAACAGTTTGAATTTTTAGGTTTCACTCTGTTTTCTCCTATATTGATAGATGTATTTGGAACTCTAAATCCAACACGGTTTGTGCTAGCTTCTTGAAACTTGACACAATAACGTAGTTTCACGTTCTATCTCTATGTTTTGTTTCCTCTTGATGTAGCCCTAAGCATTGACTGTCGAGAAACACTTTCATGGAAAGGGGTGGCTTCCCAAAATTACGAATCTCCAGAAATCGCAGCAAATATTTTTTCACCCAAACAGGATGATACTTTCAGGTAATGATCAGTACACTAAGGCGACTTGGTTCCCCAAATTTCGTTCTTCTATGTTGAAGCGTTCGTTTCCAGTAACAGTTTGAATTTTTAGGTTTCACTCTGTTTTCTTCTATATTGATAGAGGTATTTGGAACTCTAAATCCAACACGGTTTGTGCTAGCTTCTTGAAACTTGACACAATAAAGTAGTTTCACGTTCTATCTCTATGTTTTGTTTCCTCTTGATGTAGCCCTAACAGTGACTGGCGAGAAACACTTTCATGGAAAGGGGTTGCCAGGCTTCCCAAATATGCGAATCTCCAGAAATCTCAGAAATATTTTTTCACCCAAACAGGATGATACTTTCAGGTAATGATCAGTACACTAAGGCGACTTGGTTCCCCAAATTTCGTTCTTCTATGTTGAAGCGTTCGTTTCCAGTAACAGTTTGAATTTTTAGGTTTCACTCTGTTTTCTCCTATATTGATAGATGTATTTGGAACTCTAAATCCAACACGGTTTGTGCTAGCTTCTTGAAACTTGACACAATAAAGTAGTTTCACGTTCTATCTCTATGTTTTGTTTCCTCTTGATGTAGCCCTAACAGTGACTGGCGAGAAACACTTTCATGGAAAGGGGTTGCCAGGCTTCCCAAATATACGAATCTCCAGAAATCTCAGGAAATATTTTTTCACCCAAACAGGATGATACTTTCAGGTAATGATCAGTACACTAAGGCGACTTGGTTCCCCAAATTTCGTTCTTCTATGTTGAAGCGTTCGTTTCGAATAACAGTTTGAATTTTTAGGTTTCACTCTGTTTTCTCCTATATTGATAGATGTATTTGGAACTCTAAATCCAACACGGTTTGTGCTAGCTTCTTGAAACTTGACACAATAAAGTAGTTTCACGTTCTATCTCTATATTTTGTTTCCTCTTGATGTAGCCCTAAGCAGTGACTGGCGAGAAACACTTTCATGGAAAGGGGTTGCCAGGCTTCCCAAAATTACGAATCTCCAGAAATCGCAGCAAATATTTTTTCACCCAAACTGGATGATACTTTCAGGTAATGATCAGTACACTAAGGCGACTTGGTTCCCCAAATTTCGTTCTTCTATGTTGAAGCGTTCGTTTCCAGTAACAGTTTGAATTTTTAGGTTTCACTCTGTTTTCTCCTATATTGATAGATGTATTTGGAACTCTAAATCCAACACGGTTTGTGCTAGCTTCTTGAAACTTGACACAATAACGTAGTTTCACGTTCTATCTCTATGTTTTGTTTCCTCTTGATGTAGCCCTAAGCATTGACTGTCGAGAAACACTTTCATGGAAAGGGGTGGCTTCCCAAAATTACGAATCTCCAGAAATCGCAGCAAATATTTTTTCACCCAAACTGGATGATACTTTCAGGTAATGATCAGTACACTAAGGCGACTTGGTTCCCCAAATTTCGTTCTTCTATGTTGAAGCGTTCGTTTCCAGTAACAGTTTGAATTTTTAGGTTTCACTCTGTTTTCTTCTATATTGATAGAGGTATTTGGAACTCTAAATCCAACACGGTTTTTGCTAGCTTCTTGAAACTTGACACAATAAAGTAGTTTCACGTTCTATCTCTATGTTTTGTTTCCTCTTGATGTAGCCCTAAGCATTGACTGTCGAGAAACACTTTCATGGAAAGGGGTGGCTTCCCAAAATTACGAATCTCCAGAAATCGCAGCAAATATTTTTTCACCCAAACAGGATGATACTTTCAGGTAATGATCAGTACACTAAGGCGACTTGGTTCCCCAAATTTCGTTCTTCTATGTTGAAGCGTTCGTTTCCAGTAACAGTTTGAATTTTTAGGTTTCACTCTGTTTTCTTCTATATTGATAGAGGTATTTGGAACTCTAAATCCAACACGGTTTGTGCTAGCTTCTTGAAACTTGACACAATAAAGTAGTTTCACGTTCTATCTCTATGTTTTGTTTCCTCTTGATGTAGCCCTAACAGTGACTGGCGAGAAACACTTTCATGGAAAGGGGTTGCCAGGCTTCCCAAATATGCGAATCTCCAGAAATCTCAGAAATATTTTTTCACCCAAACAGGATGATACTTTCAGGTAATGATCAGTACACTAAGGCGACTTGGTTCCCCAAATTTCGTTCTTCTATGTTGAAGCGTTCGTTTCCAGTAACAGTTTGAATTTTTAGGTTTCACTCTGTTTTCTCCTATATTGATAGATGTATTTGGAACTCTAAATCCAACACGGTTTGTGCTAGCTTCTTGAAACTTGACACAATAAAGTAGTTTCACGTTCTATCTCTATGTTTTGTTTCCTCTTGATGTAGCCCTAACAGTGACTGGCGAGAAACACTTTCATGGAAAGGGGTTGCCAGGCTTCCCAAATATACGAATCTCCAGAAATCTCAGGAAATATTTTTTCACCCAAACAGGATGATACTTTCAGGTAATGATCAGTACACTAAGGCGACTTGGTTCCCCAAATTTCGTTCTTCTATGTTGAAGCGTTCGTTTCGAATAACAGTTTGAATTTTTAGGTTTCACTCTGTTTTCTCCTATATTGATAGATGTATTTGGAACTCTAAATCCAACACGGTTTGTGCTAGCTTCTTGAAACTTGACACAATAAAGTAGTTTCACGTTCTATCTCTATATTTTGTTTCCTCTTGATGTAGCCCTAAGCAGTGACTGGCGAGAAACACTTTCATGGAAAGGGGTTGCCAGGCTTCCCAAAATTACGAATCTCCAGAAATCGCAGCAAATATTTTTTCACCCAAACTGGATGATACTTTCAGGTAATGATCAGTACACTAAGGCGACTTGGTTCCCCAAATTTCGTTCTTCTATGTTGAAGCGTTCGTTTCCAGTAACAGTTTGAATTTTTAGGTTTCACTCTGTTTTCTCCTATATTGATAGATGTATTTGGAACTCTAAATCCAACACGGTTTGTGCTAGCTTCTTGAAACTTGACACAATAACGTAGTTTCACGTTCTATCTCTATGTTTTGTTTCCTCTTGATGTAGCCCTAAGCATTGACTGTCGAGAAACACTTTCATGGAAAGGGGTGGCTTCCCAAAATTACGAATCTCCAGAAATCGCAGCAAATATTTTTTCACCCAAACTGGATGATACTTTCAGGTAATGATCAGTACACTAAGGCGACTTGGTTCCCCAAATTTCGTTCTTCTATGTTGAAGCGTTCGTTTCCAGTAACAGTTTGAATTTTTAGGTTTCACTCTGTTTTCTTCTATATTGATAGAGGTATTTGGAACTCTAAATCCAACACGGTTTTTGCTAGCTTCTTGAAACTTGACACAATAAAGTAGTTTCACGTTCTATCTCTATGTTTTGTTTCCTCTTGATGTAGCCCTAACAGTGACTGGCGAGAAACACTTTCATGGAAAGGGGTTGCCAGGCTTCCCAAATATGCGAATCTCCAGAAATCTCAGAAATATTTTTTCACCCAAACAGGATGATACTTTCAGGTAATGATCAGTACACTAAGGCGACTTGGTTCCCCAAATTTCGTTCTTCTATGTTGAAGCGTTCGTTTCCAGTAACAGTTTGAATTTTTAGGTTTCAGTCTGTTTTCTCCTATATTGATAGATGTATTTGGAACTCTAAATCCAACACGGTTTGTGCTAGCTTCTTGAAACTTGACACAATAAAGTAGTTTCACGTTCTATCTCTATGTTTTGTTTCCTCTTGATGTAGCCCTAACAGTGACTGGCGAGAAACACTTTCATGGAAAGGGGTTGCCAGGCTTCCCAAATATACGAATCTCCAGAAATCTCAGGAAATATTTTTTCACCCAAACAGGATGATACTTTCAGGTAATGATCAGTACACTAAGGCGACTTGGTTCCCCAAATTTCGTTCTTCTATGTTGAAGCGTTCGTTTCCAATAACAGTTTGAATTTTTAGGTTTCACTCTGTTTTCTCCTATATTGATAGATGTATTTGGAACTCTAAATCCAACACGGTTTGTGCTAGCTTCTTGAAACTTGACACAATAAAGTAGTTTCACGTTCTATCTCTATATTTTGTTTCCTCTTGATGTAGCCCTAAGCAGTGACTGGCGAGAAACACTTTCATGGAAAGGGGTTGCCAGGCTTCCCAAAATTACGAATCTCCAGAAATCGCAGCAAACATTTTTTCACCCAAACTGGATGATACTTTCAGGTAATGATCAGTACACTAAGGCGACTTGGTTCCCCAAATTTCGTTCTTCTATGTTGAAGCGTTCGTTTCCAGTAACAGTTTGAATTTTTAGGTTTCACTCTGTTTTCTTCTATATTGATAGAGGTATTTGGAACTCTAAATCCAACACGGTTTTTGCTAGCTTCTTGAAACTTGACACAATAACGTAGTTTCACGTTCTATCTCTATGTTTTGTTTCCTCTTGATGTAGCCCTAAGCATTGACTGTCGAGAAACACTTTCATGGAAAGGGGTGGCTTCCCAAAATTACGAATCTCCAGAAATCGCAGCAAATATTTTTTCACCCAAACTGGATGATACTTTCAGGTAATGATCAGTACACTAAGGCGACTTGGTTCCCCAAATTTCGTTCTTCTATGTTGAAGCGTTCGTTTCCAGTAACAGTTTGAATTTTTAGGTTTCACTCTGTTTTCTTCTATATTGATAGAGGTATTTGGAACTCTAAATCCAACACGGTTTGTGCTAGCTTCTTGAAACTTGACACAATAAAGTAGTTTCACGTTCTATCTCTATGTTTTGTTTCCTCTTGATGTAGCCCTAACAGTGACTGGCGAGAAACACTTTCATGGAAAGGGGTTGCCAGGCTTCCCAAATATGCGAATCTCCAGAAATCTCAGAAATATTTTTTCACCCAAACAGGATGATACTTTCAGGTAATGATCAGTACACTAAGGCGACTTGGTTCCCCAAATTTCGTTCTTCTATGTTGAAGCGTTCGTTTCCAGTAACAGTTTGAATTTTTAGGTTTCACTCTGTTTTCTCCTATATTGATAGATGTATTTGGAACTCTAAATCCAACACGGTTTGTGCTAGCTTCTTGAAACTTGACACAATAAAGTAGTTTCACGTTCTATCTCTATGTTTTGTTTCCTCTTGATGTAGCCCTAACAGTGACTGGCGAGAAACACTTTCATGGAAAGGGGTTGCCAGGCTTCCCAAATATACGAATCTCCAGAAATCTCAGGAAATATTTTTTCACCCAAACAGGATGATACTTTCAGGTAATGATCAGTACACTAAGGCGACTTGGTTCCCCAAATTTCGTTCTTCTATGTTGAAGCGTTCGTTTCCAATAACAGTTTGAATTTTTAGGTTTCACTCTGTTTTCTCCTATATTGATAGATGTATTTGGAACTCTAAATCCAACACGGTTTGTGCTAGCTTCTTGAAACTTGACACAATAAAGTAGTTTCACGTTCTATCTCTATATTTTGTTTCCTCTTGATGTAGCCCTAAGCAGTGACTGGCGAGAAACACTTTCATGGAAAGGGGTTGCCAGGCTTCCCAAAATTACGAATCTCCAGAAATCGCAGCAAATATTTTTTCACCCAAACTGGATGATACTTTCAGGTAATGATCAGTACACTAAGGCGACTTGGTTCCCCAAATTTCGTTCTTCTATGTTGAAGCGTTCGTTTCCAGTAACAGTTTGAATTTTTAGGTTTCACTCTGTTTTCTCCTATATTGATAGATGTATTTGGAACTCTAAATCCAACACGGTTTGTGCTAGCTTCTTGAAACTTGACACAATAACGTAGTTTCACGTTCTATCTCTATGTTTTGTTTCCTCTTGATGTAGCCCTAAGCATTGACTGTCGAGAAACACTTTCATGGAAAGGGGTGGCTTCCCAAAATTACGAATCTCCAGAAATCGCAGCAAATATTTTTTCACCCAAACTGGATGATACTTTCAGGTAATGATCAGTACACTAAGGCGACTTGGTTCCCCAAATTTCGTTCTTCTATGTTGAAGCGTTCGTTTCCAGTAACAGTTTGAATTTTTAGGTTTCACTCTGTTTTCTTCTATATTGATAGAGGTATTTGGAACTCTAAATCCAACACGGTTTTTGCTAGCTTCTTGAAACTTGACACAATAAAGTAGTTTCACGTTCTATCTCTATGTTTTGTTTCCTCTTGATGTAGCCCTAACAGTGACTGGCGAGAAACACTTTCATGGAAAGGGGTTGCCAGGCTTCCCAAATATGCGAATCTCCAGAAATCTCAGAAATATTTTTTCACCCAAACAGGATGATACTTTCAGGTAATGATCAGTACACTAAGGCGACTTGGTTCCCCAAATTTCGTTCTTCTATGTTGAAGCGTTCGTTTCCAGTAACAGTTTGAATTTTTAGGTTTCAGTCTGTTTTCTCCTATATTGATAGATGTATTTGGAACTCTAAATCCAACACGGTTTGTGCTAGCTTCTTGAAACTTGACACAATAAAGTAGTTTCACGTTCTATCTCTATGTTTTGTTTCCTCTTGATGTAGCCCTAACAGTGACTGGCGAGAAACACTTTCATGGAAAGGGGTTGCCAGGCTTCCCAAATATACGAATCTCCAGAAATCTCAGGAAATATTTTTTCACCCAAACAGGATGATACTTTCAGGTAATGATCAGTACACTAAGGCGACTTGGTTCCCCAAATTTCGTTCTTCTATGTTGAAGCGTTCGTTTCCAATAACAGTTTGAATTTTTAGGTTTCACTCTGTTTTCTCCTATATTGATAGATGTATTTGGAACTCTAAATCCAACACGGTTTGTGCTAGCTTCTTGAAACTTGACACAATAAAGTAGTTTCACGTTCTATCTCTATATTTTGTTTCCTCTTGATGTAGCCCTAAGCAGTGACTGGCGAGAAACACTTTCATGGAAAGGGGTTGCCAGGCTTCCCAAAATTACGAATCTCCAGAAATCGCAGCAAATATTTTTTCACCCAAACTGGATGATACTTTCAGGTAATGATCAGTACACTAAGGCGACTTGGTTCCCCAAATTTCGTTCTTCTATGTTGAAGCGTTCGTTTCCAGTAACAGTTTGAATTTTTAGGTTTCACTCTGTTTTCTTCTATATTGATAGAGGTATTTGGAACTCTAAATCCAACACGGTTTTTGCTAGCTTCTTGAAACTTGACACAATAAAGTAGTTTCACGTTCTATCTCTATGTTTTGTTTCCTCTTGATGTAGCCCTAACAGTGACTGGCGAGAAACACTTTCATGGAAAGGGGTTGCCAGGCTTCCCAAATATGTGAATCTCCAGAAATCTCAGAAATATTTTTTCACCCAAACAGGATGATACTTTCAGGTAATGATCAGTACACTAAGGCGACTTGGTTCCCCAAATTTCGTTCTTCTATGTTGAAGCGTTCGTTTCCAGTAACAGTTTGAATTTTTAGGTTTCACTCTGTTTTCTCCTATATTGATAGATGTATTTGGAACTCTAAATCCAACACGGTTTGTGCTAGCTTCTTGAAACTTGACACAATAAAGTAGTTTCACGTTCTATCTCTATGTTTTGTTTCCTCTTGATGTAGCCCTAACAGTGACCGGCGAGAAACACTTTCATGGAAAGGGGTTGCCAGGCTTCCCAAATATACGAATCTCCAGAAATCTCAGGAAATATTTTTTCACCCAAACAGGATGATACTTTCAGGTAATGATCACTACACTAACGCGACTTGGTTCCCCAAATTTCGTTCTTCTATGTTGAAGCGTTCGTTTCCAGTAACAGTTTGAATTTTTAGGTTTCACTCTGTTTTCTCCTATATTGATAGATGTATTTGGTACTCTAAATCCAACACGGTTTGTGCTAGCTTCTGGAAACTTGACACAATAAAGCAGTTTCATGTTCTATCTCTATGTTTTGTTTCCTCTTGATGTAGGCCTAAGCAGTGACTGGCAAAAAACACTTTCATGGAAAGGGGTTGCCAGGCTTCCCAAAATTACGAATCTCCAGAAATCTCAGCAAATATTTTTTTCACCCAAACTGGATGATACTTTCAGGTAATGATCAGTACACTAAGGCGACTTGGTTCCCCAAATTTCGTTCTTCTATGTTGAAGCGTTCGTTTCCAATAACAGTTTGAATTTTTAGGTTTCACTCTGTTTTCTCCTATATTGATAGATGTATTTGGAACTCTAAATCCAACACGGTTTTTGCTAGCTTCTTGAAACTTGACACAATAAAGTAGTTTCACGTTCTATCTCTATATTTTGTTTCCTCTTGATGTAGCCCTAAGCAGTGACTGGCGAGAAACACTTTCATGGAAAGGGGTTGCCAGGCTTCCCAAAATTACGAATCTCCAGAAATCTCAGCAAATATTTTCTCACCCAAACAGGATGATACTTTCAGGTAATGATCAGTACACTAAGGCGACTTGGTTCCCCAAATTTCGTTCTTCTATGTTGAAGCGTTCGTTTCCAGTAACAGTTTGAATTTTTAGGTTTCACTCTGTTTTCTCCTATATTGATAGATGTATTTGGAACTCTAAATCCAACACGGTTTGTGCTAGCTTCTTGAAACTTGACACAATAACGTAGTTTCACGTTCTATCTCTATGTTTTGTTTCCTCTTGATGTAGCCCTAAGCATTGACTGTCGAGAAACACTTTCATGGAAAGGGGTGGCTTCCCAAAATTACGAATCTCCAGAAATCGCAGCAAATATTTTTTCACCCAAACTGGATGATACTTTCAGGTAATGATCAGTACACTAAGGCGACTTGGTTCCCCAAATTTCGTTCTTCTATGTTGAAGCGTTCGTTTCCAGTAACAGTTTGAATTTTTAGGTTTCACTCTGTTTTCTTCTATATTGATAAAGGTATTTGGAACTCTAAATCCAACACGGTTTGTGCTAGCTTCTTGAAACTTGACACAATAACGTAGTTTCACGTTCTATCTCTATGTTTTGTTTCCTCTTGATGTAGCCCTAAGCATTGACTGGCGAGAAACACTTTCATGGAAAGGGGTGGCTTCCCAAAATTACGAATCTCCAGAAATCGCAGCAAATATTTTTTCACCCAAACTGGATGATACTTTCAGGTAATGATCAGTACACTAAGGCGACTTGGTTCCCCAAATTTCGTTCTTCTATGTTGAAGCGTTCGTTTCCAGTAACAGTTTGAATTTTTAGGTTTCACTCTGTTTTCTTCTATATTGATAGAGGTATTTGGAACTCTAAATCCAACACGGTTTTTGCTAGCTTCTTGAAACTTGACACAATAAAGTAGTTTCACGTTCTATCTCTATGTTTTGTTTCCTCTTGATGTAGCCCTAACAGTGACTGGCGAGAAACACTTTCATGGAAAGGGGTTGCCAGGCTTCCCAAATATGTGAATCTCCAGAAATCTCAGAAATATTTTTTCACCCAAACAGGATGATACTTTCAGGTAATGATCAGTACACTAAGGCGACTTGGTTCCCCAAATTTCGTTCTTCTATGTTGAAGCGTTCGTTTCCAGTAACAGTTTGAATTTTTAGGTTTCACTCTGTTTTCTCCTATATTGATAGATGTATTTGGAACTCTAAATCCAACACGGTTTGTGCTAGCTTCTTGAAACTTGACACAATAAAGTAGTTTCACGTTCTATCTCTATGTTTTGTTTCCTCTTGATGTAGCCCTAACAGTGACCGGCGAGAAACACTTTCATGGAAAGGGGTTGCCAGGCTTCCCAAATATACGAATCTCCAGAAATCTCAGGAAATATTTTTTCACCCAAACAGGATGATACTTTCAGGTAATGATCACTACACTAACGCGACTTGGTTCCCCAAATTTCGTTCTTCTATGTTGAAGCGTTCGTTTCCAGTAACAGTTTGAATTTTTAGGTTTCACTCTGTTTTCTCCTATATTGATAGATGTATTTGGTACTCTAAATCCAACACGGTTTGTGCTAGCTTCTGGAAACTTGACACAATAAAGCAGTTTCATGTTCTATCTCTATGTTTTGTTTCCTCTTGATGTAGGCCTAAGCAGTGACTGGCAAAAAACACTTTCATGGAAAGGGGTTGCCAGGCTTCCCAAAATTACGAATCTCCAGAAATCTCAGCAAATATTTTTTTCACCCAAACTGGATGATACTTTCAGGTAATGATCAGTACACTAAGGCGACTTGGTTCCCCAAATTTCGTTCTTCTATGTTGAAGCGTTCGTTTCCAATAACAGTTTGAATTTTTAGGTTTCACTCTGTTTTCTCCTATATTGATAGATGTATTTGGAACTCTAAATCCAACACGGTTTTTGCTAGCTTCTTGAAACTTGACACAATAAAGTAGTTTCACGTTCTATCTCTATATTTTGTTTCCTCTTGATGTAGCCCTAAGCAGTGACTGGCGAGAAACACTTTCATGGAAAGGGGTTGCCAGGCTTCCCAAAATTACGAATCTCCAGAAATCTCAGCAAATATTTTCTCACCCAAACAGGATGATACTTTCAGGTAATGATCAGTACACTAAGGCGACTTGGTTCCCCAAATTTCGTTCTTCTATGTTGAAGCGTTCGTTTCCAGTAACAGTTTGAATTTTTAGGTTTCACTCTGTTTTCTCCTATATTGATAGATGTATTTGGAACTCTAAATCCAACACGGTTTGTGCTAGCTTCTTGAAACTTGACACAATAACGTAGTTTCACGTTCTATCTCTATGTTTTGTTTCCTCTTGATGTAGCCCTAAGCATTGACTGTCGAGAAACACTTTCATGGAAAGGGGTGGCTTCCCAAAATTACGAATCTCCAGAAATCGCAGCAAATATTTTTTCACCCAAACTGGATGATACTTTCAGGTAATGATCAGTACACTAAGGCGACTTGGTTCCCCAAATTTCGTTCTTCTATGTTGAAGCGTTCGTTTCCAGTAACAGTTTGAATTTTTAGGTTTCACTCTGTTTTCTTCTATATTGATAAAGGTATTTGGAACTCTAAATCCAACACGGTTTGTGCTAGCTTCTTGAAACTTGACACAATAACGTAGTTTCACGTTCTATCTCTATGTTTTGTTTCCTCTTGATGTAGCCCTAAGCATTGACTGGCGAGAAACACTTTCATGGAAAGGGGTGGCTTCCCAAAATTACGAATCTCCAGAAATCTCAGCAAATATTTTTTCACCCAAACTGGATGATACTTTCAGGTAATGATCAGTACACTAAGGCGACTTGGTTCCCCAAATTTCGTTCTTCTATGTTGAAGCGTTCGTTTCCAGTAACAGTTTGAATTTTTAGGTTTCACTCTGTTTTCTCCTATATTGATAGATGTATTTGGAACTCTAAATCCAACACGGTTTGTGCTAGCTTCTGGAAACTTGACACAATAAAGCAGTTTCACGTTCTATTTCTATGTTTTGTTTCCTCTTGATGTAGCCCTAAGCAGTGATTGGCAAAAAACACTTACATGGAAAGGGGTTGCCAGGCTTCCCAAAATTACGAATCTCCAGAAATCTCAGCAAATATTTTTTCACCCAAACTGGATGATACTTTCAGGTAATGATCAGTACACTAAGGCGACGTGGTTCCCCCAATTTCGTTCTTCTATGTTGAAGCGTTCGTTTCCAGTAACAGTTTGAATTTTTAGGTTTCACTCTGATTTCTCCTATATTGATAGATGTATTTGGAACTCTGAATCCAACAAGGTTTGTGCTAGGTTCTTGAAACTTGACACAATAAAGTAGTTTCACGTTCTATCTCTATGTTTTGTTTCCTCTTGATGTAGCCCTAACAGTGACTGGCGAGAAACACTTTCATGGAAAGGGGTTGCCAGGCTTCCCAAATATACGAATCTCCAGAAATCTCAGGAAATATTTTTTCACCCAAACAGGATGATACTTTCAGGTAATGATCAGTACACTAAGGCGACTTGGTTCCCCAAATTTCGTTCTTCTATGTTGAAGCGTTCGTTTCCAATAACAGTTTGAATTTTTAGGTTTCACTCTGTTTTCTCCTATATTGATAGATGTATTTGGAACTCTAAATCCAACACGGTTTGTGCTAGCTTCTTGAAACTTGACACAATAAAGTAGTTTCACGTTCTATCTCTATATTTTGTTTCCTCTTGATGTAGCCCTAAGCAGTGACTGGCGAGAAACACTTTCATGGAAAGGGGTTGCCAGGCTTTCCAAAATTACGAATCTCCAGAAATCTCAGCAAATATTTTCTCACCCAAACAGGATGATACTTTCAGGTAATGATCAGTACACTAAGGCGACTTGGTTCCCCAAATTTCGTTCTTCTATGTTGAAGCGTTCGTTTCCAGTAACAGTTTGAATTTTTAGGTTTCACTCTGTTTTCTCCTATATTGATAGATGTATTTAGAACTCTAAATCCAACACGGTTTGTGCTAGCTTCTTGAAACTTGACACAATAACGTAGTTTCACGTTCTATCTCTATGTTTTGTTTCCTCTTGATGTAGCCCTAAGCATTGACTGTCGAGAAACACTTTCATGGAAAGGGGTGGCTTCCCAAAATTACGAATCTCCAGAAATCACAGCAAATATTTTTTCACCCAAACTGGATGATACTTTCAGGTAATGATCAGTACACTAAGGCGACTTGGTTCCCCAAATTTCGTTCTTCTATGTTGAAGCGTTCGTTTCCAGTAACAGTTTGAATTTTTAGGTTTCACTCTGTTTTCATCTATATTGATAGAGGTATTTGGAACTCTAAATCCAACACGGTTTGTGCTAGCTTCTTGAAACTTGACACAATAAAGTAGTTTCACGTTCTATCTCTATGTTTTGTTTCCTCTTGATGTAGCCCTAACAGTGACTGGCGAGAAACACTTTCATGGAAAGGGGTTGCCAGGCTTCCCAAATATGCGAATCTCCAGAAATCTCAGAAATATTTTTTCACCCAAACAGGATGATACTTTCAGGTAATGATCAGTACACTAAGGCGACTTGGTTCCCCAAATTTCGTTCTTCTATGTTGAAGCGTTCATTTCCAGTAACAGTTTGAATTTTTAGGTTTCACTCTGTTTTCTCCTATATTGATAGATGTATTTGGAACTCTAAATCCAACACGGTTTGTGCTAGCTTCTGGAAACTTGACACAATAAAGCAGTTTCACGTTCTATCTCTATGTTTTGTTTCCTCTTGATGTAGGCCTAAGCAGTGACTGGCAAAAAACACTTTCATGGAAAGGGGTTGCCAGGCTTCCCAAAATTACGAATCTCCAGAAATCTCAGCAAATATTTTTTTCACCCAAACTGGATGATACTTTCAGGTAATGATCAGTACACTAAGGCGACTTGGTTCCCCAAATTTCGTTCTTCTATGTTGAAGCGTTCGTTTCCAATAACAGTTTGAATTTTTAGGTTTCACTCTGTTTTCTCCTATATGGATAGATGTATTTGGAACTCTAAATCCAACACGGTTTGTGCTAGCTTCTTGAAACTTGACACAATAACGTAGTTTCACGTTCTATCTCTATGTTTTGTTTCCTCTTGATGTAGCCCTAAGCATTGACTGTCGAGAAACACTTTCATGGAAAGGGGTGGCTTCCCAAAATTACGAATCTCCAGAAATCGCAGCAAATATTTTTTCACCCAAACTGGATGATACTTTCAGGTAATGATCAGTACACTAAGGCGACTTGGTTCCCCAAATTTCGTTCTTCTATGTTGAAGCGTTCGTTTCCAGTAACAGTTTGAATTTTTAGGTTTCACTCTGTTTTCTTCTATATTGATAGAGGTATTTGGAACTCTAAATCCAACACGGTTTGTGCTAGCTTCTTGAAACTTGACACAATAAAGTAGTTTCACGTTCTATCTCTATGTTTTGTTTCCTCTTGATGTAGCCCTAACAGTGACTGGCGAGAAACACTTTCATGGAAAGGGGTTGCCAGGCTTCCCAAATATGCGAATCTCCAGAAATCTCAGAAATATTTTTTCACCCAAACAGGATGATACTTTCAGGTAATGATCAGTACACTAAGGCGACTTGGTTCCCCAAATTTCGTTCTTCTATGTTGAAGCGTTCGTTTCCAGTAACAGTTTGAATTTTTAGGTTTCACTCTGTTTTCTCCTATATTGATAGATGTATTTGGAACTCTAAATCCAACACGGTTTGTGCTAGCTTCTTGAAACTTGACACAATAAAGTAGTTTCACGTTCTATCTCTATGTTTTGTTTCCTCTTGATGTAGCCCTAACAGTGACTGGCGAGAAACACTTTCATGTAAAGGGGTTGCCAGGCTTCCCAAATATACGAATCTCCAGAAATCTCAGGAAATATTTTTTCACCCAAACAGGATGATACTTTCAGGTAATGATCAGTACACTAAGGCGACTTGGTTCCCCAAATTTCGTTCTTCTATGTTGAAGCGTTCGTTTCCAGTAACAGTTTGAATTTTTAGGTTTCACTCTGTTTTCTCCTATATTGATAGATGTATTTGGAACTCTAAATCCAACACGGTTTGTGCTAGCTTCTGGAAACTTGACACAATAAAGCAGTTTCACGTTCTATCTCTATGTTTTGTTTCCTCTTGATGTAGGCCTAAGCAGTGACTGGCAAAAAACACTTTCATGGAAAGGGGTTGCCAGGCTTCCCAAAATTACGAATCTCCAGAAATCTCAGCAAATATTTTTTTCACCCAAACTGGATGATACTTTCAGGTAATGATCAGTACACTAAGGCGACTTGGTTCCCCAAATTTCGTTCTTCTATGTTGAAGCGTTCGTTTCCAATAACAGTTTGAATTTTTAGGTTTCACTCTGTTTTCTCCTATATGGATAGATGTATTTGGAACTCTAAATCCAACACGGTTTGTGCTAGCTTCTTGAAACTTGACACAATAACGTAGTTTCACGTTCTATCTCTATGTTTTGTTTCCTCTTGATGTAGCCCTAAGCATTGACTGTCGAGAAACACTTTCATGGAAAGGGGTGGCTTCCCAAAATTACGAATCTCCAGAAATCGCAGCAAATATTTTTTCACCCAAACTGGATGATACTTTCAGGTAATGATCAGTACACTAAGGCGACTTGGTTCCCCAAATTTCGTTCTTCTATGTTGAAGCGTTCGTTTCCAGTAACAGTTTGAATTTTTAGGTTTCACTCTTTTTTCTTCTATATTGATAGAGGTATTTGGAACTCTAAATCCAACACGGTTTGTGCTAGCTTCTTGAAACTTGACACAATAAAGTAGTTTCACGTTCTATCTCTATGTTTTGTTTCCTCTTGATGTAGCCCTAACAGTGACTGGCGAGAAACACTTTCATGGAAAGGGGTTGCCAGGCTTCCCAAATATGCGAATCTCCAGAAATCTCAGAAATATTTTTTCACCCAAACAGGATGATACTTTCAGGTAATGATCAGTACACTAAGGCGACTTGGTTCCCCAAATTTCGTTCTTCTATGTTGAAGCGTTCGTTTCCAGTAACAGTTTGAATTTTTAGGTTTCACTCTGTTTTCTCCTATATTGATAGATGTATTTGGAACTCTAAATCCAACACGGTTTGTGCTAGCTTCTTGAAACTTGACACAATAAAGTAGTTTCACGTTCTATCTCTATGTTTTGTTTCCTCTTGATGTAGCCCTAACAGTGACTGGCGAGAAACACTTTCATGTAAAGGGGTTGCCAGGCTTCCCAAATATACGAATCTCCAGAAATCTCAGGAAATATTTTTTCACCCAAACAGGATGATACTTTCAGGTAATGATCAGTACACTAAGGCGACTTGGTTCCCCAAATTTCGTTCTTCTATGTTGAAGCGTTCGTTTCCAATAACAGTTTGAATTTTTAGGTTTCACTCTGTTTTCTCCTATATTGATAGATGTATTTGGAACTCTAAATCCAACACGGTTTGTGCTAGCTTCTTGAAACTTGACACAATAAAGTAGTTTCACGTTCTATCTCTATATTTTGTTTCCTCTTGATGTAGCCCTAAGCAGTGACTGGCGAGAAACACTTTCATGGAAAGGGGTTGCCAGGCTTCCCAAAATTACGAATCTCCAGAAATCGCAGCAAATATTTTTTCACCCAAACTGGATGATACTTTCAGGTAATGATCAGTACACTAAGGCGACTTGGTTCCCCAAATTTCGTTCTTCTATGTTGAAGCGTTCGTTTCCAGTAACAGTTTGAATTTTTAGGTTTCACTCTGTTTTCTCCTATATTGATAGATGTATTTGGAACTCTAAATCCAACACGGTTTGTGCTAGCTTCTTGAAACTTGACACAATAACGTAGTTTCACGTTCTATCTCTATGTTTTGTTTCCTCTTGATGTAGCCCTAAGCATTGACTGTCGAGAAACACTTTCATGGAAAGGGGTGGCTTCCCAAAATTACGAATCTCCAGAAATCGCAGCAAATATTTTTTCACCCAAACTGGATGATACTTTCAGGTAATGATCAGTACACTAAGGCGACTTGGTTCCCCAAATTTCGTTCTTCTATGTTGAAGCGTTCGTTTCCAGTAACAGTTTGAATTTTTAGGTTTCACTCTGTTTTCTTCTATATTGATAGAGGTATTTGGAACTCTAAATCCAACACGGTTTTTGCTAGCTTCTTGAAACTTGACACAATAAAGTAGTTTCACGTTCTATCTCTATGTTTTGTTTCCTCTTGATGTAGCCCTAACAGTGACTGGCGAGAAACACTTTCATGGAAAGGGGTTGCCAGGCTTCCCAAATATGCGAATCTCCAGAAATCTCAGAAATATTTTTTCACCCAAACAGGATGATACTTTCAGGTAATGATCAGTACACTATGGCGACTTGGTTCCCCAAATTTCGTTCTTCTATGTTGAAGCGTTCGTTTCCAATAACAGTTTGAATTTTTAGGTTTCACTCTGTTTTCTCCTATATTGATAGATGTATTTGGAACTCTAAATCCAACACGGTTTGTGCTAGCTTCTTGAAACTTGACACAATAAAGTAGTTTCACGTTCTATCTCTATATTTTGTTTCCTCTTGATGTAGCCCTAAGCAGTGACTGGCGAGAAACACTTTCATGGAAAGGGGTTGCCAGGCTTCCCAAAATTACGAATCTCCAGAAATCGCAGCAAATATTTTTTCACCCAAACTGGATGATACTTTCAGGTAATGATCAGTACACTAAGGCGACTTGGTTCCCCAAATTTCGTTCTTCTATGTTGAAGCGTTCGTTTCCAGTAACAGTTTGAATTTTTAGGTTTCACTCTGTTTTCTTCTATATTGATAGAGGTATTTGGAACTCTAAATCCAACACGGTTTTTGCTAGCTTCTTGAAACTTGACACAATAAAGTAGTTTCACGTTCTATCTCTATGTTTTGTTTCCTCTTGATGTAGCCCTAACAGTGACTGGCGAGAAACACTTTCATGGAATGGGGTTGCCAGGCTTCCCAAATATGCGAATCTCCAGAAATCTCAGAAATATTTTTTCACCCAAACAGGATGATACTTTCAGGTAATGATCAGTACACTAAGGCGACTTGGTTCCCCAAATTTCGTTCTTCTATGTTGAAGCGTTCGTTTCCAGTAACAGTTTGAATTTTTAGGTTTCACTCTGTTTTCTCCTATATTGATAGATGTATTTGGAACTCTAAATCCAACACGGTTTGTGCTAGCTTCTTGAAACTTGACACAATAAAGTAGTTTCACGTTCTATCTCTATGTTTTGTTTCCTCTTGATGTAGCCCTAACAGTGACCGGCGAGAAACACTTTCATGGAAAGGGGTTGCCAGGCTTCCCAAATATACGAATCTCCAGAAATCTCAGGAAATATTTTTTCACCCAAACAGGATGATACTTTCAGGTAATGATCACTACACTAACGCGACTTGGTTCCCCAAATTTCGTTCTTCTATGTTGAAGCGTTCGTTTCCAGTAACAGTTTGAATTTTTAGGTTTCACTCTGTTTTCTCCTATATTGATAGATGTATTTGGAACTCTAAATCCGACACGGTTTGTGCTAGCTTCTGGAAACTTGACACAATAAAGCAGTTTCACGTTCTATCTCTATGTTTTGTTTCCTCTTGATGTAGGCCTAAGCAGTGACTGGCAAAAAACACTTTCATGGAAAGGGGTTGCCAGGCTTCCCAAAATTACGAATCTCCAGAAATCTCAGCAAATATTTTTTTCACCCAAACTGGATGATACTTTCAGGTAATGATCAGTACACTAAGGCGACTTGGTTCCCCAAATTTCGTTCTTCTATGTTGAAGCGTTCGTTTCCAATAACAGTTTGAATTTTTAGGTTTCACTCTGTTTTCTCCTATATGGATAGATGTATTTGGAACTCTAAATCCAACACGGTTTGTGCTAGCTTCTTGAAACTTGACACAATAAAGTAGTTTCACGTTCTATCTCTATATTTTGTTTCCTCTTGATGTAGCCCTAAGCAGTGACTGGCGAGAAACACTTTCATGGAAAGGGGTTGCCAGGCTTCCCAAAATTACGAATCTCCAGAAATCTCAGCAAATATTTTCTCACCCAAACAGGATGATACTTTCAGGTAATGATCAGTACACTAAGGCGACTTGGTTCCCCAAATTTCGTTCTTCTATGTTGAAGCGTTCGTTTCCAGTAACAGTTTGAATTTTTAGGTTTCACTCTGTTTTCTCCTATATTGATAGATGTATTTGGAACTCTAAATCCAACACGGTTTGTGCTAGCTTCTTGAAACTTGACACAATAACGTAGTTTCACGTTCTATCTCTATGTTTTGTTTCCTCTTGATGTAGCCCTAAGCATTGACTGTCGAGAAACACTTTCATGGAAAGGGGTGGCTTCCCAAAATTACGAATCTCCAGAAATCGCAGCAAATATTTTTTCACCCAAACTGGATGATACTTTCAGGTAATGATCAGTACACTAAGGCGACTTGGTTCCCCAAATTTCGTTCTTCTATGTTGAAGCGTTCGTTTCCAGTAACAGTTTGAATTTTTAGGTTTCACTCTGTTTTCTTCTATATTGATAGAGGTATTTGGAACTCTAAATCCAACACGGTTTGTGGTAGCTTCTTGAAACTTGACACAATAAAGTAGTTTCACGTTCTATCTCTATGTTTTGTTTCCTCTTGATGTAGCCCTAACAGTGACTGGCGAGAAACACTTTCATGGAAAGGGGTTGCCAGGCTTCCCAAATATGCGAATCTCCAGAAATCTCAGAAATATTTTTTCACCCAAACAGGATGATACTTTCAGGTAATGATCAGTACACTAAGGCGACTTGGTTCCCCAAATTTCGTTCTTCTATGTTGAAGCGTTCGTTTCCAGTAACAGTTTGAATTTTTAGGTTTCACTCTGTTTTCTCCTATATTGATAGATGTATTTGGAACTCTAAATCCAACACGGTTTGTGCTAGCTTCTTGAAACTTGACACAATAAAGTAGTTTCACGTTCTATCTCTATGTTTTGTTTCCTCTTGATGTAGCCCTAACAGTGACTGGCGAGAAACACTTTCATGGAAAGGGGTTGCCAGGCTTCCCAAATATACGAATCTCCAGAAATCTCAGGAAATATTTTTTCACCCAAACAGGATGATACTTTCAGGTAATGATCAGTACACTAAGGCGACTTGGTTCCCCAAATTTCGTTCTTCTATGTTGAAGCGTTCGTTTCCAATAACAGTTTGAATTTTTAGGTTTCACTCTGTTTTCTCCTATATTGATAGATGTATTTGGAACTCTAAATCCAACACGGTTTGTGCTAGCTTCTTGAAACTTGACACAATAAAGTAGTTTCACGTTCTATCTCTATATTTTGTTTCCTCTTGATGTAGCCCTAAGCAGTGACTGGCGAGAAACACTTTCATGGAAAGGGGTTGCCAGGCTTCCCAAAATTACGAATCTCCAGAAATCTCAGCAAATATTTTCTCACCCAAACAGGATGATACTTTCAGGTAATGATCAGTACACTAAGGCGACTTGGTTCCCCAAATTTCGTTCTTCTATGTTGAAGCGTTCGTTTCCAGTAACAGTTTGAATTTTTAGGTTTCACTCTGTTTTCTCCTATATTGATAGATGTATTTGGAACTCTAAATCCAACACGGTTTGTGCTAGCTTCTTGAAACTTGACACAATAACGTAGTTTCACGTTCTGTCTCTATGTTTTGTTTCCTCTTGATGTAGCCCTAAGCATTGACTGTCGAGAAACACTTTCATGGAAAGGGGTGGCTTCCCAAAATTACGAATCTCCAGAAATCGCAGCAAATATTTTTTCACCCAAACTGGATGATACTTTCAGGTAATGATCAGTACACTAAGGCGACTTGGTTCCCCAAATTTCGTTCTTCTATGTTGAAGCGTTCGTTTCCAGTAACAGTTTGAATTTTTAGGTTTCACTCTGTTTTCTTCTATATTGATAGAGGTATTTGGAACTCTAAATCCAACACGGTTTGTGCTAGCTTCTTGAAACTTGACACAATAAAGTAGTTTCACGTTCTATCTCTATGTTTTGTTTCCTCTTGATGTAGCCCTAACAGTGACTGGCGAGAAACACTTTCATGGAAAGGGGTTGCCAGGCTTCCCAAATATGCGAATCTCCAGAAATCTCAGAAATATTTTTTCACCCAAACAGGATGATACTTTCAGGTAATGATCAGTACACTAAGGCGACTTGGTTCCCCAAATTTCGTTCTTCTATGTTGAAGCGTTCGTTTCCAGTAACAGTTTGAATTTTTAGGTTTCACTCTGTTTTCTCCTATATTGATAGATGTATTTGGAACTCTAAATCCAACACGGTTTGTGCTAGCTTCTTGAAACTTGACACAATAAAGTAGTTTCACGTTCTATCTCTATGTTTTGTTTCCTCTTGATGTAGCCCTAACAGTGACCGGCGAGAAAAACTTTCATGTAAAGGGGTTGCCAGGCTTCCCAAATATACGAATCTCCAGAAATCTCAGGAAATATTTTTTCACCCAAACAGGATGATACTTTCAGGTAATGATCAGTACACTAAGGCGACTTGGTTCCCCAAATTTCGTTCTTCTATGTTGAAGCGTTCGTTTCCAGTAACAGTTTGAATTTTTAGGTTTCACTCTGTTTTCTCCTATATTGATAGATGTATTTGGAACTCTAAATCCAACACGGTTTGTGCTAGCTTCTTGAAACTTGACACAATAAAGTAATTTCACGTTCTATCTCTATGTTTTGTTTCCTCTTGATGTAGCCCTAAGCAGTGACTGGCGATAAACACTTTCATGGAAAGGGGTGGCTTCCCAAAATTACGAATCTCCAGAAATCTCAGGAAATGTTTTTTCACCCAAACTGGATGATACTTTCAGGTAATGATCAGTACACTAAGGCGACTTGGTTCCCCAAATTTCGTTCTTCTATGTTGAAGCGTTCGTTTCCAGTAACAGTTTGAATTTTTAGGTTTCACTCTGTTTTCTCCTATATTGATAGATGTATTTGGAACTCTGAATCCAACAAGGTTTGTGCTAGCTTCTTGAAACTTGACACAATAACGTAGTTTCACATTCTATCTCTATGTTTTGTTTCCTCTTGATGTAGCCCTAAGCATTGACTGTCGAGAAACACTTTCATGGAAAGGGGTGGCTTCCCAAAATTACGAATCTCCAGAAATCGCAGCAAATATTTTTTCACCCAAACTGGATGATACTTTCAGGTAATGATCAGTACACTAAGGCGACTTGGTTCCCCAAATTTCGTTCTTCTATGTTGAAGCGTTCGTTTCCAGTAACAGTTTGAATTTTTAGGTTTCACTCTGTTTTCTTCTATATTGATAGAGGTATTTGGAACTCTAAATCCAACACGGTTTTTGCTAGCTTCTTGAAACTTGACACAATAAAGTAGTTTCACGTTCTATCTCTATGTTTTGTTTCCTCTTGATGTAGCCCTAACAGTGACTGGCGAGAAACACTTTCATGGAAAGGGGTTGCCAGGCTTCCCAAATATGCGAATCTCCAGAAATCTCAGAAATATTTTTTCACCCAAACAGGATGATACTTTCAGGTAATGATCAGTACACTATGGCGACTTGGTTCCCCAAATTTCGTTCTTCTATGTTGAAGCGTTCGTTTCCAATAACAGTTTGAATTTTTAGGTTTCACTCTGTTTTCTCCTATATTGATAGATGTATTTGGAACTCTAAATCCAACACGGTTTGTGCTAGCTTCTTGAAACTTGACACAATAAAGTAGTTTCACGTTCTATCTCTATATTTTGTTTCCTCTTGATGTAGCCCTAAGCAGTGACTGGCGAGAAACACTTTCATGGAAAGGGGTTGCCAGGCTTCCCAAAATTACGAATCTCCAGAAATCGCAGCAAATATTTTTTCACCCAAACTGGATGATACTTTCAGGTAATGATCAGTACACTAAGGCGACTTGGTTCCCCAAATTTCGTTCTTCTATGTTGAAGCGTTCGTTTCCAGTAACAGTTTGAATTTTTAGGTTTCACTCTGTTTTCTTCTATATTGATAGAGGTATTTGGAACTCTAAATCCAACACGGTTTTTGCTAGCTTCTTGAAACTTGACACAATAAAGTAGTTTCACGTTCTATCTCTATGTTTTGTTTCCTCTTGATGTAGCCCTAACAGTGACTGGCGAGAAACACTTTCATGGAATGGGGTTGCCAGGCTTCCCAAATATGCGAATCTCCAGAAATCTCAGAAATATTTTTTCACCCAAACAGGATGATACTTTCAGGTAATGATCAGTACACTAAGGCGACTTGGTTCCCCAAATTTCGTTCTTCTATGTTGAAGCGTTCGTTTCCAGTAACAGTTTGAATTTTTAGGTTTCACTCTGTTTTCTCCTATATTGATAGATGTATTTGGAACTCTAAATCCAACACGGTTTGTGCTAGCTTCTTGAAACTTGACACAATAAAGTAGTTTCACGTTCTATCTCTATGTTTTGTTTCCTCTTGATGTAGCCCTAACAGTGACCGGCGAGAAACACTTTCATGGAAAGGGGTTGCCAGGCTTCCCAAATATACGAATCTCCAGAAATCTCAGGAAATATTTTTTCACCCAAACAGGATGATACTTTCAGGTAATGATCACTACACTAACGCGACTTGGTTCCCCAAATTTCGTTCTTCTATGTTGAAGCGTTCGTTTCCAGTAACAGTTTGAATTTTTAGGTTTCACTCTGTTTTCTCCTATATTGATAGATGTATTTGGAACTCTAAATCCGACACGGTTTGTGCTAGCTTCTGGAAACTTGACACAATAAAGCAGTTTCACGTTCTATCTCTATGTTTTGTTTCCTCTTGATGTAGGCCTAAGCAGTGACTGGCAAAAAACACTTTCATGGAAAGGGGTTGCCAGGCTTCCCAAAATTACGAATCTCCAGAAATCTCAGCAAATATTTTTTTCACCCAAACTGGATGATACTTTCAGGTAATGATCAGTACACTAAGGCGACTTGGTTCCCCAAATTTCGTTCTTCTATGTTGAAGCGTTCGTTTCCAATAACAGTTTGAATTTTTAGGTTTCACTCTGTTTTCTCCTATATGGATAGATGTATTTGGAACTCTAAATCCAACACGGTTTGTGCTAGCTTCTTGAAACTTGACACAATAAAGTAGTTTCACGTTCTATCTCTATATTTTGTTTCCTCTTGATGTAGCCCTAAGCAGTGACTGGCGAGAAACACTTTCATGGAAAGGGGTTGCCAGGCTTCCCAAAATTACGAATCTCCAGAAATCTCAGCAAATATTTTCTCACCCAAACAGGATGATACTTTCAGGTAATGATCAGTACACTAAGGCGACTTGGTTCCCCAAATTTCGTTCTTCTATGTTGAAGCGTTCGTTTCCAGTAACAGTTTGAATTTTTAGGTTTCACTCTGTTTTCTCCTATATTGATAGATGTATTTGGAACTCTAAATCCAACACGGTTTGTGCTAGCTTCTTGAAACTTGACACAATAACGTAGTTTCACGTTCTATCTCTATGTTTTGTTTCCTCTTGATGTAGCCCTAAGCATTGACTGTCGAGAAACACTTTCATGGAAAGGGGTGGCTTCCCAAAATTACGAATCTCCAGAAATCGCAGCAAATATTTTTTCACCCAAACTGGATGATACTTTCAGGTAATGATCAGTACACTAAGGCGACTTGGTTCCCCAAATTTCGTTCTTCTATGTTGAAGCGTTCGTTTCCAGTAACAGTTTGAATTTTTAGGTTTCACTCTGTTTTCTTCTATATTGATAGAGGTATTTGGAACTCTAAATCCAACACGGTTTGTGGTAGCTTCTTGAAACTTGACACAATAAAGTAGTTTCACGTTCTATCTCTATGTTTTGTTTCCTCTTGATGTAGCCCTAACAGTGACTGGCGAGAAACACTTTCATGGAAAGGGGTTGCCAGGCTTCCCAAATATGCGAATCTCCAGAAATCTCAGAAATATTTTTTCACCCAAACAGGATGATACTTTCAGGTAATGATCAGTACACTAAGGCGACTTGGTTCCCCAAATTTCGTTCTTCTATGTTGAAGCGTTCGTTTCCAGTAACAGTTTGAATTTTTAGGTTTCACTCTGTTTTCTCCTATATTGATAGATGTATTTGGAACTCTAAATCCAACACGGTTTGTGCTAGCTTCTTGAAACTTGACACAATAAAGTAGTTTCACGTTCTATCTCTATGTTTTGTTTCCTCTTGATGTAGCCCTAACAGTGACTGGCGAGAAACACTTTCATGGAAAGGGGTTGCCAGGCTTCCCAAATATACGAATCTCCAGAAATCTCAGGAAATATTTTTTCACCCAAACAGGATGATACTTTCAGGTAATGATCAGTACACTAAGGCGACTTGGTTCCCCAAATTTCGTTCTTCTATGTTGAAGCGTTCGTTTCCAATAACAGTTTGAATTTTTAGGTTTCACTCTGTTTTCTCCTATATTGATAGATGTATTTGGAACTCTAAATCCAACACGGTTTGTGCTAGCTTCTTGAAACTTGACACAATAAAGTAGTTTCACGTTCTATCTCTATATTTTGTTTCCTCTTGATGTAGCCCTAAGCAGTGACTGGCGAGAAACACTTTCATGGAAAGGGGTTGCCAGGCTTCCCAAAATTACGAATCTCCAGAAATCTCAGCAAATATTTTCTCACCCAAACAGGATGATACTTTCAGGTAATGATCAGTACACTAAGGCGACTTGGTTCCCCAAATTTCGTTCTTCTATGTTGAAGCGTTCGTTTCCAGTAACAGTTTGAATTTTTAGGTTTCACTCTGTTTTCTCCTATATTGATAGATGTATTTGGAACTCTAAATCCAACACGGTTTGTGCTAGCTTCTTGAAACTTGACACAATAACGTAGTTTCACGTTCTGTCTCTATGTTTTGTTTCCTCTTGATGTAGCCCTAAGCATTGACTGTCGAGAAACACTTTCATGGAAAGGGGTGGCTTCCCAAAATTACGAATCTCCAGAAATCGCAGCAAATATTTTTTCACCCAAACTGGATGATACTTTCAGGTAATGATCAGTACACTAAGGCGACTTGGTTCCCCAAATTTCGTTCTTCTATGTTGAAGCGTTCGTTTCCAGTAACAGTTTGAATTTTTAGGTTTCACTCTGTTTTCTTCTATATTGATAGAGGTATTTGGAACTCTAAATCCAACACGGTTTGTGCTAGCTTCTTGAAACTTGACACAATAAAGTAGTTTCACGTTCTATCTCTATGTTTTGTTTCCTCTTGATGTAGCCCTAACAGTGACTGGCGAGAAACACTTTCATGGAAAGGGGTTGCCAGGCTTCCCAAATATGCGAATCTCCAGAAATCTCAGAAATATTTTTTCACCCAAACAGGATGATACTTTCAGGTAATGATCAGTACACTAAGGCGACTTGGTTCCCCAAATTTCGTTCTTCTATGTTGAAGCGTTCGTTTCCAGTAACAGTTTGAATTTTTAGGTTTCACTCTGTTTTCTCCTATATTGATAGATGTATTTGGAACTCTAAATCCAACACGGTTTGTGCTAGCTTCTTGAAACTTGACACAATAAAGTAGTTTCACGTTCTATCTCTATGTTTTGTTTCCTCTTGATGTAGCCCTAACAGTGACCGGCGAGAAAAACTTTCATGTAAAGGGGTTGCCAGGCTTCCCAAATATACGAATCTCCAGAAATCTCAGGAAATATTTTTTCACCCAAACAGGATGATACTTTCAGGTAATGATCAGTACACTAAGGCGACTTGGTTCCCCAAATTTCGTTCTTCTATGTTGAAGCGTTCGTTTCCAGTAACAGTTTGAATTTTTAGGTTTCACTCTGTTTTCTCCTATATTGATAGATGTATTTGGAACTCTAAATCCAACACGGTTTGTGCTAGCTTCTTGAAACTTGACACAATAAAGTAATTTCACGTTCTATCTCTATGTTTTGTTTCCTCTTGATGTAGCCCTAAGCAGTGACTGGCGATAAACACTTTCATGGAAAGGGGTGGCTTCCCAAAATTACGAATCTCCAGAAATCTCAGGAAATGTTTTTTCACCCAAACTGGATGATACTTTCAGGTAATGATCAGTACACTAAGGCGACTTGGTTCCCCAAATTTCGTTCTTCTATGTTGAAGCGTTCGTTTCCAGTAACAGTTTGAATTTTTAGGTTTCACTCTGTTTTCTCCTATATTGATAGATGTATTTGGAACTCTGAATCCAACAAGGTTTGTGCTAGCTTCTTGAAACTTGACACAATAAAGTAGTTTCACATTCTATCTCTATGTTTTGTTTCCTCTTGATGTAGCCCTAACAGTGACTGGCGAGAAACACTTTCATGGAGAGGGGTGGCTTCTCAAAATTACGAATCTCCAGAAATCTCAGCAAATATTTTTTCACCCAAACTGGATTATACTTTCAGGTAATGATCAGTACACTAAGGCGACTTGGTTCCCCAAATTTCGTTCTTCTATGTTGAAGCGTTCGTTTCCAGTAACAGTTTGAATTTTTAGGTTTCACTCTGTTTTCTCCTATATTGATAGATGTATTTGGAACTCTAAATCCAACACGGTTTGTGCTACCTTCTTGAAACTTGACACAATAAAGTAGTTTCACGTTCTATCTCTATGTTTTGTTTCCTCTTGATGTAGCCCTAACAGTGACTGGCGAGAAACACTTTCATGGAAAGGGGTTGCCAGGCTTCCCAAATATACGAATCTCCAGAAATCACAGCAAATATTTTTTCACCCAAACAGGATGATACTTTCAGGTAATGATCAGTACACTAAGGCGACTTGGTTCCCCAAATTTCGTTCTTCTATGTTGAAGCGTTCGTTTCCAGTAACAGTTTGAATTTTTAGGTTTCACTCTGTTTTCTCCTATATTGATAGATGTATTTGGAACTCTAAATCCAACACGGTTTGTGCTAGCTTCTGGAAACTTGACACAATAAAGCAGTTTCACGTTCTATTTCTATGTTTTGTTTCCTCTTGATGTAGCCCTAAACAGTGACTGGCAAAAAACACTTACATGGAAAGGGGTTGCCAGGCTTCCCAAAATTACGAATCTCCAGAAATCTCAGCAAATATTTTTTCACCCAAACTGGATGATACTTTCAGGTAATGATCAGTACACTAAGGCGACGTGGTTCCCCCAATTTCGTTCTTCTATGTTGAAGCGTTCGTTTCCAGTAACAGTTTGAATTTTTAGGTTTCACTCTGTTTTCTCCTATATTGATAGATGTATTTGGAACTCTGAATCCAACAAGGTTTGTGCTAGGTTCTTGAAACTTGACACAATAAAGTAGTTTCACGTTCTATCTCTATGTTTTGTTTCCTCTTGATGTAGCCCTAACAGTGACTGGCGAGAAACACTTTCATGGAAAGGGGTTGCCAGGCTTCCCAAATATACGAATCTCCAGAAATCTCAGGAAATATTTTTTCACCCAAACAGGATGATACTTTCAGGTAATGATCAGTACACTAAGGCGACTTGGTTCCCCAAATTTCGTTCTTCTATGTTGAAGCGTTCGTTTCCAATAACAGTTTGAATTTTTAGGTTTCACTCTGTTTTCTCCTATATTGATAGATGTATTTGGAACTCTAAATCCAACACGGTTTGTGCTACCTTCTTGAAACTTGACACAATAACGTAGTTTCACGTTCTATCTCTATGTTTTGTTTCCTCTTGATGTAGCCCTAAGCATTGACTGTCGAGAAACACTTTCATGGAAAGGGGTGGCTTACCAAAATTACGAATCTCCAGAAATCGCAGCAAATATTTTTTCACCCAAACTGGATGATACTTTCAGGTAATGATCAGTACACTAAGGCGACTTGGTTCCCCAAATTTCGTTCTTCTATGTTGAAGCGTTCGTTTCCAGTAACAGTTTGAATTTTTAGGTTTCACTCTGTTTTCTTCTATATTGATAGAGTTATTTGGAACTCTAAATCCAACACGGTTTTTGCTAGCTTCTTGAAACTTGACACAATAAAGTAGTTTCACGTTCTATCTCTATGTTTTGTTTCCTCTTGATGTAGCCCTAACAGTGACTGGCGAGAAACACTTTCATGGAAAGGGGTTGCCAGGCTTCCCAAATATGCGAATCTCCAGAAATCTCAGAAATATTTTTTCACCCAAACAGGATGATACTTTCAGGTAATGATCAGTACACTAAGGCGACTTGGTTCCCCAAATTTCGTTCTTCTATGTTGAAGCGTTCGTTTCCAGTAACAGTTTGAATTTTTAGGTTTCGCTCTGTTTTCTTCTATATTGATAGAGGTATTTGGAACTCTAAATCCAACACGGTTTTTGCTAGCTTCTTGAAACTTGACACAATAAAGTAGTTTCACGTTCTATCTCTATGTTTTGTTTCCTCTTGATGTAGCCCTAACAGTGACTGGCGAGAAACACTTTCATGGAAAGGGGTTGCCAGGCTTCCCAAATATGCGAATCTCCAGAAATCTCAGAAATATTTTTTCACCCAAACAGGATGATACTTTCAGGTAATGATCAGTACACTAAGGCGACTTGGTTCCCCAAATTTCGTTCTTCTATGTTGAAGCGTTCGTTTCCAGTAACAGTTTGAATTTTTAGGTTTCACTCTGTTTTCTCCTATATTGATAGATGTATTTGGAACTCTAAATCCAACACGGTTTGTGCTAGCTTCTTGAAACTTGACACAATAAAGTAGTTTCACGTTCTATCTCTATGTTTTGTTTCCTCTTGATGTAGCCCTAACAGTGACCGGCGAGAAACACTTTCATGTAAAGGGGTTGCCAGGCTTCCCAAATATACGAATCTCCAGAAATCTCAGGAAATATTTTTTCACCCAAACAGGATGATACTTTCAGGTAATGATCAGTACACTAAGGCGACTTGGTTCCCCAAATTTCGTTCTTCTATGTTGAAGCGTTCGTTTCCAGTAACAGTTTGAATTTTTAGGTTTCACTCTGTTTTCTCCTATATTGATAGATGTATTTGGAACTCTAAATCCAACACGGTTTGTGCTAGCTTCTTGAAACTTGACACAATAACGTAGTTTCACGTTCTATCTCTATGTTTTGTTTCCTCTTGATGTAGCCCTAAGCATTGACTGTCGAGAAACACTTTCATGGAAAGGGGTGGCTTCCCAAAATTACGAATCTCCAGAAATCGCAGCAAATATTTTTTCACCCAAACTGGATGATACTTTCAGGTAATGATCAGTACACTAAGGCGACTTGGTTCCCCAAATTTCGTTCTTCTATGTTGAAGCGTTCGTTTCCAGTAACAGTTTGAATTTTTAGGTTTCACTCTGTTTTCTTCTATATTGATAGAGGTATTTGGAACTCTAAATCCAACACGGTTTTTGCTAGCTTCTTGAAACTTGACACAATAAAGTAGTTTCACGTTCTATCTCTATGTTTTGTTTCCTCTTGATGTAGCCCTAACAGTGACTGGCGAGAAACACTTTCATGGAAAGGGGTTGCCAGGCTTCCCAAATATGCGAATCTCCAGAAATCTCAGAAATATTTTTTCACCCAAACAGGATGATACTTTCAGGTAATGATCAGTACACTAAGGCGACTTGGTTCCCCAAATTTCGTTCTTCTATGTTGAAGCGTTCGTTTCCAGTAACAGTTTGAATTTTTAGGTTTCACTCTGTTTTCTCCTATATTGATAGATGTATTTGGAACTCTAAATCCAACACGGTTTGTGCTAGCTTCTTGAAACTTGACACAATAAAGTAGTTTCACATTCTATCTCTATGTTTTGTTTCCTCTTGATGTAGCCCTAACAGTGACCGGCGAGAAACACTTTCATGTAAAGGGGTTGCCAGGCTTCCCAAATATACGAATCTCCAGAAATCTCAGGAAATATTTTTTCACCCAAACAGGATGATACTTTCAGGTAATGATCAGTACACTAAGGCGACTTGGTTCCCCAAATTTCGTTCTTCTATGTTGAAGCGTTCGTTTCCAGTAACAGTTTGAATTTTTAGGTTTCACTCTGTTTTCTCCTATATTGATAGATGTATTTGGAACTCTAAATCCAACACGGTTTGTGCTAGCTTCTTGAAACTTGACACAATAAAGTAATTTCACGTTCTATCTCTATGTTTTGTTTCCTCTTGATGTAGCCCTAAGCAGTGACTGGCGATAAACACTTTCATGGAAAGGGGTGGCTTCCCAAAATTACGAATCTCCAGAAATCTCAGGAAATGTTTTTTCACCCAAACTGGATGATACTTTCAGGTAATGATCAGTACACTAAGGCGACTTGGTTCCCCAAATTTCGTTCTTCTATGTTGAAGCGTTCGTTTCCAGTAACAGTTTGAATTTTTAGGTTTCACTCTGTTTTCTCCTATATTGATAGATGTATTTGGAACTCTGAATCCAACAAGGTTTGTGCTAGCTTCTTGAAACTTGACACAATAAAGTAGTTTCACGTTCTATCTCTATGTTTTGTTTCCTCTTGATGTAGCCCTAACAGTGACTGGCGAGAAACACTTTCATGGAGAGGGGTGGCTTCTCAAAATTACGAATCTCCAGAAATCTCAGCAAATATTTTTTCACCCAAACTGGATTATACTTTCAGGTAATGATCAGTACACTAAGGCGACTTGGTTCCCCAAATTTCGTTCTTCTATGTTGAAGCGTTCGTTTCCAGTAACAGTTTGAATTTTTAGGTTTCACTCTGTTTTCTCCTATATTGATAGATGTATTTGGAACTCTAAATCCAACACGGTTTGTGCTACCTTCTTGAAACTTGACACAATAAAGTAGTTTCACGTTCTATCTCTATGTTTTGTTTCCTCTTGATGTAGCCCTAACAGTGACTGGCGAGAAACACTTTCATGGAAAGGGGTTGCCAGGCTTCCCAAATATACGAATCTCCAGAAATCTCAGGAAATATTTTTTCACCCAAACTGGATGATACTTTCAGGTAATGATCAGTACACTAAGGCGACTTGGTTCCCCAAATTTCGTTCTTCTATGTTGAAGCGTTCGTTTCCAATAACAGTTTGAATTTTTAGGTTTCACTCTGTTTTCTCCTATATTGATAGATGTATTTGGAACTCTAAATCCAACACGGTTTGTGCTAGCTTCTTGAAACTTGACACAATAAAGTAGTTTCACGTTCTATCTCTATATTTTGTTTCCTCTTGATGTAGCCCTAAGCAGTGACTGGCGAGAAACACTTTCATGGAAAGGGGTTGCCAGGCTTCCCAAAATTACGAATCTCCAGAAATCTCAGCAAATATTTTCTCACCCAAACAGGATGATACTTTCAGGTAATGATCAGTACACTAAGGCGACTTGGTTCCCCAAATTTCGTTCTTCTATGTTGAAGCGTTCGTTTCCAGTAACAGTTTGAATTTTTAGGTTTCACTCTGTTTTCTCCTATATTGATAGATGTATTTGGAACTCTAAATCCAACACGGTTTGTGCTAGCTTCTTGAAACTTGACACAATAAAGTAGTTTCACGTTCTATCTCTATGTTTTGTTTCCTCTTGATGTAGCCCTAAGCATTGACTGTCGAGAAACACTTTCATGGAAAGGGGTGGCTTCCCAAAATTACGAATCTCCAGAAATCTCAGAAATATTTTTTCACCCAAACAGGATGATACTTTCAGGTAATGATCAGTACACTAAGGCGACTTGGTTCCCCAAATTTCGTTCTTCTATGTTGAAGCGTTCGTTTCCAGTAACAGTTTGAATTTTTAGGTTTCACTCTGTTTTCTCCTATATTGATAGATGTATTTGGAACTCTAAATCCAACACGGTTTGTGCTAGCTTCTTGAAACTTGACACAATAAAGTAGTTTCACGTTCTATCTCTATGTTTTGTTTCCTCTTGATGTAGCCCTAACAGTGACCGGCGAGAAACACTTTCATGTAAAGGGGTTGCCAGGCTTCCCAAATATACGAATCTCCAGAAATCTCAGGAAATATTTTTTCACCCAAACAGGATGATACTTTCAGGTAATGATCAGTACACTAAGGCGACTTGGTTCCCCAAATTTCGTTCTTCTATGTTGAAGCGTTCGTTTCCAGTAACAGTTTGAATTTTTAGGTTTCACTCTGTTTTCTCCTATATTGATAGATGTATTTGGAACTCTAAATCCAACACGGTTTGTGCTAGCTTCTTGAAACTTGACACAATAAAGTAATTTCACGTTCTATCTCTATGTTTTGTTTCCTCTTGATGTAGCCCTAAGCAGTGACTGGCGATAAACACTTTCATGGAAAGGGGTGGCTTCCCAAAATTACGAATCTCCAGAAATCTCAGGAAATGTTTTTTCACCCAAACTGGATGATACTTTCAGGTAATGATCAGTACACTAAGGCGACTTGGTTCCCCAAATTTCGTTCTTCTATGTTGAAGCGTTCGTTTCCAATAACAGTTTGAATTTTTAGGTTTCACTCTGTTTTCTCCTATATTGATAGATGTATTTGGAACTCTAAATCCAACACGGTTTGTGCTAGCTTCTTGAAACTTGACACAATAAAGTAGTTTCACGTTCTATCTCTATATTTTGTTTCCTCTTGATGTAGCCCCAAGCAGTGACTGGCGAGAAACACTTTCATTGAAAGGGGTTGCCAGGCTTCCCAAAATTATGAATCTCCAGAAATCTCAGCAAATATTTTCTCACCCAAACAGGATGATACTTTCAGGTAATGATCAGTACACTAAGGCGACTTGGTTCCCCAAATTTCGTTCTTCTATGTTGAAGCGTTCGTTTCCAGTAACAGTTTGAATTTTTAGGTTTCACTCTGTTTTCTCCTATATTGATAGATGTATTTGGAACTCTAAATCCAACACGGTTTGTGCTAGCTTCTTGAAACTTGACACAATAACGTAGTTTCACGTTCTATCTCTATGTTTTGTTTCCTCTTGATGTAGCCCTAAGCATTGACTGTCGAGAAACACTTTCATGGAAAGGGGTGGCTTCCCAAAATTACGAATCTCCAGAAATCGCAGCAAATATTTTTTCACCCAAACTGGATGATACTTTCAGGTAATGATCAGTACACTAAGGCGACTTGGTTCCCCAAATTTCGTTCTTCTATGTTGAAGCGTTCGTTTCCAGTAACAGTTTGAATTTTTAGGTTTCACTCTGTTTTCTTCTATATTGATAGAGGTATTTGGAACTCTAAATCCAACACGGTTTTTGCTAGCTTCTTGAAACTTGACACAATAAAGTAGTTTCACGTTCTATCTCTATGTTTTGTTTCCTCTTGATGTAGCCCTAACAGTGACTGGCGAGAAACACTTTCATGGAAAGGGGTTGCCAGGCTTCCCAAATATGCGAATCTCCAGAAATCTCAGAAATATTTTTTCACCCAAACAGGATGATACTTTCAGGTAATGATCAGTACACTAAGGCGACTTGGTTCCCCAAATTTCGTTCTTCTATGTTGAAGCGTTCGTTTCCAGTAACAGTTTGAATTTTTAGGTTTCACTCTGTTTTCTCCTATATTGATAGATGTATTTGGAACTCTAAATCCAACACGGTTTGTGCTAGCTTCTTGAAACTTGACACAATAAAGTAGTTTCACGTTCTATCTCTATGTTTTGTTTCCTCTTGATGTAGCCCTAACAGTGACCGGCGAGAAACACTTTCATGTAAAGGGGTTGCCAGGCTTCCCAAATATACGAATCTCCAGAAATCTCAGGAAATATTTTTTCACCCAAACAGGATGATACTTTCAGGTAATGATCAGTACACTAAGGCGACTTGGTTCCCCAAATTTCGTTCTTCTATGTTGAAGCGTTCGTTTCCAGTAACAGTTTGAATTTTTAGGTTTCACTCTGTTTTCTCCTATATTGATAGATGTATTTGGAACTCTAAATCCAACACGGTTTGTGCTAGCTTCTTGAAACTTGACACAATAAAGTAATTTCACGTTCTATCTCTATGTTTTGTTTCCTCTTGATGTAGCCCTAAGCAGTGACTGGCGATAAACACTTTCATGGAAAGGGGTGGCTTCCCAAAATTACGAATCTCCAGAAATCTCAGGAAATGTTTTTTCACCCAAACTGGATGATACTTTCAGGTAATGATCAGTACACTAAGGCGACTTGGTTCCCCAAATTTCGTTCTTCTATGTTGAAGCGTTCGTTTCCAGTAACAGTTTGAATTTTTTGGTTTCACTCTGTTTTCTCCTATATTGATAGATGTATTTGGAACTCTGAATCCAACAAGGTTTGTGCTAGCTTCTTGAAACTTGACACAATAAAGTAGTTTCACGTTCTATCTCTATGTTTTGTTTCCTCTTGATGTAGCCCTAACAGTGACTGGCGAGAAACACTTTCATGGAGAGGGGTGGCTTCTCAAAATTACGAATCTCCAGA
Organism: Spermophilus citellus; assembly: GCF_964194105.1. Taxonomy (NCBI): domain Eukaryota; kingdom Metazoa; phylum Chordata; class Mammalia; order Rodentia; family Sciuridae; genus Spermophilus; species Spermophilus citellus. Next base: position 14,975,686 of record NC_138188.1, on the reverse strand, counting down.
AATCTCAGCAAATATTTTTTCACCCAAACTGGATTATACTTTCAGGTAATGATCAGTACACTAAGGCGACTTGGTTCCCCAAATTTCGTTCTTCTATGTTGAAGCGTTCGTTTCCAGTAACAGTTTGAATTTTTAGGTTTCACTCTGTTTTCTCCTATATTGATAGATGTATTTGGAACTCTAAATCCAACACGGTTTGTGCTACCTTCTTGAAACTTGACACAATAAAGTAGTTTCACATTCTATCTCTATGTTTTGTTTCCTCTTGATGTAGCCCTAACAGTGACTGGCGAGAAACACTTTCATGGAAAGGGGTTGCCAGGCTTCCCAAATATACGAATCTCCAGAAATCACAGCAAATATTTTTCACCCAAACAGGATGATACTTTCAGGTAATGATCAGTACACTAAGGCGACTTGGTTCCCCAAATTTGGTTTTTCTATGTTGAAGCGTTCGTTTCCAGTAACAGTTTGAATTTTTAGGTTTCACTCTGTTTTCTCCTATATTGATAGATGTATTTGGAACTCTAAATCCAACACGGTTTGTGCTAGCTTCTGGAAACTTGACACAATAAAGCAGTTTCACGTTCTATTTCTATGTTTTGTTTCCTCTTGATGTAGCCCTAAACAGTGACTGGCAAAAAACACTTACATGGAAAGGGGTTGCCAGGCTTCCCAAAATTACGAATCTCCAGAAATCTCAGCAAATATTTTTTCACCCAAACTGGATGATACTTTCAGGTAATGATCAGTACACTAAGGCGACGTGGTTCCCCCAATTTCGTTCTTCTATGTTGAAGCGTTCGTTTCCAGTAACAGTTTGAATTTTTAGGTTTCACTCTGTTTTCTCCTATATTGATAGATGTATTTGGAACTCTGAATCCAACAAGGTTTGTGCTAGGTTCTTGAAACTTGACACAATAAAGTAGTTTCACGTTCTATCTCTATGTTTTGTTTCCTCTTGATGTAGCCCTAACAGTGACTGGCGAGAAACACTTTCATGGAAAGGGGTTGCCAGGCTTCCCAAATATACGAATCTCCAGAAATCTCAGCAAATATTTTTTCACCCAAACAGGATGATACTTTCAGGTAATGATCAGTACACTAAGGCGACTTGGTTCCCCAAATTTCGTTCTTCTATGTTGAAGCGTTCGTTTCCAATAAGAGTTTGAATTTTTAGGTTTCACTCTGTTTTCTCCTATATTGATAGATGTATTTGGAACTCTAAATCCAACACGGTTTGTGCTAGCTTCTTGAAACTTGACACAATAAAGTAGTTTCACGTTCTATCTCTATATTTTGTTTCCTCTTGATGTAGCCCTAAGCAGTGACTGGCGAGAAACACTTTCATGGAAAGGGGTTGCCAGGCTTCCCAAAATTACGAATCTCCAGAAATCTCAGCAAATATTTTCTCACCCAAACAGGATGATACTTTCAGGTAATGATCAGTACACTAAGGCGACTTGGTTCCCCAAATTTCGTTCTTCTATGTTGAAGCGTTCGTTTCCAGTAACAGTTTGAATTTTTAGGTTTCACTCTGTTTTCTCCTATATTGATAGATGTATTTGGAACTCTAAATCCAACACGGTTTGTGCTAGCTTCTTGAAACTTGACACAATAACGTAGTTTCACGTTCTATCTCTATGTTTTGTTTCCTCTTGATGTAGCCCTAAGCATTGACTGTCGAGAAACACTTTCATGGAAAGGGGTGGCTTCCCAAAATTACGAATCTCCAGAAATCGCAGCAAATATTTTTTCACCCAAACTGGATGATACTTTCAGGTAATGATCAGTACACTAAGGCGACTTGGTTCCCCAAATTTCGTTCTTCTATGTTGAAGCGTTCGTTTCCAGTAACAGTTTGAATTTTTAGGTTTCACTCTGTTTTCTTCTATATTGATAGAGGTATTTGGAACTCTAAATCCAACACGGTTTTTGCTAGCTTCTTGAAACTTGACACAATAAAGTAGTTTCACGTTCTATCTCTATGTTTTGTTTCCTCTTGATGTAGCCCTAACAGTGACTGGCGAGAAACACTTTCATGGAAAGGGGTTGCCAGGCTTCCCAAATATGCGAATCTCCAGAAATCTCAGAAATATTTTTTCACCCAAACAGGATGATACTTTCAGGTCATGATCAGTACACTAAGGCGACTTGGTTCCCCAAATTTCGTTCTTCTATGTTGAAGCGTTCGTTTCCAGTAACAGTTTGAATTTTTAGGTTTCACTCTGTTTTCTCCTATATTGATAGATGTATTTGGAACTCTAAATCCAACACGGTTTGTGCTAGCTTCTTGAAACTTGACACAATAAAGTAATTTCACGTTCTATCTCTATGTTTTGTTTCCTCTTGATGTAGCCCTAACAGTGACTGGCGAGAAACACTTTCATGGAAAGTGGTTGCCAGGCTTCCCAAATATACGAATCTCCAGAAATCTCAGGAAATATTTTTTCACCCAAACAGGATGATACTTTCAGGTAATGATCAGTACACTAAGGCGACTTGGTTCCCCAAATTTCGTTCTTCTATGTTGAAGCGTTCGTTTCCAGTAACAGTTTGAATTTTTAGGTTTCACTCTGTTTTCTCCTATATTGATAGATGTATTTGGAACTCTAAATCCAACACGGTTTGTGCTAGCTTCTTGAAACTTGACACAATAAAGTAGTTTCACGTTCTATCTCTATGTTTTGTTTCCTCTTGATGTAGCCCTAACAGTGACCGGCGAGAAACACTTTCATGTAAAGGGGTTGCCAGGCTTCCCAAATATACGAATCTCCAGAAATCTCAGGAAATATTTTTTCACCCAAACAGGATGATACTTTCAGGTAATGATCAGTACACTAAGGCGACTTGGTTCCCCAAATTTCGTTCTTCTATGTTGAAGCGTTCGTTTCCAGTAACAGTTTGAATTTTTAGGTTTCACTCTGTTTTCTCCTATATTGATAGATGTATTTGGAACTCTAAATCCAACACGGTTTGTGCTAGCTTCTGGAAACTTGACACAATAAAGCAGTTTCACGTTCTATTTCTATGTTTTGTTTCCTCTTGATGTAGCCCTAAACAGTGACTGGCAAAAAACACTTACATGGAAAGGGGTTGCCAGGCTTCCCAAAATTACGAATCTCCAGAAATCTCAGCAAATATTTTTTCACCCAAACTGGATGATACTTTCAGGTAATGATCAGTACACTAAGGCGACGTGGTTCCCCCAATTTCGTTCTTCTATGTTGAAGCGTTCGTTTCCAGTAACAGTTTGAATTTTTAGGTTTCACTCTGTTTTCTCCTATATTGATAGATGTATTTGGAACTCTGAATCCAACAAGGTTTGTGCTAGGTTCTTGAAACTTGACACAATAAAGTAGTTTCACGTTCTATCTCTATGTTTTGTTTCCTCTTGATGTAGCCCTAACAGTGACTGGCGAGAAACACTTTCATGGAAAGGGGTTGCCAGGCTTCCCAAATATACGAATCTCCAGAAATCTCAGCAAATATTTTTTCACCCAAACAGGATGATACTTTCAGGTAATGATCAGTACACTAAGGCGACTTGGTTCCCCAAATTTCGTTCTTCTATGTTGAAGCGTTCGTTTCCAATAAGAGTTTGAATTTTTAGGTTTCACTCTGTTTTCTCCTATATTGATAGATGTATTTGGAACTCTAAATCCAACACGGTTTGTGCTAGCTTCTTGAAACTTGACACAATAAAGTAGTTTCACGTTCTATCTCTATATTTTGTTTCCTCTTGATGTAGCCCTAAGCAGTGACTGGCGAGAAACACTTTCATGGAAAGGGGTTGCCAGGCTTCCCAAAATTACGAATCTCCAGAAATCTCAGCAAATATTTTCTCACCCAAACAGGATGATACTTTCAGGTAATGATCAGTACACTAAGGCGACTTGGTTCCCCAAATTTCGTTCTTCTATGTTGAAGCGTTCGTTTCCAGTAACAGTTTGAATTTTTAGGTTTCACTCTGTTTTCTCCTATATTGATAGATGTATTTGGAACTCTAAATCCAACACGGTTTGTGCTAGCTTCTTGAAACTTGACACAATAACGTAGTTTCACGTTCTATCTCTATGTTTTGTTTCCTCTTGATGTAGCCCTAAGCATTGACTGTCGAGAAACACTTTCATGGAAAGGGGTGGCTTCCCAAAATTACGAATCTCCAGAAATCGCAGCAAATATTTTTTCACCCAAACTGGATGATACTTTCAGGTAATGATCAGTACACTAAGGCGACTTGGTTCCCCAAATTTCGTTCTTCTATGTTGAAGCGTTCGTTTCCAGTAACAGTTTGAATTTTTAGGTTTCACTCTGTTTTCTTCTATATTGATAGAGGTATTTGGAACTCTAAATCCAACACGGTTTTTGCTAGCTTCTTGAAACTTGACACAATAAAGTAGTTTCACGTTCTATCTCTATGTTTTGTTTCCTCTTGATGTAGCCCTAACAGTGACTGGCGAGAAACACTTTCATGGAAAGGGGTTGCCAGGCTTCCCAAATATGCGAATCTCCAGAAATCTCAGAAATATTTTTTCACCCAAACAGGATGATACTTTCAGGTCATGATCAGTACACTAAGGCGACTTGGTTCCCCAAATTTCGTTCTTCTATGTTGAAGCGTTCGTTTCCAGTAACAGTTTGAATTTTTAGGTTTCACTCTGTTTTCTCCTATATTGATAGATGTATTTGGAACTCTAAATCCAACACGGTTTGTGCTAGCTTCTTGAAACTTGACACAATAAAGTAATTTCACGTTCTATCTCTATGTTTTGTTTCCTCTTGATGTAGCCCTAACAGTGACTGGCGAGAAACACTTTCATGGAAAGTGGTTGCCAGGCTTCCCAAATATACGAATCTCCAGAAATCTCAGGAAATATTTTTTCACCCAAACAGGATGATACTTTCAGGTAATGATCAGTACACTAAGGCGACTTGGTTCCCCAAATTTCGTTCTTCTATGTTGAAGCGTTCGTTTCCAGTAACAGTTTGAATTTTTAGGTTTCACTCTGTTTTCTCCTATATTGATAGATGTATTTGGAACTCTAAATCCAACACGGTTTGTGCTAGCTTCTTGAAACTTGACACAATAAAGTAGTTTCACGTTCTATCTCTATGTTTTGTTTCCTCTTGATGTAGCCCTAACAGTGACCGGCGAGAAACACTTTCATGTAAAGGGGTTGCCAGGCTTCCCAAATATACGAATCTCCAGAAATCTCAGGAAATATTTTTTCACCCAAACAGGATGATACTTTCAGGTAATGATCAGTACACTAAGGCGACTTGGTTCCCCAAATTTCGTTCTTCTATGTTGAAGCGTTCGTTTCCAGTAACAGTTTGAATTTTTAGGTTTCACTCTGTTTTCTCCTATATTGATAGATGTATTTGGAACTCTAAATCCAACACGGTTTGTGCTAGCTTCTTGAAACTTGACACAATAACGTAGTTTCAGGTTCTATCTCTATGTTTTGTTTCCTCTTGATGTAGCCCTAAGCATTGACTGTCGAGAAACACTTTCATGGAAAGGGGTGGCTTCCCAAAATTACGAATCTCCAGAAATCGCAGCAAATATTTTTTCACCCAAACTGGATGATACTTTCAGGTAATGATCAGTACACTAAGGCGACTTGGTTCCCCAAATTTCGTTCTTCTATGTTGAAGCGTTCGTTTCCAGTAACAGTTTGAATTTTTAGGTTTCACTCTGTTTTCTTCTATATTGATAGAGGTATTTGGAACTCTAAATCCAACACGGTTTTTGCTAGCTTCTTGAAACTTGACACAATAAAGTAGTTTCACGTTCTATCTCTATGTTTTGTTTCCTCTTGATGTAGCCCTAACAGTGACTGGCGAGAAACACTTTCATGGAAAGGGGTTGCCAGGCTTCCCAAATATGCGAATCTCCAGAAATCTCAGAAATATTTTTTCACCCAAACAGGATGATACTTTCAGGTAATGATCAGTACACTAAGGCGACTTGGTTCCCCAAATTTCGTTCTTCTATGTTGAAGCGTTCGTTTCCAGTAACAGTTTGAATTTTTAGGTTTCACTCTGTTTTCTCCTATATTGATAGATGTATTTGGAACTCTAAATCCAACACGGTTTGTGCTAGCTTCTTGAAACTTGACACAATAAAGTAGTTTCACGTTCTATCTCTATGTTTTGTTTCCTCTTGATGTAGCCCTAACAGTGACCGGCGAGAAACACTTTCATGTAAAGGGGTTGCCAGGCTTCCCAAATATACGAATCTCCAGAAATCTCAGGAAATATTTTTTCACCCAAACAGGATGATACTTTCAGGTAATGATCAGTACACTAAGGCGACTTGGTTCCCCAAATTTCGTTCTTCTATGTTGAAGCGTTCGTTTCCAGTAACAGTTTGAATTTTTAGGTTTCACTCTGTTTTCTCCTATATTGATAGATGTATTTGGAACTCTAAATCCAACACGGTTTGTGCTAGCTTCTTGAAACTTGACACAATAACGTAGTTTCAGGTTCTATCTCTATGTTTTGTTTCCTCTTGATGTAGCCCTAAGCATTGACTGTCGAGAAACACTTTCATGGAAAGGGGTGGCTTCCCAAAATTACGAATCTCCAGAAATCGCAGCAAATATTTTTTCACCCAAACTGGATGATACTTTCAGGTAATGATCAGTACACTAAGGCGACTTGGTTCCCCAAATTTCGTTCTTCTATGTTGAAGCGTTCGTTTCCAGTAACAGTTTGAATTTTTAGGTTTCACTCTGTTTTCTTCTATATTGATAGAGGTATTTGGAACTCTAAATCCAACACGGTTTTTGCTAGCTTCTTGAAACTTGACACAATAAAGTAGTTTCACGTTCTATCTCTATGTTTTGTTTCCTCTTGATGTAGCCCTAACAGTGACTGGCGAGAAACACTTTCATGGAAAGGGGTTGCCAGGCTTCCCAAATATGCGAATCTCCAGAAATCTCAGAAATATTTTTTCACCCAAACAGGATGATACTTTCAGGTAATGATCAGTACACTAAGGCGACTTGGTTCCCCAAATTTCGTTCTTCTATGTTGAAGCGTTCGTTTCCAGTAACAGTTTGAATTTTTAGGTTTCACTCTGTTTTCTCCTATATTGATAGATGTATTTGGAACTCTAAATCCAACACGGTTTGTGCTAGCTTCTTGAAACTTGACACAATAAAGTAGTTTCACATTCTATCTCTATGTTTTGTTTCCTCTTGATGTAGCCCTAACAGTGACCGGCGAGAAACACTTTCATGTAAAGGGGTTGCCAGGCTTCCCAAATATACGAATCTCCAGAAATCTCAGGAAATATTTTTTCACCCAAACAGGATGATACTTTCAGGTAATGATCAGTACACTAAGGCGACTTGGTTCCCCAAATTTCGTTCTTCTATGTTGAAGCGTTCGTTTCCAGTAACAGTTTGAATTTTTAGGTTTCACTCTGTTTTCTCCTATATTGATAGATGTATTTGGAACTCTAAATCCAACACGGTTTGTGCTAGCTTCTTGAAACTTGACACAATAAAGTAATTTCACGTTCTATCTCTATGTTTTGTTTCCTCTTGATGTAGCCCTAAGCAGTGACTGGCGATAAACACTTTCATGGAAAGGGGTGGCTTCCCAAAATTACGAATCTCCAGAAATCTCAGGAAATGTTTTTTCACCCAAACTGGATGATACTTTCAGGTAATGATCAGTACACTAAGGCGACTTGGTTCCCCAAATTTCGTTCTTCTATGTTGAAGCGTTCGTTTCCAATAACAGTTTGAATTTTTAGGTTTCACTCTGTTTTCTCCTATATTGATAGATGTATTTGGAACTCTAAATCCAACACGGTTTGTGCTAGCTTCTTGAAACTTGACACAATAAAGTAGTTTCACGTTCTATCTCTATATTTTGTTTCCTCTTGATGTAGCCCTAAGCAGTGACTGGCGAGAAACACTTTCATGGAAAGGGGTTGCCAGGCTTCCCAAAATTATGAATCTCCAGAAATCTCAGCAAATATTTTCTCACCCAAACAGGATGATACTTTCAGGTAATGATCAGTACACTAAGGCGACTTGGTTCCCCAAATTTCGTTCTTCTATGTTGAAGCGTTCGTTTCCAGTAACAGTTTGAATTTTTAGGTTTCACTCTGTTTTCTCCTATATTGATAGATGTATTTGGAACTCTAAATCCAACACGGTTTGTGCTAGCTTCTTGAAACTTGACACAATAACGTAGTTTCACGTTCTATCTCTATGTTTTGTTTCCTCTTGATGTAGCCCTAAGCATTGACTGTCGAGAAACACTTTCATGGAAAGGGGTGGCTTCCCAAAATTACGAATCTCCAGAAATCGCAGCAAATATTTTTTCACCCAAACTGGATGATACTTTCAGGTAATGATCAGTACACTAAGGCGACTTGGTTCCCCAAATTTCGTTCTTCTATGTTGAAGCGTTCGTTTCCAGTAACAGTTTGAATTTTTAGGTTTCACTCTGTTTTCTTCTATATTGATAGAGGTATTTGGAACTCTAAATCCAACACGGTTTTTGCTAGCTTCTTGAAACTTGACACAATAAAGTAGTTTCACGTTCTATCTCTATGTTTTGTTTCCTCTTGATGTAGCCCTAACAGTGACTGGCGAGAAACACTTTCATGGAAAGGGGTTGCCAGGCTTCCCAAATATGCGAATCTCCAGAAATCTCAGAAATATTTTTTCACCCAAACAGGATGATACTTTCAGGTAATGATCAGTACACTAAGGCGACTTGGTTCCCCAAATTTCGTTCTTCTATGTTGAAGCGTTCGTTTCCAGTAACAGTTTGAATTTTTAGGTTTCACTCTGTTTTCTCCTATATTGATAGATGTATTTGGAACTCTAAATCCAACACGGTTTGTGCTAGCTTCTTGAAACTTGACACAATAAAGTAGTTTCACGTTCTATCTCTATGTTTTGTTTCCTCTTGATGTAGCCCTAACAGTGACCGGCGAGAAACACTTTCATGTAAAGGGGTTGCCAGGCTTCCCAAATATACGAATCTCCAGAAATCTCAGGAAATATTTTTTCACCCAAACAGGATGATACTTTCAGGTAATGATCAGTACACTAAGGCGACTTGGTTCCCCAAATTTCGTTCTTCTATGTTGAAGCGTTCGTTTCCAGTAACAGTTTGAATTTTTAGGTTTCACTCTGTTTTCTCCTATATTGATAGATGTATTTGGAACTCTAAATCCAACACGGTTTGTGCTAGCTTCTTGAAACTTGACACAATAAAGTAATTTCACGTTCTATCTCTATGTTTTGTTTCCTCTTGATGTAGCCCTAAGCAGTGACTGGCGATAAACACTTTCATGGAAAGGGGTGGCTTCCCAAAATTACGAATCTCCAGAAATCTCAGGAAATGTTTTTTCACCCAAACTGGATGATACTTTCAGGTAATGATCAGTACACTAAGGCGACTTGGTTCCCCAAATTTCGTTCTTCTATGTTGAAGCGTTCGTTTCCAGTAACAGTTTGAATTTTTTGGTTTCACTCTGTTTTCTCCTATATTGATAGATGTATTTGGAACTCTGAATCCAACAAGGTTTGTGCTAGCTTCTTGAAACTTGACACAATAAAGTAGTTTCACGTTCTATCTCTATGTTTTGTTTCCTCTTGATGTAGCCCTAACAGTGACTGGCGAGAAACACTTTCATGGAGAGGGGTGGCTTCTCAAAATTACGAATCTCCAGAAATCTCAGCAAATATTTTTTCACCCAAACTGGATTATACTTTCAGGTAATGATCAGTACACTAAGGCGACTTGGTTCCCCAAATTTCGTTCTTCTATGTTGAAGCGTTCGTTTCCAGTAACAGTTTGAATTTTTAGGTTTCACTCTGTTTTCTCCTATATTGATAGATGTATTTGGAACTCTAAATCCAACACGGTTTGTGCTACCTTCTTGAAACTTGACACAATAAAGTAGTTTCACATTCTATCTCTATGTTTTGTTTCCTCTTGATGTAGCCCTAACAGTGACTGGCGAGAAACACTTTCATGGAAAGGGGTTGCCAGGCTTCCCAAATATACGAATCTCCAGAAATCACAGCAAATATTTTTCACCCAAACAGGATGATACTTTCAGGTAATGATCAGTACACTAAGGCGACGTGGTTCCCCCAATTTCGTTCTTCTATGTTGAAGCGTTCGTTTCCAGTAACAGTTTGAATTTTTAGGTTTCACTCTGTTTTCTCCTATATTGATAGATGTATTTGGAACTCTGAATCCAACAAGGTTTGTGCTAGGTTCTTGAAACTTGACACAATAAAGTAGTTTCACGTTCTATCTCTATGTTTTGTTTCCTCTTGATGTAGCCCTAACAGTGACTGGCGAGAAACACTTTCATGGAAAGGGGTTGCCAGGCTTCCCAAATATGCGAATCTCCAGAAATCTCAGAAATATTTTTTCACCCAAACAGGATGATACTTTCAGGTAATGATCAGTACACTAAGGCGACTTGGTTCCCCAAATTTCGTTCTTCTATGTTGAAGCGTTCGTTTCCAGTAACAGTTTGAATTTTTAGGTTTCACTCTGTTTTCTCCTATATTGATAGATGTATTTGGAACTCTAAATCCAACACGGTTTGTGCTAGCTTCTTGAAACTTGACACAATAAAGTAGTTTCACGTTCTATCTCTATGTTTTGTTTCCTCTTGATGTAGCCCTAACAGTGACCGGCGAGAAACACTTTCATGTAAAGGGGTTGCCAGGCTTCCCAAATATACGAATCTCCAGAAATCTCAGAAAATATTTTTTCACCCAAACAGGATGATACTTTCAGGTAATGATCAGTACACTAAGGCGACTTGGTTCCCCAAATTTCGTTCTTCTATGTTGAAGCGTTCGTTTCCAGTAACAGTTTGAATTTTTAGGTTTCACTCTGTTTTCTCCTATATTGATAGATGTATTTGGAACTCTAAATCCAACACGGTTTGTGCTAGCTTCTTGAAACTTGACACAATAAAGTAATTTCACGTTCTATCTCTATGTTTTGTTTCCTCTTGATGTAGCCCTAAGCAGTGACTGGCGATAAACACTTTCATGGAAAGGGGTGGCTTCCCAAAATTACGAATCTCCAGAAATCTCAGGAAATGTTTTTTCACCCAAACTGGATGATACTTTCAGGTAATGATCAGTACACTAAGGCGACTTGGTTCCCCAAATTTCGTTCTTCTATGTTGAAGCGTTCGTTTCCAATAACAGTTTGAATTTTTAGGTTTCACTCTGTTTTCTCCTATATTGATAGATGTATTTGGAACTCTAAATCCAACACGGTTTGTGCTAGCTTCTTGAAACTTGACACAATAAAGTAGTTTCACGTTCTATCTCTATATTTTGTTTCCTCTTGATGTAGCCCTAAGCAGTGACTGGCGAGAAACACTTTCATGGAAAGGGGTTGCCAGGCTTCCCAAAATTATGAATCTCCAGAAATCTCAGCAAATATTTTCTCACCCAAACAGGATGATACTTTCAGGTAATGATCAGTACACTAAGGCGACTTGGTTCCCCAAATTTCGTTCTTCTATGTTGAAGCGTTCGTTTCCAGTAACAGTTTGAATTTTTAGGTTTCACTCTGTTTTCTCCTATATTGATAGATGTATTTGGAACTCTAAATCCAACACGGTTTGTGCTAGCTTCTTGAAACTTGACACAATAACGTAGTTTCACGTTCTATCTCTATGTTTTGTTTCCTCTTGATGTAGCCCTAAGCATTGACTGTCGAGAAACACTTTCATGGAAAGGGGTGGCTTCCCAAAATTACGAATCTCCAGAAATCGCAGCAAATATTTTTTCACCCAAACTGGATGATACTTTCAGGTAATGATCAGTACACTAAGGCGACTTGGTTCCCCAAATTTCGTTCTTCTATGTTGAAGCGTTCGTTTCCAGTAACAGTTTGAATTTTTAGGTTTCACTCTGTTTTCTTCTATATTGATAGAGGTATTTGGAACTCTAAATCCAACACGGTTTTTGCTAGCTTCTTGAAACTTGACACAATAAAGTAGTTTCACGTTCTATCTCTATGTTTTGTTTCCTCTTGATGTAGCCCTAACAGTGACTGGCGAGAAACACTTTCATGGAAAGGGGTTGCCAGGCTTCCCAAATATGCGAATCTCCAGAAATCTCAGAAATATTTTTTCACCCAAACAGGATGATACTTTCAGGTAATGATCAGTACACTAAGGCGACTTGGTTCCCCAAATTTCGTTCTTCTATGTTGAAGCGTTCGTTTCCAGTAACAGTTTGAATTTTTAGGTTTCACTCTGTTTTCTCCTATATTGATAGATGTATTTGGAACTCTAAATCCAACACGGTTTGTGCTAGCTTCTTGAAACTTGACACAATAAAGTAGTTTCACGTTCTATCTCTATGTTTTGTTTCCTCTTGATGTAGCCCTAACAGTGACCGGCGAGAAACACTTTCATGTAAAGGGGTTGCCAGGCTTCCCAAATATACGAATCTCCAGAAATCTCAGGAAATATTTTTTCACCCAAACAGGATGATACTTTCAGGTAATGATCAGTACACTAAGGCGACTTGGTTCCCCAAATTTCGTTCTTCTATGTTGAAGCGTTCGTTTCCAGTAACAGTTTGAATTTTTAGGTTTCACTCTGTTTTCTCCTATATTGATAGATGTATTTGGAACTCTAAATCCAACACGGTTTGTGCTAGCTTCTTGAAACTTGACACAATAAAGTAATTTCACGTTCTATCTCTATGTTTTGTTTCCTCTTGATGTAGCCCTAAGCAGTGACTGGCGATAAACACTTTCATGGAAAGGGGTGGCTTCCCAAAATTACGAATCTCCAGAAATCTCAGGAAATGTTTTTTCACCCAAACTGGATGATACTTTCAGGTAATGATCAGTACACTAAGGCGACTTGGTTCCCCAAATTTCGTTCTTCTATGTTGAAGCGTTCGTTTCCAGTAACAGTTTGAATTTTTTGGTTTCACTCTGTTTTCTCCTATATTGATAGATGTATTTGGAACTCTAAATCCAACAAGGTTTGTGCTAGCTTCTTGAAACTTGACACAATAAAGTAGTTTCACGTTCTATCTCTATGTTTTGTTTCCTCTTGATGTAGCCCTAACAGTGACTGGCGAGAAACACTTTCATGGAGAGGGGTGGCTTCTCAAAATTACGAATCTCCAGAAATCTCAGCAAATATTTTTTCACCCAAACTGGATTATACTTTCAGGTAATGATCAGTACACTAAGGCGACTTGGTTCCCCAAATTTCGTTCTTCTATGTTGAAGCGTTCGTTTCCAGTAACAGTTTGAATTTTTAGGTTTCACTCTGTTTTCTCCTATATTGATAGATGTATTTGGAACTCTAAATCCAACACGGTTTGTGCTACCTTCTTGAAACTTGACACAATAAAGTAGTTTCACGTTCTATCTCTATGTTTTGTTTCCTCTTGATGTAGCCCTAACAGTGACTGGCGAGAAACACTTTCATGGAAAGGGGTTGCCAGGCTTCCCAAAATTACGAATCTCCAGAAATCTCAGCAAATATTTTCTCACCCAAACAGGATGATACTTTCAGGTAATGATCAGTACACTAAGGTGACTTGGTTCCCCAAATTTCGTTCTTCTATGTTGAAGCGTTCGTTTCCAGTAACAGTTTGAATTTTTAGGTTTCACTCTGTTTTCTCCTATATTGATAGATGTATTTGGAACTCTAAATCCAACACGGTTTGTGCTAGCTTCTTGAAACTTGACACAATAACGTAGTTTCACGTTCTATCTCTATGTTTTGTTTCCTCTTGATGTAGCCCTAAGCATTGACTGTCGAGAAACACTTTCATGGAAAGGGGTGGCTTCCCAAAATTACGAATCTCCAGAAATCGCAGCAAATATTTTTTCACCCAAACTGGATGATACTTTCAGGTAATGATCAGTACACTAAGGCGACTTGGTTCCCCAAATTTCGTTCTTCTATGTTGAAGCGTTCGTTTCCAGTAACAGTTTGAATTTTTAGGTTTCACTCTGTTTTCTTCTATATTGATAGAGGTATTTGGAACTCTAAATCCAACACGGTTTTTGCTAGCTTCTTGAAACTTGACACAATAAAGTAATTTCACGTTCTATCTCTATGTTTTGTTTCCTCTTGATGTAGCCCTAACAGTGACTGGCGAGAAACACTTTCATGGAAAGTGGTTGCCAGGCTTCCCAAATATACGAATCTCCAGAAATCTCAGGAAATATTTTTTCACCCAAACAGGATGATACTTTCAGGTAATGATCAGTACACTAAGGCGACTTGGTTCCCCAAATTTCGTTCTTCTATGTTGAAGCGTTCGTTTCCAGTAACAGTTTGAATTTTTAGGTTTCACTCTGTTTTCTTCTATATTGATAGATGTATTTGGAACTCTAAATCCAACACGGTTTGTGCTAGCTTCTTGAAACTTGACACAATAAAGTAGTTTCACGTTCTATCTCTATGTTTTGTTTCCTCTTGATGTAGCCCTAACAGTGACTGGCGAGAAACACTTTCATTGAAAGGGGTTGCCAGGCTTCCCAAATATACGAATCTCCAGAAATCACAGCAAATATTTTTCACCCAAACAGGATGATACTTTCAGGTAATGATCAGTACACTAAGGCGACTTGGTTCCCCAAATTTGGTTTTTCTATGTTGAAGCGTTCGTTTCCAGTAACAGTTTGAATTTTTAGGTTTCACTCTGTTTTCTCCTATATTGATAGATGTATTTGGAACTCTAAATCCAACACGGTTTGTGCTAGCTTCTGGAAACTTGACACAATAAAGCAGTTTCACGTTCTATTTCTATGTTTTGTTTCCTCTTGATGTAGCCCTAAACAGTGACTGGCAAAAAACACTTACATGGAAAGGGGTTGCCAGGCTTCCCAAAATTACGAATCTCCAGAAATCTCAGCAAATATTTTTTCACCCAAACTGGATGATACTTTCAGGTAATGATCAGTACATTAAGGCGACGTGGTTCCCCCAATTTCGTTCTTCTATGTTGAAGCGTTCGTTTCCAGTAACAGTTTGAATTTTTAGGTTTCACTCTGTTTTCTCCTATATTGATAGATGTATTTGGAACTCTGAATCCAACAAGGTTTGTGCTAGGTTCTTGAAACTTGACACAATAAAGTAGTTTCACGTTCTATCTCTATGTTTTGTTTCCTCTTGATGTAGCCCTAACAGTGACTGGCGAGAAACACTTTCATGGAAAGGGGTTGCCAGGCTTCCCAAATATACGAATCTCCAGAAATCTCAGCAAATATTTTTTCACCCAAACAGGATGATACTTTCAGGTAATGATCAGTACACTAAGGCGACTTGGTTCCCCAAATTTCGTTCTTCTATGTTGAAGCGTTCGTTTCCAATAAGAGTTTGAATTTTTAGGTTTCACTCTGTTTTCTCCTATATTGATAGATGTATTTGGAACTCTAAATCCAACACGGTTTGTGCTAGCTTCTTGAAACTTGACACAATAAAGTAGTTTCACGTTCTATCTCTATATTTTGTTTCCTCTTGATGTAGCCCTAAGCAGTGACTGGCGAGAAACACTTTCATGGAAAGGGGTTGCCAGGCTTCCCAAAATTACGAATCTCCAGAAATCTCAGCAAATATTTTCTCACCCAAACAGGATGATACTTTCAGGTAATGATCAGTACACTAAGGCGACTTGGTTCCCCAAATTTCGTTCTTCTATGTTGAAGCGTTCGTTTCCAGTAACAGTTTGAATTTTTAGGTTTCACTCTGTTTTCTCCTATATTGATAGATGTATTTGGAACTCTAAATCCAACACGGTTTGTGCTAGCTTCTTGAAACTTGACACAATAAAGTAGTTTCACGTTCTATCTCTATGTTTTGTTTCCTCTTGATGTAGCCCTAACAGTGACCGGCGAGAAACACTTTCATGTAAAGGGGTTGCCAGGCTTCCCAAATATACGAATCTCCAGAAATCTCAGGAAATATTTTTTCACCCAAACAGGATGATACTTTCAGGTAATGATCAGTACACTAAGGCGACTTGGTTCCCCAAATTTCGTTCTTCTATGTTGAAGCGTTCGTTTCCAGTAACAGTTTGAATTTTTAGGTTTCACTCTGTTTTCTTCTATATTGATAGAGGTATTTGGAACTCTAAATCCAACACGGTTTTTGCTAGCTTCTTGAAACTTGACACAATAAAGTAATTTCACGTTCTATCTCTATGTTTTGTTTCCTCTTGATGTAGCCCTAACAGTGACTGGCGAGAAACACTTTCATGGAAAGTGGTTGCCAGGCTTCCCAAATATACGAATCTCCAGAAATCTCAGGAAATATTTTTTCACCCAAACAGGATGATACTTTCAGGTAATGATCAGTACACTAAGGCGACTTGGTTCCCCAAATTTCGTTCTTCTATGTTGAAGCGTTCGTTTCCAGTAACAGTTTGAATTTTTAGGTTTCACTCTGTTTTCTTCTATATTGATAGATGTATTTGGAACTCTAAATCCAACACGGTTTGTGCTAGCTTCTTGAAACTTGACACAATAAAGTAGTTTCACGTTCTATCTCTATGTTTTGTTTCCTCTTGATGTAGCCCTAACAGTGACTGGCGAGAAACACTTTCATGGAAAGGGGTTGCCAGGCTTCCCAAATATGCGAATCTCCAGAAATCTCAGAAATATTTTTTCACCCAAACAGGATGATACTTTCAGGTAATGATCAGTACACTAAGGCGACTTGGTTCCCCAAATTTCGTTCTTCTATGTTGAAGCGTTCGTTTCCAGTAACAGTTTGAATTTTTAGGTTTCACTCTGTTTTCTCCTATATTGATAGATGTATTTGGAACTCTAAATCCAACACGGTTTGTGCTAGCTTCTTGAAACTTGACACAATAAAGTAGTTTCACGTTCTATCTCTATGTTTTGTTTCCTCTTGATGTAGCCCTAACAGTGACCGGCGAGAAACACTTTCATGTAAAGGGGTTGCCAGGCTTCCCAAATATACGAATCTCCAGAAATCTCAGGAAATATTTTTTCACCCAAACAGGATGATACTTTCAGGTAATGATCAGTACACTAAGGCGACTTGGTTCCCCAAATTTCGTTCTTCTATGTTGAAGCGTTCGTTTCCAGTAACAGTTTGAATTTTTAGGTTTCACTCTGTTTTCTCCTATATTGATAGATGTATTTGGAACTCTAAATCCAACACGGTTTGTGCTAGCTTCTTGAAACTTGACACAATAAAGTAATTTCACGTTCTATCTCTATGTTTTGTTTCCTCTTGATGTAGCCCTAAGCAGTGACTGTCGAGAAACACTTTCATGGAAAGGGGTGGCTTCCCAAAATTACGAATCTCCAGAAATCTCAGGAAATGTTTTTTCACCCAAACTGGATGATACTTTCAGGTAATGATCACTACACTAACGCGACTTGGTTCCCCAAATTTCGTTCTTCTATGTTGAAGCGTTCGTTTCCAGTAACAGTTTGAATTTTTAGGTTTCACTCTGTTTTCTCCTATATTGATAGATGTATTTGGAACTCTAAATCCAACACGGTTTGTGCTAGCTTCTTGAAACTTGACACAATAAAGTAGTTTCACGTTCTATCTCTATGTTTTGTTTCCTCTTGATGTAGCCCTAACAGTGACTGGCGAGAAACACTTTCATGGAAAGGGGTTGCCAGGCTTCCCAAATATACGAATCTCCAGAAATCTCAGGAAATATTTTTTCACCCAAACAGGATGATACTTTCAGGTAATGATCAGTACACTAAGGCGACTTGGTTCCCCAAATTTCGTTCTTCTATGTTGAAGCGTTCGTTTCCAGTAACAGTTTGAATTTTTAGGTTTCACTCTGTTTTCTCCTATATTGATAGATGTATTTGGAACTCTGAATCCAACAAGGTTTGTGCTAGGTTCTTGAAACTTGACACAATAAAGTAGTTTCACGTTCTATCTCTATGTTTTGTTTCCTCTTGATGTAGCCCTAAGCAGTGACTGGCGATAAACACTTTCATGGAGAGGGGTGGCTTCCCAAAATTACGAATCTCCAGAAATCTAAGCAAATATTTTTTCACCCAAACTGGATGATACTTTCAGGTAATGATCAGTACACTAAGGCGACTTGGTTCCCCAAATTTCGTTCTTCTATGTTGAAGCGTTCGTTTCCAGTAACAGTTTGAATTTTTAGGTTTCACTCTGTTTTCTTCTATATTGATAGAGGTATTTGGAACTCTAAATCCAACACGGTTTTTGCTAGCTTCTTGAAACTTGACACAATAAAGTAGTTTCACGTTCTATCTCTATGTTTTGTTTCCTCTTGATGTAGCCCTAACAGTGACTGGCGAGAAACACTTTCATGGAAAGGGGTTGCCAGGCTTCCCAAATATGCGAATCTCCAGAAATCTCAGAAATATTTTTTCACCCAAACAGGATGATACTTTCAGGTAATGATCAGTACACTAAGGCGACTTGGTTCCCCAAATTTCGTTCTTCTATGTTGAAGCGTTCGTTTCCACGAACAGTTTGAATTTTTAGGTTTCACTCTGTTTTCTCCTATATTGATAGATGTATTTGGAACTCTAAATCCAACACGGTTTGTGCTAGCTTCTTGAAACTTGACACAATAAAGTAGTTTCACGTTCTATCTCTATGTTTTGTTTCCTCTTGATGTAGCCCTAACAGTGACCGGCGAGAAACACTTTCATGTGAAGGGGTTGCCAGGCTTCCCAAATATACGAATCTCCAGAAATCTCAGGAAATATTTTTTCACCCAAACAGGATGATACTTTCAGGTAATGATCAGTACACTAAGGCGACTTGGTTCCCCAAATTTCGTTCTTCTATGTTGAAGCGTTCGTTTCCAGTAACAGTTTGAATTTTTAGGTTTCACTCTGTTTTCTCCTATATTGATAGATGTATTTGGAACTCTAAATCCAACAGGGTTTGTGCTAGCTTCTTGAAACTTGACACAATAAAGTAATTTCACGTTCTATCTCTATGTTTTGTTTCCTCTTGATGTAGCCCTAAGCAGTGACTGGCGATAAACACTTTCATGGAAAGGGGTGGCTTCCCAAAAATTACGAATCTCCAGAAATCTCAGGAAATGTTTTTTCACCCAAACTGGATGATACTTTCAGGTAATGATCACTACACTAACGCGACTTGGTTCCCCAAATTTCGTTCTTCTATGTTGAAGCGTTCGTTTCCAGTAACAGTTTGAATTTTTAGGTTTCACTCTGTTTTCTCCTATATTGATAGATGTATTTGGAACTCTAAATCCAACACGGTTTGTGCTAGCTTCTTGAAACTTGACACAATAAAGTAGTTTCACGTTCTATCTCTATGTTTTGTTTCCTCTTGATGTAGCCCTAACAGTGACTGGCGAGAAACACTTTCATGGAAAGGGGTTGCCAGGCTTCCCAAATATACGAATCTCCAGAAATCTCAGCAAATATTTTTTCACCCAAACAGGATGATACTTTCAGGTAATGATCAGTACACTAAGGCGACTTGGTTCCCCAAATTTCGTTCTTCTATGTTGAAGCGTTCGTTTCCAGTAACAGTTTGAATTTTTAGGTTTCACTCTGTTTTCTCCTATATTGATAGATGTATTTGGAACTCTGAATCCAACAAGGTTTGTGCTAGGTTCTTGAAACTTGACACAATAAAGTAGTTTCACGTTCTATCTCTATGTTTTGTTTCCTCTTGATGTAGCCCTAAGCAGTGACTGGCGATAAACACTTTCATGGAGAGGGGTGGCTTCCCAAAATTACGAATCTCCAGAAATCTAAGCAAATATTTTTTCACCCAAACTGGATGATACTTTCAGGTAATGATCAGTACACTAAGGCGACTTGGTTCCCCAAATTTCGTTCTTCTATGTTGAAGCGTTCGTTTCCAGTAACAGTTTGAATTTTTAGGTTTCACTCTGTTTTCTTCTATATTGATAGAGGTATTTGGAACTCTAAATCCAACACGGTTTTTGCTAGCTTCTTGAAACTTGACACAATAAAGTAGTTTCACGTTCTATCTCTATGTTTTGTTTCCTCTTGATGTAGCCCTAACAGTGACTGGCGAGAAACACTTTCATGGAAAGGGGTTGCCAGGCTTCCCAAATATGCGAATCTCCAGAAATCTCAGAAATATTTTTTCACCCAAACAGGATGATACTTTCAGGTAATGATCAGTACACTAAGGCGACTTGGTTCCCCAAATTTCGTTCTTCTATGTTGAAGCGTTCGTTTCCAGTAACAGTTTGAATTTTTAGGTTTCACTCTGTTTTCTCCTATATTGATAGATGTATTTGGAACTCTAAATCCAACACGGTTTGTGCTAGCTTCTTGAAACTTGACACAATAAAGTAGTTTCAAGTTCTATCTCTATGTTTTGTTTCCTCTTGATGTAGCCCTAACAGTGACTGGCGAGAAACACTTTCATGGAAAGGGGTTGCCAGGCTTCCCAAATATACGAATCTCCAGAAATCTCAGGAAATATTTTTTCACCCAAACAGGATGATACTTTCAGGTAATGATCAGTACACTAAGGCGACTTGGTTCCCCAAATTTCGTTCTTCTATGTTGAAGCGTTCGTTTCCAATAACAGTTTGAATTTTTAGGTTTCACTCTGTTTTCTCCTATATTGATAGATGTATTTGGAACTCTAAATCCAACACGGTTTGTGCTAGCTTCTGGAAACTTGACACAATAAAGTAGTTTCACGTTCTATCTCTATATTTTGTTTCCTCTTGATGTAGCCCTAAGCAGTGACTGGCGAGAAACACTTTCATGGAAAGGGGTTGCCAGGCTTCCCAAAATTACGAATCTCCAGAAATCTCAGCAAATATTTTCTCACCCAAACAGGATGATACTTTCAGGTAATGATCAGTACACTAAGGCGACTTGGTTCCCCAAATTTCGTTCTTCTATGTTGAAGCGTTCGTTTCCAGTAACAGTTTGAATTTTTAGGTTTCACTCTGTTTTCTCCTATATTGATAGATGTATTTGGAACTCTAAATCCAACACGGTTTGTGCTAGCTTCTTGAAACTTGACACAATAAAGTAATTTCACGTTCTATCTCTATGTTTTGTTTCCTCTTGATGTAGCCCCAAGCAGTGACTGAGGAGAAACACTTTCATGGAAAGGGGTTGCCAAGCTTCCTAAAATTACAAATCTCCAGAAATCTCAGCAAATATTTTTTCACCCAAACTGGATGATACTTTCAGGTAATGATCAGTACACTAAGGCGACTTGGTTCCCCAAATTTCGTTCTTCTATGTTGAAGCGTTCGTTTCAAGTAACAGTTTGAATTTTTAGGTTTCACTCTGTTTTCTTCTATATTGATAGAGGTATTTGGAACTCTAAATCCAACACGGTTTTTGCTAGCTTCTTGAAACTTGACACAATAAAGTAGTTTCACGTTCTATCTCTATGTTTTGTTTCCTCTTGATGTAGCCCTAACAGTGACTGGCGAGAAACACTTTCATGGAAAGGGGTTGCCAGGCTTCCCAAATATGCAAATCTCCAGAAATCTCAGAAATATTTTTTCACCCAAACAGGATGATACTTTCAGGTAATGATCAGTACACTAAGGCGACTTGGTTCCCCAAATTTCGTTCTTCTATGTTGAAGCGTTCGTTTCCAGTAACAGTTTGAATTTTTAGGTTTCACTCTGTTTTCTCCTATATTGATACATGTATTTGGAACTCTAAATCCAACACGGTTTGTGCTAGCTTCTTGAAACTTGACACAATAAAGTAGTTTCACGTTCTATCTCTATGTTTTGTTTCCTCTTGATGTAGCCCTAACAGTGACTGGCGAGAAACACTTTCATGGAAAGGGGTTGCCAGGCTTCCCAAATATACGAATCTCCAGAAATCTCAGGAAATATTTTTTCACCCAAACAGGATGATACTTTCAGGTAATGATCAGTACACTAAGGCGACTTGGTTCCCCAAATTTCGTTCTTCTATGTTGAAGCGTTCGTTTCCAATAACAGTTTGAATTTTTAGGTTTCACTCTGTTTTCTCCTATATTGATAGATGTATTTGGAACTCTAAATCCAACACGGTTTGTGCTAGCTTCTTGAAACTTGACACAATAAAGTAATTTCACG
Source organism: Spermophilus citellus (assembly GCF_964194105.1). Taxonomy (NCBI): domain Eukaryota; kingdom Metazoa; phylum Chordata; class Mammalia; order Rodentia; family Sciuridae; genus Spermophilus; species Spermophilus citellus. The sequence continues at coordinate 14,953,595 of NC_138188.1, read as the reverse complement.
TTCTATCTCTATGTTTTGTTTCCTCTTGATGTAGCCCCAAGCAGTGACTGAGGAGAAACACTTTCATGGAAAGGGGTTGCCAAGCTTCCCAAAATTACGAATCTCCAGAAATCTCAGCAAATATTTTTTCACCCAAACAGGATGATACTTTCAGGTAATGATCAGTACACTAAGGCGACTTGGTTCCCCAAATTTCGTTCTTCTATGTTGAAGCGTTCGTTTCCAGTAACAGTTTGAATTTTTAGGTTTCACTCTGTTTTCTCCTATATTGATAGATGTATTTGGAAGTCTAAATCCAACACGGTTTGTGCTAGCTTCTTGAAACTTGACACAATAAAGTAGTTTCACGTTCTATCTCTATGTTTTGTTTCCTCTTGATGTAGCCCTAACAGTGACTGGCGAGAAACACTTTCATGGAAAGGGGTTGCCAGGCTTCCCAAATATACGAATCTCCAGAAATCTCAGAAATATTTTTTCACCCAAACAGGATGATACTTTCAGGTAATGATCAGTACACTAAGGCGACTTGGTTCCCCAAATTTCGTTCTTCTATGTTGAAGCGTTCGTTTCCAGTAACAGTTTGAATTTTTAGGTTTCACTCTGTTTTCTCCTATATTGATAGATGTATTTGGAACTCTGAATCCAACAAGGTTTGTGCTAGGTTCTTGAAACTTGACACAATAAAGTAGTTTCACGTTCTATCTCTATGTTTTGTTTCCTCTTGATGTAGCCCTAAGCAGTGACTGGCGATAAACACTTTCATGGAGAGGGGTGGCTTCCCAAAATTACGAATCTCCAGAAATCTCAGCAAATATTTTTTCACCCAAACTGGATGATACTTTCAGGTAATGATCAGTACACTAAGGCGACTTGGTTCCCCAAATTTCGTTCTTCTATGTTGAAGCGTTCGTTTCCAGTAACAGTTTGAATTTTTAGGTTTCACTCTGTTTTCTCCTATATTGATAGATGTATTTGGAACTCTAAATCCAACACGGTTTGTGCTAGCTTCTTGAAACTTGACACAATAAAGTAGTTTCACGTTCTATCTCTATGTTTTGTTTCCTCTTGATGTAGCCCTAACAGTGACTGGCGAGAAACACTTTCATGGAAAGGGGTTGCCAGGCTTCCCAAATATACGAATCTCCAGAAATCTCAGCAAATATTTTTTCACCCAAACAGGATGATACTTTCAGGTAATGATCAGTACACTAAGGCGACTTGGTTCCCCAAATTTCGTTCTTCTATGTTGAAGCGTTCGTTTCCAGTAACAGTTTGAATTTTTAGGTTTCACTCTGTTTTCTCCTATATTGATAGATGTATTTGGAACTCTGAATCCAACAAGGTTTGTGCTAGGTTCTTGAAACTTGACACAATAAAGTAGTTTCACGTTCTATCTCTATGTTTTGTTTCCTCTTGATGTAGCCCTAAGCAGTGACTGGCGATAAACACTTTCATGGAGAGGGGTGGCTTCCCAAAATTACGAATCTCCAGAAATCTCAGCAAATATTTTTTCACCCAAACTGGATGATACTTTCAGGTAATGATCAGTACACTAAGGCGACTTGGTTCCCCAAATTTCGTTCTTCTATGTTGAAGCGTTCGTTTCCAGTAACAGTTTGAATTTTTAGGTTTCACTCTGTTTTCTCCTATATTGATAGATGTATTTGGAACTCTAAATCCAACACGGTTTGTGCTAGCTTCTTGAAACTTGACACAATAAAGTAGTTTCACGTTCTATCTCTATATTTTGTTTCCTCTTGATGTAGCCCTAAGCAGTGACTGGCGAGAAACACTTTCATGGAAAGGGGTTGCCAGGCTTCCCAAAATTACGAATCTCCAGAAATCTCAGCAAATATTTTCTCACCCAAACAGGATGATACTTTCAGGTAATGATCAGTACACTAAGGCGACTTGGTTCCCCAAATTTCGTTCTTCTATGTTGAAGCGTTCGTTTCCAGTAACAGTTTGAATTTTTAGGTTTCACTCTGTTTTCTCCTATATTGATAGATGTATTTGGAACTCTAAATCCAACACGGTTTGTGCTAGCTTCTTGAAACTTGACACAATAAAGTAGTTTCACGTTCTATCTCTATGTTTTGTTTCCTCTTGATGTAGCCCTAACAGTGACTGGCGAGAAACACTTTCATGGAAAGGGGTTGCCAGGCTTCACAAATATACGAATCTCCAGAAATCTCAGGAAATATTTTTTCACCCAAACAGGATGATACTTTCAGGTAATGATAAGTACACTAAGGCGACTTGGTTCCCCAAATTTCGTTCTTCTATGTTGAAGCGTTCGCTTCCAATAACAGTTTGAATTTTTAGGTTTCACTCTGTTTTCTCCTATATTGATAGATGTATTTGGAACTCTAAATCCAACACGGTTTGTGCTAGCTTCTTGAAACTTGACACAATAAAGTAGTTTCACGTTCTATCTCTATGTTTTGTTTCCTCTTGATGTAGCCCTAACAGTGACTGGCGAGAAACACTTTCATGGAAAGGGGTTGCCAGGCTTCCCAAGTATACGAATCTCCAGAAATCTCAGCAAATATTTTTTCACCCAAACAGGATGATACTTTCAGGTAATGATCAGTACACTAAGGCGACTTGGTTCCCCAAATTTCGTTCTTCTATGTTGAAGCGTTCGTTTCCAGTAACAGTTTGAATTTTTAGGTTTCACTCTGTTTTCTCCTATATTGATAGATGTATTTGGAACTCTGAATCCAACAAGGTTTGTGCTAGGTTCTTGAAACTTGACACAATAAAGTAGTTTCACGTTCTATCTCTATGTTTTGTTTCCTCTTGATGTAGCCCTAAGCAGTGACTGGCGATAAACACTTTCATGGAGAGGGGTGGCTTCCCAAAATTACGAATCTCCAGAAATCTCAGCAAATATTTTTTCACCCAAACTGGATGATACTTTCAGGTAATGATCAGTACACTAAGGCGACTTGGTTCCCCAAATTTCGTTCTTCTATGTTGAAGCGTTCGTTTCCAGTAACAGTTTGAATTTTTAGGTTTCACTCTGTTTTCTCCTATATTGATAGATGTATTTGGAACTCTAAATCCAACACGGTTTGTGCTAGCTTCTTGAAACTTGACACAATAAAGTAGTTTCACGTTCTATCTCTATATTTTGTTTCCTCTTGATGTAGCCCTAAGCAGTGACTGGCGAGAAACACTTTCATGGAAAGGGGTTGCCAGGCTTCCCAAAATTACGAATCTCCAGAAATCTCAGCAAATATTTTCTCACCCAAACAGGATGATACTTTCAGGTAATGATCAGTACACTAAGGCGACTTGGTTCCCCAAATTTCGTTCTTCTATGTTGAAGCGTTCGTTTCCAGTAACAGTTTGAATTTTTAGGTTTCACTCTGTTTTCTCCTATATTGATAGATGTATTTGGAACTCTAAATCCAACACGGTTTGTGCTAGCTTCTTGAAACTTGACACAATAAAGTAGTTTCACGTTCTATCTCTATGTTTTGTTTCCTCTTGATGTAGCCCTAACAGTGACTGGCGAGAAACACTTTCATGGAAAGGGGTTGCCAGGCTTCACAAATATACGAATCTCCAGAAATCTCAGGAAATATTTTTTCACCCAAACAGGATGATACTTTCAGGTAATGATAAGTACACTAAGGCGACTTGGTTCCCCAAATTTCGTTCTTCTATGTTGAAGCGTTCGCTTCCAATAACAGTTTGAATTTTTAGGTTTCACTCTGTTTTCTCCTATATTGATAGATGTATTTGGAACTCTAAATCCAACACGGTTTGTGCTAGCTTCTTGAAACTTGACACAATAAAGTAGTTTCACGTTCTATCTCTATATTTTGTTTCCTCTTGATGTAGCCCTAAGCAGTGACTGGCGAGAAACACTTTCATGGAAAGGGGTTGCCAGGCTTCCCAAAATTACGAATCTCCAGAAATCTCAGCAAATATTTTCTCACCTAAACAGGATGATACTTTCAGGTAATGATCAGTACACTAAGGCGACTTGGTTCCCCAAATTTCGTTCTTCTATGTTGAAGCGTTCGTTTCCAGTAACAGTTTGAATTTTTAGGTTTCACTCTGTTTTCTCCTATATTGATAGATGTATTTGGAACTCTAAATCCAACACGGTTTGTGCTAGCTTCTTGAAACTTGACACAATAAAGTAGTTTCACGTTCTATCTCTATATTTTGTTTCCTCTTGATGTAGCCCTAAGCAGTGACTGGCGAGAAACACTTTCATGGAAAGGGGTTGCCAGGCTTCCCAAAATTACGAATCTCCAGAAATCTCAGCAAATATTTTCTCACCCAAACAGGATGATACTTTCAGGTAATGATCAGTACACTAAGGCGACTTGGTTCCCCAAATTTCGTTCTTCTATGTTGAAGCGTTCGTTTCCAGTAACAGTTTGAATTTTTAGGTTTCACTCTGTTTTCTCCTATATTGATAGATGTATTTGGAACTCAAATTCCAACACGGTTTGTGCTAGCTTCTTGAAACTTGACACAATAACGTAGTTTCACGTTCTATCTCTATGTTTTGTTTCCTCTTGATGTAGCCCTAAGCATTGACTGTCGAGAAACACTTTCATGGAAAGGGGTGGCTTCCCAAAATTACGAATCTCCAGAAATCGCAGCAAATATTTTTTCACCCAAACTGGATGATACTTTCAGGTAATGATCAGTACACTAAGGCGACTTGGTTCCCCAAATTTCGTTCTTCTATGTTGAAGCGTTCGTTTCCAGTAACAGTTTGAATTTTTAGGTTTCACTCTGTTTTCTTCTATATTGATAGAGGTATTTGGAACTCTAAATCCAACACGGTTTTTGCTAGCTTCTTGAAACTTGACACAATAAAGTAGTTTCACGTTCTATCTCTATGTTTTGTTTCCTCTTGATGTAGCCCTAACAGTGACTGGCGAGAAACACTTTCATGGAAAGGGGTTGCCAGGCTTCCCAAATATGCGAATCTCCAGAAATCTCAGAAATATTTTTTCACCCAAACAGGATGATACTTTCAGGTAATGATCAGTACACTAAGGCGACTTGGTTCCCCAAATTTCGTTCTTCTATGTTGAAGCGTTCGTTTCCAGTAACAGTTTGAATTTTTAGGTTTCACTCTGTTTTCTCCTATATTGATAGATGTATTTGGAACTCTAAATCCAACACGGTTTGTGCTAGCTTCTTGAAACTTGACACAATAAAGTAGTTTCACGTTCTATCTCTATGTTTTGTTTCCTCTTGATGTAGCCCTAACAGTGACCGGCGAGAAACACTTTCATGGAAAGGGGTTGCCAGGCTTCCCAAATATACGAATCTCCAGAAATCTCAGGAAATATTTTTTCACCCAAACAGGATGATACTTTCAGGTAATGATCAGTACACTAAGGCGACTTCGTTCCCCAAATTTCGTTCTTCTATGTTGAAGCGTTCGTTTCCAGTAACAGTTTGAATTTTTAGGTTTCACTCTGTTTTCTCCTATATTGATAGATGTATTTGGAACTCTAAATCCAACACGGTTTGTGCTAGCTTCTTGAAACTTGACACAATAAAGTAATTTCACGTTCTATCTCTATGTTTTGTTTCCTCTTGATGTAGCCCCAAGCAGTGACTGAGGAGAAGCACTTTCATGGAAAGGGGTTGCCAAGCTTCCTAAAATTACAAATCTCCAGAAATCTCAGCAAATATTTTTTCACCCAAACAGGATGATACTTTCAGGTAATGATCAGTACACTAAGGCGACTTGGTTCCCCAAATTTCGTTCTTCTATGTTGAAGCGTTCGTTTCCAGTAACAGTTTGAATTTTTAGGTTTCACTCTGTTTTCTCCCATATTGATAGATGTATTTGGAACTCTAAATCCAACACGGTTTGTGCTAGCTTCTTGAAACTTGACACAATAAAGTAGTTTCACGTTCTATCTCTATGTTTTGTTTCCTCTTGATGTAGCCCTAACAGTGACTGGCGAGAAACACTTTCATGGAAAGGGGTTGCTAGGCTTCCCAAATATACGAATCTCCAGAAATCTCAGAAATATTTTTTCACCCAAACAGGATGATACTTTCAGGTAATGATCAGTACACTAAGGCGACTTGGTTCCCCAAATTTCGTTCTTCTATGTTGAAGCGTTCGTTTCCAATAACAGTTTGAATTTTTAGGTTTCACTCTGTTTTCTCCTATATTGATAGATGTATTTGGAACTCTGAATCCAACAAGGTTTGTGCTAGGTTCTTGAAACTTGACACAATAAAGTAGTTTCACGTTCTATCTCTATGTTTTGTTTCCTCTTGATGTAGCCCTAAGCAGTGACTGGCGATAAACACTTTCATGGAGAGGGGTGGCTTCCCAAAATTACGAATCTCCAGAAATCTCAGCAAATATTTTTTCACCCAAACTGGATGATACTTTCAGGTAATGATCAGTACACTAAGGCGACTTGGTTCCCCAAATTTCGTTCTTCTATGTTGAAGCGTTCGTTTCCAGTAACAGTTTGAATTTTTAGGTTTCACTCTGTTTTCTCCTATATTGATAGATGTATTTGGAACTCTAAATCCAACACGGTTTGTGCTACCTTCTTGAAACTTGACACAATAAAGTAGTTTCACGTTCTATCTCTATGTTTTGTTTCCTCTTGATGTAGCCCTAACAGTGACTGGCGAGAAACACTTTCATGGAAAGGGGTTGCCAGGCTTCCCAAATATACGAATCTCCAGAAATCTCAGCAAATATTTTTTCACCCAAACAGGATGATACTTTCAGGTAATGATCAGTACACTAAGGCGACTTGGTTCCCCAAATTTCGTTCTTCTATGTTGAAGCGTTCGTTTCCAATAACAGTTTGAATTTTTAGGTTTCACTCTGTTTTCTCCTATATTGATAGATGTATTTGGAACTCTAAATCCAACACGGTTTGTGCTAGCTTCTTGAAACTTGACACAATAAAGTAGTTTCACGTTCTATCTCTATATTTTGTTTCCTCTTGATGTAGCCCTAAGCAGTGACTGGCGAGAAACACTTTCATGGAAAGGGGTTGCCAGGCTTCCCAAAATTACGAATCTCCAGAAATCTCAGCAAATATTTTCTCACCCAAACAGGATGATACTTTCAGGTAATGATCAGTACACTAAGGCGACTTGGTTCCCCAAATTTCGTTCTTCTATGTTGAAGCGTTCGTTTCCAGTAACAGTTTGAATTTTTAGGTTTCACTCTGTTTTCTCCTATATTGATAGATGTATTTGGAACTCTAAATCCAACACGGTTTGTGCTAGCTTCTTGAAACTTGACACAATAACGTAGTTTCACGTTCTATCTCTATGTTTTGTTTCCTCTTGATGTAGCCCTAAGCATTGACTGTCGAGAAACACTTTCATGGAAAGGGGTGGCTTCCCAAAATTACGAATCTCCAGAAATCGCAGCAAATATTTTTTCACCCAAACTGGATGATACTTTCAGGTAATGATCAGTACACTAAGGCGACTTGGTTCCCCAAATTTCGTTCTTCTATGTTGAAGCGTTCGTTTCCAGTAACAGTTTGAATTTTTAGGTTTCACTCTGTTTTCTTCTATATTGATAGAGGTATTTGGAACTCTAAATCCAACACGGTTTTTGCTAGCTTCTTGAAACTTGACACAATAAAGTAGTTTCACGTTCTATCTCTATGTTTTGTTTCCTCTTGATGTAGCCCTAACAGTGACTGGCGAGAAACACTTTCATGGAAAGGGGTTGCCAGGCTTCCCAAATATGCGAATCTCCAGAAATCTCAGAAATATTTTTTCACCCAAACAGGATGATACTTTCAGGTAATGATCAGTACACTAAGGCGACTTGGTTCCCCAAATTTCGTTCTTCTATGTTGAAGCGTTCGTTTCCAGTAACAGTTTGAATTTTTAGGTTTCACTCTGTTTTCTCCTATATTGATAGATGTATTTGGAACTCTAAATCCAACACGGTTTGTGCTAGCTTCTTGAAACTTGACACAATAAAGTAGTTTCACGTTCTATCTCTATGTTTTGTTTCCTCTTGATGTAGCCCTAACAGTGACTGGCGAGAAACACTTTCATGGAAAGGGGTTGCCAGGCTTCCCAAATATACGAATCTCCAGAAATCTCAGCAAATATTTTTTCACCCAAACAGGATGATACTTTCAGGTAATGATCAGTACACTAAGGCGACTTGGTTCCCCAAATTTTGTTCTTCTATGTTGAAGCGTTCGTTTCCAATAACAGTTTGAATTTTTAGGTTTCACTCTGTTTTCTCCTATATTGATAGATGTATTTGGAACTCTAAATCCAACACGGTTTGTGCTAGCTTCTTGAAACTTGACACAATAAAGTAGTTTCACGTTCTATCTCTATATTTTGTTTCCTCTTGATGTAGCCCTAAGCAGTGACTGGCGAGAAACACTTTCATGGAAAGGGGTTGCCAGGCTTCCCAATATTACGAATCTCCAGAAATCTCAGCAAATATTTTCTCACCCAAACAGGATGATACTTTCAGGTAATGATCAGTACACTAAGGCGACTTGGTTCCCCAAATTTCGTTCTTCTATGTTGAAGCGTTCGTTTCCAGTAACAGTTTGAATTTTTAGGTTTCACTCTGTTTTCTCCTATATTGATAGATGTATTTGGAACTCTAAATCCAACACGGTTTGTGCTAGCTTCTTGAAACTTGACACAATAACGTAGTTTCACGTTCTATCTCTATGTTTTGTTTCCTCTTGATGTAGCCCTAAGCATTGACTGTCGAGAAACACTTTCATGGAAAGGGGTGGCTTCCCAAAATTACGAATCTCCAGAAATCGCAGCAAATATTTTTTCACCCAAACTGGATGATACTTTCAGGTAATGATCAGTACACTAAGGCGACTTGGTTCCCCAAATTTCGTTCTTCTATGTTGAAGCGTTCGTTTCCAGTAACAGTTTGAATTTTTAGGTTTCACTCTGTTTTCTTCTATATTGATAGAGGTATTTGGAACTCTAAATCCAACACGGTTTTTGCTAGCTTCTTGAAACTTGACACAATAAAGTAGTTTCACGTTCTATCTCTATGTTTTGTTTCCTCTTGATGTAGCCCTAACAGTGACTGGCGAGAAACACTTTCATGGAAAGGGGTTGCCAGGCTTCCCAAATATGCGAATCTCCAGAAATCTCAGAAATATTTTTTCACCCAAACAGGATGATACTTTCAGGTAATGATCAGTACACTAAGGCGACTTGGTTCCCCAAATTTCGTTCTTCTATGTTGAAGCGTTCGTTTCCAGTAACAGTTTGAATTTTTAGGTTTCACTCTGTTTTCTCCCATATTGATAGATGTATTTGGAACTCTAAATCCAACACAGTTTGTGCTAGCTTCTTGAAACTTGACACAATAAAGTAGTTTCACGTTCTATCTCTATGTTTTGTTTCCTCTTGATGTAGCCCTAACAGTGACCGGCGAGAAACACTTTCATGGAAAGGGGTTGCCAGGCTTCCCAAATATACGAATCTCCAGAAATCTCAGGAAATATTTTTTCACCCAAACAGGATGATACTTTCAGGTAATGATCAGTACACTAAGGCGACTTGGTTCCCCAAATTTCGTTCTTCTATGTTGAAGCGTTCGTTTCCAGTAACAGTTTGAATTTTTAGGTTTCACTCTGTTTTCTCCTATATTGATAGATGTATTTGGAACTCTAAATCCAACACGGTTTGTGCTAGCTTCTTGAAACTTGACACAATAAAGTAATTTCACGTTCTATCTCTATGTTTTGTTTCCTCTTGATGTAGCCCTAAGCAGTGACTGGCGATAAACACTTTCATGGAAAGGGGTGGCTTCCCAAATTTACGAATCTCCAGAAATCTCAGGAAATGTTTTTTCACCCTAACTGGATGATACTTTCAGGTAATGATCAGTACACTAAGGCGACTTGGTTCCCCAAATTTCGTTCTTCTATGTTGAAGCGTTCGTTTCCAGTAACAGTTTGAATTTTTAGGTTTCACTCTGTTTTCTCCTATATTGATAGATGTATTTGGAACTCTGAATCCAACAAGGTTTGTGCTAGCTTCTTGAAACTTGACACAATAAAGTAGTTTCACGTTCTATCTCTATGTTTTGTTTCCTCTTGATGTAGCCCTAACAGTGACTGGCGAGAAACACTTTCATGGAGAGGGGTGGCTTCCCAAAATTACGAATCTCCAGAAATCTCAGCAAATATTTTTTCACCCAAACTGGATTATACTTTCAGGTAATGATCAGTACACTAAGGCGACTTGGTTCCCCAAATTTCGTTCTTCTATGTTGAAGCGTTCGTTTCCAGTAACAGTTTGAATTTTTAGGTTTCACTCTGTTTTCTCCTATATTGATAGATGTATTTGGAACTCTAAATCCAACACGGTTTGTGCTAGCTTCTTGAAACTTGACACAATAAAGTAGTTTCACGTTCTATCTCTATGTTTTGTTTCCTCTTGATGTAGCCCTAACAGTGACTGGCGAGAAACACTTTCATGGAAAGGGGTTGCCAGGCTTCCCAAATATACGAATCTCCAGAAATCACAGCAAATATTTTTTCACCCAAACAGGATGATACTTTCAGGTAATGATCAGTACACTAAGGCGACTTGGTTCCCCAAATTTCGTTCTTCTATGTTGAAGCGTTCGTTTCCAGTAACAGTTTGAATTTTTAGGTTTCACTCTGTTTTCTCCTATATTGATAGATGTATTTGGAACTCTAAATCCAACACGGTTTGTGCTAGCTTCTTGAAACTTGACACAATAACGTAGTTTCACGTTCTATCTCTATGTTTTGTTTCCTCTTGATGTAGCCCTAAGCATTGACTGTCGAGAAACACTTTCATGGAAAGGGGTGGCTTCCCAAAATTACGAATCTCCAGAAATCGCAGCAAATATTTTTTCACCCAAACTGGATGATACTTTCAGGTAATGATCAGTACACTAAGGCGACTTGGTTCCCCAAATTTCGTTCTTCTATGTTGAAGCGTTCGTTTCCAGTAACAGTTTGAATTTTTAGGTTTCACTCTGTTTTCTTCTATATTGATAGAGGTATTTGGAACTCTAAATCCAACACGGTTTTTGCTAGCTTCTTGAAACTTGACACAATAAAGTAGTTTCACGTTCTATCTCTATGTTTTGTTTCCTCTTGATGTAGCCCTAACAGTGACTGGCGAGAAACACTTTCATGGAAAGGGGTTGCCAGGCTTCCCAAATATGCGAATCTCCAGAAATCTCAGAAATATTTTTTCACCCAAACAGGATGATACTTTCAGGTAATGATCAGTACACTAAGGCGACTTGGTTCCCCAAATTTCGTTCTTCTATGTTGAAGCGTTCGTTTCCAGTAACAGTTTGAATTTTTAGGTTTCACTCTGTTTTCTTCTATATTGATAGAGGTATTTGGAACTCTAAATCCAACACGGTTTTTGCTAGCTTCTTGAAACTTGACACAATAAAGTAGTTTCACGTTCTATCTCTATGTTTTGTTTCCTCTTGATGTAGCCCTAACAGTGACTGGCGAGAAACACTTTCATGGAAAGGGGTTGCCAGGCTTCCCAAATATGCGAATCTCCAGAAATCTCAGAAATATTTTTTCACCCAAACAGGATGATACTTTCAGGTAATGATCAGTACACTAAGGCGACTTGGTTCCCCAAATTTCGTTCTTCTATGTTGAAGCGTTCGTTTCCAGTAACAGTTTGAATTTTTAGGTTTCACTCTGTTTTCTCCTATATTGATAGATGTATTTGGAACTCTAAATCCAACACGGTTTGTGCTAGCTTCTTGAAACTTGACACAATAAAGTAGTTTCACGTTCTATCTCTATGTTTTGTTTCCTCTTGATGTAGCCCTAACAGTGACCGGCGAGAAACACTTTCATGTAAAGGGGTTGCCAGGCTTCCCAAATATACGAATCTCCAGAAATCTCAGGAAATATTTTTTCACCCAAACAGGATGATACTTTCAGGTAATGATCAGTACACTAAGGCGACTTGGTTCCCCAAATTTCGTTCTTCTATGTTGAAGCGTTCGTTTCCAGTAACAGTTTGAATTTTTAGGTTTCACTCTGTTTTCTCCTATATTGATAGATGTATTTGGAACTCTAAATCCAACACGGTTTGTGCTAGCTTCTTGAAACTTGACACAATAAAGTAATTTCACGTTCTATCTCTATGTTTTGTTTCCTCTTGATGTAGCCCTAACAGTGACTGGCGAGAAACACTTTCATGGAAAGTGGTTGCCAGGCTTCCCAAATATACGAATCTCCAGAAATCTCAGGAAATATTTTTTCACCCAAACAGGATGATACTTTCAGGTAATGATCAGTACACTAAGGCGACTTGGTTCCCCAAATTTCGTTCTTCTATGTTGAAGCGTTCGTTTCCAGTAACAGTTTGAATTTTTAGGTTTCACTCTGTTTTCTTCTATATTGATAGATGTATTTGGAACTCTAAATCCAACACGGTTTGTGCTAGCTTCTTGAAACTTGACACAATAAAGTAGTTTCACGTTCTATCTCTATGTTTTGTTTCCTCTTGATGTAGCCCTAACAGTGACTGGCGAGAAACACTTTCATGGAAAGGGGTTGCCAGGCTTCCCAAATATGCGAATCTCCAGAAATCTCAGAAATATTTTTTCACCCAAACAGGATGATACTTTCAGGTAATGATCAGTACACTAAGGCGACTTGGTTCCCCAAATTTCGTTCTTCTATGTTGAAGCGTTCGTTTCCAGTAACAGTTTGAATTTTTAGGTTTCACTCTGTTTTCTCCTATATTGATAGATGTATTTGGAACTCTAAATCCAACACGGTTTGTGCTAGCTTCTTGAAACTTGACACAATAAAGTAGTTTCACGTTCTATCTCTATGTTTTGTTTCCTCTTGATGTAGCCCTAACAGTGACCGGCGAGAAACACTTTCATGTAAAGGGGTTGCCAGGCTTCCCAAATATACGAATCTCCAGAAATCTCAGGAAATATTTTTTCACCCAAACAGGATGATACTTTCAGGTAATGATCAGTACACTAAGGCGATTTGGTTCCCCAAATTTCGTTCTTCTATGTTGAAGCGTTCGTTTCCAGTAACAGTTTGAATTTTTAGGTTTCACTCTGTTTTCTCCTATATTGATAGATGTATTTGGAACTCTAAATCCAACACGGTTTGTGCTAGCTTCTTGAAACTTCACACAATACAGTAATTTCACGTTCTATCTCTATGTTTTGTTTCCTCTTGATGTAGCCCTAAGCAGTGACTGGTGATAAACACTTTCATGGAAAGGGGTGGCTTCCCAAAATTACGAATCTCCAGAAATCTCAGGAAATGTTTTTTCACCCAAACTGGATGATACTTTCAGGTAATGATCACTACACTAACGCGACTTGGTTCCCCAAATTTCGTTCTTCTATGTTGAAGCGTTCGTTTCCAGTAACAGTTTGAATTTTTAGGTTTCACTCTGTTTTCTCCTATATTGATAGATGTATTTGGAACTCTAAATCCAACACGGTTTGTGCTAGCTTCTTGAAACTTGACACAATAAAGTAGTTTCACGTTCTATCTCTATGTTTTGTTTCCTCTTGATGTAGCCCTAACAGTGACTGGCGAGAAACACTTTCATGGAAAGGGGTTGCCAGGCTTCCCAAATATACGAATCTCCAGAAATCTCAGGAAATATTTTTTCACCCAAACAGGATGATACTTTCAGGTAATGATCAGTACACTAAGGCGACTTGGTTCCCCAAATTTCGTTCTTCTATGTTGAAGCGTTCGTTTCCAGTAACAGTTTGAATTTTTAGGTTTCACTCTGTTTTCTCCTATATTGATAGATGTATTTGGAACTCTGAATCCAACAAGGTTTGTGCTAGGTTCTTGAAACTTGACACAATAAAGTAGTTTCACGTTCTATCTCTATGTTTTGTTTCCTCTTGATGTAGCCCTAAGCAGTGACTGGCGATAAACACTTTCATGGAGAGGGGTGGCTTCCCAAAATTACGAATCTCCAGAAATCTAAGCAAATATTTTTTCACCCAAACTGGATGATACTTTCAGGTAATGATCAGTACACTAAGGCGACTTGGTTCCCCAAATTTCGTTCTTCTATGTTGAAGCGTTCGTTTCCAGTAACAGTTTGAATTTTTAGGTTTCACTCTGTTTTCTTCTATATTGATAGAGGTATTTGGAACTCTAAATCCAACACGGTTTTTGCTAGCTTCTTGAAACTTGACACAATAAAGTAGTTTCACGTTCTATCTCTATGTTTTGTTTCCTCTTGATGTAGCCCTAACAGTGACTGGCGAGAAACACTTTCATGGAAAGGGGTTGCCAGGCTTCCCAAATATGCGAATCTCCAGAAATCTCAGAAATATTTTTTCACCCAAACAGGATGATACTTTCAGGTAATGATCAGTACACTAAGGCGACTTGGTTCCCCAAATTTCGTTCTTCTATGTTGAAGCGTTCGTTTCCAGTAACAGTTTGAATTTTTAGGTTTCACTCTGTTTTCTCCTATATTGATAGATGTATTTGGAACTCTAAATCCAACACGGTTTGTGCTAGCTTCTTGAAACTTGACACAATAAAGTAGTTTCACGTTCTATCTCTATGTTTTGTTTCCTCTTGATGTAGCCCTAACAGTGACCGGCGAGAAACACTTTCATGTAAAGGGGTTGCCAGGCTTCCCAAATATACGAATCTCCAGAAATCTCAGGAAATATTTTTTCACCCAAACAGGATGATACTTTCAGGTAATGATCAGTACACTAAGGCGACTTGGTTCCCCAAATTTCGTTCTTCTATGTTGAAGCGTTCGTTTCCAGTAACAGTTTGAATTTTTAGGTTTCACTCTGTTTTCTCCTATATTGATAGATGTATTTGGAACTCTAAATCCAACAGGGTTTGTGCTAGCTTCTTGAAACTTGACACAATAAAGTAATTTCACGTTCTATCTCTATGTTTTGTTTCCTCTTGATGTAGCCCTAAGCAGTGACTGGCGATAAACACTTTCATGGAAAGGGGTGGCTTCCCAAAATTACGAATCTCCAGAAATCTCAGGAAATGTTTTTTCACCCAAACTGGATGATACTTTCAGGTAATGATCACTACACTAACGTGACTTGGTTCCCCAAATTTCGTTCTTCTATGTTGAAGCGTTCGTTTCCAGTAACAGTTTGAATTTTTAGGTTTCACTCTGTTTTCTCCTATATTGATAGATGTATTTGGAACTCTAAATCCAACACGGTTTGTGCTAGCTTCTGGAAACTTGACACAATAAAGTAGTTTCACGTTCTATCTCTATATTTTGTTTCCTCTTGATGTAGCCCTAAGCAGTGACTGGCGAGAAACACTTTCATGGAAAGGGGTTGCCAGGCTTCCCAAAATTACGAATCTCCAGAAATCTCAGCAAATATTTTCTCACCCAAACAGGATGATACTTTCAGGTAATGATCAGTACACTAAGGCGACTTGGTTCCCCAAATTTCGTTCTTCTATGTTGAAGCGTTCGTTTCCAGTAACAGTTTGAATTTTTAGGTTTCACTCTGTTTTCTCCTATATTGATAGATGTATTTGGAACTCTAAATCCAACACGGTTTGTGCTAGCTTCTTGAAACTTGACACAATAAAGTAATTTCACGTTCTATCTCTATGTTTTGTTTCCTCTTGATGTAGCCCCAAGCAGTGACTGAGGAGAAACACTTTCATGGAAAGGGGTTGCCAAGCTTCCTAAAATTACAAATCTCCAGAAATCTCAGCAAATATTTTTTCACCCAAACTGGATGATACTTTCAGGTAATGATCAGTACACTAAGGCGACTTGGTTCCCCAAATTTCGTTCTTCTATGTTGAAGCGTTCGTTTCAAGTAACAGTTTGAATTTTTAGGTTTCACTCTGTTTTCTTCTATATTGATAGAGGTATTTGGAACTCTAAATCCAACACGGTTTTTGCTAGCTTCTTGAAACTTGACACAATAAAGTAGTTTCACGTTCTATCTCTATGTTTTGTTTCCTCTTGATGTAGCCCTAACAGTGACTGGCGAGAAACACTTTCATGGAAAGGGGTTGCCAGGCTTCCCAAATATGCGAATCTCCAGAAATCTCAGAAATATTTTTTCACCCAAACAGGATGATACTTTCAGGTAATGATCAGTACACTAAGGCGACTTGGTTCCCCAAATTTCGTTCTTCTATGTTGAAGCGTTCGTTTCCAGTAACAGTTTGAATTTTTAGGTTTCACTCTGTTTTCTCCTATATTGATACATGTATTTGGAACTCTAAATCCAACACGGTTTGTGCTAGCTTCTTGAAACTTGACACAATAAAGTAGTTTCACGTTCTATCTCTATGTTTTGTTTCCTCTTGATGTAGCCCTAACAGTGACTGGCGAGAAACACTTTCATGGAAAGGGGTTGCCAGGCTTCCCAAATATACGAATCTCCAGAAATCTCAGGAAATATTTTTTCACCCAAACAGGATGATACTTTCAGGTAATGATCAGTACACTAAGGCGACTTGGTTCCCCAAATTTCGTTCTTCTATGTTGAAGCGTTCGTTTCCAATAACAGTTTGAATTTTTAGGTTTCACTCTGTTTTCTCCTATATTGATAGATGTATTTGGAACTCTAAATCCAACACGGTTTGTGCTAGCTTCTTGAAACTTGACACAATAAAGTAATTTCACGTTCTATCTCTATGTTTTGTTTCCTCTTGATGTAGCCCCAAGCAGTGACTGAGGAGAAACACTTTCATGGAAAGGGGTTGCCAAGCTTCCTAAAATTACAAATCTCCAGAAATCTCAGCAAATATTTTTTCACCCAAACAGGATGATACTTTCAGGTAATGATCAGTACACTAAGGCGACTTGGTTCCCCAAATTTCGTTCTTCTATGTTGAAGCGTTCGTTTCCAGTAACAGTTTGAATTTTTAGGTTTCACTCTGTTTTCTCCTATATTGATAGATGTATTTGGAAGTCTAAATCCAACACGGTTTGTGCTAGCTTCTTGAAACTTGACACAATAAAGTAGTTTCACGTTCTATCTCTATGTTTTGTTTCCTCTTGATGTAGCCCTAACAGTGACTGGCGAGAAACACTTTCATGGAAAGGGGTTGCCAGGCTTCCCAAATATACGAATCTCCAGAAATCTCAGAAATATTTTTTCACCCAAACAGGATGATACTTTCAGGTAATGATCAGTACACTAAGGCGACTTGGTTCCCCAAATTTCGTTCTTCTATGTTGAAGCGTTCGTTTCCAGTAACAGTTTGAATTTTTAGGTTTCACTCTGTTTTCTCCTATATTGATAGATGTATTTGGAACTCTGAATCCAACAAGGTTTGTGCTAGGTTCTTGAAACTTGACACAATAAAGTAGTTTCACGTTCTATCTCTATGTTTTGTTTCCTCTTGATGTAGCCCTAAGCAGTGACTGGCGATAAACACTTTCATGGAGAGGGGTGGCTTCCCAAAATTACGAATCTCCAGAAATCTCAGCAAATATTTTTTCACCCAAACTGGATGATACTTTCAGGTAATGATCAGTACACTAAGGCGACTTGGTTCCCCAAATTTCGTTCTTCTATGTTGAAGCGTTCGTTTCCAGTAACAGTTTGAATTTTTAGGTTTCACTCTGTTTTCTCCTATATTGATAGATGTATTTGGAACTCTAAATCCAACACGGTTTGTGCTAGCTTCTTGAAACTTGACACAATAAAGTAGTTTCACGTTCTATCTCTATGTTTTGTTTCCTCTTGATGTAGCCCTAACAGTGACTGGCGAGAAACACTTTCATGGAAAGGGGTTGCCAGGCTTCCCAAATATACGAATCTCCAGAAATCACAGCAAATATTTTTTCACCCAAACAGGATGATACTTTCAGGTAATGATCAGTACACTAAGGCGACTTGGTTCCCCAAATTTCGTTCTTCTATGTTGAAGCGTTCGTTTCCAGTAACAGTTTGAATTTTTAGGTTTCACTCTGTTTTCTCCTATATTGATAGATGTATTTGGAACTCTAAATCCAACACGGTTTGTGCTAGCTTCTTGAAACTTGACACAATAACGTAGTTTCACGTTCTATCTCTATGTTTTGTTTCCTCTTGATGTAGCCCTAAGCATTGACTGTCGAGAAACACTTTCATGGAAAGGGGTGGCTTCCCAAAATTACGAATCTCCAGAAATCGCAGCAAATATTTTTTCACCCAAACTGGATGATACTTTCAGGTAATGATCAGTACACTAAGGCGACTTGGTTCCCCAAATTTCGTTCTTCTATGTTGAAGCGTTCGTTTCCAGTAACAGTTTGAATTTTTAGGTTTCACTCTGTTTTCTTCTATATTGATAGAGGTATTTGGAACTCTAAATCCAACACGGTTTTTGCTAGCTTCTTGAAACTTGACACAATAAAGTAGTTTCACGTTCTATCTCTATGTTTTGTTTCCTCTTGATGTAGCCCTAACAGTGACTGGCGAGAAACACTTTCATGGAAAGGGGTTGCCAGGCTTCCCAAATATGCGAATCTCCAGAAATCTCAGAAATATTTTTTCACCCAAACAGGATGATACTTTCAGGTAATGATCAGTACACTAAGGCGACTTGGTTCCCCAAATTTCGTTCTTCTATGTTGAAGCGTTCGTTTCCAGTAACAGTTTGAATTTTTAGGTTTCACTCTGTTTTCTTCTATATTGATAGAGGTATTTGGAACTCTAAATCCAACACGGTTTTTGCTAGCTTCTTGAAACTTGACACAATAAAGTAGTTTCACGTTCTATCTCTATGTTTTGTTTCCTCTTGATGTAGCCCTAACAGTGACTGGCGAGAAACACTTTCATGGAAAGGGGTTGCCAGGCTTCCCAAATATGCGAATCTCCAGAAATCTCAGAAATATTTTTTCACCCAAACAGGATGATACTTTCAGGTAATGATCAGTACACTAAGGCGACTTGGTTCCCCAAATTTCGTTCTTCTATGTTGAAGCGTTCGTTTCCAGTAACAGTTTGAATTTTTAGGTTTCACTCTGTTTTCTCCTATATTGATAGATGTATTTGGAACTCTAAATCCAACACGGTTTGTGCTAGCTTCTTGAAACTTGACACAATAAAGTAGTTTCACGTTCTATCTCTATGTTTTGTTTCCTCTTGATGTAGCCCTAACAGTGACCGGCGAGAAACACTTTCATGTAAAGGGGTTGCCAGGCTTCCCAAATATACGAATCTCCAGAAATCTCAGGAAATATTTTTTCACCCAAACAGGATGATACTTTCAGGTAATGATCAGTACACTAAGGCGACTTGGTTCCCCAAATTTCGTTCTTCTATGTTGAAGCGTTCGTTTCCAGTAACAGTTTGAATTTTTAGGTTTCACTCTGTTTTCTCCTATATTGATAGATGTATTTGGAACTCTAAATCCAACACGGTTTGTGCTAGCTTCTTGAAACTTGACACAATAAAGTAATTTCACGTTCTATCTCTATGTTTTGTTTCCTCTTGATGTAGCCCTAACAGTGACTGGCGAGAAACACTTTCATGGAAAGTGGTTGCCAGGCTTCCCAAATATACGAATCTCCAGAAATCTCAGGAAATATTTTTTCACCCAAACAGGATGATACTTTCAGGTAATGATCAGTACACTAAGGCGACTTGGTTCCCCAAATTTCGTTCTTCTATGTTGAAGCGTTCGTTTCCAGTAACAGTTTGAATTTTTAGGTTTCACTCTGTTTTCTTCTATATTGATAGATGTATTTGGAACTCTAAATCCAACACGGTTTGTGCTAGCTTCTTGAAACTTGACACAATAAAGTAGTTTCACGTTCTATCTCTATGTTTTGTTTCCTCTTGATGTAGCCCTAACAGTGACTGGCGAGAAACACTTTCATGGAAAGGGGTTGCCAGGCTTCCCAAATATGCGAATCTCCAGAAATCTCAGAAATATTTTTTCACCCAAACAGGATGATACTTTCAGGTAATGATCAGTACACTAAGGCGACTTGGTTCCCCAAATTTCGTTCTTCTATGTTGAAGCGTTCGTTTCCAGTAACAGTTTGAATTTTTAGGTTTCACTCTGTTTTCTCCTATATTGATAGATGTATTTGGAACTCTAAATCCAACACGGTTTGTGCTAGCTTCTTGAAACTTGACACAATAAAGTAGTTTCACGTTCTATCTCTATGTTTTGTTTCCTCTTGATGTAGCCCTAACAGTGACCGGCGAGAAACACTTTCATGTAAAGGGGTTGCCAGGCTTCCCAAATATACGAATCTCCAGAAATCTCAGGAAATATTTTTTCACCCAAACAGGATGATACTTTCAGGTAATGATCAGTACACTAAGGCGATTTGGTTCCCCAAATTTCGTTCTTCTATGTTGAAGCGTTCGTTTCCAGTAACAGTTTGAATTTTTAGGTTTCACTCTGTTTTCTCCTATATTGATAGATGTATTTGGAACTCTAAATCCAACACGGTTTGTGCTAGCTTCTTGAAACTTGACACAATAAAGTAATTTCACGTTCTATCTCTATGTTTTGTTTCCTCTTGATGTAGCCCTAAGCAGTGACTGGTGATAAACACTTTCATGGAAAGGGGTGGCTTCCCAAAATTACGAATCTCCAGAAATCTCAGGAAATGTTTTTTCACCCAAACTGGATGATACTTTCAGGTAATGATCACTACACTAACGCGACTTGGTTCCCCAAATTTCGTTCTTCTATGTTGAAGCGTTCGTTTCCAGTAACAGTTTGAATTTTTAGGTTTCACTCTGTTTTCTCCTATATTGATAGATGTATTTGGAACTCTAAATCCAACACGGTTTGTGCTAGCTTCTTGAAACTTGACACAATAAAGTAGTTTCACGTTCTATCTCTATGTTTTGTTTCCTCTTGATGTAGCCCTAACAGTGACTGGCGAGAAACACTTTCATGGAAAGGGGTTGCCAGGCTTCCCAAATATACGAATCTCCAGAAATCTCAGGAAATATTTTTTCACCCAAACAGGATGATACTTTCAGGTAATGATCAGTACACTAAGGCGACTTGGTTCCCCAAATTTCGTTCTTCTATGTTGAAGCGTTCGTTTCCAGTAACAGTTTGAATTTTTAGGTTTCACTCTGTTTTCTCCTATATTGATAGATGTATTTGGAACTCTGAATCCAACAAGGTTTGTGCTAGGTTCTTGAAACTTGACACAATAAAGTAGTTTCACGTTCTATCTCTATGTTTTGTTTCCTCTTGATGTAGCCCTAAGCAGTGACTGGCGATAAACACTTTCATGGAGAGGGGTGGCTTCCCAAAATTACGAATCTCCAGAAATCTAAGCAAATATTTTTTCACCCAAACTGGATGATACTTTCAGGTAATGATCAGTACACTAAGGCGACTTGGTTCCCCAAATTTCGTTCTTCTATGTTGAAGCGTTCGTTTCCAGTAACAGTTTGAATTTTTAGGTTTCACTCTGTTTTCTTCTATATTGATAGAGGTATTTGGAACTCTAAATCCAACACGGTTTTTGCTAGCTTCTTGAAACTTGACACAATAAAGTAGTTTCACGTTCTATCTCTATGTTTTGTTTCCTCTTGATGTAGCCCTAACAGTGACTGGCGAGAAACACTTTCATGGAAAGGGGTTGCCAGGCTTCCCAAATATGCGAATCTCCAGAAATCTCAGAAATATTTTTTCACCCAAACAGGATGATACTTTCAGGTAATGATCAGTACACTAAGGCGACTTGGTTCCCCAAATTTCGTTCTTCTATGTTGAAGCGTTCGTTTCCAGTAACAGTTTGAATTTTTAGGTTTCACTCTGTTTTCTCCTATATTGATAGATGTATTTGGAACTCTAAATCCAACACGGTTTGTGCTAGCTTCTTGAAACTTGACACAATAAAGTAGTTTCACGTTCTATCTCTATGTTTTGTTTCCTCTTGATGTAGCCCTAACAGTGACCGGCGAGAAACACTTTCATGTAAAGGGGTTGCCAGGCTTCCCAAATATACGAATCTCCAGAAATCTCAGGAAATATTTTTTCACCCAAACAGGATGATACTTTCAGGTAATGATCAGTACACTAAGGCGACTTGGTTCCCCAAATTTCGTTCTTCTATGTTGAAGCGTTCGTTTCCAGTAACAGTTTGAATTTTTAGGTTTCACTCTGTTTTCTCCTATATTGATAGATGTATTTGGAACTCTAAATCCAACAGGGTTTGTGCTAGCTTCTTGAAACTTGACACAATAAAGTAATTTCACGTTCTATCTCTATGTTTTGTTTCCTCTTGATGTAGCCCTAAGCAGTGACTGGCGATAAACACTTTCATGGAAAGGGGTGGCTTCCCAAAATTACGAATCTCCAGAAATCTCAGGAAATGTTTTTTCACCCAAACTGGATGATACTTTCAGGTAATGATCACTACACTAACGTGACTTGGTTCCCCAAATTTCGTTCTTCTATGTTGAAGCGTTCGTTTCCAGTAACAGTTTGAATTTTTAGGTTTCACTCTGTTTTCTCCTATATTGATAGATGTATTTGGAACTCTAAATCCAACACGGTTTGTGCTAGCTTCTTGAAACTTGACACAATAAAGTAGTTTCACGTTCTATCTCTATGTTTTGTTTCCTCTTGATGTAGCCCTAACAGTGACTGGCGAGAAACACTTTCATGGAAAGGGGTTGCCAGGCTTCCCAAATATACGAATCTCCAGAAATCTCAGCAAATATTTTTTCACCCAAACAGGATGATACTTTCAGGTAATGATCAGTACACTAAGGCGACTTGGTTCCCTAAATTTCGTTCTTCTATGTTGAAGCGTTCGTTTCCAGTAACAGTTTGAATTTTTAGGTTTCACTCTGTTTTCTCCTATATTGATAGATGTATTTGGAACTCTGAATCCAACAAGGTTTGTGCTAGGTTCTTGAAACTTGACACAATAAAGTAGTTTCACGTTCTATCTCTATGTTTTGTTTCCTCTTGATGTAGCCCTAAGCAGTGACTGGCGATAAACACTTTCATGGAGAGGGGTGGCTTCCCAAAATTACGAATCTCCAGAAATCTCAGCAAATATTTTTTCACCCAAACTGGATGATACTTTCAGGTAATGATCAGTACACTAAGGCGACTTGGTTCCCCAAATTTCGTTCTTCTATGTTGAAGCGTTCGTTTCCAGTAACAGTTTGAATTTTTAGGTTTCACTCTGTTTTCTTCTATATTGATAGAGGTATTTGGAACTCTAAATCCAACACGGTTTTTGCTAGCTTCTTGAAACTTGACACAATAAAGTAGTTTCACGTTCTATCTCTATGTTTTGTTTCCTCTTGATGTAGCCCTAACAGTGACTGGCGAGAAACACTTTCATGGAAAGGGGTTGCCAGGCTTCCCAAATATGCGAATCTCCAGAAATCTCAGAAATATTTTTTCACCCAAACAGGATGATACTTTCAGGTAATGATCAGTACACTAAGGCGACTTGGTTCCCCAAATTTCGTTCTTCTATGTTGAAGCGTTCGTTTCCAGTAACAGTTTGAATTTTTAGGTTTCACTCTGTTTTCTCCTATATTGATAGATGTATTTGGAACTCTAAATCCAACACGGTTTGTGCTAGCTTCTTGAAACTTGACACAATAAAGTAGTTTCAAGTTCTATCTCTATGTTTTGTTTCCTCTTGATGTAGCCCTAACAGTGACTGGCGAGAAACACTTTCATGGAAAGGGGTTGCCAGGCTTCCCAAATATACGAAT
This sequence comes from Spermophilus citellus, assembly GCF_964194105.1. Lineage (NCBI taxonomy): Eukaryota > Metazoa > Chordata > Mammalia > Rodentia > Sciuridae > Spermophilus > Spermophilus citellus. The sequence continues at coordinate 14,929,912 of NC_138188.1, read as the reverse complement.
CTCCAGAAATCTCAGGAAATATTTTTTCACCCAAACAGGATGATACTTTCAGGTAATGATCAGTACACTAAGGCGACTTGGTTCCCCAAATTTCGTTCTTCTATGTTGAAGCGTTCGTTTCCAATAACAGTTTGAATTTTTAGGTTTCACTCTGTTTTCTCCTATATTGATAGATGTATTTGGAACTCTAAATCCAACACGGTTTGTGCTAGCTTCTGGAAACTTGACACAATAAAGTAGTTTCACGTTCTATCTCTATATTTTGTTTCCTCTTGATGTAGCCCTAAGCAGTGACTGGCGAGAAACACTTTCATGGAAAGGGGTTGCCAGGCTTCCCAAAATTACGAATCTCCAGAAATCTCAGCAAATATTTTCTCACCCAAACAGGATGATACTTTCAGGTAATGATCAGTACACTAAGGCGACTTGGTTCCCCAAATTTCGTTCTTCTATGTTGAAGCGTTCGTTTCCAGTAACAGTTTGAATTTTTAGGTTTCACTCTGTTTTCTCCTATATTGATAGATGTATTTGGAACTCTAAATCCAACACGGTTTGTGCTAGCTTCTTGAAACTTGACACAATAAAGTAATTTCACGTTCTATCTCTATGTTTTGTTTCCTCTTGATGTAGCCCCAAGCAGTGACTGAGGAGAAACACTTTCATGGAAAGGGGTTGCCAAGCTTCCTAAAATTACAAATCTCCAGAAATCTCAGCAAATATTTTTTCACCCAAACTGGATGATACTTTCAGGTAATGATCAGTACACTAAGGCGACTTGGTTCCCCAAATTTCGTTCTTCTATGTTGAAGCGTTCGTTTCAAGTAACAGTTTGAATTTTTAGGTTTCACTCTGTTTTCTTCTATATTGATAGAGGTATTTGGAACTCTAAATCCAACACGGTTTTTGCTAGCTTCTTGAAACTTGACACAATAAAGTAGTTTCACGTTCTATCTCTATGTTTTGTTTCCTCTTGATGTAGCCCTAACAGTGACTGGCGAGAAACACTTTCATGGAAAGGGGTTGCCAGGCTTCCCAAATATGCGAATCTCCAGAAATCTCAGAAATATTTTTTCACCCAAACAGGATGATACTTTCAGGTAATGATCAGTACACTAAGGCGACTTGGTTCCCCAAATTTCGTTCTTCTATGTTGAAGCGTTCGTTTCCAGTAACAGTTTGAATTTTTAGGTTTCACTCTGTTTTCTCCTATATTGATACATGTATTTGGAACTCTAAATCCAACACGGTTTTTGCTAGCTTCTTGAAACTTGACACAATAAAGTAGTTTCACGTTCTATCTCTATGTTTTGTTTCCTCTTGATGTAGCCCTAACAGTGACTGGCGAGAAACACTTTCATGGAAAGGGGTTGCCAGGCTTCCCAAATATACGAATCTCCAGAAATCTCAGGAAATATTTTTTCACCCAAACAGGATGATACTTTCAGGTAATGATCAGTACACTAAGGCGACTTGGTTCCCCAAATTTCGTTCTTCTATGTTGAAGCGTTCGTTTCCAATAACAGTTTGAATTTTTAGGTTTCACTCTGTTTTCTCCTATATTGATAGATGTATTTGGAACTCTAAATCCAACACGGTTTGTGCTAGCTTCTTGAAACTTGACACAATAAAGTAATTTCACGTTCTATCTCTATGTTTTGTTTCCTCTTGATGTAGCCCCAAGCAGTGACTGAGGAGAAACACTTTCATGGAAAGGGGTTGCCAAGCTTCCTAAAATTACAAATCTCCAGAAATCTCAGCAAATATTTTTTCACCCAAACAGGATGATACTTTCAGGTAATGATCAGTACACTAAGGCGACTTGGTTCCCCAAATTTCGTTCTTCTATGTTGAAGCGTTCGTTTCCAGTAACAGTTTGAATTTTTAGGTTTCACTCTGTTTTCTCCTATATTGATAGATGTATTTGGAAGTCTAAATCCAACACGGTTTGTGCTAGCTTCTTGAAACTTGACACAATAAAGTAGTTTCACGTTCTATCTCTATGTTTTGTTTCCTCTTGATGTAGCCCTAACAGTGACTGGCGAGAAACACTTTCATGGAAAGGGGTTGCCAGGCTTCCCAAATATACGAATCTCCAGAAATCTCAGAAATATTTTTTCACCCAAACAGGATGATACTTTCAGGTAATGATCAGTACACTAAGGCGACTTGGTTCCCCAAATTTCGTTCTTCTATGTTGAAGCGTTCGTTTCCAGTAACAGTTTGAATTTTTAGGTTTCACTCTGTTTTCTCCTATATTGATAGATGTATTTGGAACTCTGAATCCAACAAGGTTTGTGCTAGGTTCTTGAAACTTGACACAATAAAGTAGTTTCACGTTCTATCTCTATGTTTTGTTTCCTCTTGATGTAGCCCTAAGCAGTGACTGGCGATAAACACTTTCATGGAGAGGGGTGGCTTCCCAAAATTACGAATCTCCAGAAATCTCAGCAAATATTTTTTCACCCAAACTGGATGATACTTTCAGGTAATGATCAGTACACTAAGGCGACTTGGTTCCCCAAATTTCGTTCTTCTATGTTGAAGCGTTCGTTTCCAGTAACAGTTTGAATTTTTAGGTTTCACTCTATTTTCTCCTATATTGATAGATGTATTTGGAACTCTAAATCCAACACGGTTTGTGCTAGCTTCTTGAAACTTGACACAATAAAGTAGTTTCACGTTCTATCTCTATGTTTTGTTTCCTCTTGATGTAGCCCTAACAGTGACTGGCGAGAAACACTTTCATGGAAAGGGGTTGCCAGGCTTCCCAAATATACGAATCTCCAGAAATCTCAGCAAATATTTTTTCACCCAAACAGGATGATACTTTCAGGTAATGATCAGTACACTAAGGCGACTTGGTTCCCCAAATTTCGTTCTTCTATGTTGAAGCGTTCGTTTCCAGTAACAGTTTGAATTTTTAGGTTTCACTCTGTTTTCTCCTATATTGATAGATGTATTTGGAACTCTGAATCCAACAAGGTTTGTGCTAGGTTCTTGAAACTTGACACAATAAAGTAGTTTCACGTTCTATCTCTATGTTTTGTTTCCTCTTGATGTAGCCCTAAGCAGTGACTGGCGATAAACACTTTCATGGAGAGGGGTGGCTTCCCAAAATTACGAATCTCCAGAAATCTCAGCAAATATTTTTTCACCCAAACTGGATGATACTTTCAGGTAATGATCAGTACACTAAGGCGACTTGGTTCCCCAAATTTCGTTCTTCTATGTTGAAGCGTTCGTTTCCAGTAACAGTTTGAATTTTTAGGTTTCACTCTGTTTTCTCCTATATTGATAGATGTATTTGGAACTCTAAATCCAACACGGTTTGTGCTAGCTTCTTGAAACTTGACACAATAAAGTAGTTTCACGTTCTATCTCTATATTTTGTTTCCTCTTGATGTAGCCCTAAGCAGTGACTGGCGAGAAACACTTTCATGGAAAGGGGTTGCCAGGCTTCCCAAAATTACGAATCTCCAGAAATCTCAGCAAATATTTTCTCACCCAAACAGGATGATACTTTCAGGTAATGATGAGTACACTAAGGCGACTTGGTTCCCCAAATTTCGTTCTTCTATGTTGAAGCGTTCGTTTCCAGTAACAGTTTGAATTTTTAGGTTTCACTCTGTTTTCTCCTATATTGATAGATGTATTTGGAACTCTAAATCCAACACGGTTTGTGCTAGCTTCTTGAAACTTGACACAATAAAGTAGTTTCACGTTCTATCTCTATGTTTTGTGTCCTCTTGATGTAGCCCTAACAGTGACTGGCGAGAAACACTTTCATGGAAAGGGGTTGCCAGGCTTCACAAATATACGAATCTCCAGAAATCTCAGGAAATATTTTTTCACCCAAACAGGATGATACTTTCAGGTAATGATAAGTACACTAAGGCGACTTGGTTCCCCAAATTTCGTTCTTCTATGTTGAAGCGTTCGCTTCCAATAACAGTTTGAATTTTTAGGTTTCACTCTGTTTTCTCCTATATTGATAGATGTATTTGGAACTCTAAATCCAACACGGTTTGTGCTAGCTTCTTGAAACTTGACACAATAAAGTAGTTTCACGTTCTATCTCTATATTTTGTTTCCTCTTGATGTAGCCCTAAGCAGTGACTGGCGAGAAACACTTTCATGGAAAGGGGTTGCCAGGCTTCCCAAAATTACGAATCTCCAGAAATCTCAGCAAATATTTTCTCACCTAAACAGGATGATACTTTCAGGTAATGATCAGTACACTAAGGCGACTTGGTTCCCCAAATTTCGTTCTTCTATGTTGAAGCGTTCGTTTCCAGTAACAGTTTGAATTTTTAGGTTTCACTCTGTTTTCTCCTATATTGATAGATGTATTTGGAACTCTAAATCCAACACGGTTTGTGCTAGCTTCTTGAAACTTGACACAATAAAGTAGTTTCACGTTCTATCTCTATATTTTGTTTCCTCTTGATGTAGCCCTAAGCAGTGACTGGCGAGAAACACTTTCATGGAAAGGGGTTGCCAGGCTTCCCAAAATTACGAATCTCCAGAAATCTCAGCAAATATTTTCTCACCCAAACAGGATGATACTTTCAGGTAATGATCAGTACACTAAGGCGACTTGGTTCCCCAAATTTCGTTCTTCTATGTTGAAGCGTTCGTTTCCAGTAACAGTTTGAATTTTTAGGTTTCACTCTGTTTTCTCCTATATTGATAGATGTATTTGGAACTCAAATTCCAACACGGTTTGTGCTAGCTTCTTGAAACTTGACACAATAACGTAGTTTCACGTTCTATCTCTATGTTTTGTTTCCTCTTGATGTAGCCCTAAGCATTGACTGTCGAGAAACACTTTCATGGAAAGGGGTGGCTTCCCAAAATTACGAATCTCCAGAAATCGCAGCAAATATTTTTTCACCCAAACTGGATGATACTTTCAGGTAATGATCAGTACACTAAGGCGACTTGGTTCCCCAAATTTCGTTCTTCTATGTTGAAGCGTTCGTTTCCAGTAACAGTTTGAATTTTTAGGTTTCACTCTGTTTTCTTCTATATTGATAGAGGTATTTGGAACTCTAAATCCAACACGGTTTTTGCTAGCTTCTTGAAACTTGACACAATAAAGTAGTTTCACGTTCTATCTCTATGTTTTGTTTCCTCTTGATGTAGCCCTAACAGTGACTGGCGAGAAACACTTTCATGGAAAGGGGTTGCCAGGCTTCCCAAATATGCGAATCTCCAGAAATCTCAGAAATATTTTTTCACCCAAACAGGATGATACTTTCAGGTAATGATCAGTACACTAAGGCGACTTGGTTCCCCAAATTTCGTTCTTCTATGTTGAAGCGTTCGTTTCCAGTAACAGTTTGAATTTTTAGGTTTCACTCTGTTTTCTCCTATATTGATAGATGTATTTGGAACTCTAAATCCAACACGGTTTGTGCTAGCTTCTTGAAACTTGACACAATAAAGTAGTTTCACGTTCTATCTCTATGTTTTGTTTCCTCTTGATGTAGCCCTAACAGTGACCGGCGAGAAACACTTTCATGGAAAGGGGTTGCCAGGCTTCCCAAATATACGAATCTCCAGAAATCTCAGGAAATATTTTTTCACCCAAACAGGATGATACTTTCAGGTAATGATCAGTACACTAAGGCGACTTCGTTCCCCAAATTTCGTTCTTCTATGTTGAAGCGTTCGTTTCCAGTAACAGTTTGAATTTTTAGGTTTCACTCTGTTTTCTCCTATATTGATAGATGTATTTGGAACTCTAAATCCAACACGGTTTGTGCTAGCTTCTTGAAACTTGACACAATAAAGTAATTTCACGTTCTATCTCTATGTTTTGTTTCCTCTTGATGTAGCCCCAAGCAGTGACTGAGGAGAAGCACTTTCATGGAAAGGGGTTGCCAAGCTTCCTAAAATTACAAATCTCCAGAAATCTCAGCAAATATTTTTTCACCCAAACAGGATGATACTTTCAGGTAATGATCAGTACACTAAGGCGACTTGGTTCCCCAAATTTCGTTCTTCTATGTTGAAGCGTTCGTTTCCAGTAACAGTTTGAATTTTTAGGTTTCACTCTGTTTTCTCCCATATTGATAGATGTATTTGGAACTCTAAATCCAACACGGTTTGTGCTAGCTTCTTGAAACTTGACACAATAAAGTAGTTTCACGTTCTATCTCTATGTTTTGTTTCCTCTTGATGTAGCCCTAACAGTGACTGGCGAGAAACACTTTCATGGAAAGGGGTTGCCAGGCTTCCCAAATATACGAATCTCCAGAAATCTCAGAAATATTTTTTCACCCAAACAGGATGATACTTTCAGGTAATGATCAGTACACTAAGGCGACTTGGTTCCCCAAATTTCGTTCTTCTATGTTGAAGCGTTCGTTTCCAATAACAGTTTGAATTTTTAGGTTTCACTCTGTTTTCTCCTATATTGATAGATGTATTTGGAACTCTGAATCCAACAAGGTTTGTGCTAGGTTCTTGAAACTTGACACAATAAAGTAGTTTCACGTTCTATCTCTATGTTTTGTTTCCTCTTGATGTAGCCCTAAGCAGTGACTGGCGATAAACACTTTCATGGAGAGGGGTGGCTTCCCAAAATTACGAATCTCCAGAAATCTCAGCAAATATTTTTTCACCCAAACTGGATGATACTTTCAGGTAATGATCAGTACACTAAGGCGACTTGGTTCCCCAAATTTCGTTCTTCTATGTTGAAGCGTTCGTTTCCAGTAACAGTTTGAATTTTTAGGTTTCACTCTGTTTTCTCCTATATTGATAGATGTATTTGGAACTCTAAATCCAACACGGTTTGTGCTACCTTCTTGAAACTTGACACAATAAAGTAGTTTCACGTTCTATCTCTATGTTTTGTTTCCTCTTGATGTAGCCCTAACAGTGACTGGCGAGAAACACTTTCATGGAAAGGGGTTGCCAGGCTTCCCAAATATACGAATCTCCAGAAATCTCAGCAAATATTTTTTCACCCAAACAGGATGATACTTTCAGGTAATGATCAGTACACTAAGGCGACTTGGTTCCCCAAATTTCGTTCTTCTATGTTGAAGCGTTCGTTTCCAGTAACAGTTTGAATTTTTAGGTTTCACTCTGTTTTCTCCTATATTGATAGATGTATTTGGAACTCTGAATCCAACAAGGTTTGTGCTAGGTTCTTGAAACTTGACACAATAAAGTAGTTTCACGTTCTATCTCTATGTTTTGTTTCTTCTTGATGTAGCCCTAACAGTGACTGGCGAGAAACACTTTCATTGAAAGGGGTTGCCAGGCTTCCCAAATATACGAATCTCCAGAAATCTCAGCAAATATTTTTTCACCCAAACAGGATGATACTTTCAGGTAATGATCAGTACACTAAGGCGACTTGGTTCCCCAAATTTCGTTCTTCTATGTTGAAGCGTTCATTTCCAGTAACAGTTTGAATTTTTAGGTTTCACTCTGTTTTCTCCTATATTGATAGATGTATTTGGAACTCTAAATCCAACACGGTTTGTGCTAGCTTCTTGAAACTTGACACAATAACGTAGTTTCACGTTCTATCTCTATGTTTTGTTTCCTCTTGATGTAGCCCTAAGCATTGACTGTCGAGAAACACTTTCATGGAAAGGGGTGGCTTCCCAAAATTACGAATCTCCAGAAATCGCAGCAAATATTTTTTCACCCAAACTGGATGATACTTTCAGGTAATGATCAGTACACTAAGGCGACTTGGTTCCCCAAATTTCGTTCTTCTATGTTGAAGCGTTCGTTTCCAGTAACAGTTTGAATTTTTAGGTTTCACTCTGTTTTCTTCTATATTGATAGAGGTATTTGGAACTCTAAATCCAACACGGTTTTTGCTAGCTTCTTGAAACTTGACACAATAAAGTAGTTTCACGTTCTATCTCTATGTTTTGTTTCCTCTTGATGTAGCCCTAACAGTGACTGGCGAGAAACACTTTCATGGAAAGGGGTTGCCAGGCTTCCCAAATATGCGAATCTCCAGAAATCTCAGAAATATTTTTTCACCCAAACAGGATGATACTTTCAGGTAATGATCAGTACACTAAGGCGACTTGGTTCCCCAAATTTCGTTCTTCTATGTTGAAGCGTTCGTTTCCAGTAACAGTTTGAATTTTTAGGTTTCACTCTGTTTTCTCCTATATTGATAGATGTATTTGGAACTCTAAATCCAACACGGTTTGTGCTAGCTTCTTGAAACTTGACACAATAAAGTAGTTTCACGTTCTATCTCTATGTTTTGTTTCCTCTTGATGTAGCCCTAACAGTGACTGGCGAGAAACACTTTCATGGAAAGGGGTTGCCAGGCTTCCCAAATATACGAATCTCCAGAAATCTCAGCAAATATTTTTTCACCCAAACAGGATGATACTTTCAGGTAATGATCAGTACACTAAGGCGACTTGGTTCCCCAAATTTCGTTCTTCTATGTTGAAGCGTTCGTTTCCAATAACAGTTTGAATTTTTAGGTTTCACTCTGTTTTCTCCTATATTGATAGATGTATTTGGAACTCTAAATCCAACACGGTTTGTGCTAGCTTCTTGAAACTTGACACAATAAAGTAGTTTCACGTTCTATCTCTATATTTTGTTTCCTCTTGATGTAGCCCTAAGCAGTGACTGGCGAGAAACACTTTCATGGAAAGGGGTTGCCAGGCTTCCCAATATTACGAATCTCCAGAAATCTCAGCAAATATTTTCTCACCCAAACAGGATGATACTTTCAGGTAATGATCAGTACACTAAGGCGACTTGGTTCCCCAAATTTCGTTCTTCTATGTTGAAGCGTTCGTTTCCAGTAACAGTTTGAATTTTTAGGTTTCACTCTGTTTTCTCCTATATTGATAGATGTATTTGGAACTCTAAATCCAACACGGTTTGTGCTAGCTTCTTGAAACTTGACACAATAACGTAGTTTCACGTTCTATCTCTATGTTTTGTTTCCTCTTGATGTAGCCCTAAGCATTGACTGTCGAGAAACACTTTCATGGAAAGGGGTGGCTTCCCAAAATTACGAATCTCCAGAAATCGCAGCAAATATTTTTTCACCCAAACTGGATGATACTTTCAGGTAATGATCAGTACACTAAGGCGACTTGGTTCCCCAAATTTCGTTCTTCTATGTTGAAGCGTTCGTTTCCAGTAACAGTTTGAATTTTTAGGTTTCACTCTGTTTTCTTCTATATTGATAGAGGTATTTGGAACTCTAAATCCAACACGGTTTTTGCTAGCTTCTTGAAACTTGACACAATAAAGTAGTTTCACGTTCTATCTCTATGTTTTGTTTCCTCTTGATGTAGCCCTAACAGTGACTGGCGAGAAACACTTTCATGGAAAGGGGTTGCCAGGCTTCCCAAATATGCGAATCTCCAGAAATCTCAGAAATATTTTTTCACCCAAACAGGATGATACTTTCAGGTAATGATCAGTACACTAAGGCGACTTGGTTCCCCAAATTTCGTTCTTCTATGTTGAAGCGTTCGTTTCCAGTAACAGTTTGAATTTTTAGGTTTCACTCTGTTTTCTCCCATATTGATAGATGTATTTGGAACTCTAAATCCAACACAGTTTGTGCTAGCTTCTTGAAACTTGACACAATAAAGTAGTTTCACGTTCTATCTCTATGTTTTGTTTCCTCTTGATGTAGCCCTAACAGTGACCGGCGAGAAACACTTTCATGGAAAGGGGTTGCCAGGCTTCCCAAATATACGAATCTCCAGAAATCTCAGGAAATATTTTTTCACCCAAACAGGATGATACTTTCAGGTAATGATCAGTACACTAAGGCGACTTGGTTCCCCAAATTTCGTTCTTCTATGTTGAAGCGTTCGTTTCCAGTAACAGTTTGAATTTTTAGGTTTCACTCTGTTTTCTCCTATATTGATAGATGTATTTGGAACTCTAAATCCAACACGGTTTGTGCTAGCTTCTTGAAACTTGACACAATAAAGTAATTTCACGTTCTATCTCTATGTTTTGTTTCCTCTTGATGTAGCCCTAAGCAGTGACTGGCGATAAACACTTTCATGGAAAGGGGTGGCTTCCCAAATTTACGAATCTCCAGAAATCTCAGGAAATGTTTTTTCACCCTAACTGGATGATACTTTCAGGTAATGATCAGTACACTAAGGCGACTTGGTTCCCCAAATTTCGTTCTTCTATGTTGAAGCGTTCGTTTCCAGTAACAGTTTGAATTTTTAGGTTTCACTCTGTTTTCTCCTATATTGATAGATGTATTTGGAACTCTGAATCCAACAAGGTTTGTGCTAGCTTCTTGAAACTTGACACAATAAAGTAGTTTCACGTTCTATCTCTATGTTTTGTTTCCTCTTGATGTAGCCCTAACAGTGACTGGCGAGAAACACTTTCATGGAAAGGGGTTGCCAGGCTTCCCAAATATACGAATCTCCAGAAATCACAGCAAATATTTTTTCACCCAAACAGGATGATACTTTCAGGTAATGATCAGTACACTAAGGCGACTTGGTTCCCCAAATTTCGTTCTTCTATGTTGAAGCGTTCGTTTCCAGTAACAGTTTGAATTTTTAGGTTTCACTCTGTTTTCTCCTATATTGATAGATGTATTTGGAACTCTAAATCCAACACGGTTTGTGCTAGCTTCTTGAAACTTGACACAATAACGTAGTTTCACGTTCTATCTCTATGTTTTGTTTCCTCTTGATGTAGCCCTAAGCATTGACTGGCGAGAAACACTTTCATGGAAAGGGGTGGCTTCCCAAAATTACGAATCTCCAGAAATCTCAGCAAATATTTTTTCACCCAAACTGGATGATACTTTCAGGTAATGATCAGTACACTAAGGCGACTTGGTTCCCCAAATTTCGTTCTTCTATGTTGAAGCGTTCGTTTCCAGTAACAGTTTGAATTTTTAGGTTTCACTCTGTTTTCTCCTATATTGATAGATGTATTTGGAACTCTAAATCCAACACGGTTTGTGCTAGCTTCTGGAAACTTGACACAATAAAGCAGTTTCACGTTCTATTTCTATGTTTTGTTTCCTCTTGCTGTAGCCCTAAGCAGTGACTGGCAAAAAACACTTACATGGAAAGGGGTTGCCAGGCTTCACAAAATTACGAATCTCCAGAAATCTCAGCAAATATTTTTTCACCCAAACTGGATGATACTTTCAAGTAATGATCAGTACACTAAGGCGACGTGGTTCCCCCAATTTCGTTCTTCTATGTTGAAGCGTTCGTTTCCAGTAACAGTTTGAATTTTTAGGTTTCACTCTGTTTTCTCCTATATTGATAGATGTATTTGGAACTCTGAATCCAACAAGGTTTGTGCTAGGTTCTTGAAACTTGACACAATAAAGTAGTTTCACGTTCTATCTCTATGTTTTGTTTCCTCTTGATGTAGCCCTAACAGTGACTGGCGAGAAACACTTTCATGGAAAGGGGTTGCCAGGCTTCCCAAATATACGAATCTCCAGAAATCTCAGGAAATATTTTTTCACCCAAACAGGATGATACTTTCAGGTAATGATCTGTACACTAAGGCGACTTGGTTCCCCAAATTTCGTTCTTCTATGTTGAAGCGTTCGTTTCCAATAACAGTTTGAATTTTTAGGTTTCACTCTGTTTTCTCCTATATTGATAGATGTATTTGGAACTCTAAATCCAACACGGTTTGTGCTAGCTTCTTGAAACTTGACACAATAAAGTAGTTTCACGTTCTATCTCTATATTTTGTTTCCTCTTGATGTAGCCCTAAGCAGTGACTGGCGAGAAACACTTTCATGGAAAGGGGTTGCCAGGCTTTCCAAAATTACGAATCTCCAGAAATCTCAGCAAATATTTTCTCACCCAAACAGGATGATACTTTCAGGTAATGATCAGTACACTAAGGCGACTTGGTTCCCCAAATTTCGTTCTTCTATGTTGAAGCGTTCGTTTCCAGTAACAGTTTGAATTTTTAGGTTTCACTCTGTTTTCTCCTATATTGATAGATGTATTTGGAACTCTAAATCCAACACGGTTTGTGCTAGCTTCTTGAAACTTGACACAATAACGTAGTTTCACGTTCTATCTCTATGTTTTGTTTCCTCTTGATGTAGCCCTAAGCATTGACTGTCGAGAAACACTTTCATGGAAAGGGGTGGCTTCCCAAAATTACGAATCTCCAGAAATCGCAGCAAATATTTTTTCACCCAAACTGGATGATACTTTCAGGTAATGATCAGTACACTAAGGCGACTTGGTTCCCCAAATTTCGTTCTTCTATGTTGAAGCGTTCGTTTCCAGTAACAGTTTGAATTTTTAGGTTTCACTCTGTTTTCTTCTATATTGATAGAGGTATTTGGAACTCTAAATCCAACACGGTTTGTGCTAGCTTCTTGAAACTTGACACAATAAAGTAGTTTCACGTTCTATCTCTATGTTTTGTTTCCTCTTGATGTAGCCCTAACAGTGACTGGCGAGAAACACTTTCATGGAAAGGGGTTGCCAGGCTTCCCAAATATGCGAATCTCCAGAAATCTCAGAAATATTTTTTCACCCAAACAGGATGATACTTTCAGGTAATGATCAGTACACTAAGGCGACTTGGTTCCCCAAATTTCGTTCTTCTATGTTGAAGCGTTCGTTTCCAGTAACAGTTTGAATTTTTAGGTTTCACTCTGTTTTCTCCTATATTGATAGATGTATTTGGAACTCTAAATCCAACACGGTTTGTGCTAGCTTCTTGAAACTTGACACAATAAAGTAGTTTCACGTTCTATCTCTATGTTTTGTTTCCTCTTGATGTAGCCCTAACAGTGACTGGCGAGAAACACTTTCATGGAAAGGGGTTGCCAGGCTTCCCAAATATACGAATCTCCAGAAATCTCAGGAAATATTTTTTCACCCAAACAGGATGATACTTTCAGGTAATGATCAGTACACTAAGGCGACTTGGTTCCCCAAATTTCGTTCTTCTATGTTGAAGCGTTCGTTTCCAATAACAGTTTAAATTTTTAGGTTTCACTCTGTTTTCTCCTATATTGATAGATGTATTTGGAACTCTAAATCCAACACGGTTTGTGCTAGCTTCTTGAAACTTGACACAATAACGTAGTTTCACGTTCTATCTCTATGTTTTGTTTCCTCTTGATGTAGCCCTAAGCATTGACTGTCGAGAAACACTTTCATGGAAAGGGGTGGCTTCCCAAAATTACGAATCTCCAGAAATCGCAGCAAATATTTTTTCACCCAAACTGGATGATACTTTCAGGTAATGATCAGTACACTAAGGCGACTTGGTTCCCCAAATTTCGTTCTTCTATGTTGAAGCGTTCGTTTCCAGTAACAGTTTGAATTTTTAGGTTTCACTCTGTTTTCTTCTATATTGATAGAGGTATTTGGAACTCTAAATCCAACACGGTTTTTGCTAGCTTCTTGAAACTTGACACAATAAAGTAGTTTCACGTTCTATCTCTATGTTTTGTTTCCTCTTGATGTAGCCCTAACAGTGACTGGCGAGAAACACTTTCATGGAAAGGGGTTGCCAGGCTTCCCAAATATGCGAATCTCCAGAAATCTCAGAAATATTTTTTCACCCAAACAGGATGATACTTTCAGGTAATGATCAGTACACTAAGGCGACTTGGTTCCCCAAATTTCGTTCTTCTATGTTGAAGCGTTCGTTTCCAGTAACAGTTTGAATTTTTAGGTTTCACTCTGTTTTCTTCTATATTGATAGAGGTATTTGGAACTCTAAATCCAACACGGTTTGTGCTAGCTTCTTGAAACTTGACACAATAAAGTAGTTTCACGTTCTATCTCTATGTTTTGTTTCCTCTTGATGTAGCCCTAACAGTGACCGGCGAGAAACACTTTCATGGAAAGGGGTTGCCAGGCTTCCCAAATATACGAATCTCCAGAAATCTCAGGAAATATTTTTTCACCCAAACAGGATGATACTTTCAGGTAATGATCACTACACTAACGCGACTTGGTTCCCCAAATTTCGTTCTTCTATGTTGAAGCGTTCGTTTCCAGTAACAGTTTGAATTTTTAGGTTTCACTCTGTTTTCTCCTATATTGATAGATGTATTTGGAACTCTAAATCCAACACGGTTTGTGCTAGCTTCTGGAAACTTGACACAATAAAGCAGTTTCACATTCTATCTCTATGTTTTGTTTCCTCTTGATGTAGGCCTAAGCAGTGACTGGCAAAAAACACTTTCATGGAAAGGGGTTGCCAGGCTTCCCAAAATTACGAATCTCCAGAAATCTCAGCAAATATTTTTTTCACCCAAACTGGATGATACTTTCAGGTAATGATCAGTACACTAAGGCGACTTGGTTCCCCAAATTTCGTTCTTCTATGTTGAAGCGTTCGTTTCCAATAACAGTTTGAATTTTTAGGTTTCACTCTGTTTTCTCCTATATTGATAGATGTATTTGGAACTCTAAATCCAACACGGTTTGTGCTAGCTTCTTGAAACTTGACACAATAAAGTAGTTTCACGTTCTATCTCTATATTTTGTTTCCTCTTGATGTAGCCCTAAGCAGTGACTGGCGAGAAACACTTTCATGGAAAGGGGTTGCCAGGCTTCCCAAAATTACGAATCTCCAGAAATCTCAGCAAATATTTTCTCACCCAAACAGGATGATACTTTCAGGTAATGATCAGTACACTAAGGCGACTTGGTTCCCCAAATTTCGTTCTTCTATGTTGAAGCGTTCGTTTCCAGTAACAGTTTGAATTTTTAGGTTTCACTCTGTTTTCTCCTATATTGATAGATGTATTTGAACTCTAAATCCAACACGGTTTGTGCTAGCTTCTTGAAACTTGACACAATAACGTAGTTTCACGTTCTATCTCTATGTTTTGTTTCCTCTTGATGTCGCCCTAAGCATTGACTGTCGAGAAACACTTTCATGGAAAGGGGTGGCTTCCCAAAATTACGAATCTCCAGAAATCGCAGCAAATATTTTTTCACCCAAACTGGATGATACTTTCAGGTAATGATCAGTACACTAAGGCGACTTGGTTCCCCAAATTTCGTTCTTCTATGTTGAAGCGTTCGTTTCCAGTAACAGTTTGAATTTTTAGGTTTCACTCTGTTTTCTTCTATATTGGTAGAGGTATTTGGAACTCTAAATCCAACACGGTTTGTGCTAGCTTCTTGAAACTTGACACAATAAAGTAGTTTCACGTTCTATCTCTATGTTTTGTTTCCTCTTGATGTAGCCCTAACAGTGACTGGCGAGAAACACTTTCATGGAAAGGGGTTGCCAGGCTTCCCAAATATACGAATCTCCAGAAATCTCAGGAAATATTTTTTCACCCAAACAGGATGATACTTTCAGGTAATGATCAGTACACTAAGGCGACTTGGTTCCCCAAATTTCGTTCTTCTATGTTGAAGCGTTCGTTTCCAATAACAGTTTGAATTTTTAGGTTTCACTCTGTTTTCTCCTATATTGATAGATGTATTTGGAACTCTAAATCCAACACGGTTTGTGCTAGCTTCTTGAAACTTGACACAATAAAGTAGTTTCACGTTCTATCTCTATATTTTGTTTCCTCTTGATGTAGCCCTAAGCAGTGACTGGCGAGAAACACTTTCATGGAAAGGGGTTGCCAGGCTTCCCAAAATTACGAATCTCCAGAAATCTCAGCAAATATTTTCTCACCCAAACAGGATGATACTTTCAGGTAATGATCAGTACACTAAGGCGACTTGGTTCCCCAAATTTCGTTCTTCTATGTTGAAGCGTTCGTTTCCAGTAACAGTTTGAATTTTTAGGTTTCACTCTGTTTTCTCCTATATTGATAGATGTATTTGGAACTCTAAATCCAACACGGTTTGTGCTAGCTTCTTGAAACTTGACACAATAACGTAGTTTCACGTTCTATCTCTATGTTTTGTTTCCTCTTGATGTAGCCCTAAGCATTGACTGTCGAGAAACACTTTCATGGAAAGGGGTGGCTTCCCAAAATTACGAATCTCCAGAAATCGCAGCAAATATTTTTTCACCCAAACTGGATGATACTTTCAGGTAATGATCAGTACACTAAGGCGACTTGGTTCCCCAAATTTCGTTCTTCTATGTTGAAGCGTTCGTTTCCAGTAACAGTTTGAATTTTTAGGTTTCACTCTGTTTTCTTCTATATTGATAGAGGTATTTGGAACTCTAAATCCAACACGGTTTTTGCTAGCTTCTTGAAACTTGACACAATAAAGTAGTTTCACGTTCTATCTCTATGTTTTGTTTCCTCTTGATGTAGCCCTAACAGTGACTGGCGAGAAACACTTTCATGGAAAGGGGTTGCCAGGCTTCCCAAATATGCGAATCTCCAGAAATCTCAGAAATATTTTTTCACCCAAACAGGATGATACTTTCAGGTAATGATCAGTACACTAAGGCGACTTGGTTCCCCAAATTTCGTTCTTCTATGTTGAAGCGTTCGTTTCCAGAAACAGTTTGAATTTTTAGGTTTCACTCTGTTTTCTCCTATATTGATAGATGTATTTGGAACTCTAAATCCAACACGGTTTGTGCTAGCTTCTTGAAACTTGACACAATAAAGTAGTTTCACGTTCTATCTCTATGTTTTGTTTCCTCTTGATGTAGCCCTAACAGTGACTGGCGAGAAACACTTTCATGTAAAGGGGTTGCTAGGCTTCCCAAATATACGAATCTCCAGAAATCTCAGGAAATATTTTTTCACCCAAACAGGATGATACTTTCAGGTAATGATCAGTACACTAAGGCGACTTGGTTCCCCAAATTTCGTTCTTCTATGTTGAAGCGTTCGTTTCCAGTAACAGTTTGAATTTTTAGGTTTCACTCTGTTTTCTCCTATATTGATAGATGTATTTGGAACTCTAAATCCAACACGGTTTGTGCTAGCTTCTTGAAACTTGACACAATAAAGTAATTTCACGTTCTATCTCTATGTTTTGTTTCCTCTTGATGTAGCCCTAAGCAGTGACTGGCGATAAACACTTTCATGGAAAGGGGTGGCTTCCCAAAATTACGAATCTCCACAAATCTCAGGAAATGTTTTTTCACCCAAACTGGATGATACTTTCAGGTAATGATCAGTACACTAAGGCGACTTGGTTCCCCAAATTTCGTTCTTCTATGTTGAAGCGTTCGTTTCCAGTAACAGTTTGAATTTTTAGGTTTCACTCTGTTTTCTCCTATATTGATAGATGTATTTGGAACTCTAAATCCAACACGGTTTGTGCTAGCTTCTTGAAACTTGACACAATAACGTAGTTTCACGTTCTATCTCTATGTTTTGTTTCCTCTTGATGTAGCCCTAAGCATTGACTGTCGAGAAACACTTTCATGGAAAGGGGTGGCTTCCCAAAATTACGAATCTCCAGAAATCGCAGCAAATATTTTTTCACCCAAACTGGATGATACTTTCAGGTAATGATCAGTACACTAAGGCGACTTGGTTCCCCAAATTTCGTTCTTCTATGTTGAAGCGTTCGTTTCCAGTAACAGTTTGAATTTTTAGGTTTCACTCTGTTTTCTTCTATACTGATAGAGGTATTTGGAACTCTAAATCCAACACGGTTTGTGCTAGCTTCTTGAAACTTGACACAATAAAGTAGTTTCACGTTCTATCTCTATGTTTTGTTTCCTCTTGATGTAGCCCTAACAGTGACTGGCGAGAAACACTTTCATGGAAAGGGGTTGCCAGGCTTCCCAAATATGCGAATCTCCAGAAATCTCAGAAATATTTTTTCACCCAAACAGGATGATACTTTCAGGTAATGATCAGTACACTAAGGCGACTTGGTTCCCCAAATTTCGTTCTTCTATGTTGAAGCGTTCGTTTCCAGTAACAGTTTGAATTTTTAGGTTTCACTCTGTTTTCTCCTATATTGATAGATGTATTTGGAAGTCTAAATCCAACACGGTTTGTGCTAGCTTCTTGAAACTTGACACAATAAAGTAGTTTCACGTTCTATCTCTATGTTTTGTTTCCTCTTGATGTAGCCCTAACAGTGACTGGCGAGAAACACTTTCATGGAAAGGGGTTGCCAGGCTTCCCAAATATACGAATCTCCAGAAATCTCAGGAAATATTTTTTCACCCAAACAGGATGATACTTTCAGGTAATGATCAGTACACTAAGGCGACTTGGTTCCCCAAATTTCGTTCTTCTATGTTGAAGCGTTCGTTTCCAATAACAGTTTGAATTTTTAGGTTTCACTCTGTTTTCTCCTATATTGATAGATGTATTTGGAACTCTAAATCCAACACGGTTTGTGCTAGCTTCTTGAAACTTGACACAATAAAGTAGTTTCACGTTCTATCTCTATATTTTGTTTCCTCTTGATGTAGCCCTAAGCAGTGACTGGCGAGAAACACTTTCATGGAAAGGGGTTGCCAGGCTTCCCAAAATTACGAATCTCCAGAAATCTCAGCAAATATTTTCTCACCCAAACAGGATGATACTTTCAGGTAATGATCAGTACACTAAGGCGACTTGGTTCCCCAAATTTCGTTCTTCTATGTTGAAGCGTTCGTTTCCAGTAACAGTTTGAATTTTTAGGTTTCACTCTGTTTTCTCCTATATTGATAGATGTATTTGGAACTCTAAATCCAACACGGTTTGTGCTAGCTTCTTGAAACTTGACACAATAACGTAGTTTCACGTTCTATCTCTATGTTTTGTTTCCTCTTGATGTAGCCCTAAGCATTGACTGTCGAGAAACACTTTCATGGAAAGGGGTGGCTTCCCAAAATTACGAATCTCCAGAAATCGCAGCAAATATTTTTTCACCCAAACTGGATGATACTTTCAGGTAATGATCAGTACACTAAGGCGACTTGGTTCCCCAAATTTCGTTCTTCTATGTTGAAGCGTTCGTTTCCAGTAACAGTTTGAATTTTTAGGTTTCACTCTGTTTTCTTCTATATTGATAGAGGTATTTGGAACTCTAAATCCAACACGGTTTTTGCTAGCTTCTTGAAACTTGACACAATAAAGTAGTTTCACGTTCTATCTCTATGTTTTGTTTCCTCTTGATGTAGCCCTAACAGTGACTGGCGAGAAACACTTTCATGGAAAGGGGTTGCCAGGCTTCCCAAATATGCGAATCTCCAGAAATCTCAGAAATATTTTTTCACCCAAACAGGATGATACTTTCAGGTAATGATCAGTACACTAAGGCGACTTGGTTCCCCAAATTTCGTTCTTCTATGTTGAAGCGTTCGTTTCCAGTAACAGTTTGAATTTTTAGGTTTCACTCTGTTTTCTCCTATATTGATAGATGTATTTGGAACTCTAAATCCAACACGGTTTGTGCTAGCTTCTTGAAACTTGACACAATAAAGTAGTTTCACGTTCTATCTCTATGTTTTGTTTCCTCTTGATGTAGCCCTAACAGTGACCGGCGAGAAACACTTTCATGGAAAGGGGTTGCCAGGCTTCCCAAATATACGAATCTCCAGAAATCTCAGGAAATATTTTTTCACCCAAACAGGATGATACTTTCAGGTAATGATCACTACACTAACGCGACTTGGTTCCCCAAATTTCGTTCTTCTATGTTGAAGCGTTCGTTTCCAGTAACAGTTTGAATTTTTAGGTTTCACTCTGTTTTCTCCTATATTGATAGATGTATTTGGAACTCTAAATCCAACACGGTTTGTGCTAGCTTCTGGAAACTTGACACAATAAAGCAGTTTCACGTTCTATCTCTATGTTTTGTTTCCACTTGATGTAGGCCTAAGCAGTGACTGGCAAAAAACACTTTCATGGAAAGGGGTTGCCAGGCTTCCCAAAATTACGAATCTCCAGAAATCTCAGCAAATATTTTTTTCACCCAAACTGGATGATACTTTCAGGTAATGATCAGTACACTAAGGCGACTTGGTTCCCCAAATTTCGTTCTTCTATGTTGAAGCGTTCGTTTCCAATAACAGTTTGAATTTTTAGGTTTCACTCTGTTTTCTCCTATATTGATAGATGTATTTGGAACTCTAAATCCAACACGGTTTGTGCTAGCTTCTTGAAACTTGACACAATAAAGTAGTTTCACGTTCTATCTCTATGTTTTGTTTCCTCTTGATGTAGCCCTAACAGTGACTGGCGAGAAACACTTTCATGGAAAGGGGTTGCCAGGCTTCCCAAATATACGAATCTCCAGAAATCTCAGGAAATATTTTTTCACCCAAACAGGATGATACTTTCAGGTAATGATCAGTACACTAAGGCGACTTGGTTCCCCAAATTTCGTTCTTCTATGTTGAAGCGTTCGTTTCCAATAACAGTTTGAATTTTTAGGTTTCACTCTGTTTTCTCCTATATTGATAGATGTATTTGGAACTCTAAATCCAACACGGTTTGTGCTAGCTTCTTGAAACTTGACACAATAAAGTAGTTTCACGTTCTATCTCTATATTTTGTTTCCTCTTGATGTAGCCCTAAGCAGTGACTGGCGAGAAACACTTTCATGGAAAGGGGTTGCCAGGCTTCCCAAAATTACGAATCTCCAGAAATCTCAGCAAATATTTTCTCACCCAAACAGGATGATACTTTCAGGTAATGATCAGTACACTAAGGCGACTTGGTTCCCCAAATTTCGTTCTTCTATGTTGAAGCGTTCGTTTCCAGTAACAGTTTGAATTTTTAGGTTTCACTCTGTTTTCTCCTATATTGATAGATGTATTTGGAACTCTAAATCCAACACGGTTTGTGCTAGCTTCTTGAAACTTGACACAATAACGTAGTTTCACGTTCTATCTCTATGTTTTGTTTCCTCTTGATGTAGCCCTAAGCATTGACTGTCGAGAAACACTTTCATGGAAAGGGGTGGCTTCCCAAAATTACGAATCTCCAGAAATCGCAGCAAATATTTTTTCACCCAAACTGGATGATACTTTCAGGTAATGATCAGTACACTAAGGCGACTTGGTTCCCCAAATTTCGTTCTTCTATGTTGAAGCGTTCGTTTCCAGTAACAGTTTGAATTTTTAGGTTTCACTCTGTTTTCTTCTATATTGATAGAGGTATTTGGAACTCTAAATCCAACACGGTTTTTGCTAGCTTCTTGAAACTTGACACAATAAAGTAGTTTCACGTTCTATCTCTATGTTTTGTTTCCTCTTGATGTAGCCCTAACAGTGACTGGCGAGAAACACTTTCATGGAAAGGGGTTGCCAGGCTTCCCAAATATGCGAATCTCCAGAAATCTCAGAAATATTTTTTCACCCAAACAGGATGATACTTTCAGGTAATGATCAGTACACTAAGGCGACTTGGTTCCCCAAATTTCGTTCTTCTATGTTGAAGCGTTCGTTTCCAGTAACAGTTTGAATTTTTAGGTTTCACTCTGTTTTCTCCTATATTGATAGATGTATTTGGAACTCTAAATCCAACACGGTTTGTGCTAGCTTCTTGAAACTTGACACAATAAAGTAGTTTCACGTTCTATCTCTATATTTTGTTTCCTCTTGATGTAGCCCTAAGCAGTGACTGGCGAGAAACACTTTCATGGAAAGGGGTTGCCAGGCTTCCCAAAATTACGAATCTCCAGAAATCTCAGCAAATATTTTCTCACCCAAACAGGATGATACTTTCAGGTAATGATCAGTACACTAAGGCGACTTGGTTCCCCAAATTTCGTTCTTCTATGTTGAAGCGTTCGTTTCCAGTAACAGTTTGAA
Organism: Spermophilus citellus; assembly: GCF_964194105.1. Taxonomy (NCBI): domain Eukaryota; kingdom Metazoa; phylum Chordata; class Mammalia; order Rodentia; family Sciuridae; genus Spermophilus; species Spermophilus citellus. The sequence goes on along the minus strand of NC_138188.1, from coordinate 14,908,258 downwards.
TTTTTAGGTTTCACTCTGTTTTCTCCTATATTGATAGATGTATTTGGAACTCTAAATCCAACACGGTTTGTGCTAGCTTCTTGAAACTTGACACAATAACGTAGTTTCACGTTCTATCTCTATGTTTTGTTTCCTCTTGATGTAGCCCTAAGCATTGACTGTCGAGAAACACTTTCATGGAAAGGGGTGGCTTCCCAAAATTACGAATCTCCAGAAATCGCAGCAAATATTTTTTCACCCAAACTGGATGATACTTTCAGGTAATGATCAGTACACTAAGGCGACTTGGTTCCCCAAATTTCGTTCTTCTATGTTGAAGCGTTCGTTTCCAGTAACAGTTTGAATTTTTAGGTTTCACTCTGTTTTCTTCTATATTGATAGAGGTATTTGGAACTCTAAATCCAACACGGTTTTTGCTAGCTTCTTGAAACTTGACACAATAAAGTAGTTTCACGTTCTATCTCTATGTTTTGTTTCCTCTTGATGTAGCCCTAACAGTGACTGGCGAGAAACACTTTCATGGAAAGGGGTTGCCAGGCTTCCCAAATATGCGAATCTCCAGAAATCTCAGAAATATTTTTTCACCCAAACAGGATGATACTTTCAGGTAATGATCAGTACACTAAGGCGACTTGGTTCCCCAAATTTCGTTCTTCTATGTTGAAGCGTTCGTTTCCAGTAACAGTTTGAATTTTTAGGTTTCACTCTGTTTTCTCCTATATTGATAGATGTATTTGGAACTCTAAATCCAACACGGTTTGTGCTAGCTTCTTGAAACTTGACACAATAAAGTAGTTTCACGTTCTATCTCTATGTTTTGTTTCCTCTTGATGTAGCCCTAACAGTGACTGGCGAGAAACACTTTCATGTAAAGGGGTTGCTAGGCTTCCCAAATATACGAATCTCCAGAAATCTCAGGAAATATTTTTTCACCCAAACAGGATGATACTTTCAGGTAATGATCAGTACACTAAGGCGACTTGGTTCCCCAAATTTCGTTCTTCTATGTTGAAGCGTTCGTTTCCAGTAACAGTTTGAATTTTTAGGTTTCACTCTGTTTTCTCCTATATTGATAGATGTATTTGGAACTCTAAATCCAACACGGTTTGTGCTAGCTTCTTGAAACTTGGCACAATAAAGTAATTTCACGTTCTATCTCTATGTTTTGTTTCCTCTTGATGTAGCCCTAAGCAGTGACTGGCGATAAACACTTTCATGGAAAGGGGTGGCTTCCCAAAATTACGAATCTCCAGAAATCTCAGGAAATGTTTTTTCACCCAAACTGGATGATACTTTCAGGTAATGATCAGTACACTAAGGCGACTTGGTTCCCCAAATTTCGTTCTTCTATGTTGAAGCGTTCGTTTCCAGTAACAGTTTGAATTTTTAGGTTTCACTCTGTTTTCTCCTATATTGATAGATGTATTTGGAACTCTAAATCCAACACGGTTTGTGCTAGCTTCTTGAAACTTGACACAATAACGTAGTTTCACGTTCTATCTCTATGTTTTGTTTCCTCTTGATGTAGCCCTAAGCATTGACTGTCGAGAAACACTTTCATGGAAAGGGGTGGCTTCCCAAAATTACGAATCTCCAGAAATCGCAGCAAATATTTTTTCACCCAAACTGGATGATACTTTCAGGTAATGATCAGTACACTAAGGCGACTTGGTTCCCCAAATTTCGTTCTTCTATGTTGAAGCGTTCGTTTCCAGTAACAGTTTGAATTTTTAGGTTTCACTCTGTTTTCTTCTATATTGATAGAGGTATTTGGAACTCTAAATCCAACACGGTTTTTGCTAGCTTCTTGAAACTTGACACAATAAAGTAGTTTCACGTTCTATCTCTATGTTTTGTTTCCTCTTGATGTAGCCCTAACAGTGACTGGCGAGAAACACTTTCATGGAAAGGGGTTGCCAGGCTTCCCAAATATGCGAATCTCCAGAAATCTCAGAAATATTTTTTCACCCAAACAGGATGATACTTTCAGGTAATGATCAGTACACTAAGGCGACTTGGTTCCCCAAATTTCGTTCTTCTATGTTGAAGCGTTCGTTTCCAGTAACAGTTTGAATTTTTAGGTTTCACTCTGTTTTCTCCTATATTGATAGATGTATTTGGAACTCTAAATCCAACACGGTTTGTGCTAGCTTCTTGAAACTTGACACAATAAAGTAGTTTCACGTTCTATCTCTATGTTTTGTTTCCTCTTGATGTAGCCCTAACAGTGACCGGCGAGAAACACTTTCATGTAAAGGGGTTGCCAGGCTTCCCAAATATACGAATCTCCAGAAATCTCAGGAAATATTTTTTCACCCAAACAGGATGATACTTTCAGGTAATGATCAGTACACTAAGGCGACTTGGTTCCCCAAATTTCGTTCTTCTATGTTGAAGCGTTCGTTTCCAGTAACAGTTTGAATTTTTAGGTTTCACTCTGTTTTCTCCTATATTGATAGATGTATTTGGAACTCTAAATCCAACACGGTTTGTGCTAGCTTCTTGAAACTTGACACAATAAAGTAGTTTCACGTTCTATCTCTATGTTTTGTTTCCTCTTGATGTAGCCCTAACAGTGACTGGCGAGAAACACTTTCATGTAAAGGGGTTGCCAGGCTTCCCAAATATACGAATCTCCAGAAATCTCAGGAAATATTTTTTCACCCAAACAGGATGATACTTTCAGGTAATGATCAGTACACTAAGGCGACTTGGTTCCCCAAATTTCGTTCTTCTATGTTGAAGCGTTCGTTTCCAGTAACAGTTTGAATTTTTAGGTTTCACTCTGTTTTCTCCTATATTGATAGATGTATTTGGAACTCTAAATCCAACACGGTTTGTGCTAGCTTCTTGAAACTTGACACAATAAAGTAATTTCACGTTCTATCTCTATGTTTTGTTTCCTCTTGATGTAGCCCTAAGCAGTGACTGGCGATAAACACTTTCATGGAAAGGGGTGGCTTCCCAAAATTACGAATCTCCAGAAATCTCAGGAAATGTTTTTTCACCCAAACTGGATGATACTTTCAGGTAATGATCAGTACACTAAGGCGACTTGGTTCCCCAAATTTCGTTCTTCTATGTTGAAGCGTTCGTTTCCAGTAACAGTTTGAATTTTTAGGTTTCACTCTGTTTTCTCCTATATTGATAGATGTATTTGGAACTCTAAATCCAACACGGTTTGTGCTAGCTTCTTGAAACTTGACACAATAACGTAGTTTCACGTTCTATCTCTATGTTTTGTTTCCTCTTGATGTAGCCCTAAGCATTGACTGTCGAGAAACACTTTCATGGAAAGGGGTGGCTTCCCAAAATTACGAATCTCCAGAAATCGCAGCAAATATTTTTTCACCCAAACTGGATGATACTTTCAGGTAATGATCAGTACACTAAGGCGACTTGGTTCCCCAAATTTCGTTCTTCTATGTTGAAGCGTTCGTTTCCAGTAACAGTTTGAATTTTTAGGTTTCACTCTGTTTTCTTCTATATTGATAGAGGTATTTGGAACTCTAAATCCAACACGGTTTTTGCTAGCTTCTTGAAACTTGACACAATAAAGTAGTTTCACGTTCTATCTCTATGTTTTGTTTCCTCTTGATGTAGCCCTAACAGTGACTGGCGAGAAACACTTTCATGGAAAGGGGTTGCCAGGCTTCCCAAATATGCGAATCTCCAGAAATCTCAGAAATATTTTTTCACCCAAACAGGATGATACTTTCAGGTAATGATCAGTACACTAAGGCGACTTGGTTCCCCAAATTTCGTTCTTCTATGTTGAAGCGTTCGTTTCCAGTAACAGTTTGAATTTTTAGGTTTCACTCTGTTTTCTCCTATATTGATAGATGTATTTGGAACTCTAAATCCAACACGGTTTGTGCTAGCTTCTTGAAACTTGACACAATAAAGTAGTTTCACGTTCTATCTCTATGTTTTGTTTCCTCTTGATGTAGCCCTAACAGTGACTGTCGAGAAACACTTTCATGGAAAGGGGTGGCTTCCCAAATATACGAATCTCCAGAAATCTCAGGAAATATTTTTTCACCCAAACAGGATGATACTTTCAGGTAATGATCAGTACACTAAGGCGACTTGGTTCCCCAAATTTCGTTCTTCTATGTTGAAGCGTTCGTTTCCAGTAACAGTTTGAATTTTTAGGTTTCACTCTGTTTTCTCCTATATTGATAGATGTATTTGGAACTCTAAATCCAACACGGTTTGTGCTAGCTTCTTGAAACTTGACACAATAAAGTAATTTCACGTTCTATCTCTATGTTTTGTTTCCTCTTGATGTAGCCCTAAGCAGTGACTGGCGATAAACACTTTCATGGAAAGGGGTTGCCAGGCTTCCCAAAATTACGAATCTCCAGAAATCTCAGGAAATGTTTTTTCACCCAAACTGGATGATACTTTCAGGTAATGATCAGTACACTAAGGCGACTTGGTTCCCCAAATTTCGTTCTTCTATGTTGAAGCGTTCGTTTCCAGTAACAGTTTGAATTTTTAGGTTTCACTCTGTTTTCTCCTATATTGATAGATGTATTTGGAACTCTGAATCCAACAAGGTTTGTGCTAGCTTCTTGAAACTTGACACAATAAAGTAGTTTCACGTTCTATCTCTATGTTTTGTTTCCTCTTGATGTAGCCCTAACAGTGACTGGCGAGAAACACTTTCATGGAGAGGGGTGGCTTCCCAAAATTACGAATCTCCAGAAATCTCAGCAAATATTTTTTCACCCAAACTGGATTATACTTTCAGGTAATGATCAGTACACTAAGGCGACTTGGTTCCCCAAATTTCGTTCTTCTATGTTGAAGCGTTCGTTTCCAGTAACAGTTTGAATTTTTAGGTTTCACTCTGTTTTCTCCTATATTGATAGATGTATTTGGAACTCTAAATCCAACACGGTTTGTGCTAGCTTCTTAAAACTTGACACAATAAAGTAGTTTCACGTTCTATCTCTATGTTTTGTTTCCTCTTGATGTAGCCCTAACAGTGACTGGCGAGAAACACTTTCATGGAAAGGGGTTGCCAGGCTTCCCAAATATACGAATCTCCAGAAATCACAGCAAATATTTTTTCACCCAAACAGGATGATACTTTCAGGTAATGATCAGTACACTAAGGCGACTTGGTTCCCCAAATTTCGTTCTTCTATGTTGAAGCGTTCGTTTCCAGTAACAGTTTGAATTTTTAGGTTTCACTCTGTTTTCTCCTATATTGATAGATGTATTTGGAACTCTAAATCCAACACGGTTTGTGCTAGCTTCTTGAAACTTGACACAATAAAGTAATTTCACGTTCTATCTCTATGTTTTGTTTCCTCTTGATGTAGCCCTAAGCAGTGACTGGCGATAAACACTTTCATGGAAAGGGGTGGCTTCCCAAAATTACGAATCTCCAGAAATCTCAGGAAATGTTTTTTCACCCAAACTGGATGATACTTTCAGGTAATGATCAGTACACTAAGGCGACTTGGTTCCCCAAATTTCGTTCTTCTATGTTGAAGCGTTCGTTTCCAGTAACAGTTTGAATTTTTAGGTTTCACTCTGTTTTCTCCTATATTGATAGATGTATTTGGAACTCTAAATCCAACACGGTTTGTGCTAGCTTCTTGAAACTTGACACAATAACGTAGTTTCACGTTCTATCTCTATGTTTTGTTTCCTCTTGATGTAGCCCTAAGCATTGACTGTCGAGAAACACTTTCATGGAAAGGGGTGGCTTCCCAAAATTACGAATCTCCAGAAATCGCAGCAAATATTTTTTCACCCAAACTGGATGATACTTTCAGGTAATGATCAGTACACTAAGGCGACTTGGTTCCCCAAATTTCGTTCTTCTATGTTGAAGCGTTCGTTTCCAGTAACAGTTTGAATTTTTAGGTTTCACTCTGTTTTCTTCTATATTGATAGAGGTATTTGGAACTCTAAATCCAACACGGTTTTTGCTAGCTTCTTGAAACTTGACACAATAAAGTAGTTTCACGTTCTATCTCTATGTTTTGTTTCCTCTTGATGTAGCCCTAACAGTGACTGGCGAGAAACACTTTCATGGAAAGGGGTTGCCAGGCTTCCCAAATATGCGAATCTCCAGAAATCTCAGAAATATTTTTTCACCCAAACAGGATGATACTTTCAGGTAATGATCAGTACACTAAGGCGACTTGGTTCCCCAAATTTCGTTCTTCTATGTTGAAGCGTTCGTTTCCAGTAACAGTTTGAATTTTTAGGTTTCACTCTGTTTTCTCCTATATTGATAGATGTATTTGGAACTCTAAATCCAACACGGTTTGTGCTAGCTTCTTGAAACTTGACACAATAAAGTAGTTTCACGTTCTATCTCTATGTTTTGTTTCCTCTTGATGTAGCCCTAACAGTGACTGTCGAGAAACACTTTCATGGAAAGGGGTGGCTTCCCAAATATACGAATCTCCAGAAATCTCAGGAAATATTTTTTCACCCAAACAGGATGATACTTTCAGGTAATGATCAGTACACTAAGGCGACTTGGTTCCCCAAATTTCGTTCTTCTATGTTGAAGCGTTCGTTTCCAGTAACAGTTTGAATTTTTAGGTTTCACTCTGTTTTCTCCTATATTGATAGATGTATTTGGAACTCTAAATCCAACACGGTTTGTGCTAGCTTCTTGAAACTTGACACAATAAAGTAATTTCACGTTCTATCTCTATGTTTTGTTTCCTCTTGATGTAGCCCTAAGCAGTGACTGGCGATAAACACTTTCATGGAAAGGGGTTGCCAGGCTTCCCAAAATTACGAATCTCCAGAAATCTCAGGAAATGTTTTTTCACCCAAACTGGATGATACTTTCAGGTAATGATCAGTACACTAAGGCGACTTGGTTCCCCAAATTTCGTTCTTCTATGTTGAAGCGTTCGTTTCCAGTAACAGTTTGAATTTTTAGGTTTCACTCTGTTTTCTCCTATATTGATAGATGTATTTGGAACTCTGAATCCAACAAGGTTTGTGCTAGCTTCTTGAAACTTGACACAATAAAGTAGTTTCACGTTCTATCTCTATGTTTTGTTTCCTCTTGATGTAGCCCTAACAGTGACTGGCGAGAAACACTTTCATGGAGAGGGGTGGCTTCCCAAAATTACGAATCTCCAGAAATCTCAGCAAATATTTTTTCACCCAAACTGGATTATACTTTCAGGTAATGATCAGTACACTAAGGCGACTTGGTTCCCCAAATTTCGTTCTTCTATGTTGAAGCGTTCGTTTCCAGTAACAGTTTGAATTTTTAGGTTTCACTCTGTTTTCTCCTATATTGATAGATGTATTTGGAACTCTAAATCCAACACGGTTTGTGCTAGCTTCTTGAAACTTGACACAATAAAGTAGTTTCACGTTCTATCTCTATGTTTTGTTTCCTCTTGATGTAGCCCTAACAGTGACTGGCGAGAAACACTTTCATGGAAAGGGGTTGCCAGGCTTCCCAAATATACGAATCTCCAGAAATCACAGCAAATATTTTTTCACCCAAACAGGATGATACTTTCAGGTAATGATCAGTACACTAAGGCGACTTGGTTCCCCAAATTTCGTTCTTCTATGTTGAAGCGTTCGTTTCCAGTAACAGTTTGAATTTTTAGGTTTCACTCTGTTTTCTCCTATATTGATAGATGTATTTGGAACTCTAAATCCAACACGGTTTGTGCTAGCTTCTTGAAACTTGACAGAATAAAGTAGTTTCACGTTCTATCTCTATGTTTTGTTTCCTCTTGATGTAGCCCTAAGCATTGACTGGCGAGAAACACTTTCATGGAAAGGGGTGGCTTCCCAAAATTACGAATCTCCAGAAATCTCAGCAAATATTTTTTCACCCAAACTGGATGATACTTTCAGGTAATGATCAGTACACTAAGGCGACTTGGTTCCCCAAATTTCGTTCTTCTATGTTGAAGCGTTCGTTTCCAGTAACAGTTTGAATTTTTAGGTTTCACTCTGTTTTCTCCTATATTGATAGATGTATTTGGAACTCTAAATCCAACACGGTTTGTGCTAGCTTCTGGAAACTTGACACAATAAAGCAGTTTCACGTTCTATTTCTATGTTTTGTTTCCTCTTGATGTAGCCCTAAGCAGTGACTGGCAAAAAACACTTACATGGAAAGGGGTTGCCAGGCTTCCCAAAATTACGAATCTCCAGAAATCTCAGCAAATATTTTTTCACCCAAACTGGATGATACTTTCAGGTAATGATCAATACACTAAGGCGACGTGGTTCCCCAAATTTCGTTCTTCTATGTTGAAGCGTTCGTTTCCAGTAACAGTTTGAATTTTTAGGTTTCACTCTGTTTTCTCCTATATTGATAGATGTATTTGGAACTCTGAATCCAACAAGGTTTGTGCTAGGTTCTTGAAACTTGACACAATAAAGTAGTTTCACGTTCTATCTCTATGATTTGTTTCCTCTTGATGTAGCCCTAACAGTGACTGGCGAGAAACACTTTCATGGAAAGGGGTTGCCAGGCTTCCCAAATATACGAATCTCCAGAAATCTCAGGAAATATTTTTTCACCCAAACAGGATGATACTTTCAGGTAATGATCAGTACACTAAGGCGACTTGGTTCCCCAAATTTAGTTCTTCTATGTTGAAGCGTTCGTTTCCAATAACAGTTTGAATTTTTAGGTTTCACTCTGTTTTCTCCTATATTGATAGATGTATTTGGAACTCTAAATCCAACACGGTTTGTGCTAGCTTCTTGAAACTTGACACAATAAAGTAGTTTCACGTTCTATCTCTATATTTTGTTTCCTCTTGATGTAGCCCTAAGCAGTGACTGGCGAGAAACACTTTCATGGAAAGGGGTTGCCAGGCTTTCCAAAATTACGAATCTCCAGAAATCTCAGCAAATATTTTCTCACCCAAACAGGATGATACTTTCAGGTAATGATCAGTACACTAAGGCGACTTGGTTCCCCAAATTTCGTTCTTCTATGTTGAAGCGTTCGTTTCCAGTAACAGTTTGAATTTTTAGGTTTCACTCTGTTTTCTCCTATATTGATAGATGTATTTGGAACTCTAAATCCAACACGGTTTGTGCTAGCTTCTTGAAACTTGACACAATAACGCAGTTTCACGTTCTATCTCTATGTTTTGTTTCCTCTTGATGTAGCCCTAAGCATTGACTGTCGAGAAACACTTTCATGGAACGGGGTGGCTTCCCAAAATTACGAATCTCCAGAAATCGCAGCAAATATTTTTCACCCAAACTGGATGATACTTTCAGGTAATGATCAGTACACTAAGGCGACTTGGTTCCCCAAATTTCGTTCTTCTATGTTGAAGCGTTCGTTTCCAGTAACAGTTTGAATTTTTAGGTTTCACTCTGTTTTCTTCTATATTGATAGAGGTATTTGGAACTCTAAATCCAACACGGTTTTTGCTAGCTTCTTGAAACTTGACACAATAAAATAGTTTCACGTTCTATCTCTATGTTTTGTTTCCTCTTGATGTAGCCCTAACAGTGACTGGCGAGAAACACTTTCATGGAAAGGGGTTGCCAGGCTTCCCAAATATGCGAATCTCCAGAAATCTCAGAAATATTTTTTCACCCAAACAGGATGATACTTTCAGGTATTGATCAGTACACTAAGGCGACTTGGTTCCCCAAATTTTGTTCTTCTATGTTGAAGCGTTCGTTTCCAGTAACAGTTTGAATTTTTAGGTTTCACTCTGTTTTCTCCTATATTGATAGATGTATTTGGAACTCTAAATCCAACACGGTTTGTGCTAGCTTCTTGAAACTTGACACAATAAAGTAGTTTCACGTTCTATCTCTATGTTTTGTTTCCTCTTGATGTAGCCCTAACAGTGACTGGCGAGAAACACTTTCATGGAAAGGGGTTGCCAGGCTTCCCAAATATACGAATCTCCAGAAATCTCAGGAAATATTTTTTCACCCAAACAGGATGATACTTTCAGGTAATGATCAGTACACTAAGGCGACTTGGTTCCCCAAATTTCGTTCTTCTATGTTGAAGCGTTCGTTTCCAATAACAGTTTGAATTTTTAGGTTTCACTCTGTTTTCTCCTATATTGATAGATGTATTTGGAACTCTAAATCCAACACGGTTTGTGCTAGCTTCTTGAAACTTGACACAATAAAGTAGTTTCACGTTCTATCTCTATATTTTGTTTCCTCTTGATGTAGCCCTAAGCAGTGACTGGCGAGAAACACTTTCATGGAAAGGGGTTGCCAGGCTTCCCAAAATTACGAATCTCCAGAAATCTCAGCAAATATTTTCTCACCCAAACAGGATGATACTTTCAGGTAATGATCAGTACACTAAGGCGACTTGGTTCCCCAAATTTCGTTCTTCTATGTTGAAGCGTTCGTTTCCAGTAACAGTTTGAATTTTTAGGTTTCACTCTGTTTTCTCCTATATTGATAGATGTATTTGGAACTCTAAATCCAACACGGTTTGTGCTAGCTTCTTGAAACTTGACACAATAACGTAGTTTCACGTTCTATCTCTATGTTTTGTTTCCTCTTGATGTAGCCCTAAGCATTGACTGTCGAGAAACACTTTCATGGAAAGGGGTGGCTTCCCAAAATTACGAATCTCCAGAAATCGCAGCAAATATTTTTTCACCCAAACTGGATGATACTTTCAGGTAATGATCAGTACACTAAGGCGACTTGGTTCCCCAAATTTCGTTCTTCTATGTTGAAGCGTTCGTTTCCAGTAACAGTTTGAATTTTTAGGTTTCACTCTGTTTTCTTCTATATTGATAGAGGTATTTGGAACTCTAAATCCAACACGGTTTTTGCTAGCTTCTTGAAACTTGACACAATAAAGTAGTTTCACGTTCTATCTCTATGTTTTGTTTCCTCTTGATGTAGCCCTAACAGTGACTGGCGAGAAACACTTTCATGGAAAGGGGTTGCCAGGCTTCCCAAATATGCGAATCTCCAGAAATCTCAGAAATATTTTTTCACCCAAACAGGATGATACTTTCAGGTAATGATCAGTACACTAAGGTGACTTGGTTCCCCAAATTTCGTTCTTCTATGTTGAAGCGTTCGTTTCCAGTAACAGTTTGAATTTTTAGGTTTCACTCTGTTTTCTCCTATATTGATAGATGTATTTGGAACTCTAAATCCAACACGGTTTGTGCTAGCTTCTTGAAACTTGACACAATAAAGTAGTTTCACGTTCTATCTCTATGTTTTGTTTCCTCTTGATGTAGCCCTAACAGTGACTGGCGAGAAACACTTTCATGTAAAGGGGTTGCTAGGCTTCCCAAATATACGAATCTCCAGAAATCTCAGGAAATATTTTTTCACCCAAACAGGATGATACTTTCAGGTAATGATCAGTACACTAAGGCGACTTGGTTCCCCAAGTTTCGTTCTTCTATGTTGAAGCGTTCGTTTCCAGTAACAGTTTGAATTTTTAGGTTTCACTCTGTTTTCTCCTATATTGATAGATGTATTTGGAACTCTAAATCCAACACGGTTTGTGCTAGCTTCTTGAAACTTGACACAATAAAGTAATTTCACGTTCTATCTCTATGTTTTGTTTCCTCTTGATGTAGCCCTAAGCAGTGACTGGCGATAAACACTTTCATGGAAAGGGGTGGCTTCCCAAAATTACGAATCTCCAGAAATCTCAGGAAATGTTTTTTCACCCAAACTGGATGATACTTTCAGGTAATGATCAGTACACTAAGGCGACTTGGTTCCCCAAATTTCGTTCTTCTATGTTGAAGCGTTCGTTTCCAGTAACAGTTTGAATTTTTAGGTTTCACTCTGTTTTCTCCTATATTGATAGATGTATTTGGAACTCTAAATCCAACACGGTTTGTGCTAGCTTCTTGAAACTTGACACAATAACGTAGTTTCACGTTCTATCTCTATGTTTTGTTTCCTCTTGATGTAGCCCTAAGCATTGACTGTCGAGAAACACTTTCATGGAAAGGGGTGGCTTCCCAAAATTACGAATCTCCAGAAATCGCAGCAAATATTTTTTCACCCAAACTGGATGATACTTTCAGGTAATGATCAGTACACTAAGGCGACTTGGTTCCCCAAATTTCGTTCTTCTATGTTGAAGCGTTCGTTTCCAGTAACAGTTTGAATTTTTAGGTTTCACTCTGTTTTCTTCTATATTGATAGAGGTATTTGGAACTCTAAATCCAACACGGTTTTTGCTAGCTTCTTGAAACTTGACACAATAAAGTAGTTTCACGTTCTATCTCTATGTTTTGTTTCCTCTTGATGTAGCCCTAACAGTGACTGGCGAGAAACACTTTCATGGAAAGGGGTTGCCAGGCTTCCCAAATATGCGAATCTCCAGAAATCTCAGAAATATTTTTTCACCCAAACAGGATGATACTTTCAGGTAATGATCAGTACACTAAGGCGACTTGGTTCCCCAAATTTCGTTCTTCTATGTTGAAGCGTTCGTTTCCAGTAACAGTTTGAATTTTTAGGTTTCACTCTGTTTTCTCCTATATTGATAGATGTATTTGGAACTCTAAATCCAACACGGTTTGTGCTAGCTTCTTGAAACTTGACACAATAAAGTAGTTTCACGTTCTATCTCTATGTTTTGTTTCCTCTTGATGTAGCCCTAACAGTGACCGGCGAGAAACACTTTCATGTAAAGGGGTTGCCAGGCTTCCCAAATATACGAATCTCCAGAAATCTCAGGAAATATTTTTTCACCCAAACAGGATGATACTTTCAGGTAATGATCAGTACACTAAGGCGACTTGGTTCCCCAAATTTCGTTCTTCTATGTTGAAGCGTTCGTTTCCAGTAACAGTTTGAATTTTTAGGTTTCACTCTGTTTTCTCCTATATTGATAGATGTATTTGGAACTCTAAATCCAACACGGTTTGTGCTAGCTTCTTGAAACTTGACACAATAAAGTAGTTTCACGTTCTATCTCTATGTTTTGTTTCCTCTTGATGTAGCCCTAACAGTGACTGGCGAGAAACACTTTCATGTAAAGGGGTTGCCAGGCTTCCCAAATATACGAATCTCCAGAAATCTCAGGAAATATTTTTTCACCCAAACAGGATGATACTTTCAGGTAATGATCAGTACACTAAGGCGACTTGGTTCCCCAAATTTCGTTCTTCTATGTTGAAGCGTTCGTTTCCAGTAACAGTTTGAATTTTTAGGTTTCACTCTGTTTTCTCCTATATTGATAGATGTATTTGGAACTCTAAATCCAACACGGTTTGTGCTAGCTTCTTGAAACTTGACACAATAAAGTAATTTCACGTTCTATCTCTATGTTTTGTTTCCTCTTGATGTAGCCCTAAGCAGTGACTGGCGATAAACACTTTCATGGAAAGGGGTGGCTTCCCAAAATTACGAATCTCCAGAAATCTCAGGAAATGTTTTTTCACCCAAACTGGATGATACTTTCAGGTAATGATCAGTACACTAAGGCGACTTGGTTCCCCAAATTTCGTTCTTCTATGTTGAAGCGTTCGTTTCCAGTAACAGTTTGAATTTTTAGGTTTCACTCTGTTTTCTCCTATATTGATAGATGTATTTGGAACTCTAAATCCAACACGGTTTGTGCTAGCTTCTTGAAACTTGACACAATAACGTAGTTTCACGTTCTATCTCTATGTTTTGTTTCCTCTTGATGTAGCCCTAAACATTGACTGTCGAGAAACACTTTCATGGAAAGGGGTGGCTTCCCAAAATTACGAATCTCCAGAAATCGCAGCAAATATTTTTTCACCCAAACTGGATGATACTTTCAGGTAATGATCAGTACACTAAGGCGACTTGGTTCCCCAAATTTCGTTCTTCTATGTTGAAGCGTTCGTTTCCAGTAACAGTTTGAATTTTTAGGTTTCACTCTGTTTTCTTCTATATTGATAGAGGTATTTGGAACTCTAAATCCAACACGGTTTTTGCTAGCTTCTTGAAACTTGACACAATAAAGTAGTTTCACGTTCTATCTCTATGTTTTGTTTCCTCTTGATGTAGCCCTAACAGTGACTGGCGAGAAACACTTTCATGGAAAGGGGTTGCCAGGCTTCCCAAATATGCGAATCTCCAGAAATCTCAGAAATATTTTTTCACCCAAACAGGATGATACTTTCAGGTAATGATCAGTACACTAAGGCGACTTGGTTCCCCAAATTTCGTTCTTCTATGTTGAAGCGTTCGTTTCCAGTAACAGTTTGAATTTTTAGGTTTCACTCTGTTTTCTCCTATATTGATAGATGTATTTGGAACTCTAAATCCAACACGGTTTGTGCTAGCTTCTTGAAACTTGACACAATAAAGTAGTTTCACGTTCTATCTCTATGTTTTGTTTCCTCTTGATGTAGCCCTAACAGTGACTGTCGAGAAACACTTTCATGGAAAGGGGTGGCTTCCCAAATATACGAATCTCCAGAAATCTCAGGAAATATTTTTTCACCCAAACAGGATGATACTTTCAGGTAATGATCAGTACACTAAGGCGACTTGGTTCCCCAAATTTCGTTCTTCTATGTTGAAGCGTTCTTTTCCAGTAACAGTTTGAATTTTTAGGTTTCACTCTGTTTTCTCCTATATTGATAGATGTATTTGGAACTCTAAATCCAACACGGTTTGTGCTAGCTTCTTGAAACTTGACACAATAAAGTAATTTCACGTTCTATCTCTATGTTTTGTTTCCTCTTGATGTAGCCCTAAGCAGTGACTGGCGATAAACACTTTCATGGAAAGGGGTTGCCAGGCTTCCCAAAATTACGAATCTCCAGAAATCTCAGGAAATGTTTTTTCACCCAAACTGGATGATACTTTCAGGTAATGATCAGTACACTAAGGCGACTTGGTTCCCCAAATTTCGTTCTTCTATGTTGAAGCGTTCGTTTCCAGTAACAGTTTGAATTTTTAGGTTTCACTCTGTTTTCTCCTATATTGATAGATGTATTTGGAACTCTGAATCCAACAAGGTTTGTGCTAGCTTCTTGAAACTTGACACAATAAAGTAGTTTCACGTTCTATCTCTATGTTTTGTTTCCTCTTGATGTAGCCCTAACAGTGACTGGCGAGAAACACTTTCATGGAGAGGGGTGGCTTCCCAAAATTACGAATCTCCAGAAATCTCAGCAAATATTTTTTCACCCAAACTGGATTATACTTTCAGGTAATGATCAGTACACTAAGGCGACTTGGTTCCCCAAATTTCGTTCTTCTATGTTGAAGCGTTCGTTTCCAGTAACAGTTTGAATTTTTAGGTTTCACTCTGTTTTCTCCTATATTGATAGATGTATTTGGAACTCTAAATCCAACACGGTTTGTGCTAGCTTCTTGAAACTTGACACAATAAAGTAGTTTCACGTTCTATCTCTATGTTTTGTTTCCTCTTGATGTAGCCCTAACAGTGACTGGCGAGAAACACTTTCATGGAAAGGGGTTGCCAGGCTTCCCAAATATACGAATCTCCAGAAATCACAGCAAATATTTTTTCACCCAAACAGGATGATACTTTCAGGTAATGATCAGTACACTAAGGCGACTTGGTTCCCCAAATTTCGTTCTTCTATGTTGAAGCGTTCGTTTCCAGTAACAGTTTGAATTTTTAGGTTTCACTCTGTTTTCTCCTATATTGATAGATGTATTTGGAACTCTAAATCCAACACGGTTTGTGCTAGCTTCTTGAAACTTGACAGAATAAAGTAGTTTCACGTTCTATCTCTATGTTTTGTTTCCTCTTGATGTAGCCCTAAGCATTGACTGGCGAGAAACACTTTCATGGAAAGGGGTGGCTTCCCAAAATTACGAATCTCCAGAAATCTCAGCAAATATTTTTTCACCCAAACTGGATGATACTTTCAGGTAATGATCAGTACACTAAGGCGACTTGGTTCCCCAAATTTCGTTCTTCTATGTTGAAGCGTTCGTTTCCAGTAACAGTTTGAATTTTTAGGTTTCACTCTGTTTTCTCCTATATTGATAGATGTATTTGGAACTCTAAATCCAACACGGTTTGTGCTAGCTTCTGGAAACTTGACACAATAAAGCAGTTTCACGTTCTATTTCTATGTTTTGTTTCCTCTTGATGTAGCCCTAAGCAGTGACTGGCAAAAAACACTTACATGGAAAGGGGTTGCCAGGCTTCCCAAAATTACGAATCTCCAGAAATCTCAGCAAATATTTTTTCACCCAAACTGGATGATACTTTCAGGTAATGATCAGTACACTAAGGCGACGTGGTTCCCCCAATTTCGTTCTTCTATGTTGAAGCGTTCGTTTCCAGTAACAGTTTGAATTTTTAGGTTTCACTCTGTTTTCTCCTATATTGATAGAGGTATTTGGAACTCTGAATCCAACAAGGTTTGTGCTAGGTTCTTGAAACTTGACACAATAAAGTAGTTTCACGTTCTATCTCTATGTTTTGTTTCCTCTTGATGTAGCCCTAACAGTGACTGGCGAGAAACACTTTCATGGAAAGGGGTTGCCAGGCTTCCCAAATATACGAATCTCCAGAAATCTCAGGAAATATTTTTTCACCCAAACAGGATGATACTTTCAGGTAATGATCAGTACACTAAGGCGACTTGGTTCCCCAAATTTCGTTCTTCTATGTTGAAGCGTTCGTTTCCAATAACAGTTTGAATTTTTAGGTTTCACTCTGTTTTCTCCTATATTGATAGATGTATTTGGAACTCTAAATCCAACACGGTTTGTGCTAGCTTCTTGAAACTTGACACAATAAAGTAGTTTCACGTTCTATCTCTATATTTTGTTTCCTCTTGATGTAGCCCTAAGCAGTGACTGGCGAGAAACACTTTCATGGAAAGGGGTTGCCAGGCTTTCCAAAATTACGAATCTCCAGAAATCTCAGCAAATATTTTCTCACCCAAACAGGATGATACTTTCAGGTAATGATCAGTACACTAAGGCGACTAGGTTCCCCAAATTTCGTTCTTCTATGTTGAAGCGTTCGTTTCCAGTAACAGTTTGAATTTTTAGGTTTCACTCTGTTTTCTCCTATATTGATAGATGTATTTGGAACTCTAAATCCAACACGGTTTGTGCTAGCTTCTTGAAACTTGACACAATAACGTAGTTTCACGTTCTATCTCTATGTTTTGTTTCCTCTTGATGTAGCCCTAAGCATTGACTGTCGAGAAACACTTTCATGGAAAGGGGTGGCTTCCCAAAATTACGAATCTCCAGAAATCGCAGCAAATATTTTTCACCCAAACTGGATGATACTTTCAGGTAATGATCAGTACACTAAGGCGACTTGGTTCCCCAAATTTCGTTCTTCTATGTTGAAGCGTTCGTTTCCAGTAACAGTTTGAATTTTTAGGTTTCACTCTGTTTTCTTCTATATTGATAGAGGTATTTGGAACTCTAAATCCAACACGGTTTTTGCTAGCTTCTTGAAACTTGACACAATAAAGTAGTTTCACGTTCTATCTCTATGTTTTGTTTCCTCTTGATGTAGCCCTAACAGTGACTGGCGAGAAACACTTTCATGGAAAGGGGTTGCCAGGCTTCCCAAATATGCGAATCTCCAGAAATCTCAGAAATATTTTTTCACCCAAACAGGATGATACTTTCAGGTATTGATCAGTACACTAAGGCGACTTGGTTCCCCAAATTTTGTTCTTCTATGTTGAAGCGTTCGTTGCCAGTAACAGTTTGAATTTTTAGGTTTCACTCTGTTTTCTCCTATATTGATAGATGTATTTGGAACTCTAAATCCAACACGGTTTGTGCTAGCTTCTTGAAACTTGACACAATAAAGTAGTTTCACGTTCTATCTCTATGTTTTGTTTCCTCTTGATGTAGCCCTAACAGTGACCGGCGAGAAACACTTTCATGGAAAGGGGTTGCCAGGCTTCCCAAATATACGAATCTCCAGAAATCTCGGGAAATATTTTTTCACCCAAACAGGATGATACTTTCAGGTAATGATCACTACACTAACGCGACTTGGTTCCCCAAATTTCGTTCTTCTATGTTGAAGCGTTCGTTTCCAGTAACAGTTTGAATTTTTAGGTTTCACTCTGTTTTCTCCTATATTGATAGATGTATTTGGAACTCTAAATCCAACACGGTTTGTGCTAGCTTCTGGAAACTTGACACAATAAAGCAGTTTCACGTTCTATCTCTATGTTTTGTTTCCTCTTGATGTAGGCCTAAGCAGTGACTGGCAAAAAACACTTTCATGGAAAGGGGTTGCCAGGCTTCCCAAAATTACGAATCTCCAGAAATCTCAGCAAATATTTTTTTCACCCAAACTGGATGATACTTTCAGGTAATGATCAGTACACTAAGGCGACTTGGTTCCCCAAATTTCGTTCTTCTATGTTGAAGCGTTCGTTTCCAATAACAGTTTGAATTTTTAGGTTTCACTCTGTTTTCTCCTATATTGATAGATGTATTTGGAACTCTAAATCCAACACGGTTTGTGCTAGCTTCTTGAAACTTGACACAATAAAGTAGTTTCACGTTCTATCTCTATATTTTGTTTCCTCTTGATGTAGCCCTAAGCAGTGACTGGCGAGAAACACTTTCATGGAAAGGGGTTGCCAGGCTTCCCAAAATTACGAATCTCCAGAAATCTCAGCAAATATTTTCTCACCCAAACAGGATGATACTTTCAGGTAATGATCAGTACACTAAGGCGACTTGGTTCCCCAAATTTCGTTCTTCTATGTTGAAGCGTTCGTTTCCAGTAACAGTTTGAATTTTTAGGTTTCACTCTGTTTTCTCCTATATTGATAGATGTATTTGGAACTCTAAATCCAACACGGTTTGTGCTAGCTTCTTGAAACTTGACACAATAACGTAGTTTCACGTTCTATCTCTATGTTTTGTTTCCTCTTGATGTAGCCCTAAGCATTGACTGTCGAGAAACACTTTCATGGAAAGGGGTGGCTTCCCAAAATTACGAATCTCCAGAAATCGCAGCAAATATTTTTTCACCCAAACTGGATGATACTTTCAGGTAATGATCAGTACACTAAGGCGACTTGGTTCCCCAAATTTCGTTCTTCTATGTTGAAGCGTTCGTTTCCAGTAACAGTTTGAATTTTTAGGTTTCACTCTGTTTTCTTCTATATTGATAGAGGTATTTGGAACTCTAAATCCAACACGGTTTGTGCTAGCTTCTTGAAACTTGACACAATAAAGTAGTTTCACGTTCTATCTCTATGTTTTGTTTCCTCTTGATGTAGCCCTAACAGTGACTGGCGAGAAACACTTTCATGGAAAGGGGTTGCCAGGCTTCCCAAATATGCGAATCTCCAGAAATCTCAGAAATATTTTTTCACCCAAACAGGATGATACTTTCAGGTAATGATCAGTACACTAAGGCGACTTGGTTCCCCAAATTTCGTTCTTCTATGTTGAAGCGTTCGTTTCCAGTAACAGTTTGAATTTTTAGGTTTCACTCTGTTTTCTCCTATATTGATAGATGTATTTGGAACTCTAAATCCAACACGGTTTGTGCTAGCTTCTTGAAACTTGACACAATAAAGTAGTTTCACGTTCTATCTCTAAGTTTTGTTTCCTCTTGATGTAGCCCTAACAGTGACTGGCGAGAAACACTTTCATGGAAAGGGGTTGCCAGGCTTCCCAAATATGCGAATCTCCAGAAATCTCAGGAAATATTTTTTCACCCAAACAGGATGATACTTTCAGGTAATGATCAGTACACTAAGGCGACTTGGTTCCCCAAATTTCGTTCTTCTATGTTGAAGCGTTCGTTTCCAATAACAGTTTGAATTTTTAGGTTTCACTCTGTTTTCTCCTATATTGATAGATGTATTTGGAACTCTAAATCCAACACGGTTTGTGCTAGCTTCTTGAAACTTGACACAATAAAGTAGTTTCACGTTCTATCTCTATATTTTGTTTCCTCTTGATGTAGCCCTAAGCAGTGACTGGCGAGAAACACTTTCATGGAAAGGGGTTGCCAGGCTTCCCAAAATT
This sequence comes from Spermophilus citellus, assembly GCF_964194105.1. Lineage (NCBI taxonomy): Eukaryota > Metazoa > Chordata > Mammalia > Rodentia > Sciuridae > Spermophilus > Spermophilus citellus. Next base: position 14,888,314 of record NC_138188.1, on the reverse strand, counting down.
ACGAATCTCCAGAAATCTCAGCAAATATTTTCTCACCCAAACAGGATGATACTTTCAGGTAATGATCAGTACACTAAGGCGACTTGGTTCCCCAAATTTCGTTCTTCTATGTTGAAGCGTTCGTTTCCAGTAACAGTTTGAATTTTTAGGTTTCACTCTGTTTTCTCCTATATTGATAGATGTATTTGGAACTCTAAATCCAACACGGTTTGTGCTAGCTTCTTGAAACTTGACACAATAACGTAGTTTCACGTTCTATCTCTATGTTTTGTTTACTCTTGATGTAGCCCTAAGCATTGACTGTCGAGAAACACTTTCATGGAAAGGGGTGGCTTCCCAAAATTACGAATCTCCAGAAATCGCAGCAAATATTTTTTCACCCAAACTGGATGATACTTTCAGGTAATGATCAGTACACTAAGGCGACTTGGTTCCCCAAATTTCGTTCTTCTATGTTGAAGCGTTCGTTTCCAGTAACAGTTTGAATTTTTAGGTTTCACTCTGTTTTCTTCTATATTGATAGAGGTATTTGGAACTCTAAATCCAACACGGTTTTTGCTAGCTTCTTGAAACTTGACACAATAAAGTAGTTTCACGTTCTATCTCTATGTTTTGTTTCCTCTTGATGTAGCCCTAACAGTGACTGGCGAGAAACACTTTCATGGAAAGGGGTTGCCAGGCTTCCCAAATATGCGAATCTCCAGAAATCTCAGAAATATTTTTTCACCCAAACAGGATGATACTTTCAGGTAATGATCAGTACACTAAGGCGACTTGGTTCCCCAAATTTCGTTCTTCTATGTTGAAGCGTTCGTTTCCAGTAACAGTTTGAATTTTTAGGTTTCACTCTGTTTTCTCCTATATTGATAGATGTATTTGGAACTCTAAATCCAACACGGTTTGTGCTAGCTTCTTGAAACTTGACACAATAAAGTAGTTTCACGTTCTATCTCTATGTTTTGTTTCCTCTTGATGTAGCCCTAACAGTGACCGGCGAGACACACTTTCATGTAAAGGGGTTGCCAGGCTTCCCAAATATACGAATCTCCAGAAATCTCAGGAAATATTTTTTCACCCAAACAGGATGATACTTTCAGGTAATGATCAGTACACTAAGGTGACTTGGTTCCCCAAATTTCGTTCTTCTATGTTGAAGCGTTCGTTTCCAGTAACAGTTTGAATTTTTAGGTTTCACTCTGTTTTCTCCTATATTGATAGATGTATTTGGAACTCTAAATCCAACACGGTTTGTGCTAGCTTCTTGAAACTTGACACAATAAAGTAGTTTCACGTTCTATCTCTATGTTTTGTTTCCTCTTGATGTAGCCCTAACAGTGACTGGCGAGAAACACTTTCATGGAGAGGGGTGGCTTCTCAAAATTACGAATCTCCAGAAATCTCAGCAAATATTTTTTCACCCAAACTGGATTATACTTTCAGGTAATGATCAGTACACTAAGGCGACTTGGTTCCCCAAATTTCGTTCTTCTATGTTGAAGCGTTCGTTTCCAGTAACAGTTTGAATTTTTAGGTTTCACTCTGTTTTCTCCTATATTGATAGATGTATTTGGAACTCTAAATCCAACACGGTTTGTGCTACCTTCTTGAAACTTGACACAATAAAGTAGTTTCACGTTCTATCTCTATGTTTTGTTTCCTCTTGATGTAGCCCTAACAGTGACTGGCGAGAAACACTTTCATGGAAAGGGGTTGCCAGGCTTCCCAAATATACGAATCTCCAGAAATCACAGCAAATATTTTTTCACCCAAACAGGATGATACTTTCAGGTAATGATCAGTACACTAAGGCGACTTGGTTCCCCAAATTTCGTTCTTCTATGTTGAAGCGTTCGTTTCCAGTAACAGTTTGAATTTTTAGGTTCCACTCTGTTTTCTCCTATATTGATAGATGTATTTGGAACTCTAAATCCAACACGGTTTGTGCTAGCTTCTGGAAACTTGACACAATAAAGCAGTTTCACGTTCTATTTCTATGTTTTGTTTCCTCTTGATGTAGCCCTAAGCAGTGACTGGCAAAAAACACTTACATGGAAAGGGGTTGCCAGGCTTCCCAAAATTACGAATCTCCAGAAATCTCAGCAAATATTTTTTCACCCAAACTGGATGATACTTTCAGGTAATGATCAGTACACTAAGGCGACGTGGTTCCCCCAATTTCGTTCTTCTATGTTGAAGCGTTCGTTTCCAGTAACAGTTTGAATTTTTAGGTTTCACTCTGTTTTCTCCTATATTGATAGATGTATTTGGAACTCTGAATCCAACAAGGTTTGTGCTAGGTTCTTGAAACTTGACACAATAAAGTAGTTTCACGTTCTATCTCTATGTTTTGTTTCCTCTTGATGTAGCCCTAACAGTGACTGGCGAGAAACACTTTCATGGAAAGGGGTTGCCAGGCTTCCCAAATATACGAATCTCCAGAAATCTCAGGAAATATTTTTTCACCCAAACAGGATGATACTTTCAGGTAATGATCAGTACACTAAGGCGACTTGGTTCCCCAAATTTCGTTCTTCTATGTTGAAGCGTTCGTTTCCAATAACAGTTTGAATTTTTAGGTTTCACTCTGTTTTCTCCTATATTGATAGATGTATTTGGAACTCTAAATCCAACACGGTTTGTGCTAGCTTCTTGAAACTTGACACAATAAAGTAGTTTCACGTTCTATCTCTATATTTTGTTTCCTCTTGATGTAGCCCTAAGCAGTGACTGGCGAGAAACACTTTCATGGAAAGGGGTTGCCAGGCTTTCCAAAATTACGAATCTCCAGAAATCTCAGCAAATATTTTCTCACCCAAACAGGATGATACTTTCAGGTAATGATCAGTACACTAAGGCGACTTGGTTCCCCAAATTTCGTTCTTCTATGTTGAAGCGTTCGTTTCCAGTAACAGTTTGAATTTTTAGGTTTCACTCTGTTTTCTCCTATATTGATAGATGTATTTGGAACTCTAAATCCAACACGGTTTGTGCTAGCTTCTTGAAACTTGACACAATAACGTAGTTTCACGTTCTATCTCTATGTTTTGTTTCCTCTTGATGTAGCCCTAAGCATTGACTGTCGAGAAACACTTTCATGGAAAGGGGTGGCTTCCCAAAATTACGAATCTCCAGAAATCGCAGCAAATATTTTTTCACCCAAACTGGATGATACTTTCAGGTAATGATCAGTACACTAAGGCGACTTGGTTCCCCAAATTTCGTTCTTCTATGTTGAAGCGTTCGTTTCCAGTAACAGTTTGAATTTTTAGGTTTCACTCTGTTTTCTTCTATATTGATAGAGGTATTTGGAACTCTAAATCCAACACGGTTTGTGCTAGCTTCTTGAAACTTGACACAATAAAGTAGTTTCACGTTCTATCTCTATGTTTTGTTTCCTCTTGATGTAGCCCTAACAGTGACTGGCGAGAAACACTTTCATGGAAAGGGGTTGCCAGGCTTCCCCAATATGCGAATCTCCAGAAATCTCAGAAATATTTTTTCACCCAAACAGGATGATACTTTCAGGTAATGATCAGTACACTAAGGCGACTTGGTTCCCCAAATTTCGTTCTTCTATGTTGAAGCGTTCGTTTCCAGTAACAGTTTGAATTTTTAGGTTTCACTCTGTTTTCTCCTATATTGATAGATGTATTTGGAACTCTAAATCCAACACGGTTTGTGCTAGCTTCTTGAAACTTGACACAATAAAGTAGTTTCACGTTCTATCTCTATGTTTTGTTTCCTCTTGATGTAGCCCTAACAGTGACTGGCGAGAAACACTTTCATGGAAAGGGGTTGCCAGGCTTCCCAAATATACGAATCTCCAGAAATCTCAGGAAATATTTTTTCACCCAAACAGGATGATACTTTCAGGTAATGATCAGTACACTAAGGCGACTTGGTTCCCCAAATTTCGTTCTTCTATGTTGAAGCGTTCGTTTCCAATAACAGTTTGAATTTTTAGGTTTCACTCTGTTTTCTCCTATATTGATAGATGTATTTGGAACTCTAAATCCAACACGGTTTGTGCTAGCTTCTTGAAACTTGACACAATAAAGTAGTTTCACGTTCTATCTCTATGTTTTGTTTCCTCTTGATGTAGCCCTAAGCATTGACTGTCGAGAAACATTTTCATGGAAAGGGGTGGCTTCCCAAAATTACGAATCTCCAGAAATCGCAGCAAATATTTTTTCACCCAAACTGGATGATACTTTCAGGTAATGATCAGTACACTAAGGCGACTTGGTTCCCCAAATTTCGTTCTTCTATGTTGAAGCGTTCGTTTCCAGTAACAGTTTGAATTTTTAGGTTTCACTCTGTTTTCTTCTATATTGATAGAGGTATTTGGAACTCTAAATCCAACACGGTGTTTGCTAGCTTCTTGAAACTTGACACAATAAAGTAGTTTCACGTTCTATCTCTATGTTTTGTTTCCTCTTGATGTAGCCCTAACAGTGACTGGCGAGAAACACTTTCATGGAAAGGGGTTGCCAGGCTTCCCAAATATGCGAATCTCCAGAAATCTCAGAAATATTTTTTCACCCAAACAGGATGATACTTTCAGGTAATGATCAGTACACTAAGGCGACTTGGTTCCCCAAATTTCGTTCTTCTATGTTGAAGCGTTCGTTTCCAGTAACAGTTTGAATTTTTAGGTTTCACTCTGTTTTCTCCTATATTGATAGATGTATTTGGAACTCTAAATCCAACACGGTTTGTGCTAGCTTCTTGAAACTTGACACAATAAAGTAGTTTCACGTTCTATCTCTATGTTTTGTTTCCTCTTGATGTAGCCCTAAGCAGTGACTGGCGAGAAACACTTTCATGGAAAGGGGTTGCCAGGCTTCCCAAATATACGAATCTCCAGAAATCTCAGGAAATATTTTTTCACCCAAACAGGATGATACTTTCAGGTAATGATCAGTACACTAAGGCGACTTGGTTCCCCAAATTTCGTTCTTCTATGTTGAAGCGTTCGTTTCCAGTAACAGTTTGAATTTTTAGGTTTCACTCTGTTTTCTCCTATATTGATAGATGTATTTGGAACTCTAAATCCAACACGGTTTGTGCTAGCTTCTTGAAACTTGACACAATAAAGTAATTTCACGTTCTATCTCTATGTTTTGTTTCCTCTTGATGTAGCCCTAAGCAGTGACTGGCGATAAACACTTTCATGGAAAGGGGTGGCTTCCCAAAATTACGAATCTCCAGAAATCTCAGGAAATGTTTTTTCACCCAAACTGGATGATACTTTCAGGTAATGATCAGTACACTAAGGCGACTTGGTTCCCCAAATTTCGTTCTTCTATGTTGAAGCGTTCGTTTCCAGTAACAGTTTGAATTTTTAGGTTTCACTCTGTTTTCTCCTATATTGATAGATGTATTTGGAACTCTGAATCCAACAAGGTTTGTGCTAGCTTCTTGAAACTTGACACAATAAAGTAGTTTCACGTTCTATCTCTATGTTTTGTTTCCTCTTGATGTAGCCCTAACAGTGACTGGCGAGAAACACTTTCATGGAGAGGGGTGGCTTCTCAAAATTACGAATCTCCAGAAATCTCAGCAAATATTTTTTCACCCAAACTGGATTATACTTTCAGGTAATGATCAGTACACTAGGCGACTTGGTTCCCCAAATTTCGTTCTTCTATGTTGAAGCGTTCGTTTCCAGTAACAGTTTGAATTTTTAGGTTTCACTCTGTTTTCTCCTATATTGATAGATGTATTTGGAACTCTAAATCCAACACGGTTTGTGCTACCTTCTTGAAACTTGACACAATAAAGTAGTTTCACGTTCTATCTCTATGTTTTGTTTCCTCTTGATGTAGCCCTAACAGTGACTGGCGAGAAACACTTTCATGGAAAGGGGTTGCCAGGCTTCCCAAATATACGAATCTCCAGAAATCACAGCAAATATTTTTTCACCCAAACAGGATGATACTTTCAGGTAATGATCAGTACACTAAGGCGACTTGGTTCCCCAAATTTCGTTCTTCTATGTTGAAGCGTTCGTTTCCAGTAACAGTTTGAATTTTTAGGTTTCACTCTGTTTTCTCCTATATTGATAGATGTATTTGGAACTCTAAATCCAACACGGTTTGTGCTAGCTTCTGGAAACTTGACACAATAAAGCAGTTTCACGTTCTATTTCTATGTTTTGTTTCCTCTTGATGTAGCCCTAAGCAGTGACTGGCAAAAAACACTTACATGGAAAGGGGTTGCCAGGCTTCCCAAAATTACGAATCTCCAGAAATCTCAGCAAATATTTTTCACCCAAACTGGATGATACTTTCAGGTAATGATCAGTACACTAAGGCGACGTGGTTCCCCCAATTTCGTTCTTCTATGTTGAAGCGTTCGTTTCCAGTAACAGTTTGAATTTTTAGGTTTCACTCTGTTTTCTCCTATATTGATAGATGTATTTGGAACTCTGAATCCAACAAGGTTTGTGCTAGGTTCTTGAAACTTGACACAATAAAGTAGTTTCACGTTCTATCTCTATGTTTTGTTTCCTCTTGATGTAGCCCTAACAGTGACTGGCGAGAAACACTTTCATGGAAAGGGGTTGCCAGGCTTCCCAAATATACGAATCTCCAGAAATCTCAGGAAATATTTTTTCACCCAAACAGGATGATACTTTCAGGTAATGATCAGTACACTAAGGCGACTTGGTTCCCCAAATTTCGTTCTTCTATGTTGAAGCGTTCGTTTCCAATAACAGTTTGAATTTTTAGGTTTCACTCTGTTTTCTCCTATATTGATAGATGTATTTGGAACTCTAAATCCAACACGGTTTGTGCTAGCTTCTTGAAACTTGACACAATAAAGTAGTTTCACGTTCTATCTCTATATTTTGTTTCCTCTTGATGTAGCCCTAAGCAGTGACTGGCGAGAAACACTTTCATGGAAAGGGGTTGCCAGGCTTCCCAAAATTACGAATCTCCAGAAATCTCAGCAAATATTTTTTCACCCAAACTGGATGATACTTTCAGGTAATGATCAGTACACTAAGGCGACGTGGTTCCCCCAATTTCGTTCTTCTATGTTGAAGCGTTCGTTTCCAGTAACAGTTTGAATTTTTAGGTTTCACTCTGTTTTCTCCTATATTGATAGATGTATTTGGAACTCTGAATCCAACAAGGTTTGTGCTAGGTTCTTGAAACTTGACACAATAAAGTAGTTTCACGTTCTATCTCTATGTTTTGTTTCCTCTTGATGTAGCCCTAACAGTGACTGGCGAGAAACACTTTCATGGAGAGGGGTTGCCAGGCTTCCCAAATATACGAATCTCCAGAAATCTCAGGAAATATTTTTTCACCCAAACAGGATGATACTTTCAGGTAATGATCAGTACACTAAGGCGACTTGGTTCCCCAAATTTCGTTCTTCTATGTTGAAGCGTTCGTTTCCAATAACAGTTTGAATTTTTAGGTTTCACTCTGTTTTCTCCTATATTGATAGATGTATTTGGAACTCTAAATCCAACACGGTTTGTGCTAGCTTCTTGAAACTTGACACAATAAAGTAGTTTCACGTTCTATCTCTATATTTTGTTTCCTCTTGATGTAGCCCTAAGCAGTGACTGGCGAGAAACACTTTCATGGAAATGGGTTGCCAGGCTTTCCAAAATTACGAATCTCCAGAAATCTCAGCAAATATTTTCTCACCCAAACAGGATGATACTTTCAGGTAATGATCAGTACACTAAGGCGACTTGGTTCCCCAAATTTCGTTCTTCTATGTTGAAGCGTTCGTTTCCAGTAACAGTTTGAATTTTTAGGTTTCACTCTGTTTTCTCCTATATTGATAGATGTATTTGGAACTCTAAATCCAACACGGTTTGTGCTAGCTTCTTGAAACTTGACACAATAACGTAGTTTCACGTTCTATCTCTATGTTTTGTTTCCTCTTGATGTAGCCCTAAGCATTGACTGTCGAGAAACACTTTCATGGAAAGGGGTGGCTTCCCAAAATTACGAATCTCCAGAAATCGCAGCAAATATTTTTTCACCCAAACTGGATGATACTTTCAGGTAATGATCAGTACACTAAGGCGACTTGGTTCCCCAAATTTCGTTCTTCTATGTTGAAGCGTTCGTTTCCAGTAACAGTTTGAATTTTTAGGTTTCACTCTGTTTTCTTCTACATTGATAGAGGTATTTGGAACTCTAAATCCAACACGGTTTTTGCTAGCTTCTTGAAACTTGACACAATAAAGTAGTTTCACGTTCTATCTCTATGTTTTGTTTCCTCTTGATGTAGCCCTAACAGTGACTGGCGAGAAACACTTTCATGGAAAGGGGTTGCCAGGCTTCCCAAATATGCGAATCTCCAGAAATCTCAGAAATATTTTTTCACCCAAACAGGATGATACTTTCAGGTAATGATCAGTACACTAAGGCGACTTGGTTCCCCAAATTTCGTTCTTCTATGTTGAAGCGTTCGTTTCCAGTAACAGTTTGAATTTTTAGGTTTCACTCTGTTTTCTTCTATATTGATAGAGGTATTTGGAACTCTAAATCCAACACGGTTTTTGCTAGCTTCTTGAAACTTGACACAATAAAGTAGTTTCACGTTCTATCTCTATGTTTTGTTTCCTCTTGATGTAGCCCTAACAGTGACTGGCGAGAAACACTTTCATGGAAAGGGGTTGCCAGGCTTCCCAAATATGCGAATCTCCAGAAATCTCAGAAATATTTTTTCACCCAAACAGGATGATACTTTCAGGTAATGATCAGTACACTAAGGCGACTTGGATCCCCAAATTTCGTTCTTCTATGTTGAAGCGTTCGTTTCCAGTAACAGTTTGAATTTTTAGGTTTCACTCTGTTTTCTCCTATATTGATAGATGTATTTGGAACTCTAAATCCAACACGGTTTGTGCTAGCTTCTTGAAACTTGACACAATAAAGTAGTTTCACGTTCTATCTCTATGTTTTGTTTCCTCTTGATGTAGCCCTAACAGTGACCGGCGAGAAACACTTTCATGTAAAGGGGTTGCCAGGCTTCCCAAATATACGAATCTCCAGAAATCTCAGGAAATATTTTTTCACCCAAACAGGATGATACTTTCAGGTAATGATCAGTACACTAAGGCGACTTGGTTCCCCAAATTTCGTTCTTCTATGTTGAAGCGTTCGTTTCCAGTAACAGTTTGAATTTTTAGGTTTCACTCTGTTTTCTCCTATATTGATAGATGTATTTGGAACTCTAAATCCAACACGGTTTGTGCTAGCTTCTTGAAACTTGACAATAAAGTAATTTCACGTTCTATCTCTATGTTTTGTTTCCTCTTGATGTAGCCCTAAGCAGTGACTGGCGATAAACACTTTCATGGAAAGGGGTGGCTTCCCAAAATTACGAATCTCCAGAAATCTCAGGAAATGTTTTTTCACCCAAACTGGATGATACTTTCAGGTAATGATCAGTACACTAAGGCGACTTGGTTCCCCAAATTTCGTTCTTCTATGTTGAAGCGTTCGTTTCCAGTAACAGTTTGAATTTTTAGGTTTCACTCTGTTTTCTCCTATATTGATAGATGTATTTGGAACTCTGAATCCAACAAGGTTTGTGCTAGCTTCTTGAAACTTGACACAATAAAGTAGTTTCACGTTCTATCTCTATGTTTTGTTTCCTCTTGATGTAGCCCTAACAGTGACTGGCGAGAAACACTTTCATGGAGAGGGGTGGCTTCTCAAAATTACGAATCTCCAGAAATCTCAGCAAATATTTTTTCACCCAAACTGGATTATACTTTCAGGTAATGATCAGTACACTAAGGCGACTTGGTTCCCCAAATTTCGTTCTTCTATGTTGAAGCGTTCGTTTCCAGTAACAGTTTGAATTTTTAGGTTTCACTCTGTTTTCTCCTATATTGATAGATGTATTTGGAACTCTAAATCCAACACGGTTTGTGCTACCTTCTTGAAACTTGACACAATAAAGTAGTTTCACGTTCTATCTCTATGTTTTGTTTCCTCTTGATGTAGCCCTAACAGTGACTGGCGAGAAACACTTTCATGGAAAGGGGTTGCCAGGCTTCCCAAATATACGAATCTCCAGAAATCACAGCAAATATTTTTTCACCCAAACAGGATGATACTTTCAGGTAATGATCAGTACACTAAGGCGACTTGGTTCCCCAAATTTCGTTCTTCTATGTTGAAGCGTTCGTTTCCAGTAACAGTTTGAATTTTTAGGTTTCACTCTGTTTTCTCCTATATTGATAGATGTATTTGGAACTCTAAATCCAACACGGTTTGTGCTAGCTTCTGGAAACTTGACACAATAAAGCAGTTTCACGTTCTATTTCTATGTTTTGTTTCCTCTTGATGTAGCCCTAAGCAGTGACTGGCAAAAAACACTTACATGGAAAGGGGTTGCCAGGCTTCCCAAAATTACGAATCTCCAGAAATCTCAGCAAATATTTTTTCACCCAAACTGGATGATACTTTCAGGTAATGATCAGTACACTAAGGCGACGTGGTTCCCCCAATTTCGTTCTTCTATGTTGAAGCGTTCGTTTCCAGTAACAGTTTGAATTTTTAGGTTTCACTCTGTTTTCTCCTATATTGATAGATGTATTTGGAACTCTGAATCCAACAAGGTTTGTGCTAGGTTCTTGAAACTTGACACAATAAAGTAGTTTCACGTTCTATCTCTATGTTTTGTTTCCTCTTGATGTAGCCCTAACAGTGACTGGCGAGAAACACTTTCATGGAAAGGGGTTGCCAGGCTTCCCAAATATACGAATCTCCAGAAATCTCAGGAAATATTTTTTGACCCAAACAGGATGATACTTTCAGGTAATGATCAGTACACTAAGGCGACTTGGTTCCCCAAATTTCGTTCTTCTATGTTGAAGCGTTCGTTTCCAATAACAGTTTGAATTTTTAGGTTTCACTCTGTTTTCTCCTATATTGATAGATGTATTTGGAACTCTAAATCCAACACGGTTTGTGCTAGCTTCTTGAAACTTGACACAATAAAGTAGTTTCACGTTCTATCTCTATATTTTGTTTCCTCTTGATGTAGCCCTAAGCAGTGACTGGCGAGAAACACTTTCATGGAAAGGGGTTGCCAGGCTTCCCAAAATTACGAATCTCCAGAAATCTCAGCAAATATTTTTTCACCCAAACTGGATGATACTTTCAGGTAATGATCAGTACACTAAGGCAACGTGGTTCCCCCAATTTCGTTCTTCTATGTTGAAGCGTTCGTTTCCAGTAACAGTTTGAATTTTTAGGTTTCACTCTGTTTTCTCCTATATTGATAGATGTATTTGGAACTCTGAATCCAACAAGGTTTGTGCTAGGTTCTTGAAACTTGACACAATAAAGTAGTTTCACGTTCTATCTCTATGTTTTGTTTCCTCTTGATGTAGCCCTAACAGTGACTGGCGAGAAACACTTTCATGGAAAGGGGTTGCCAGGCTTCCCAAATATACGAATCTCCAGAAATCTCAGGAAATATTTTTTCACCCAAACAGGATGATACTTTCAGGTAATGATCAGTACACTAACGCGACTTGGTTCCCCAAATTTCGTTCTTCTATGTTGAAGCGTTCGTTTCCAATAACAGTTTGAATTTTTAGGTTTCACTCTGTTTTCTCCTATATTGATAGATGTATTTGGAACTCTAAATCCAACACGGTTTGTGCTAGCTTCTTGAAACTTGACACAATAAAGTAGTTTCACGTTCTATCTCTATATTTTGTTTCCTCTTGATGTAGCCCTAAGCAGTGACTGGCGAGAAACACTTTCATGGAAAGGGGTTGCCAGGCTTTCCAAAATTACGAATCTCCAGAAATCTCAGCAAATATTTTCTCACCCAAACAGGATGATACTTTCAGGTAATGATCAGTACACTAAGGCGACTTGGTTCCCCAAATTTCGTTCTTCTATGTTGAAGCGTTCGTTTCCAGTAACAGTTTGAATTTTTAGGTTTCACTCTGTTTTCTCCTATATTGATAGATGTATTTGGAACTCTAAATCCAACACGGTTTGTGCTAGCTTCTTGAAACTTGACACAATAACGTAGTTTCACGTTCTATCTCTATGTTTTGTTTCCTCTTGATGTAGCCCTAAGCATTGACTGTCGAGAAACACTTTCATGGAAAGGGGTGGCTTCCCAAAATTACGAATCTCCAGAAATCGCAGCAAATATTTTTTCACCCAAACTGGATGATACTTTCAGGTAATGATCAGTACACTAAGGCGACTTGGTTCCCCAAATTTCGTTCTTCTATGTTGAAGCGTTCGTTTCCAGTAACAGTTTGAATTTTTAGGTTTCACTCTGTTTTCTTCTATATTGATAGAGGTATTTGGAACTCTAAATCCAACACGGTTTTTGCTAGCTTCTTGAAACTTGACACAATAAAGTAGTTTCACGTTCTATCTCTATGTTTTGTTTCATCTTGATGTAGCCCTAACAGTGACTGGCGAGAAACACTTTCATGGAAAGGGGTTGCCAGGCTTCCCAAATATGCGAATCTCCAGAAATCTCAGAAATATTTTTTCACCCAAACAGGATGATACTTTCAGGTAATGATCAGTACACTAAGGCGACTTGGTTCCCCAAATTTCGTTCTTCTATGTTGAAGCGTTCGTTTCCAGTAACAGTTTGAATTTTTAGGTTTCACTCTGTTTTCTTCTATATTGATAGAGGTATTTGGAACTCTAAATCCAACACGGTTTTTGCTAGCTTCTTGAAACTTGACACAATAAAGTAGTTTCACGTTCTATCTCTATGTTTTGTTTCCTCTTGATGTAGCCCTAACAGTGACTGGCGAGAAACACTTTCATGGAAAGGGGTTGCCAGGCTTCCCAAATATGCGAATCTCCAGAAATCTCAGAAATATTTTTTCACCCAAACAGGATGATACTTTCAGGTAATGATCAGTACACTAAGGCGACTTGGTTCCCCAAATTTCGTTCTTCTATGTTGAAGCGTTCGTTTCCAGTAACAGTTTGAATTTTTAGGTTTCACTCTGTTTTCTCCTATATTGATAGATGTATTTGGAACTCTAAATCCAACACGGTTTGTGCTAGCTTCTTGAAACTTGACACAATAAAGTAGTTTCACGTTCTATCTCTATGTTTTGTTTCCTCTTGATGTAGCCCTAACAGTGACCGGCGAGAAACACTTTCATGTAAAGGGGTTGCCAGGCTTCCCAAATATACGAATCTCCAGAAATCTCAGGAAATATTTTTTCACCCAAACAGGATGATACTTTCAGGTAATGATCAGTACACTAAGGCGACTTGGTTCCCCAAATTTCGTTCTTCTATGTTGAAGCGTTCGTTTCCAGTAACAGTTTGAATTTTTAGGTTTCACTCTGTTTTCTCCTATATTGATAGATGTATTTGGAACTCTAAATCCAACACGGTTTGTGCTAGCTTCTTGAAACTTGACACAATAAAGTAATTTCACGTTCTATCTCTATGTTTTGTTTCCTCTTGATGTAGCCCTAAGCAGTGACTGGCGATAAACACTTTCATGGAAAGGGGTGGCTTCCCAAAATTACGAATCTCCAGAAATCTCAGGAAATGTTTTTTCACCCAAACTGGATGATACTTTCAGGTAATGATCAGTACACTAAGGCGACTTGGTTCCCCAAATTTCGTTCTTCTATGTTGAAGCGTTCGTTTCCAGTAACAGTTTGAATTTTTAGGTTTCACTCTGTTTTCTCCTATATTGATAGATGTATTTGGAACTCTGAATCCAACAAGGTTTGTGCTAGCTTCTTGAAACTTGACACAATAAAGTAGTTTCACGTTCTATCTCTATGTTTTGTTTCCTCTTGATGTAGCCCTAACAGTGACTGGCGAGAAACACTTTCATGGAGAGGGTTGGCTTCTCAAAATTACGAATCTCCAGAAATCTCAGCAAATATTTTTTCACCCAAACTGGATTATACTTTCAGGTAATGATCAGTACACTAAGGCGACTTGGTTCCCCAAATTTCGTTCTTCTATGTTGAAGCGTTCGTTTCCAGTAACAGTTTGAATTTTTAGGTTTCACTCTGTTTTCTCCTATATTGATAGATGTATTTGGAACTCTAAATCCAACACGGTTTGTGCTACCTTCTTGAAACTTGACACAATAAAGTAGTTTCACGTTCTATCTCTATGTTTTGTTTCCTCTTGATGTAGCCCTAACAGTGACTGGCGAGAAACACTTTCATGGAAAGGGGTTGCCAGGCTTCCCAAATATACGAATCTCCAGAAATCACAGCAAATATTTTTTCACCCAAACAGGATGATACTTTCAGGTAATGATCAGTACACTAAGGCGACTTGGTTCCCCAAATTTCGTTCTTCTATGTTGAAGCGTTCGTTTCCAGTAACAGTTTGAATTTTTAGGTTTCACTCTGTTTTCTCCTATATTGATAGATGTATTTGGAACTCTAAATCCAACACGGTTTGTGCTAGCTTCTTGAAACTTGACACAATAAAGTAGTTTCACGTTCTATCTCTATATTTTGTTTCCTCTTGATGTAGCCCTAAGCAGTGACTGGCGAGAAACACTTTCATGGAAAGGGGTTGCCAGGCTTCCCAAAATTACGAATCTCCAGAAATCTCAGCAAATATTTTCTCACCCAAACAGGATGATACTTTCAGGTAATGATCAGTACACTAAGGCGACTTGGTTCCCCAAATTTCGTTCTTCTATATTGAAGCGTTCGTTTCCAGTAACAGTTTGAATTTTTAGGTTTCACTCTGTTTTCTCCTATATTGATAGATGTATTTGGAACTCTAAATCCAACACGGTTTGTGCTAGCTTCTTGAAACTTGACACAATAACGTAGTTTCACGTTCTATCTCTATGTTTTGTTTCCTCTTGATGTAGCCCTAAGCATTGACTGTCGAGAAACACTTTCATGGAAAGGGGTGGCTTCCCAAAATTACGAATCTCCAGAAATCGCAGCAAATATTTTTTCACCCAAACTGGATGATACTTTCAGGTAATGATCAGTACACTCAGGCGACTTGGTTCCCCAAATTTCGTTCTTCTATGTTGAAGCGTTCGTTTCCAGTAACAGTTTGAATTTTTAGGTTTCACTCTGTTTTCTTCTATATTGATAGAGGTATTTGGAACTCTAAATCCAACACGGTTTTTGCTAGCTTCTGGAAACTTGACACAATAAAGTAGTTTCACGTTCTATCTCTATGTTTTGTTTCCTCTTGATGTAGCCCTAACAGTGACTGGCGAGAAACACTTTCATGGAAAGGGGTTGCCAGGCTTCCCAAATATGCGAATCTCCAGAAATCTCAGAAATATTTTTTCACCCAAACAGGATGATACTTTCAGGTAATGATCAGTACACTAAGGCGACTTGGTTCCCCAAATTTCGTTCTTCTATGTTGAAGCGTTCGTTTCCAGTAACAGTTTGAATTTTTAGGTTTCACTCTGTTTTCTCCTATATTGATAGATGTATTTGGAACTCTAAATCCAACACGGTTTTTGCTAGCTTCTTGAAACTTGACACAATAAAGTAGTTTCACGTTCTATCTCTATGTTTTGTTTCCTCTTGATGTAGCCCTAACAGTGACCGGCGAGAAACACTTTCATGTAAAGGGGTTGCCAGGCTTCCCAAATATACGAACCTCCAGAAATCTCAGGAAATATTTTTTCACCCAAACAGGATGATACTTTCAGGTAATGATCAGTACACTAAGGCGACTTGGTTCCCCAAATTTCGTTCTTCTATGTTGAAGCGTTCGTTTCCAGTAACAGTTTGAATTTTTAGGTTTCACTCTGTTTTCTCCTATATTGATAGATGTATTTGGAACTCTAAATCCAACACGGTTTGTGCTAGCTTCTTGAAACTTGACACAATAAAGTAATTTCACGTTCTATCTCTATGTTTTGTTTCCTCTTGATGTAGCCCTAAGCAGTGACTGGCGATAAACACTTTCATGGAAAGGGGTGGCTTCCCAAAATTACGAATCTCCAGAAATCTCAGGAAATGTTTTTTCACCCAAACTGGATGATACTTTCAGGTAATGATCAGTACACTAAGGCGACTTGGTTCCCCAAATTTCGTTCTTCTATGTTGAAGCGTTCGTTTCCAGTAACAGTTTGAATTTTTAGGTTTCACTCTGTTTTCTCCTATATTGATAGATGTATTTGGAACTCTGAATCCAACAAGGTTTGTGCTAGCTTCTTGAAACTTGACACAATAAAGTAGTTTCACGTTCTATCTCTATGTTTTGTTTCCTCTTGATGTAGCCCTAACAGTGACTGGCGAGAAACACTTTCATGGAGAGGGGTGGCTTCTCAAAATTACGAATCTCCAGAAATCTCAGCAAATATTTTTTCACCCAAACTGGATTATACTTTCAGGTAATGATCAGTACACTAAGGCGACTTGGTTCCCCAAATTTCGTTCTTCTATGTTGAAGCGTTCGTTTCCAGTAACAGTTTGAATTTTTAGGTTTCACTCTGTTTTCTCCTATATTGATAGATGTATTTGGAACTCTAAATCCAACACGGTTTGTGCTACCTTCTTGAAACTTGACACAATAAAGTAGTTTCACGTTCTATCTCTATGTTTTGTTTCCTCTTGATGTAGCCCTAACAGTGACTGGCGAGAAACACTTTCATGGAAAGGGGTTGCCAGGCTTCCCAAATATACGAATCTCCAGAAATCACAGCAAATATTTTTTCACCCAAACAGGATGATACTTTCAGGTAATGATCAGTACACTAAGGCGACTTGGTTCCCCAAATTTCGTTCTTCTATGTTGAAGCGTTCGTTTCCAGTAACAGTTTGAATTTTTAGGTTTCACTCTGTTTTCTCCTATATTGATAGATGTATTTGGAACTCTAAATCCAACACGGTTTGTGCTAGCTTCTGGAAACTTGACACAATAAAGCAGTTTCACGTTCTATTTCTATGTTTTGTTTCCTCTTGATGTAGCCCTAAGCAGTGACTGGCAAAAAACACTTACATGGAAAGGGGTTGCCAGGCTTCCCAAAATTACGAATCTCCAGAAATCTCAGCAAATATTTTTTCACCCAAACTGGATGATACTTTCAGGTAATGATCAGTACACTAAGGCGACGTGGTTCCCCCAATTTCGTTCTTCTATGTTGAAGCGTTCGTTTCCAGTAACAGTTTGAATTTTTAGGTTTCACTCTGTTTTCTCCTATATTGATAGATGTATTTGGAACTCTGAATCCAACAAGGTTTGTGCTAGGTTCTTGAAACTTGACACAATAAAGTAGTTTCACGTTCTATCTCTATGTTTTGTTTCCTCTTGATGTAGCCCTAACAGTGACTGGCGAGAAACACTTTCATGGAAAGGGGTTGCCAGGCTTCCCAAATATACGAATCTCCAGAAATCTCAGGAAATATTTTTTCACCCAAACAGGATGATACTTTCAGGTAATGATCAGTACACTAAGGCGACTTGGTTCCCCAAATTTCGTTCTTCTATGTTGAAGCGTTCGTTTCCAATAACAGTTTGAATTTTTAGGTTTCACTCTGTTTTCTCCTATATTGATAGATGTATTTGGAACTCTAAATCCAACACGGTTTGTGCTAGCTTCTTGAAACTTGACACAATAAAGTAGTTTCACGTTCTATCTCTATATTTTGTTTCCTCTTGATGTAGCCCTAAGCAGTGACTGGCGAGAAACACTTTCATGGAAAGGGGTTGCCAGGCTTTCCAAAATTACGAATCTCCAGAAATCTCAGCAAATATTTTCTCACCCAAACAGGATGATACATTCAGGTAATGATCAGTACACTAAGGCGACTTGGTTCCCCAAATTTCGTTCTTCTATGTTGAAGCGTTCGTTTCCAGTAACAGTTTGAATTTTTAGGTTTCACTCTGTTTTCTCCTATATTGATAGATGTATTTGGAACTCTAAATCCAACACGGTTTGTGCTAGCTTCTTGAAACTTGACACAATAACGTAGTTTCACGTTCTATCTCTATGTTTTGTTTCCTCTTGATGTAGCCCTAAGCATTGACTGTCGAGAAACACTTTCATGGAAAGGGGTGGCTTCCCAAAATTACGAATCTCCAGAAATCGCAGCAAATATTTTTTCACCCAAACTGGATGATACTTTCAGGTAATGATCAGTACACTAAGGCGACTTGGTTCCCCAAATTTCGTTCTTCTATGTTGAAGCGTTCGTTTCCAGTAACAGTTTGAATTTTTAGGTTTCACTCTGTTTTCTCCTATATTGATAGAGGTATTTGGAACTCTAAATCCAACACGGTTTGTGCTAGCTTCTTGAAACTTGACACAATAAAGTAGTTTCACGTTCTATCTCTATGTTTTGTTTCCTCTTGATGTAGCCCTAACAGTGACTGGCGAGAAACACTTTCATGGAGAGGGGTTGCCAGGCTTCCCAAATATACGAATCTCCAGAAATCTCAGGAAATATTTTTTCACCCAAACAGGATGATACTTTCAGGTAATGATCAGTACACTAAGGCGACTTGGTTCCCCAAATTTCGTTCTTCTATGTTGAAGCGTTCGATTCGAATAACAGTTTGAATTTTTAGGTTTCACTCTGTTTTCTCCTATATTGATAGATGTATTTGGAACTCTAAATCCAACACGGTTTGTGCTAGCTTCTTGAAACTTGACACAATAAAGTAGTTTCACGTTCTATCTCTATATTTTGTTTCCTCTTGATGTAGCCCTAAGCAGTGACTGGCGAGAAACACTTTCATGGAAAGGGGTTGCCAGGCTTCCCAAAATTACGAATCTCCAGAAATCTCAGCAAATATTTTCTCACCCAAACAGGATGATACTTTCAGGTAATGATCAGTACACTAAGGCGACTTGGTTCCCCAAATTTCGTTCTTCTATGTTGAAGCGTTCGTTTCCAGTAACAGTTTGAATTTTTAGGTTTCACTCTGTTTTCTCCTATATTGATAGATGTATTTGGAACTCTAAATCCAACACGGTTTGTGCTAGCTTCTTGAAACTTGACACAATAACGTAGTTTCACGTTCTATCTCTATGTTTTGTTTCCTCTTGATGTAGCCCTAAGCATTGACTGTCGAGAAACACTTTCATGGAAAGGGGTGGCTTCCCAAAATTACGAATCTCCAGAAATCGCAGCAAATATTTTTTCACCCAAACTGGATGATACTTTCAGGTAATGATCAGTACACTAAGGCGACTTGGTTCCCCAAATTTCGTTCTTCTATGTTGAAGCGTTCGTTTCCAGTAACAGTTTGAATTTTTAGGTTTCACTCTGTTTTCTTCTATATTGATAGAGGTATTTGGAACTCTAAATCCAACACGGTTTTTGCTAGCTTCTTGAAACTTGACACAATAAAGTAGTTTCACGTTCTATCTCTATGTTTTGTTTCCTCTTGATGTAGCCCTAACAGTGACTGGCGAGAAACACTTTCATGGAAAGGGGTTGCCAGGCTTCCCAAATATGCGAATCTCCAGAAATCTCAGAAATATTTTTTCACCCAAACAGGATGATACTTTCAGGTAATGATCAGTACACTAAGGCGACTTGGTTCCCCAAATTTCGTTCTTCTATGTTGAAGCGTTCGTTTCCAGTAACAGTTTGAATTTTTAGGTTTCACTCTGTTTTCTCCTATATTGATAGATGTATTTGGAACTCTAAATCCAACACGGTTTGTGCTAGCTTCTGGAAACTTGACACAATAAAGCAGTTTCGCGTTCTATTTCTATGTTTTGTTTCCTCTTGATGTAGCCCTAAGCAGTGACTGGCAAAAAACACTTACATGGAAAGGGGTTGCCAGGCTTCCCAAAATTACGAATCTCCAGAAATCTCAGCAAATATTTTTTCACCCAAACTGGATGATACTTTCAGGTAATGATCAGTACACTAAGGCGACGTGGTTCCCCCAATTTCGTTCTTCTATGTTGAAGCGTTCGTTTCCAGTAACAGTTTGAATTTTTAGGTTTCACTCTGTTTTCTCCTATATTGATAGATGTATTTGGAACTCTGAATCCAACAAGGTTTGTGCTAGGTTCTTGAAACTTGACACAATAAAGTAGTTTCACGTTCTATCTCTATGTTTTGTTTCCTCTTGATGTAGCCCTAACAGTGACTGGCGAGAAACACTTTCATGGAAAGGGGTTGCCAGGCTTCCCAAATATACGAATCTCCAGAAATCTCAGGAAATATTTTTTCAACCAAACAGGATGATACTTTCAGGTAATGATCAGTACACTAAGGCGACTTGGTTCCCCAAATTTCGTTCTTCTATGTTGAAGCGTTCGTTTCCAATAACAGTTTGAATTTTTAGGTTTCACTCTGTTTTCTCCTATATTGATAGATGTATTTGGAACTCTAAATCCAACACGGTTTGTGCTAGCTTCTTGAAACTTGACACAATAAAGTAGTTTCACGTTCTATCTCTATATTTTGTTTCCTCTTGATGTAGCCCTAAGCAGTGAATGGCGAGAAACACTTTCATGGAAAGGGGTTGCCAGGCTTCCCAAAATTACGAATCTCCAGAAATCTCAGCAAATATTTTCTCACCCAAACAGGATGATACTTTCAGGTAATGATCAGTACACTAAGGCGACTTGGTTCCCCAAATTTCGTTCTTCTATGTTGAAGCGTTCGTTTCCAGTAACAGTTTGAATTTTTAGGTTTCACTCTGTTTTCTCCTATATTGATAGATGTATTTGGAACTCTAAATCCAACACGGTTTGTGCTAGCTTCTTGAAACTTGACACAATAACGTAGTTTCACGTTCTATCTCTATGGTTTGTTTCCTCTTGATGTAGCCCTAAGCATTGACTGTCGAGAAACACTTTCATGGAAAGGGGTGGCTTCCCAAAATTACGAATCTCCAGAAATCGCAGCAAATATTTTTTCACCCAAACTGGATGATACTTTCAGGTAATGATCAGTACACTAAGGCGACTTGGTTCCCCAAATTTCGTTCTTCTATGTTGAAGCGTTCGTTTCCAGTAACAGTTTGAATTTTTAGGTTTCACTCTGTTTTCTCCTATATTGATAGATGTATTTGGAACTCTAAATCCAACACGGTTTGTGCTAGCTTCTTGAAACTTGACACAATAAAGTAGTTTCACGTTCTATCTCTATGTTTTGTTTCTTCTTGATGTAGCCCTAACAGTGACTGGCGAGAAACACTTTCATGGAAAGGGGTTGCCAGGCTTCCCAAATATACGAATCTCCAGAAATCTCAGGAAATATTTTTTCACCCAAACAGGATGATACTTTCAGGTAATGATCAGTACACTAAGGCGACTTGGTTCCCCAAATTTCGTTCTTCTATGTTGAAGCGTTCGTTTCCAATAACAGTTTGAATTTTTAGGTTTCACTCTGTTTTCTCCTATATTGATAGATGTATTTGGAACTCTAAATCCAACACGGTTTGTGCTAGCTTCTTGAAACTTGACACAATAAAGTAGTTTCACGTTCTATCTCTATATTTTGTTTCCTCTTGATGTAGCCCTAAGCAGTGAATGGCGAGAAACACTTTCATGGAAAGGGGTTGCCAGGCTTCCCAAAATTACGAATCTCCAGAAATCTCAGCAAATATTTTCTCACCCAAACAGGATGATACTTTCAGGTAATGATCAGTACACTAAGGCGACTTGGTTCCCCAAATTTCGTTCTTCTATGTTGAAGCGTTCGTTTCCAGTAACAGTTTGAATTTTTAGGTTTCACTCTGTTTTCTCCTATATTGATAGATGTATTTGGAACTCTAAATCCAACACGGTTTGTGCTAGCTTCTTGAAACTTGACACAATAACGTAGTTTCACGTTCTATCTCTATGTTTTGTTTCCTCTTGATGTAGCCCTAAGCATTGACTGTCGAGAAACACTTTCATGGAAAGGGGTGGCTTCCCAAAATTACGAATCTCCAGAAATCGCAGCAAATATTTTTTCACCCAAACTGGATGATACTTTCAGGTAATGATCAGTACACTAAGGCGACTTGGTTCCCCAAATTTCGTTCTTCTATGTTGAAGCGTTCGTTTCCAGTAACAGTTTGAATTTTTAGGTTTCACTCTGTTTTCTTCTATATTGATAGAGGTATTTGGAACTCTAAATCCAATACGGTTTTTGCTAGCTTCTTGAAACTTGACACAATAAAGTAGTTTCACGTTCTATCTCTATGTTTTGTTTCCTCTTGATGTAGCCCTAACAGTGACTGGCGAGAAACACTTTCATGGAAAGGGGTTGCCAGGCTTCCCAAATATGCGAATCTCCAGAAATCTCAGAAATATTTTTTCACCCAAACAGGATGATACTTTCAGGTAATGATCAGTACACTAAGGCGACTTGGTTCCCCAAATTTCGTTCTTCTATGTTGAAGCGTTCGTTTCCAGTAACAGTTTGAATTTTTAGGTTTCACTCTGTTTTCTCCTATATTGATAGATGTATTTGGAACTCTAAATCCAACACGGTTTGTGCTAGCTTCTTGAAACTTGACACAATAAAGTAGTTTCACGTTCTATCTCTATGTTTTGTTTCCTCTTGATGTAGCCCTAACAGTGACCGGCGAGAAACACTTTCATGGAAAGGGGTTGCCAGGCTTTCCAAAATTACGAATCTCCAGAAATCTCAGGAAATATTTTTTCACCCAAACAGGATGATACTTTCAGGTAATGATCAGTACACTAAGGCGACTTGGTTCCCCAAATTTCGTTCTTCTATGTTGAAGCGTTCGTTTCCAGTAACAGTTTGAATTTTTAGGTTTCACTCTGTTTTCTCCTATATTGATAGATGTATTTGGAACTCTAAATCCAACACGTTTTGTGCTAGCTTCTTGAAACTTGACACAATAAAGTAATTTCACGTTCTATCTCTATGTTTTGTTTCCTCTTGATGTAGCCGTAAGCAGTGACTGGCGATAAACACTTTCATGGAAAGGGGTGGCTTCCCAAAATTACGAATCTCCAGAAATCTCAGGAAATGTTTTTTCACCCAAACTGGATGATACTTTCAGGTAATGATCAGTACACTAAGGCGACTTGGTTCCCCAAATTTCGTTCTTCTATGTTGAAGCGTTCGTTTCCAGTAACAGTTTGAATTTTTAGGTTTCACTCTGTTTTCTCCTATATTGATAGATGTATTTGGAACTCTGAATCCAACAAGGTTTGTGCTAGCTTCTTGAAACTTGACACAATAAAGTAGTTTCACGTTCTATCTCTATGTTTTGTTTCCTCTTGATGTAGCCCTAACAGTGACTGGCGAGAAACACTTTCATGGAGAGGGGTGGCTTCTCAAAATTACGAATCTCCAGAAATCTCAGCAAATATTTTTTCACCCAAACTGGATTATACTTTCAGGTAATGATCAGTACACTAAGGCGACTTGGTTCCCCAAATTTCGTTCTTCTATGTTGAAGCGTTCGTTTCCAGTAACAGTTTGAATTTTTAGGTTTCACTCTGTTTTCTCCTATATTGATAGATGTATTTGGAACTCTAAATCCAACACGGTTTGTGCTACCTTCTTGAAACTTGACACAATAAAGAAGTTTCACGTTCTATCTCTATGTTTTGTTTCCTCTTGATGTAGCCCTAACAGTGACTGGCGAGAAACACTTTCATGGAAAGGGGTTGCCAGGCTTCCCAAATATACGAATCTCCAGAAATCACAGCAAATATTTTTTCACCCAAACAGGATGATACTTTCAGGTAATGATCAGTACACTAAGGCGACTTGGTTCCCCAAATTTCGTTCTTCTATGTTGAAGCGTTCGTTTCCAGTAACAGTTTGAATTTTTATGTTTCACTCTGTTTTCTCCTATATTGATAGATGTATTTGGAACTCTAAATCCAACACGGTTTGTGCTAGCTTCTGGAAACTTGACACAATAAAGCAGTTTCACGTTCTATTTCTATGTTTTGTTTCCTCTTGATGTAGCCCTAAGCAGTGACTGGCAAAAAACACTTACATGGAAAGGGGTTGCCAGGCTTCCCAAAATTACGAATCTCCAGAAATCTCAGCAAATATTTTTTCACCCAAACTGGATGATACTTTCAGGTAATGATCAGTACACTAAGGCGACGTGGTTCCCCCAATTTCGTTCTTCTATGTTGAAGCGTTCGTTTCCAGTAACAGTTTGAATTTTTAGGTTTCACTCTGTTTTCTCCTATATTGATAGATGTATTTGGAACTCTGAATCCAACAAGGTTTGTGCTAGGTTCTTGAAACTTGACACAATAAAGTAGTTTCACGTTCTATCTCTATGTTTTGTTTCCTCTTGATGTAGCCCTAACAGTGACTGGCGAGAAACACTTTCATGGAAAGGGGTTGCCAGGCTTCCCAAATATACGAATCTCCAGAAATCTCAGGAAATATTTTTTCACCGAAACAGGATGATACTTTCAGGTAATGATCAGTACACTAAGGCGACTTGGTTCCCCAAATTTCGTTCTTCTATGTTGAAGCGTTCGTTTCCAATAACAGTTTGAATTTTTAGGTTTCACTCTGTTTTCTCCTATATTGATAGATGTATTTGGAACTCTAAATCCAACACGGTTTGTGCTAGCTTCTTGAAACTTGACACAATAAAGTAGTTTCACATTCTATCTCTATATTTTGTTTCCTCTTGATGTAGCCCTAAGCAGTGACTGGCGAGAAACACTTTCATGGAAAGGGGTTGCCAGGCTTTCCAAAATTACGAATCTCCAGAAATCTCAGCAAATATTTTCTCACCCAAACAGGATGATACTTTCAGGTAATGATCAGTACACTAAGGCGACTTGGTTCCCCAAATTTCGTTCTTCTATGTTGAAGCGTTCGTTTCCAGTAACAGTTTGAATTTTTAGGTTTCACTCTGTTTTCTCCTATATTGATAGATGTATTTGGAACTCTAAATCCAACACGGTTTGTGCTAGCTTCTTGAAACTTGACACAATAACGTAGTTTCACGTTCTATCTCTATGTTTTGTTTCCTCTTGATGTAGCCCTAAGCATTGACTGTCGAGAAACACTTTCATGGAAAGGGGTGGCTTCCCAAAATTACGAATCTCCAGAAATCGCAGCAAATATTTTTTCACCCAAACTGGATGATACTTTCAGGTAATGATCAGTACACTAAGGCGACTTGGTTCCCCAAATTTCGTTCTTCTATGTTGAAGCGTTCGTTTCCAGTAACAGTTTGAATTTTTAGGTTTCACTCTGTTTTCTTCTATATTGATAGAGGTATTTGGAACTCTAAATCCAACACGGTTTTTGCTAGCTTCTTGAAACTTGACACAATAAAGTAGTTTCACGTTCTATCTCTATGTTTTGTTTCCTCTTGATGTAGCCCTAACAGTGACTGGCGAGAAACACTTTCATGGAAAGGGGTTGCCAGGCTTCCCAAATATGCGAATCTCCAGAAATCTCAGAAATATTTTTTCACCCAAACAGGATGATACTTTCAGGTAATGATCAGTACACTAAGGCGACTTGGTTCCCCAAATTTCGTTCTTCTATGTTGAAGCGTTCGTTTCCAGAAACAGTTTGAATTTTTAGGTTTCACTCTGTTTTCTCCTATATTGATAGATGTATTTGGAACTCTAAATCCAACACGGTTTGTGCTAGCTTCTTGAAACTTGACACAATAAAGTAGTTTCACGTTCTATCTCTATGTTTTGTTTCCTCTTGATGTAGCCCTAACAGTGACCGGCGAGAAACACTTTCATGGAAAGGGGTTGCCAGGCTTCCCAAATATACGAATCTCCAGAAATCTCAGGATATATTTTTTCACCCAAACAGGATGATACTTTCAGGTAATGATCAGTACACTAAGGCGACTTGGTTCCCCAAATTTCGTTCTTCTATGTTGAAGCGTTCGTTTCCAGTAACAGTTTGAAATTTTAGGTTTCACTCTGTTTTCTCCTATATTGATAGATGTATTTGGAACTCTAAATCCAACACGGTTTGTGCTAGCTTCTGGAAACTTGACACAATAAAGCAGTTTCACGTTCTATCTCTATGTTTTGTTTCCTCTTGATGTAGGCCTAAGCAGTGACTGGCAAAAAACACTTTCATGGAAAGGGGTTGCCAGGCTTCCCAAAATTACGAATCTCCAGAAATCTCAGCAAATATTTTTTTCACCCAAACTGGATGATACTTTCAGGTAATGATCAGTACACTAAGGCGACTTGGTTCCCCAAATTTCGTTCTTCTATGTTGAAGCGTTCGTTTCCAGTAACAGTTTGAATTTTTAGGTTTCACTCTGTTTTCTCCTATATTGATAGATGTATTTGGAACTCTAAATCCAACACGGTTTGTGCTAGCTTCTTGAAACTTGACACAATAAAGTAATTTCACGTTCTATCTCTATGTTTTGTTTCCTCTTGATGTAGCCCCAAGCAGTGACTGAGGAGAAACACTTTCATGGAAAGGGGTTGCCAACCTTCCTAAAATTACAAATCTCCAGATATCTCAGCAAATATTTTTCACCCAAACTGGATGATACTTTCAGGTAATGATCAGTACACTAAGGCGACTTGGTTCCCCAAATTTCGTTCTTCTATGTTGAAGCGTTCGTTTCCAGTAACAGTTTGAATTTTTAGGTTTCACTCTGTTTTCTCCTATATTGATAGATATATTTGGAACTCTAAATCCAACACGGTTTGTGCTAGCTTCTTGAAACTTGACACAATAAAGTAGTTTCACGTTCTATCTCTATGTTTTGTTTCCTCTTGATGTAGCCCTAACAGTGACTGGCGAGAAACACTTTCATGGAAAGGGGTTGCCAGGCTTCCCAAATATACGAATCTCCAGATATCTCAGGAAATATTTTTTCACCCAAACAGGATGATACTTTCAGGTAATGATCAGTACACTAAGGCGACTTGGTTCCCCAAATTTCGTTCTTCTATGTTGAAGCGTTCGTTTCCAGTAACAGTTTGAATTTTTAGGTTTCACTCTGTTTTCTCCTATATTGATAGATGTATTTGGAACTCTAAATCCAACACGGTTTGTGCTACCTTCTTGAAACTTGACACAATAAAGTAGTTTCACGTTCTATCTCTATGTTTTGTTTCCTCTTGATGTAGCCCTAACAGTGACTGGCGAGAAACACTTTCATGGAAAGGGGTTGCCAGGCTTCCCAAATATACGAATCTCCAGAAATCACAGCAAATATTTTTTCACCCAAACAGGATGATACTTTCAGGTAATGATCAGTACACTAAGGCGACTTGGTTCCCCAAATTTCGTTCTTCTATGTTGAAGCGTTCGTTTCCAGTAACAGTTTGAATTTTTAGGTTTCACTCTGTTTTCTCCTATATTGATAGATGTATTTGGAACTCTAAATCCAACACGGTTTG
The DNA here is from genome assembly GCF_964194105.1 of Spermophilus citellus. Classification (NCBI taxonomy): domain Eukaryota; kingdom Metazoa; phylum Chordata; class Mammalia; order Rodentia; family Sciuridae; genus Spermophilus; species Spermophilus citellus. The sequence goes on along the minus strand of NC_138188.1, from coordinate 14,861,047 downwards.
TGCTAGCTTCTGGAAACTTGACACAATAAAGCAGTTTCACGTTCTATTTCTATGTTTTGTTTCCTCTTGATGTAGCCCTAAGCAGTGACTGGCAAAAAACACTTACATGGAAAGGGGTTGCCAGGCTTCCCAAAATTACGAATCTCCAGAAATCTCAGCAAATATTTTTTCACCCAAACTGGATGATACTTTCAGGTAATGATCAGTACACTAAGGCGACGTGGTTCCCCCAATTTCGTTCTTCTATGTTGAAGCGTTCGTTTCCAGTAACAGTTTGAATTTTTAGGTTTCACTCTGTTTTCTCCTATATTGATAGATGTATTTGGAACTCTGAATCCAACAAGGTTTGTGCTAGGTTCTTGAAACTTGACACAATAAAGTAGTTTCACGTTCTATCTCTATGTTTTGTTTCCTCTTGATGTAGCCCTAACAGTGACTGGCGAGAAACACTTTCATGGAAAGGGGTTGCCAGGCTTCCCAAATATACGAATCTCCAGAAATCTCAGGAAATATTTTTTCAACCAAACAGGATGATACTTTCAGGTAATGATCAGTACACTAAGGCGACTTGGTTCCCCAAATTTCGTTCTTCTATGTTGAAGCGTTCGTTTCCAATAACAGTTTGAATTTTTAGGTTTCACTCTGTTTTCTCCTATATTGATAGATGTATTTGGAACTATAAATCCAACACGGTTTGTGCTAGCTTCTTGAAACTTGACACAATAAAGTAGTTTCACGTTCTATCTCTATATTTTGTTTCCTCTTGATGTAGCCCTAAGCAGTGAATGGCGAGAAACACTTTCATGGAAAGGGGTTGCCAGGCTTCCCAAAATTACGAATCTCCAGAAATCTCAGCAAATATTTTCTCACCCAAACAGGATGATACTTTCAGGTAATGATCAGTACACTAAGGCGACTTGGTTCCCCAAATTTCGTTCTTCTATGTTGAAGCGTTCGTTTCCAGTAACAGTTTGAATTTTTAGGTTTCACTCTGTTTTCTCCTATATTGATAGATGTATTTGGAACTCTAAATCCAACACGGTTTGTGCTAGCTTCTTGAAACTTGACACAATAACGTAGTTTCACGTTCTATCTCTATGGTTTGTTTCCTCTTGATGTAGCCCTAAGCATTGACTGTCGAGAAACACTTTCATGGAAAGGGGTGGCTTCCCAAAATTACGAATCTCCAGAAATCGCAGCAAATATTTTTTCACCCAAACTGGATGATACTTTCAGGTAATGATCAGTACACTAAGGCGACTTGGTTCCCCAAATTTCGTTCTTCTATGTTGAAGCGTTCGTTTCCAGTAACAGTTTGAATTTTTAGGTTTCACTCTGTTTTCTCCTATATTGATAGATGTATTTGGAACTCTAAATCCAACACGGTTTGTGCTAGCTTCTTGAAACTTGACACAATAAAGTAGTTTCACGTTCTATCTCTATGTTTTGTTTCTTCTTGATGTAGCCCTAACAGTGACTGGCGAGAAACACTTTCATGGAAAGGGGTTGCCAGGCTTCCCAAATATACGAATCTCCAGAAATCTCAGGAAATATTTTTTCACCCAAACAGGATGATACTTTCAGGTAATGATCAGTACACTAAGGCGACTTGGTTCCCCAAATTTCGTTCTTCTATGTTGAAGCGTTCGTTTCCAATAACAGTTTGAATTTTTAGGTTTCACTCTGTTTTCTCCTATATTGATAGATGTATTTGGAACTCTAAATCCAACACGGTTTGTGCTAGCTTCTTGAAACTTGACACAATAAAGTAGTTTCACGTTCTATCTCTATGTTTTGTTTCCTCTTGATGTAGCCCTAAGCAGTGAATGGCGAGAAACACTTTCATGGAAAGGGGTTGCCAGGCTTCCCAAAATTACGAATCTCCAGAAATCTCAGCAAATATTTTCTCACCCAAACAGGATGATACTTTCAGGTAATGATCAGTACACTAAGGCGACTTGGTTCCCCAAATTTCGTTCTTCTATGTTGAAGCGTTCGTTTCCAGTAACAGTTTGAATTTTTAGGTTTCACTCTGTTTTCTCCTATATTGATAGATGTATTTGGAACTCTAAATCCAACACGGTTTGTGCTAGCTTCTTGAAACTTGACACAATAACGTAGTTTCACGTTCTATCTCTATGTTTTGTTTCCTCTTGATGTAGCCCTAAGCATTGACTGTCGAGAAACACTTTCATGGAAAGGGGTGGCTTCCCAAAATTACGAATCTCCAGAAATCGCAGCAAATATTTTTTCACCCAAACTGGATGATACTTTCAGGTAATGATCAGTACACTAAGGCGACTTGGTTCCCCAAATTTCGTTCTTCTATGTTGAAGCGTTCGTTTCCAGTAACAGTTTGAATTTTTAGGTTTCACTCTGTTTTCTTCTATATTGATAGAGGTATTTGGAACTCTAAATCCAATACGGTTTTTGCTAGCTTCTTGAAACTTGACACAATAAAGTAGTTTCACGTTCTATCTCTATGTTTTGTTTCCTCTTGATGTAGCCCTAACAGTGACTGGCGAGAAACACTTTCATGGAAAGGGGTTGCCAGGCTTCCCAAATATGCGAATCTCCAGAAATCTCAGAAATATTTTTTCACCCAAACAGGATGATACTTTCAGGTAATGATCAGTACACTAAGGCGACTTGGTTCCCCAAATTTCGTTCTTCTATGTTGAAGCGTTCGTTTCCAGTAACAGTTTGAATTTTTAGGTTTCACTCTGTTTTCTCCTATATTGATAGATGTATTTGGAACTCTAAATCCAACACGGTTTGTGCTAGCTTCTTGAAACTTGACACAATAAAGTAGTTTCACGTTCTATCTCTATGTTTTGTTTCCTCTTGATGTAGCCCTAACAGTGACCGGCGAGAAACACTTTCATGGAAAGGGGTTGCCAGGCTTTCCAAAATTACGAATCTCCAGAAATCTCAGGAAATATTTTTTCACCCAAACAGGATGATACTTTCAGGTAATGATCAGTACACTAAGGCGACTTGGTTCCCCAAATTTCGTTCTTCTATGTTGAAGCGTTCGTTTCCAGTAACAGTTTGAATTTTTAGGTTTCACTCTGTTTTCTCCTATATTGATAGATGTATTTGGAACTCTAAATCCAACACGTTTTGTGCTAGCTTCTTGAAACTTGACACAATAAAGTAATTTCACGTTCTATCTCTATGTTTTGTTTCCTCTTGATGTAGCCGTAAGCAGTGACTGGCGATAAACACTTTCATGGAAAGGGGTGGCTTCCCAAAATTACGAATCTCCAGAAATCTCAGGAAATGTTTTTTCACCCAAACTGGATGATACTTTCAGGTAATGATCAGTACACTAAGGCGACTTGGTTCCCCAAATTTCGTTCTTCTATGTTGAAGCGTTCGTTTCCAGTAACAGTTTGAATTTTTAGGTTTCACTCTGTTTTCTCCTATATTGATAGATGTATTTGGAACTCTGAATCCAACAAGGTTTGTGCTAGCTTCTTGAAACTTGACACAATAAAGTAGTTTCACGTTCTATCTCTATGTTTTGTTTCCTCTTGATGTAGCCCTAACAGTGACTGGCGAGAAACACTTTCATGGAGAGGGGTGGCTTCTCAAAATTACGAATCTCCAGAAATCTCAGCAAATATTTTTTCACCCAAACTGGATTATACTTTCAGGTAATGATCAGTACACTAAGGCGACTTGGTTCCCCAAATTTCGTTCTTCTATGTTGAAGCGTTCGTTTCCAGTAACAGTTTGAATTTTTAGGTTTCACTCTGTTTTCTCCTATATTGATAGATGTATTTGGAACTCTAAATCCAACACGGTTTGTGCTACCTTCTTGAAACTTGACACAATAAAGTAGTTTCACGTTCTATCTCTATGTTTTGTTTCCTCTTGATGTAGCCCTAACAGTGACTGGCGAGAAACACTTTCATGGAAAGGGGTTGCCAGGCTTCCCAAATATACGAATCTCCAGAAATCACAGCAAATATTTTTTCACCCAAACAGGATGATACTTTCAGGTAATGATCAGTACACTAAGGCGACTTGGTTCCCCAAATTTCGTTCTTCTATGTTGAAGCGTTCGTTTCCAGTAACAGTTTGAATTTTTATGTTTCACTCTGTTTTCTCCTATATTGATAGATGTATTTGGAACTCTAAATCCAACACGGTTTGTGCTAGCTTCTGGAAACTTGACACAATAAAGCAGTTTCACGTTCTATTTCTATGTTTTGTTTCCTCTTGATGTAGCCCTAAGCAGTGACTGGCAAAAAACACTTACATGGAAAGGGGTTGCCAGGCTTCCCAAAATTACGAATCTCCAGAAATCTCAGCAAATATTTTTTCACCCAAACTGGATGATACTTTCAGGTAATGATCAGTACACTAAGGCGACGTGGTTCCCCCAATTTCGTTCTTCTATGTTGAAGCGTTCGTTTCCAGTAACAGTTTGAATTTTTAGGTTTCACTCTGTTTTCTCCTATATTGATAGATGTATTTGGAACTCTGAATCCAACAAGGTTTGTGCTAGGTTCTTGAAACTTGACACAATAAAGTAGTTTCACGTTCTATCTCTATGTTTTGTTTCCTCTTGATGTAGCCCTAACAGTGACTGGCGAGAAACACTTTCATGGAAAGGGGTTGCCAGGCTTCCCAAATATACGAATCTCCAGAAATCTCAGGAAATATTTTTTCACCGAAACAGGATGATACTTTCAGGTAATGATCAGTACACTAAGGCGACTTGGTTCCCCAAATTTCGTTCTTCTATGTTGAAGCGTTCGTTTCCAATAACAGTTTGAATTTTTAGGTTTCACTCTGTTTTCTCCTATATTGATAGATGTATTTGGAACTCTAAATCCAACACGGTTTGTGCTAGCTTCTTGAAACTTGACACAATAAAGTAGTTTCACATTCTATCTCTATATTTTGTTTCCTCTTGATGTAGCCCTAAGCAGTGACTGGCGAGAAACACTTTCATGGAAAGGGGTTGCCAGGCTTTCCAAAATTACGAATCTCCAGAAATCTCAGCAAATATTTTCTCACCCAAACAGGATGATACTTTCAGGTAATGATCAGTACACTAAGGCGACTTGGTTCCCCAAATTTCGTTCTTCTATGTTGAAGCGTTCGTTTCCAGTAACAGTTTGAATTTTTAGGTTTCACTCTGTTTTCTCCTATATTGATAGATGTATTTGGAACTCTAAATCCAACACGGTTTGTGCTAGCTTCTTGAAACTTGACACAATAACGTAGTTTCACGTTCTATCTCTATGTTTTGTTTCCTCTTGATGTAGCCCTAAGCATTGACTGTCGAGAAACACTTTCATGGAAAGGGGTGGCTTCCCAAAATTACGAATCTCCAGAAATCGCAGCAAATATTTTTTCACCCAAACTGGATGATACTTTCAGGTAATGATCAGTACACTAAGGCGACTTGGTTCCCCAAATTTCGTTCTTCTATGTTGAAGCGTTCGTTTCCAGTAACAGTTTGAATTTTTAGGTTTCACTCTGTTTTCTTCTATATTGATAGAGGTATTTGGAACTCTAAATCCAACACGGTTTTTGCTACCTTCTTGAAACTTGACACAATAAAGTAGTTTCACGTTCTATCTCTATGTTTTGTTTCCTCTTGATGTAGCCCTAACAGTGACTGGCGAGAAACACTTTCATGGAAAGGGGTTGCCAGGCTTCCCAAATATGCGAATCTCCAGAAATCTCAGAAATATTTTTTCACCCAAACAGGATGATACTTTCAGGTAATGATCAGTACACTAAGGCGACTTGGTTCCCCAAATTTCGTTCTTCTATGTTGAAGCGTTCGTTTCCAGAAACAGTTTGAATTTTTAGGTTTCACTCTGTTTTCTCCTATATTGATAGATGTATTTGGAACTCTAAATCCAACACGGTTTGTGCTAGCTTCTTGAAACTTGACACAATAAAGTAGTTTCACGTTCTATCTCTATGTTTTGTTTCCTCTTGATGTAGCCCTAACAGTGACCGGCGAGAAACACTTTCATGGAAAGGGGTTGCCAGGCTTCCCAAATATACGAATCTCCAGAAATCTCAGGATATATTTTTTCACCCAAACAGGATGATACTTTCAGGTAATGATCAGTACACTAAGGCGACTTGGTTCCCCAAATTTCGTTCTTCTATGTTGAAGCGTTCGTTTCCAGTAACAGTTTGAATTTTTAGGTTTCACTCTGTTTTCTCCTATATTGATAGATGTATTTGGAACTCTAAATCCAACACGGTTTGTGCTAGCTTCTGGAAACTTGACACAATAAAGCAGTTTCACGTTCTATCTCTATGTTTTGTTTCCTCTTGATGTAGGCCTAAGCAGTGACTGGCAAAAAACACTTTCATGGAAAGGGGTTGCCAGGCTTCCCAAAATTACGAATCTCCAGAAATCTCAGCAAATATTTTTTTCACCCAAACTGGATGATACTTTCAGGTAATGATCAGTACACTAAGGCGACTTGGTTCCCCAAATTTCGTTCTTCTATGTTGAAGCGTTCGTTTCCAGTAACAGTTTGAATTTTTAGGTTTCACTCTGTTTTCTCCTATATTGATAGATGTATTTGGAACTCTAAATCCAACACGGTTTGTGCTAGCTTCTTGAAACTTGACACAATAAAGTAATTTCACGTTCTATCTCTATGTTTTGTTTCCTCTTGATGTAGCCCCAAGCAGTGACTGAGGAGAAACACTTTCATGGAAAGGGGTTGCCAACCTTCCTAAAATTACAAATCTCCAGATATCTCAGCAAATATTTTTTCACCCAAACTGGATGATACTTTCAGGTAATGATCAGTACACTAAGGCGACTTGGTTCCCCAAATTTCGTTCTTCTATGTTGAAGCGTTCGTTTCCAGTAACAGTTTGAATTTTTAGGTTTCACTCTGTTTTCTCCTATATTGATAGATATATTTGGAACTCTAAATCCAACACGGTTTGTGCTAGCTTCTTGAAACTTGACACAATAAAGTAGTTTCACGTTCTATCTCTATGTTTTGTTTCCTCTTGATGTAGCCCTAACAGTGACTGGCGAGAAACACTTTCATGGAAAGGGGTTGCCAGGCTTCCCAAATATACGAATCTCCAGATATCTCAGGAAATATTTTTTCACCCAAACAGGATGATACTTTCAGGTAATGATCAGTACACTAAGGCGACTTGGTTCCCCAAATTTCGTTCTTCTATGTTGAAGCGTTCGTTTCCAGTAACAGTTTGAATTTTTAGGTTTCACTCTGTTTTCTCCTATATTGATAGATGTATTTGGAACTCTAAATCCAACACGGTTTGTGCTACCTTCTTGAAACTTGACACAATAAAGTAGTTTCACGTTCTATCTCTATGTTTTGTTTCCTCTTGATGTAGCCCTAACAGTGACTGGCGAGAAACACTTTCATGGAAAGGGGTTGCCAGGCTTCCCAAATATACGAATCTCCAGAAATCACAGCAAATATTTTTTCACCCAAACAGGATGATACTTTCAGGTAATGATCAGTACACTAAGGCGACTTGGTTCCCCAAATTTCGTTCTTCTATGTTGAAGCGTTCGTTTCCAGTAACAGTTTGAATTTTTAGGTTTCACTCTGTTTTCTCCTATATTGATAGATGTATTTGGAACTCTAAATCCAACACGGTTTGTGCTAGCTTCTGGAAACTTGACACAATAAAGCAGTTTCACGTTCTATTTCTATGTTTTGTTTCCTCTTGATGTAGCCCTAAGCAGTGACTGGCAAAAAACACTTACATGGAAAGGGGTTGCCAGGCTTCCCAAAATTACGAATCTCCAGAAATCTCAGCAAATATTTTTTCACCCAAACTGGATGATACTTTCAGGTAATGATCAGTACACTAAGGCGACGTGGTTCCCCCAATTTCGTTCTTCTATGTTGAAGCGTTCGTTTCCAGTAACAGTTTGAATTTTTAGGTTTCACTCTGTTTTCTCCTATATTGATAGATGTATTTGGAACTCTGAATCCAACAAGGTTTGTGCTAGGTTCTTGAAACTTGACACAATAAAGTAGTTTCACGTTCTATCTCTATGTTTTGTTTCCTCTTGATGTAGCCCTAACAGTGACTGGCGAGAAACACTTTCATGGAAAGGGGTTGCCAGGCTTCCCAAATATACGAATCTCCAGAAATCTCAGGAAATATTTTTTCACCGAAACAGGATGATACTTTCAGGTAATGATCAGTACACTAAGGCGACTTGGTTCCCCAAATTTCGTTCTTCTATGTTGAAGCGTTCGTTTCCAATAACAGTTTGAATTTTTAGGTTTCACTCTGTTTTCTCCTATATTGATAGATGTATTTGGAACTATAAATCCAACACGGTTTGTGCTAGCTTCTTGAAACTTGACACAATAAAGTAGTTTCACATTCTATCTCTATATTTTGTTTCCTCTTGATGTAGCCCTAAGCAGTGACTGGCGAGAAACACTTTCATGGAAAGGGGTTGCCAGGCTTTCCAAAATTACGAATCTCCAGAAATCTCAGCAAATATTTTCTCACCCAAACAGGATGATACTTTCAGGTAATGATCAGTACACTAAGGCGACTTGGTTCCCCAAATTTCGTTCTTCTATGTTGAAGCGTTCGTTTCCAGTAACAGTTTGAATTTTTAGGTTTCACTCTGTTTTCTCCTATATTGATAGATGTATTTGGAACTCTAAATCCAACACGGTTTGTGCTAGCTTCTTGAAACTTGACACAATAACGTAGTTTCACGTTCTATCTCTATGTTTTGTTTCCTCTTGATGTAGCCCTAAGCATTGACTGTCGAGAAACACTTTCATGGAAAGGGGTGGCTTCCCAAAATTACGAATCTCCAGAAATCGCAGCAAATATTTTTTCACCCAAACTGGATGATACTTTCAGGTAATGATCAGTACACTAAGGCGACTTGGTTCCCCAAATTTCGTTCTTCTATGTTGAAGCGTTCGTTTCCAGTAACAGTTTGAATTTTTAGGTTTCACTCTGTTTTCTTCTATATTGATAGAGGTATTTGGAACTCTAAATCCAACACGGTTTTTGCTAGCTTCTTGAAACTTGACACAATAAAGTAGTTTCACGTTCTATCTCTATGTTTTGTTTCCTCTTGATGTAGCCCTAACAGTGACTGGCGAGAAACACTTTCATGGAAAGGGGTTGCCAGGCTTCCCAAATATGCGAATCTCCAGAAATCTCAGAAATATTTTTTCACCCAAACAGGATGATACTTTCAGGTAATGATCAGTACACTAAGGCGACTTGGTTCCCCAAATTTCGTTCTTCTATGTTGAAGCGTTCGTTTCCAGAAACAGTTTGAATTTTTAGGTTTCACTCTGTTTTCTCCTATATTGATAGATGTATTTGGAACTCTAAATCCAACACGGTTTGTGCTAGCTTCTTGAAACTTGACACAATAAAGTAGTTTCACGTTCTATCTCTATGTTTTGTTTCCTCTTGATGTAGCCCTAACAGTGACCGGCGAGAAACACTTTCATGGAAAGGGGTTGCCAGGCTTCCCAAATATACGAATCTCCAGAAATCTCAGGATATATTTTTTCACCCAAACAGGATGATACTTTCAGGTAATGATCAGTACACTAAGGCGACTTGGTTCCCCAAATTTCGTTCTTCTATGTTGAAGCGTTCGTTTCCAGTAACAGTTTGAATTTTTAGGTTTCACTCTGTTTTCTCCTATATTGATAGATGTATTTGGAACTCTAAATCCAACACGGTTTGTGCTAGCTTCTGGAAACTTGACACAATAAAGCAGTTTCACGTTCTATCTCTATGTTTTGTTTCCTCTTGATGTAGGCCTAAGCAGTGACTGGCAAAAAACACTTTCATGGAAAGGGGTTGCCAGGCTTCCCAAAATTACGAATCTCCAGAAATCTCAGCAAATATTTTTTTCACCCAAACTGGATGATACTTTCAGGTAATGATCAGTACACTAAGGCGACTTGGTTCCCCAAATTTCGTTCTTCTATGTTGAAGCGTTCGTTTCCAGTAACAGTTTGAATTTTTAGGTTTCACTCTGTTTTCTCCTATATTGATAGATGTATTTGGAACTCTAAATCCAACACGGTTTGTGCTAGCTTCTTGAAACTTGACACAATAAAGTAATTTCACGTTCTATCTCTATGTTTTGTTTCCTCTTGATGTAGCCCCAAGCAGTGACTGAGGAGAAACACTTTCATGGAAAGGGGTTGCCAACCTTCCTAAAATTACAAATCTCCAGATATCTCAGCAAATATTTTTTCACCCAAACTGGATGATACTTTCAGGTAATGATCAGTACACTAAGGCGACTTGGTTCCCCAAATTTCGTTCTTCTATGTTGAAGCGTTCGTTTCCAGTAACAGTTTGAATTTTTAGGTTTCACTCTGTTTTCTCCTATATTGATAGATATATTTGGAACTCTAAATCCAACACGGTTTGTGCTAGCTTCTTGAAACTTGACACAATAAAGTAGTTTCACGTTCTATCTCTATGTTTTGTTTCCTCTTGATGTAGCCCTAACAGTGACTGGCGAGAAACACTTTCATGGAAAGGGGTTGCCAGGCTTCCCAAATATACGAATCTCCAGATATCTCAGGAAATATTTTTTCACCCAAACAGGATGATACTTTCAGGTAATGATCAGTACACTAAGGCGACTTGGTTCCCCAAATTTCGTTCTTCTATGTTGAAGCGTTCGTTTCCAGTAACAGTTTGAATTTTTAGGTTTCACTCTGTTTTCTCCTATATTGATAGATGTATTTGGAACTCTAAATCCAACACGGTTTGTGCTAGCTTCTTGAAACTTGACACAATAAAGTACTTTCACGTTCTATCTCTATGTTTTGTTTCCTCTTGATGTAGCCCTAAGCAGTGACTGGCGATAAACACTTTCATGGAAAGGGGTGGCTTCCCAAAATTACGAATCTCCAGAAATCTCAGGAAATATTTTTTCACCCAAACTGGATGATACTTTCAGGAAATGATCACTACACTAACGCGACTTGGTTCCCCAAATTTCGTTCTTCTATGTTGAAGCGTTCGTTTCCAGTAACAGTTTGAATTTTTAGGTTTCACTCTGTTTTCTCCTATATTGATAGATGTATTTGGAACTCTAAATCCAACACGGTTTGTGCTAGCTTCTTGAAACTTGACACAATAAAGCAGTTTCACGTTCTATCTCTATGTTTTGTTTCCTCTTGATGTAGCCCTAAGCAGTGACTGGCAAGAAACACTTTCATGGAAAGGGGTTGCCATGCTTCCCAAAATTACGAATCTCCAGAAATCTCAGCAAATATTTTTTCACCCAAACTGGATGATACTTTCAGGTAATGATCAGTACACTAAGGCGACTTGGTTCCCCAAATGTCGTTCTTCTATGTTGAAGCGTTCGTTTCCAGTAACAGTTTGAATTTTTAGGTTTCACTCTGTTTTCTCCTATATTGATAGATGTATTTGGAACTCTAAATCCAACACGGTTTGTGCTAGCTTCTTGAAACTTGACACAATAAAGTAGTTTCACGTTCTATCTCTATGTATTGTTTCCTCTTGATGTAGCCCTAACAGTGACTGGCGAGAAACACTTTCATGGAAAGGGGTTGCCAGGCTTCCCAAATATACGAATCTCCAGAAATCTCAGGAAATATTTTTTCACCCAAACAGGATGATACTTTCAGGTAAAGATCAGTACACAAAGGCGACTTGGTTCCCCAAATTTCGTTCTTCTATGTTGAAGCGTTCGTTTCCAGTAACAGTTTGAATTTTTAGGTTTCACTCTGTTTTCTCCTATATTGATAGATGTATTTGGAACTCTGAATACAACAGGGTTTGTGCTAGCTTCTTGAAACTTGACACAATAAAGTAGTTTCACGTTCTATCTCTATGTTTTGTTTCCTCTTGATGTAGCCCTAAGCAGTGACTGACGAGAAACACTTTCATGGAAAGGGGTTGCCAGGCTTCCCAAAATTACGAATCTCCAGAAATCTCAGCAAATATTTTTTCACCCAAACTGGATGATACTTTCAGGTAATGATCAGTACACTAAGGCGACTTGGTTCCCCAAATTTCGTTCTTCTATATTGAAGCGTTCGTTTCCAGTAACAGTTTGAATTTTTAGGTTTCACTCTGTTTTCTCCTATATTGATAGATGTATTTGGAACTCTAAATCCAACACGGTTTGTGCTAGCTTCTTGAAACTTGACACAATAAAGGAGTTTCACGTTCTATCTCTATGTTTTGTTTCCTCTTGATGTAGCCCTAAGCAGTGACTGGCGATAAACACTTTCATGGAAAGGGGTTGCCAGGCTTCCCAAATATACGAATCTCCAGAAATCTCAGGAAATATTTTTTCACCCAAACAGGATGATACTTTCAGGTAATGATCAGTACACTAAGGCGACTTGGTTCCCCAAATTTCGTTCTTCTATGTTGAAGCGTTCGTTTCCAGTAACAGTTTGAATTTTTAGGTTTCACTCTGTTTTCTCCTATATTGATAGATGTATTTGGAACTCTAAATCCAACACGGTTTGTGCTAGCTTCTGGAAACTTGACACAATAAAGCAGTTTCACGTTCTATCTCTAGGTTTTGTTTCCTCTTGATGTAGCCCTAAGCAGTGACTGGCAAAAAACACTTACATGGAAAGGGGTTGCCAGGCTTCCCAAAATTACGAATCTCCAGAAATCTCAGCAAATATTTTTTCACCCAAACTGGATGATACTTTCAGGTAATGATCAGTACACTAAGGCGACGTGGTTCCCCCAATTTCGTTCTTCTATGTTGAAGCGTTCGTTTCCAGTAACAGTTTGAATTTTTAGGTTTCACTCTGTTTTCTCCTATATTGATAGATGTATTTGGAACTCTGAATCCAACAAGGTTTGTGCTAGGTTCTTGAAACTTGACACAATAAAGTAGTTTCACGTTCTATCTCTATGTTTTGTTTCCTTTTGATGTAGCCCGAACAGTGACTGGCGAGAAACACTTTCATGGAAAGGGGTTGCCAGGCTTCCCAAATATACGAATCTCCAGAAATCTCAGGAAATATTTTTTCACCCAAACAGGATGATACCTTCAGGTAATGATCAGTACACTAAGGCGACTTGGTTCCCCAAATTTCGTTCTTCTATGTTGAAGCGTTCGTTTCCAGTAACAGTTTGAATTTTTAGGTTTCACTCTGTTTTCTCCTATATTGATAGATGTATTTGGAACTCTAAATCCAACACGGTTTGTGCTAGCTTCTTGAAACATGACACAATAACGTAGTTTCACGTTCTATCTCTATGTTTTGTTTCCTCTTGATGTAGCCCTAAGCATTGACTGTCGAGAAACACTTTCATGGAAAGGGGTGGCTTCCCAAAATTACGAATCTCCAGAAATCGCAGCAAATATTTTTTCACCCAAACTGGATGATACTTTCAGGTAATGATCAGTACACTAAGGCGACTTGGTTCCCCAAATTTCGTTCTTCTATGTTGAAGCGTTCGTTTCCAGTAACAGTTTGAATTTTTAGGTTTCACTCTGTTTTCTTCTATATTGATAGAGGTATTTGGAACTCTAAATCCAACACGGTTTTTGCTAGCTTCTTGAAACTTGACACAATAAAGTAGTTTCACGTTCTATCTCTATGTTTTGTTTCCTCTTGATGTAGCCCTAACAGTGACTGGCGAGAAACACTTTCATGGAAAGGGGTTGCCAGGCTTCCCAAATATGCGAATCTCCAGAAATCTCAGAAATATTTTTTCACCCAAACAGGATGATACTTTCAGGTAATGATCAGTACACTAAGGCGACTTGGTTCCCCAAATTTCGTTCTTCTATGTTGAAGCGTTCGTTTCCAGTAACAGTTTGAATTTTTAGGTTTCACTCTGTTTTCTCCTATATTGATAGATGTATTTGGAATTCTAAATCCAACACGGTTTGTGCTAGCTTCTTGAAACTTGACACAATAAAGTAGTTTCACGTTCTATCCCTATGTTTTGTTTCCTCTTGATGTAGCCCTAACAGTGACCGGCGAGAAACACTTTCATGGAAAGGGGTTGCCAGGCTTCCCAAATATACGAATCTCCAGAAATCTCAGGAAATATTTTTTCACCCAAACAGGATGATACTTTCAGGTAATGATCACTACACTAACGCGACTTGGTTCCCCAAATTTCGTTCTTCTATGTTGAAGCGTTCGTTTCCAGTAACAGTTTGAATTTTTAGGTTTCACTCTGTTTTCTCCTATATTGATAGATGTATTTGGAACTCTAAATCCAACACGGTTTGTGCTAGCTTCTGGAAACTTGACACAATAAAGCAGTTTCACGTTCTATCTCTATGTTTTGTTTCCTCTTGATGTAGGCCTAAGCAGTGACTGGCAAAAAACACTTTCATGGAAAGGGGTTGCCAGGCTTCCCAAAATTACGAATCTCCAGAAATCTCAGCAAATATTTTTTTCACCCAAACTGGATGATACTTTCAGGTAATGATCAGTACACTAAGGCGACTTGGTTCCCCAAATTTCGTTCTTCTATGTTGAAGCGTTCGTTTCCAGTAACAGTTTGAATTTTTAGGTTTCACTCTGTTTTCTCCTATATTGATAGATGTATTTGGAACTCTAAATCCAACACGGTTTGTGCTAGCTTCTTGAAACTTGACACAATAAAGTAATTTCACGTTCTATCTCTATGTTTTGTTTCCTCTTGATGTAGCCCCAAGCAGTGACTGAGGAGAAACACTTTCATGGAAAGGGGTTGCCAACCTTCCTAAAATTACAAATCTCCAGATATCTCAGCAAATATTTTTTCACCCAAACTGGATGATACTTTCAGGTAATGATCAGTACACTAAGGCGACTTGGTTCCCCAAATTTCGTTCTTCTATGTTGAAGCGTTCGTTTCCAGTAACAGTTTGAATTTTTAGGTTTCACTCTGTTTTCTCCTATATTGATAGATGTATTTGGAACTCTAAATCCAACACGGTTTGTGCTAGCTTCTTGAAACTTGACACAATAAAGTACTTTCACGTTCTATCTCTATGTTTTGTTTCCTCTTGATGTAGCCCTAAGCAGTGACTGGCGATAAACACTTTCATGGAAAGGGGTGGCTTCCCAAAATTACGAATCTCCAGAAATCTCAGGAAATATTTTTTCACCCAAACTGGATGATACTTTCAGGAAATGATCACTACACTAACGCGACTTGGTTCCCCAAATTTCGTTCTTCTATGTTGAAGCGTTCGTTTCCAGTAACAGTTTGAATTTTTAGGTTTCACTCTGTTTTCTCCTATATTGATAGATGTATTTGGAACTCTAAATCCAACACGGTTTGTGCTAGCTTCTTGAAACTTGACACAATAAAGCAGTTTCACGTTCTATCTCTATGTTTTGTTTCCTCTTGATGTAGCCCTAAGCAGTGACTGGCAAGAAACACTTTCATGGAAAGGGGTTGCCATGCTTCCCAAAATTACGAATCTCCAGAAATCTCAGCAAATATTTTTTCACCCAAACTGGATGATACTTTCAGGTAATGATCAGTACACTAAGGCGACTTGGTTCCCCAAATGTCGTTCTTCTATGTTGAAGCGTTCGTTTCCAGTAACAGTTTGAATTTTTAGGTTTCACTCTGTTTTCTCCTATATTGATAGATGTATTTGGAACTCTAAATCCAACACGGTTTGTGCTAGCTTCTTGAAACTTGACACAATAAAGTAGTTTCACGTTCTATCTCTATGTATTGTTTCCTCTTGATGTAGCCCTAACAGTGACTGGCGAGAAACACTTTCATGGAAAGGGGTTGCCAGGCTTCCCAAATATACGAATCTCCAGAAATCTCAGGAAATATTTTTTCACCCAAACAGGATGATACTTTCAGGTAAAGATCAGTACACAAAGGCGACTTGGTTCCCCAAATTTCGTTCTTCTATGTTGAAGCGTTCGTTTCCAGTAACAGTTTGAATTTTTAGGTTTCACTCTGTTTTCTCCTATATTGATAGATGTATTTGGAACTCTGAATACAACAGGGTTTGTGCTAGCTTCTTGAAACTTGACACAATAAAGTAGTTTCACGTTCTATCTCTATGTTTTGTTTCCTCTTGATGTAGCCCTAAGCAGTGACTGACGAGAAACACTTTCATGGAAAGGGGTTGCCAGGCTTCCCAAAATTACGAATCTCCAGAAATCTCAGCAAATATTTTTTCACCCAAACTGGATGATACTTTCAGGTAATGATCAGTACACTAAGGCGACTTGGTTCCCCAAATTTCGTTCTTCTATATTGAAGCGTTCGTTTCCAGTAACAGTTTGAATTTTTAGGTTTCACTCTGTTTTCTCCTATATTGATAGATGTATTTGGAACTCTAAATCCAACACGGTTTGTGCTAGCTTCTTGAAACTTGACACAATAAAGGAGTTTCACGTTCTATCTCTATGTTTTGTTTCCTCTTGATGTAGCCCTAAGCAGTGACTGGCGATAAACACTTTCATGGAAAGGGGTTGCCAGGCTTCCCAAATATACGAATCTCCAGAAATCTCAGGAAATATTTTTTCACCCAAACAGGATGATACTTTCAGGTAATGATCAGTACACTAAGGCGACTTGGTTCCCCAAATTTCGTTCTTCTATGTTGAAGCGTTCGTTTCCAGTAACAGTTTGAATTTTTAGGTTTCACTCTGTTTTCTCCTATATTGATAGATGTATTTGGAACTCTCAATCCAACACGGTTTGTGCTAGCTTCCTGAAACTTGACACAATAAAGGAGTTTCACGTTCTATCTCTATGTTTTGTTTCCTCTTGATGTAGCCCTAAGCAGTGACTGGCGAGAAACACTTTCATGGAAAGGGGTTGCCAGGCTTCCCAAAATTACGAATCTCCAGAAATCTCAGCAAATATTTTTTTACCCAAACTGGATGATACTTTCAGGTAATGATCAGTACACTAAGGGGACTTGGTTCCCCAAATTTCGTTCTTCTATGTTGAAGCGTTCGTTTCCAGTAACAGTTTGAATTTTTAGGTTTCACTCTGTTTTCTCCTCTATTGATAGATGTATTTGGAACTCTGAATCCAACACGGTTTGTGCTAGCTTCTTGAAACTTGACGCAATAAAGTAGTTTCACGTTCTATCTCTATGTTTTGTTTCCTCTTGATGTAGCCCTAAGCAGTGACTGGCGAGAAACACTTTCATGGAAAGGGGTTGCCAGGCTTCCCAAAATTACGAATCTCCAGAAATCTCAGCAAATATTTTTTCACCCAAACTGGATGATACTTTCAGGTAATGATCAGTACACTAAGGCGACTTGGTTCCCCAAATTTCGTACTTCTATGTTGAAGCGTTCGTTTCCAGTAACAGTTTGAATTTTTAGGTTTCACTCTGTTTTCTCCTATATTGATAGATGTATTTGGAACTCTAAATCCAACACGGTTTGTGCTAGCTTCTGGAAACTTGACACAATAAAGCAGTTTCACGTTCTATCTCTAGGTTTTGTTTCCTCTTGATGTAGCCCTAAGCAGTGACTGGCAAAAAACACTTACATGGAAAGGGGTTGCCAGGCTTCCCAAAATTACGAATCTCCAGAAATCTCAGCAAATATTTTTTCACCCAAACTGGATGATACTTTCAGGTAATGATCAGTACACTAAGGCGACGTGGTTCCCCCAATTTCGTTCTTCTATGTTGAAGCGTTCGTTTCCAGTAACAGTTTGAATTTTTAGGTTTCACTCTGTTTTCTCCTATATTGATAGATGTATTTGGAACTCTGAATCCAACAAGGTTTGTGCTAGGTTCTTGAAACTTGACACAATAAAGTAGTTTCACGTTCTATCTCTATGTTTTGTTTCCTTTTGATGTAGCCCGAACAGTGACTGGCGAGAAACACTTTCATGGAAAGGGGTTGCCAGGCTTCCCAAATATACGAATCTCCAGAAATCTCAGGAAATATTTTTTCACCCAAACAGGATGATACCTTCAGGTAATGATCAGTACACTAAGGCGACTTGGTTCCCCAAATTTCGTTCTTCTATGTTGAAGCGTTCGTTTCCAGTAACAGTTTGAATTTTTAGGTTTCACTCTGTTTTCTCCTATATTGATAGATGTATTTGGAACTCTAAATCCAACACGGTTTGTGCTAGCTTCTTGAAACATGACACAATAACGTAGTTTCACGTTCTATCTCTATGTTTTGTTTCCTCTTGATGTAGCCCTAAGCATTGACTGTCGAGAAACACTTTCATGGAAAGGGGTGGCTTCCCAAAATTACGAATCTCCAGAAATCGCAGCAAATATTTTTTCACCCAAACTGGATGATACTTTCAGGTAATGATCAGTACACTAAGGCGACTTGGTTCCCCAAATTTCGTTCTTCTATGTTGAAGCGTTCGTTTCCAGTAACAGTTTGAATTTTTAGGTTTCACTCTGTTTTCTTCTATATTGATAGAGGTATTTGGAACTCTAAATCCAACACGGTTTTTGCTAGCTTCTTGAAACTTGACACAATAAAGTAGTTTCACGTTCTATCTCTATGTTTTGTTTCCTCTTGATGTAGCCCTAACAGTGACTGGCGAGAAACACTTTCATGGAAAGGGGTTGCCAGGCTTCCCAAATATGCGAATCTCCAGAAATCTCAGAAATATTTTTTCACCCAAACAGGATGATACTTTCAGGTAATGATCAGTACACTAAGGCGACTTGGTTCCCCAAATTTCGTTCTTCTATGTTGAAGCGTTCGTTTCCAGTAACAGTTTGAATTTTTAGGTTTCACTCTGTTTTCTCCTATATTGATAGATGTATTTGGAATTCTAAATCCAACACGGTTTGTGCTAGCTTCTTGAAACTTGACACAATAAAGTAGTTTCACGTTCTATCCCTATGTTTTGTTTCCTCTTGATGTAGCCCTAACAGTGACCGGCGAGAAACACTTTCATGGAAAGGGGTTGCCAGGCTTCCCAAATATACGAATCTCCAGAAATCTCAGGAAATATTTTTTCACCCAAACAGGATGATACTTTCAGGTAATGATCACTACACTAACGCGACTTGGTTCCCCAAATTTCGTTCTTCTATGTTGAAGCGTTCGTTTCCAGTAACAGTTTGAATTTTTAGGTTTCACTCTGTTTTCTCCTATATTGATAGATGTATTTGGAACTCTAAATCCAACACGGTTTGTGCTAGCTTCTGGAAACTTGACACAATAAAGCAGTTTCACGTTCTATCTCTATGTTTTGTTTCCTCTTGATGTAGGCCTAAGCAGTGACTGGCAAAAAACACTTTCATGGAAAGGGGTTGCCAGGCTTCCCAAAATTACGAATCTCCAGAAATCTCAGCAAATATTTTTTTCACCCAAACTGGATGATACTTTCAGGTAATGATCAGTACACTAAGGCGACTTGGTTCCCCAAATTTCGTTCTTCTATGTTGAAGCGTTCGTTTCCAGTAACAGTTTGAATTTTTAGGTTTCACTCTGTTTTCTCCTATATTGATAGATGTATTTGGAACTCTAAATCCAACACGGTTTGTGCTAGCTTCTTGAAACTTGACACAATAAAGTAATTTCACGTTCTATCTCTATGTTTTGTTTCCTCTTGATGTAGCCCCAAGCAGTGACTGAGGAGAAACACTTTCATGGAAAGGGGTTGCCAACCTTCCTAAAATTACAAATCTCCAGATATCTCAGCAAATATTTTTTCACCCAAACTGGATGATACTTTCAGGTAATGATCAGTACACTAAGGCGACTTGGTTCCCCAAATTTCGTTCTTCTATGTTGAAGCGTTCGTTTCCAGTAACAGTTTGAATTTTTAGGTTTCACTCTGTTTTCTCCTATATTGATAGATATATTTGGAACTCTAAATCCAACACGGTTTGTGCTAGCTTCTTGAAACTTGACACAATAAAGTAGTTTCACGTTCTATCTCTATGTTTTGTTTCCTCTTGATGTAGCCCTAACAGTGACTGGCGAGAAACACTTTCATGGAAAGGGGTTGCCAGGCTTCCCAAATATACGAATCTCCAGAAATCTCAGGAAATATTTTTTCACCCAAACAGGATGATACTTTCAGGTAATGATCAGTACACTAAGGCGACTTGGTTCCCCAAATTTCGTTCTTCTATGTTGAAGCGTTCGTTTCCAGTAACAGTTTGAATTTTTAGGTTTCACTCTGTTTTCTCCTATATTGATAGATGTATTTGGAACTCTAAATCCAACACGGTTTGTGCTAGCTTCTTGAAACTTGACACAATAAAGTACTTTCACGTTCTATCTCTATGTTTTGTTTCCTCTTGATGTAGCCCTAAGCAGTGACTGGCGATAAACACTTTCATGGAAAGGGGTGGCTTCCCAAAATTACGAATCTCCAGAAATCTCAGCAAATATTTTTTCACCCAAACTGGATGATACTTTCAGGTAATGATCAGTACACTAAGGCGACTTGGTTCCCCAAATTTCGTTCTTCTATATTGAAGCGTTCGTTTCCAGTAACAGTTTGAATTTTTAGGTTTCACTCTGTTTTCTCCTATATTGATAGATGTATTTGGAACTCTAAATCCAACACGGTTTGTGCTAGCTTCTTGAAACTTGACACAATAAAGGAGTTTCACGTTCTATCTCTATGTTTTGTTTCCTCTTGATGTAGCCCTAAGCAGTGACTGGCGATAAACACTTTCATGGAAAGGGGTTGCCAGGCTTCCCAAATATACGAATCTCCAGAAATCTCAGGAAATATTTTTTCACCCAAACAGGATGATACTTTCAGGTAATGATCAGTACACTAAGGCGACTTGGTTCCCCAAATTTCGTTCCTCTATGTTGAAGCGTTCGTTTCCAGTAACAGTTTGAATTTTTAGGTTTCACTCTGTTTTCTCCTATATTGATAGATGTATTTGGAACTCTCAATCCAACACGGTTTGTGCTAGCTTCCTGAAACTTGACACAATAAAGGAGTTTCACGTTCTATCTCTATGTTTTGTTTCCTCTTGATGTAGCCCTAAGCAGTGACTGGCGAGAAACACTTTCATGGAAAGGGGTTGCCAGGCTTCCCAAAATTACGAATCTCCAGAAATCTCAGCAAATATTTTTTCACCCAAACTGGATGATACTTTCAGGTAATGATCAGTACACTAAGGGGACTTGGTTCCCCAAATTTCGTTCTTCTATGTTGAAGCGTTCGTTTCCAGTAACAGTTTGAATTTTTAGGTTTCACTCTGTTTTCTCCTCTATTGATAGATGTATTTGGAACTCTGAATCCAACACGGTTTGTGCTAGCTTCTTGAAACTTGACGCAATAAAGTAGTTTCACGTTCTATCTCTATGTTTTGTTTCCTCTTGATGTAGCCCTAAGCAGTGACTGGCGAGAAACACTTTCATGGAAAGGGGTTGCCAGGCTTCCCAAAATTACGAATCTCCAGAAATCTCAGCAAATATTTTTTCACCCAAACTGGATGATACTTTCAGGTAATGATCAGTACACTAAGGCGACTTGGTTCCCCAAATTTCGTACTTCTATGTTGAAGCGTTCGTTTCCAGTAACAGTTTGAATTTTTAGGTTTCACTCTGTTTTCTCCTATATTGATAGATGTATTTGGAACTCTAAATCCAACACGGTTTGTGCTAGCTTCTGGAAACTTGACACAATAAAGCAGTTTCACGTTCTATCTCTAGGTTTTGTTTCCTCTTGATGTAGCCCTAAGCAGTGACTGGCAAAAAACACTTACATGGAAAGGGGTTGCCAGGCTTCCCAAAATTACGAATCTCCAGAAATCTCAGCAAATATTTTTTCACCCAAACTGGATGATACTTTCAGGTAATGATCAGTACACTAAGGCGACGTGGTTCCCCCAATTTCGTTCTTCTATGTTGAAGCGTTCGTTTCCAGTAACAGTTTGAATTTTTAGGTTTCACTCTGTTTTCTCCTATATTGATAGATGTATTTGGAACTCTGAATCCAACAAGGTTTGTGCTAGGTTCTTGAAACTTGACACAATAAAGTAGTTTCACGTTCTATCTCTATGTTTTGTTTCCTTTTGATGTAGCCCGAACAGTGACTGGCGAGAAACACTTTCATGGAAAGGGGTTGCCAGGCTTCCCAAATATACGAATCTCCAGAAATCTCAGGAAATATTTTTTCACCCAAACAGGATGATACCTTCAGGTAATGATCAGTACACTAAGGCGACTTGGTTCCCCAAATTTCGTTCTTCTATGTTGAAGCGTTCGTTTCCAGTAACAGTTTGAATTTTTAGGTTTCACTCTGTTTTCTCCTATATTGATAGATGTATTTGGAACTCTAAATCCAACACGGTTTGTGCTAGCTTCTTGAAACATGACACAATAACGTAGTTTCACGTTCTATCTCTATGTTTTGTTTCCTCTTGATGTAGCCCTAAGCATTGACTGTCGAGAAACACTTTCATGGAAAGGGGTGGCTTCCCAAAATTACGAATCTCCAGAAATCGCAGCAAATATTTTTTCACCCAAACTGGATGATACTTTCAGGTAATGATCAGTACACTAAGGCGACTTGGTTCGCCAAATTTCGTTCTTCTATGTTGAAGCGTTCGTTTCCAGTAACAGTTTGAATTTTTAGGTTTCACTCTGTTTTCTTCTATATTGATAGAGGTATTTGGAACTCTAAATCCAACACGGTTTTTGCTAGCTTCTTGAAACTTGACACAATAAAGTAGTTTCACGTTCTATCTCTATGTTTTGTTTCCTCTTGATGTAGCCCTAACAGTGACTGGCGAGAAACACTTTCATGGAAAGGGGTTGCCAGGCTTCCCAAATATGCGAATCTCCAGAAATCTCAGAAATATTTTTTCACCCAAACAGGATGATACTTTCAGGTAATGATCAGTACACTAAGGCGACTTGGTTCCCCAAATTTCGTTCTTCTATGTTGAAGCGTTCGTTTCCAGTAACAGTTTGAATTTTTAGGTTTCACTCTGTTTTCTCCTATATTGATAGATGTATTTGGAATTCTAAATCCAACACGGTTTGTGCTAGCTTCTTGAAACTTGACACAATAAAGTAGTTTCACGTTCTATCCCTATGTTTTGTTTCCTCTTGATGTAGCCCTAACAGTGACCGGCGAGAAACACTTTCATGGAAAGGGGTTGCCAGGCTTCCCAAATATACGAATCTCCAGAAATCTCAGGAAATATTTTTTCACCCAAACAGGATGATACTTTCAGGTAATGATCACTACACTAACGCGACTTGGTTCCCCAAATTTCGTTCTTCTATGTTGAAGCGTTCGTTTCCAGTAACAGTTTGAATTTTTAGGTTTCACTCTGTTTTCTCCTATATTGATAGATGTATTTGGAACTCTAAATCCAACACGGTTTGTGCTAGCTTCTGGAAACTTGACACAATAAAGCAGTTTCACGTTCTATCTCTATGTTTTGTTTCCTCTTGATGTAGGCCTAAGCAGTGACTGGCAAAAAACACTTTCATGGAAAGGGGTTGCCAGGCTTCCCAAAATTACGAACCTCCAGAAATCTCAGCAAATATTTTTTTCACCCAAACTGGATGATACTTTCAGGTAATGATCAGTACACTAAGGCGACTTGGTTCCCCAAATTTCGTTCTTCTATGTTGAAGCGTTCGTTTCCAGTAACAGTTTGAATTTTTAGGTTTCACTCTGTTTTCTCCTATATTGATAGATGTATTTGGAACTCTAAATCCAACACGGTTTGTGCTAGCTTCTTGAAACTTGACACAATAAAGTAATTTCACGTTCTATCTCTATGTTTTGTTTCCTCTTGATGTAGCCCCAAGCAGTGACTGAGGAGAAACACTTTCATGGAAAGGGGTTGCCAACCTTCCTAAAATTACAAATCTCCAGATATCTCAGCAAATATTTTTTCACCCAAACTGGATGATACTTTCAGGTAATGATCAGTACACTAAGGCGACTTGGTTCCCCAAATTTCGTTCTTCTATGTTGAAGCGTTCGTTTCCAGTAACAGTTTGAATTTTTAGGTTTCACTCTGTTTTCTCCTATATTGATAGATATATTTGGAACTCTAAATCCAACACGGTTTGTGCTAGCTTCTTGAAACTTGACACAATAAAGTAGTTTCACGTTCTATCTCTATGTTTTGTTTCCTCTTGATGTAGCCCTAACAGTGACTGGCGAGAAACACTTTCATGGAAAGGGGTTGCCAGGCTTCCCAAATATACGAATCTCCAGAAATCTCAGGAAATATTTTTTCACCCAAACAGGATGATACTTTCAGGTAATGATCAGTACACTAAGGCGACTTGGTTCCCCAAATTTCGTTCTTCTATGTTGAAGCGTTCGTTTCCAGTAACAGTTTGAATTTTTAGGTTTCACTCTGTTTTCTCCTATATTGATAGATGTATTTGGAACTCTAAATCCAACACGGTTTGTGCTAGCTTCTTGAAACTTGACACAATAAAGTACTTTCACGTTCTATCTCTATGTTTTGTTTCCTCTTGATGTAGCCCTAAGCAGTGACTGGCGATAAACACTTTCATGGAAAGGGGTGGCTTCCCAAAATTACGAATCTCCAGAAATCTCAGCAAATATTTTTTCACCCAAACTGGATGATACTTTCAGGTAATGATCAGTACACTAAGGCGACTTGGTTCCCCAAATTTCGTTCTTCTATATTGAAGCGTTCGTTTCCAGTAACAGTTTGAATTTTTAGGTTTCACTCTGTTTTCTCCTATATTGATAGATGTATTTGGAACTCTAAATCCAACACGGTTTGTGCTAGCTTCTTGAAACTTGACACAATAAAGGAGTTTCACGTTCTATCTCTATGTTTTGTTTCCTCTTGATGTAGCCCTAAGCAGTGACTGGCGATAAACACTTTCATGGAAAGGGGTTGCCAGGCTTCCCAAATATACGAATCTCCAGAAATCTCAGGAAATATTTTTTCACCCAAACAGGATGATACTTTCAGGTAATGATCAGTACACTAAGGCGACTTGGTTCCCCAAATTTCGTTCCTCTATGTTGAAGCGTTCGTTTCCAGTAACAGTTTGAATTTTTAGGTTTCACTCTGTTTTCTCCTATATTGATAGATGTATTTGGAACTCTCAATCCAACACGGTTTGTGCTAGCTTCCTGAAACTTGACACAATAAAGGAGTTTCACGTTCTATCTCTATGTTTTGTTTCCTCTTGATGTAGCCCTAAGCAGTGACTGGCGAGAAACACTTTCATGGAAAGGGGTTGCCAGGCTTCCCAAAATTACGAATCTCCAGAAATCTCAGCAAATATTTTTTCACCCAAACTGGATGATACTTTCAGGTAATGATCAGTACACTAAGGGGACTTGTTTCCCCAAATTTCGTTCTTCTATGTTGAAGCGTTCGTTTCCAGTAACAGTTTGAATTTTTAGGTTTCACTCTGTTTTCTCCTCTATTGATAGATGTATTTGGAACTCTGAATCCAACACGGTTTGTGCTAGCTTCTTGAAACTTGACGCAATAAAGCAGTTTCACGTTCTATCTCTAGGTTTTGTTTCCTCTTGATGTAGCCCTAAGCAGTGACTGGCAAAAAACACTTACATGGAAAGGGGTTGCCAGGCTTCCCAAAATTACGAATCTCCAGAAATCTCAGCAAATATTTTTTCACCCAAACTGGATGATACTTTCAGGTAATGATCAGTACACTAAGGCGACGTGGTTCCCCCAATTTCGTTCTTCTATGTTGAAGCGTTCGTTTCCAGTAACAGTTTGAATTTTTAGGTTTCACTCTGTTTTCTCCTATATTGATAGATGTATTTGGAACTCTGAATCCAACAAGGTTTGTGCTAGGTTCTTGAAACTTGACACAATAAAGTAGTTTCACGTTCTATCTCTATGTTTTGTTTCCTTTTGATGTAGCCCTAACAGTGACTGGCGAGAAACACTTTCATGGAAAGGGGTTGCCAGGCTTCCCAAATATACGAATCTCCAGAAATCTCAGGAAATATTTTTTCACCCAAACAGGATGATACCTTCAGGTAATGATCAGTACACTAAGGCGACTTGGTTCCCCAAATTTCGTTCTTCTATGTTGAAGCGTTCGTTTCCAGTAACAGTTTGAATTTTTAGGTTTCACTCTGTTTTCTCCTATATTGATAGAGGTATTTGGAACTCTGAATCCAACACGGTTTTTGCTAGCTTCTTGAAACTTGACACAATAAAGTAGTTTCACGTTCTATCTCTATGTTTTGTTTCCTCTTGATGTAGCCCTAACAGTGACTGGCGAGAAACACTTTCATGGAAAGGGGTTGCCAGGCTTCCCAAATATGCGAATCTCCAGAAATCTCAGGAAATATTTTTTCACCCAAACAGGATGATACTTTCAGGTAATGATCAGTACACTAAGGCGACTTGGTTCCCCAAATTTCGTTCTTCTATGTTGAAGCGTTCGTTTCCAGTAACAGTTTGAATTTTTAGGTTTCACTCTGTTTTCTCCTATATTGATAGATGTATTTGGAACTCTGAATACAACAGGGTTTGTGCTAGCTTCTTGAAACTTGACACAATAAAGTAGTTTCACGTTCTATCTCTATGTTTTGTTTCCTCTTGATGTAGCCCTAAGCAGTGACTGACGAGAAACACTTTCATGGAAAGGGGCGCAAGGCTTCCCAAAATTACGAATCTCCAGAAATCTCAGCAAATATTTTTTCACCCAAACTGGATGATACTTTCAGGTAATGATCAGTACACTAAGGCGACTTGGTTCCCCAAATTTCGTTCTTCTATATTGAAGCGTTCGTTTCCAGTAACAGTTTGAATTTTTAGGTTTCACTCTGTTTTCTCCTATATTGATAGATGTATTTGGAACTCTAAATCCAACACGGTTTGTGCTAGCTTCTTGAAACTTGACACAATAAAGGAGTTTCACGTTCTATCTCTATGTTTTGTTTCCTCTTGATGTAGCCCTAAGCAGTGACTGGCGATAAACACTTTCTTGGAAAGGGGTTGCCAGGCTTCCCAAATATACGAATCTCCAGAAATCTCAGGAAATATTTTTTCACCCAAACAGGATGATACTTTCAGGTAATGATCAGTACACTAAGGCGACTTGGTTCCCCAAATTTCGTTCTTCTATGTTGAAGCGTTCGTTTCCAGTAACAGTTTGAATTTTTAGGTTTCACTCTGTTTTCTCCTATATTGATAGATGTATTTGGAACTCTCAATCCAACACGGTTTGTGCTAGCTTCCTGAAACTTGACACAATAAAGGAGTTTCACGTTCTATCTCTATGTTTTGTTTCCTCTTGATGTAGCCCTAAGCAGTGACTGGCGAGAAACACTTTCATGGAAAGGGGTTTCCAGGCTTCCCAAAATTACGAATCTCCAGAAATCTCAGCAAATATTTTTTCACCCAAACTGGATGATACTTTCAGGTAATGATCAGTACACTAAGGCGACTTGGTTCCCCAAATTTCGTTCTTCTATATTGAAGCGTTCGTTTCCAGTAACAGTTTGAATTTTTAGGTTTCACTCTGTTTTCTCCTATATTGATAGATGTATTTGGAACTCTCAATCCAACACGGTTTGTGCTAGCTTCCTGAAACTTGACACAATAAAGGAGTTTCACGTTCTATCTCTATGTTTTGTTTCCTCTTGATGTAGCCCTAAGCAGTGACTGGCGAGAAACACTTTCATGGAAAGGGGTTGCCAGGCTTCCCAAAATTACGAATCTCCAGAAATCTCAGCAAATATTTTTTCACCCAAACTGGATGATACTTTCAGGTAATGATCAGTACACTAAGGCGACTTGGTTCCCCAAATTTCGTTCTTCTATATTGAAGCGTTCGTTTCCAGTAACAGTTTGAATTTTTAGGTTTCACTCTGTTTTCTCCTATATTGATAGATGTATTTGGAACTCTAAATCCAACACGGTTTGTGCTAGCTTCTTGAAACTTGACACAATAAAGGAGTTTCACGTTCTATCTCTATGTTTTGTTTCCTCTTTATGTAGCCCTAAGCAGTGACTGGCGATAAACACTTTCATGGAAAGGGGTTGCCAGGCTTCCCAAATATACGAATCTCCAGAAATCTCAGGAAATATTTTTTCACCCAAACAGGATGATACTTTCAGGTAATGATCAGTACACTAAGGCGACTTGGTTCCCCAAATTTCGTTCCTCTATGTTGAAGCGTTCGTTTCCAGTAACAGTTTGAATTTTTAGGTTTCACTCTGTTTTCTCCTATATTGATAGATGTATTTGGAACTCTCAATCCAACACGGTTTGTGCTAGCTTCCTGAAACTTGACACAATAAAGGAGTTTCACGTTCTATCTCTATGTTTTGTTTCCTCTTGATGTAGCCCTAAGCAGTGACTGGCGAGAAACACTTTCATGGAAAGGGGTTGCCAGGCTTCCCAAAATTACGAATCTCCAGAAATCTCAGCAAATATTTTTTCACCCAAACTGGATGATACTTTCAGGTAATGATCAGTACACTAAGGGGACTTGTTTCCCCAAATTTCGTTCTTCTATGTTGAAGCGTTCGTTTCCAGTAACAGTTTGAATTTTTAGGTTTCACTCTGTTTTCTCCTCTATTGATAGATGTATTTGGAACTCTGAATCCAACACGGTTTGTGCTAGCTTCTTGAAACTTGACGCAATAAAGTAGTTTCACGTTCTATCTCTATGTTTTGTTTCCTCTTGATGTAGCCCTAAGCAGTGACTGGCGAGAAACACTTTCATGGAAAGGGGTTGCCAGGCTTCCCAAAATTACGAATCTCCAGAAATCTCAGCAAATATTTTTTCACCCAAACTGGATGATACTTTCAGGTAATGATCAGTACACTAAGGCGACTTGGTTCCCCAAATTTCGTACTTCTATGTTGAAGCGTTCGTTTCCAGTAACAGTTTGAATTTTTAGGTTTCACTCTGTTTTCTCCTATATTGATAGATGTATTTGGAACTCTAAATCCAACACGGTTTGTGCTAGCTTCTGGAAACTTGACACAATAAAGCAGTTTCACGTTCTATCTCTAGGTTTTGTTTCCTCTTGATGTAGCCCTAAGCAGTGACTGGCAAAAAACACTTACATGGAAAGGGGTTGCCAGGCTTCCCAAAATTACGAATCTCCAGAAATCTCAGCAAATATTTTTTCACCCAAACTGGATGATACTTTCAGGTAATGATCAGTACACTAATGCGACGTGGTTCCCCCAATTTCGTTCTTCTATGTTGAAGCGTTCGTTTCCAGTAACAGTTTGAATTTTTAGGTTTCACTCTGTTTTCTCCTATATTGATAGATGTATTTGGAACTCTGAATCCAACAAGGTTTGTGCTAGGTTCTTGAAACTTGACACAATAAAGTAGTTTCACGTTCTATCTCTATGTTTTGTTTCCTTTTGATGTAGCCCTAACAGTGACTGGCGAGAAACACTTTCATGGAAAGGGGTTGCCAGGCTTCCCAAATATACGAATCTCCAGAAATCTCAGGAAATATTTTTTCACCCAAACAGGATGATACCTTCAGGTAATGATCAGTACACTAAGGCGACTTGGTTCCCCAAATTTCGTTCTTCTATGTTGAAGCGTTCGTTTCCAGTAACAGTTTGAATTTTTAGGTTTCACTCTGTTTTCTCCTATATTGATAGAGGTATTTGGAACTCTGAATCCAACACGGTTTTTGCTAGCTTCTTGAAACTTGACACAATAAAGTAGTTTCACGTTCTATCTCTATGTTTTGTTTCCTCTTGATGTAGCCCTAACAGTGACTGGCGAGAAACACTTTCATGGAAAGGGGTTGCCAGGCTTCTCAAATATGCGAATCTCCAGAAATCTCAGGAAATATTTTTTCACCCAAACAGGATGATACTTTCAGGTAATGATCAGTACACTAAGGCGACTTGGTTCCCCAAATTTCGTTCTTCTATGTTGAAGCGTTCGTTTCCAGTAACAGTTTGAATTTTTAGGTTTCACTCTGTTTTCTCCTATATTGATAGATGTATTTGGAACTCTGAATACAACAGGGTTTGTGCTAGCTTCTTGAAACTTGACACAATAAAGTAGTTTCACGTTCTATCTCTATGTTTTGTTTCCTCTTGATGTAGCCCTAAGCAGTGACTGACGAGAAACACTTTCATGGAAAGGGGCGCAAGGCTTCCCAAAATTACGAATCTCCAGAAATCTCAGCAAATATTTTTTCACCCAAACTGGATGATACTTTCAGGTAATGATCAGTACACTAAGGCGAGTTGGTTCCCCAAATTTCGTTCTTCTATATTGAAGCGTTCGTTTCCAGTAACAGTTTGAATTTTTAGGTTTCACTCTGTTTTCTCCTATATTGATAGATGTATTTGGAACTCTAAATCCAACACGGTTTGTGCTAGCTTCTTGAAACTTGACACAATAAAGGAGTTTCACGTTCTATCTCTATGTTTTGTTTCCTCTTGATGTAGCCCTAAGCAGTGACTGGCGATAAACACTTTCATGGAAAGGGGTTGCCAGGCTTCCCAAATATACGAATCTCCAGAAATCTCAGGAAATATTTTTTCACCCAAACAGGATGATACTTTCAGGTAATGATCAGTACACTAAGGCGACTTGGTTCCCCAAATTTCGTTCTTCTATGTTGAAGCGTTCGTTTCCAGTAACAGTTTGAATTTTTAGGTTTCACTCTGTTTTCTCCTATATTGATAGATGTATTTGGAACTCTCAATCCAACACGGTTTGTGCTAGCTTCCTGAAACTTGACACAATAAAGGAGTTTCACGTTCTATCTCTATGTTTTGTTTCCTCTTGATGTAGCCCTAAGCAGTGACTGGCGAGAAACACTTTCATGGAAAGGGGTTGCCAGGCTTCCCAAAATTACGAATCTCCAGAAATCTCAGCAAATATTTTTTCACCCAAACTGGATGATACTTTCAGGTAATGATCAGTACACTAAGGGGACTTGGTTCCCCAAATTTCGTTCTTCTATGTTGAAGCGTTCGTTTCCAGTAACAGTTTGAATTTTTAGGTTTCACTCTGTTTTCTCCTCTATTGATAGATGTATTTGGAACTCTGAATCCAACACGGTTTGTGCTAGCTTCTTGAAACTTGACGCAATAAAGTAGTTTCACGTTCTATCTCTATGTTTTGTTTCCTCTTGATGTAGCCCTAAGCAGTGACTGGCGAGAAACACTTTCATGGAAAGGGGTTGCCAGGCTTCCCAAAATTACGAATCTCCAGAAATCTCAGCAAATATTTTTTCACCCAAACAGGATGATACTTTCAGGTAATGATCAGTACACTAAGGCGACTTGGTTCCCCAAATTTCGTACTTCTATGTTGAAGCGTTCGTTTCCAGTAACAGTTTGAATTTTTAGGTTTCACTCTGTTTTCTCCTATATTGATAGATGTATTTGGAACTCTAAATCCAACACGGTTTGTGCTAGCTTCTGGAAACTTGACACAATAAAGCAGTTTCACGTTCTATCTCTAGGTTTTCTTTCCTCTTGATGTAGCCCTAAGCAGTGACTGGCAAAAAACACTTACATGGAAAGGGGTTGCCAGGCTTCCCAAAATTACGAATCTCCAGAAATCTCACCAAATATTTTTTCACCCAAACTGGATGATACTTTCAGGTAATGATCAGTACACTAAGGCGACGTGGTTCCCCCAATTTCGTTCTATGTTGAAGCGTTCGTTTCCAGTAGCAGTTTGAATTTTTAGGTTTCACTCTGTTTTCTCCTATATTGATAGATGTATTTGGAACTCTGAATCCAACAAGGTTTGTGCTAGGTTCTTGAAACTTGACACAATAAAGTAGTTTCACGTTCTATCTCTATGTTTTGTTTCCTTTTGATGTAGCCCTAACAGTGACTGGCGAGAAACACTTTCATGGAAAGGGGTTGCCAGGCTTCCCAAATATACGAATCTCCAGAAATCTCAGGAAATATTTTTTCACCCAAACAGGATGATACCTTCAGGTAATGATCAGTACACTAAGGCGACTTGGTTCCCCAAATTTCGTTCTTCTATGTTGAAGCGTTCGTTTCCAGTAACAGTTTGAATTTTTAGGTTTCACTCTGTTTTCTCCTATATTGATAGAGGTATTTGGAACTCTGAATCCAACAAGGTTTGTGCTAGGTTCTTGAAACTTGACACAATAAAGTAGTTTCACGTTCTATCTCTATGTTTTGTTTCCTCTTGATGTAGCCCTAAGCAGTGACTGGCGAGAAACACTTTCATGGAAAGGGGTTGCCAGGCTTCCCAAATATGCGAATCTCCAGAAATCTCAGGAAATATTTTTTCACCCAAACAGGATGATACTTTCAGGTAATGATCAGTACACTAAGGCGACTTGGTTCCCCAAATTTCGTTCTTCTATGTTGAAGCGTTCGTTTCCAGTAACAGTTTGAATTTTTAGGTTTCACTCTGTTTTCTCCTCTATTGATAGATGTATTTGGAACTCTAAATCCAACACGGTTTGTGCTAGCTTCTTGAAACTTGACACAATAAAGTAGTTTCACGTTCTATCTCTATGTTTTGTTTCCTCTTGATGTAGCCCTAAGCAGTGACTGACGAGAAACACTTTCATGGAAAGGGGTTGCCAGGCTTCCCAAAATTACGAATCTCCAGAAATCTCAGCAAATATTTTTTCACCCAAACTGGATGATACTTTCAGGTAATGATCAGTACACTAAGGCGACTTGGTTCCCCAAATTTCGTTCTTCTATATTGAAGCGTTCGTTTCCAGTAACAGTTTGAATTTTTAGGTTTCACTCTGTTTTCTCCTATATTGATAGATGTATTTGGAACTCTAAATCCAACACGGTTTGTGCTAGCTTCTTGAAACTTGACACAATAAAGGAGTTTCACGTTCTATCTCTATGTTTTGTTTCCTCTTGATGTAGCCCTAAGCAGTGACTGGCGATAAACACTTTCATGGAAAGGGGTTGCCAGGCTTCCCAAATATACGAATCTCCAGAAATCTCAGGAAATATTTTTTCACCCAAACAGGATGATACTTTCAGGTAATGATCAGTACACTAAGGCGACTTGGTTCCCCAAATTTCGTTCTTCTATGTTGAAGCGTTCGTTTCCAGTAACAGTTTGAATTTTTAGGTTTCACTCTGTTTTCTCCTATATTGATAGATGTATTTGGAACTCTCAATCCAACACGGTTTGTGCTAGCTTCCTGAAACTTGACACAATAAAGGAGTTTCACGTTCTATCTCTATGTTTTGTTTCCTCTTGATGTAGCCCTAAGCAGTGACTGGCGAGAAACACTTTCATGGAAAGGGGTTGCCAGGCTTCCCAAAATTACGAATCTCCAGAAATCTCAGCAAATATTTTTTCACCCAAACTGGATGATACTTTCAGGTAATGATCAGTACACTAAGGGGACTTGGTTCCCCAAATTTCGTTCTTCTATGTTGAAGCGTTCGTTTCCAGTAACAGTTTGAATTTTTAGGTTTCACTCTGTTTTCTCCTCTATTGATAGATGTATTTGGAACTCTGAATCCAACACGGTTTGTGCTAGCTTCTTGAAACTTGACGCAATAAAGTAGTTTCACGTTCTATCTCTATGTTTTGTTTCCTCTTGATGTAGCCCTAAGCAGTGACTGGCGAGAAACACTTTCATGGAAAGGGGTTGCCAGGCTTCCCAAAATTACGAATCTCCAGAAATCTCAGCAAATATTTTTTCACCCAAACTGGATGATACTTTCAGGTAATGATCAGTACACTAAGGCGACTTGGTTCCCCAAATTTCGTACTTCTATGTTGAAGCGTTCGTTTCCAGTAACAGTTTGAATTTTTAGGTTTCACTCTGTTTTCTCCTATATTGATAGATGTATTTGGAACTCTAAATCCAACACGGTTTGTGCTAGCTTCTGGAAACTTGACACAATAAAGCAGTTTCAAGTTCTATCTCTAGGTTTTGTTTCCTCTTGATGTAGCCCTAAGCAGTGACTGGCAAAAAACACTTACATGGAAAGGGGTTGCCAGGCTTCCCAAAATTACGAATCTCCAGAAATCTCAGCAAATATTTTTTCACCCAAACTGGATGATACTTTCAGGTAATGATCAGTACACTAAGGCGACGTGGTTCCCCCAATTTCGTTCTTCTATGTTGAAGCGTTCGTTTCCAGTAACAGTTTGAATTTTTAGGTTTCACTCTGTTTTCTCCTATATTGATAGATGTATTTGGAACTCTAAATCCAACACGGTTTGTGCTAGCTTCTGGAAACTTGACACAATAAAGCAGTTTCACGTTCTATCTCTAGGTTTTCTTTCCTCTTGATGTAGCCCTAAGCAGTGACTGGCAAAAAACACTTACATGGAAAGGGGTTGCCAGGCTTCCCAAAATTACGAATCTCCAGAAATCTCACCAAATATTTTTTCACCCAAACTGGATGATACTTTCAGGTAATGATCAGTACACTAAGGCGACGTGGTTCCCCCAATTTCGTTCTTCTATGTTGAAGCGTTCGTTTCCAGTAACAGTTTGAATTTTTAGGTTTCACTCTGTTTTCTCCTATATTGATAGATGTATTTGGAACTCTGAATCCAACAAGGTTTGTGCTAGGTTCTTGAAACTTGACACAATAAAGTAGTTTCACGTTCTATCTCTATGTTTTGTTTCCTTTTGATGTAGCCCTAACAGTGACTGGCGAGAAACACTTTCATGGAAAGGGGTTGCCAGGCTTCCCAAATATACGAATCTCCAGAAATCTCAGGAAATATTTTTTCACCCAAACAGGATGATACCTTCAGGTAATGATCAGTACACTAAGGCGACTTGGTTCCCCAAATTTCGTTCTTCTATGTTGAAGCGTTCGTTTCCAGTAACAGTTTGAATTTTTAGGTTTCACTCTGTTTTCTCCTATATTGATAGAGGTATTTGGAACTCTGAATCCAACAAGGTTTGTGCTAGGTTCTTGAAACTTGACACAATAAAGTAGTTTCACGTTCTATCTCTATGTTTTGTTTCCTCTTGATGTAGCCCTAAGCAGTGACTGGCGAGAAACACTTTCATGGAAAGGGGTTGCCAGGCTTCCCAAATATGCGAATCTCCAGAAATCTCAGGAAATATTTTTTCACCCAAACAGGATGATACTTTCAGGTAATGATCAGTACACTAAGGCGACTTGGTTCCCCAAATTTCGTTCTTCTATGTTGAAGCGTTCGTTTCCAGTAACAGTTTGAATTTTTAGGTTTCACTCTGTTTTCTCCTCTATTGATAGATGTATTTGGAACTCTAAATCCAACACGGTTTGTGCTAGCTTCTTGAAACTTGACAAAATAAAGTAGTTTCACGTTCTATCTCTATGTTTTGTTTCCTCTTGATGTAGCCCTAAGCAGTGACTGACGAGAAACACTTTCATGGAAAGGGGTTGCCAGGCTTCCCAAAATTACGAATCTCCAGAAATCTCAGCAAATATTTTTTCACCCAAACTTGATGATACTTTCAGGTAATGATCAGTACACTACGGCGACTTGGTTCCCCAAATTTCGTTCTTCTATATTGAAGCGTTCGTTTCCAGTAACAGTTTGAATTTTTAGGTTTCACTCTGTTTTCTCCTATATTGATAGATGTATTTGGAACTCTAAATCCAACACGGTTTGTGCTAGCTTCTTGAAACTTGACACAATAAAGGAGTTTCACGTTCTATCTCTATGTTTTGTTTCCTCTTGATGTAGCCCTAAGCAGTGACTGGCGATAAACACTTTCATGGAAAGGGGTTGCCAGGCTTCCCAAATATACGAATCTCCAGAAATCTCAGGAAATATTTTTTCACCCAAACAGGATGATACTTTCAGGTAATGATCAGTACACTAAGGCGACTTGGTTCCCCAAATTTCGTTCTTCTATGTTGAAGCGTTCGTTTCCAGTAACAGTTTGAATTTTTAGGTTTCACTCTGTTTTCTCCTATATTGATAGATGTATTTGGAACTCTAAATCCAACACGGTTTGTGCTAGCTTCTGGAAACTTGACACAATAAAGCAGTTTCACGTTCTATCTCTATGTTTTGTTTCCTCTTGATGTAGCCCTAAGCAGTGACTGGCGAGAAACACTTTCATGGAAAGGGGTTGCCAGGTTTCCCAAAATTACGAATCTCCAGAAATCTCAGCAAATATTTTTTCACCCAAACTGGATGATACTTTCAGGTAATGATCAGTACACTAAGGGGACTTGGTTCCCCAAATTTCGTTCTTCTATGTTGAAGCGTTCGTTTCCAGTAACAGTTTGAATTTTTAGGTTTCACTCTGTTTTCTCCTCTATTGATAGATGTATTTGGAACTCTGAATCCAACACGGTTTGTGCTAGCTTCTTGAAACTTGACGCAATAAAGTAGTTTCACGTTCTATCTCTATGTTTTGTTTCCTCTTGATGTAGCCCTAAGCAGTGACTGGCGAGAAACACTTTCATGGAAAGGGGTTGCCAGGCTTCCCAAAATTACGAATCTCCAGAAATCTCAGCAAATATTTTTTCACCTAAACTGGATGATACTTTCAGGTAATGATCAGTACACTAAGGCGACTTGGTTCCCCAAATTTCGTACTTCTATGTTGAAGCGTTCGTTTCCAGTAACAGTTTGAATTTTTAGGTTTCACTCTGTTTTCTCCTATATTGATAGATGTATTTGGAACTCTAAATCCAACACGGTTTGTGCTAGCTTCTGGAAACTTGACACAATAAAGCAGTTTCACGTTCTATCTCTAGGTTTTGTTTCCTCTTGATGTAGCCCTAAGCAGTGACTGGCAAAAAACACTTACATGGAAAGGGGTTGCCAGGCTTCCCAAAATTACGAATCTCCAGAAATCTCAGCAAATATTTTTTCACCCAAACTGGATGATACTTTCAGGTAATGATCAGTATACTAAGGCGACGTGGTTCCCCCAATTTCGTTCTTCTATGTTGAAGCGTTCGTTTCCAGTAACAGTTTGAATTTTTAGGTTTCACTCTGTTTTCTCCTATATTGATAGATGTATTTGGAACTCTGAATCCAACAAGGTTTGTGCTAGGTTCTTGAAACTTGACACAATAAAGTAGTTTCACGTTCTATCTCTATGTTTTGTTTCCTTTTGATGTAGCCCTAACAGTGACTGGCGAGAAACACTTTCATGGAAAGGGGTTGCCAGGCTTCCCAAATATACGAATCTCCAGAAATCTCAGGAAATATTTTTTCACCCAAACAGGATGATACCTTCAGGTAATGATCAGTACACTAAGGCGACTTGGTTCCCCAAATTTCGTTCTTCTATGTTTAAGCGTTCGTTTCCAGTAACAGTTTGAATTTTTAGGTTTCACTCTGTTTTCTCCTATATTGATAGAGGTATTTGGAACTCTGAATCCAACACGGTTTTTGCTAGCTTCTTGAAACTTGACACAATAAAGTAGTTTCACGTTCTATCTCTATGTTTTGTTTCCTCTTGATGTAGCCCTAACAGTGACTGGCGAGAAACACTTTCATGGAAAGGGGTTGCCAGGCTTCCCAAATATGCGAATCTCCAGAAATCTCAGGAAATATTTTTTCACCCAAACAGGATGATACTTTCAGGTAATGATCAGTACACTAAGGCGACTTGGTTCCCCAAATTTCGTTCTTCTATGTTGAAGCGTTCGTTTCCAGTAACAGTTTGAATTTTTAGGTTTCACTCTGTTTTCTCCTCTATTGATAGATGTATTTGGAACTCTAAATCCAACACGGTTTGTGCTAGCTTCTTGAAACTTGACACAATAAAGTAGTTTCACGTTCTATCTCTATGTTTTGTTTCCTCTTGATGTAGCGCTAACAGTGACCGGCGAGAAACACTTTCATGGAAAGGGGTTGCCAGGCTTCCCAAATATACGAATCTCCAGAAATCTCAGGAAATATTTTTTCACCCAAACAGGATGATACTTTCAGGTAATGATCACTACACTAACGCGACTTGGTTCCCCAAATTTCGTTCTTCTATGTTGAAGCGTTCATTTCCAGTAACAGTTTGAATTTTTAGGTTTCACTCTGTTTTCTCCTATATTGATAGATGTATTTGGAACTCTAAATCCAACACGGTTTGTGCTAGCTTCTGGAAACTTGACACAATAAAGCAGTTTCACGTTCTATCTCTATGTTTTGTTTCCTCTTGATGTAGCCCTAAGCAGTGACCGGCGAGAAACACTTTCATGGAAAGGGGTTGCCAGGCTTCCCAAATATACGAATCTCCAGAAATCTCAGGAAATATTTTTTCACCCAAACAGGATGATACTTTCAGGTAATGATCAGTACACTAACGCGACTTGGTTCCCCAAATTTCGTTCTTCTATGTTGAAGCGTTCATTTCCAGTAACAGTTTGAATTTTTAGGTTTCACTCTGTTTTCTCCTATATTGATAGATGTATTTGGAACTCTAAATCCAACAAGGTTTGTGCTAGCTTCTGGAAACATGACACAATAAAGCAGTTTCACGTTCTATCTCTATGTTTTGTTTCCTCTTGATGTAGCCCTAAGCAGTGACTGGCAAAAAACACTTTCATGGAAAGGGGTTGCCAGGCTTCCCAAAATTACGAATCTCCAGAAATCTCAGCAAATATTTTTTTCACCCAAACTGGATGATACTTTCAGGTAATGATCAGTACACTAAGGCGACTTGGTTCCCCAAATGTCGTTCTTCTATGTTGAAGCGTTCGTTTCCAGTAACAGTTTGAATTTTTAGGTTTCACTCTGTTTTCTCCTATATTGATAGAGGTATTTGGAACTCTGAATCCAACACGGTTTTTGCTAGCTTCTTGAAACTTGACACAATAAAGTAGTTTCACGTTCTATCTCTATGTTTTGTTTCCTCTTGATGTAGCCCTAACAGTGACTGGCGAGAAACACTTTCATGGAAAGGGGTTGCCAGGCTTCCCAAATATGCGAATCTCCAGAAATCTCAGGAAATATTTTTTCACCCAAACAGGATGATACTTTCAGGTAATGATCAGTACACTAAGGCGACTTGGTTCCCCAAATTTCGTTCTTCTATGTTGAAGCGTTCGTTTCCAGTAACAGTTTGAATTTTTAGGTTTCACTCTGTTTTCTCCTCTATTGATAGATGTATTTGGAACTCTAAATCCAACACGGTTTGTGCTAGCTTCTTGAAACTTGACACAATAAAGTAGTTTCACGTTCTATCTCTATGTTTTGTTTCCTCTTGATGTAGCGCTAACAGTGACCGGCGAGAAACACTTTCATGGAAAGGGGTTGCCAGGCTTCCCAAATATACGAATCTCCAGAAATCTCAGGAAATATTTTTTCACCCAAACAGGATGATACTTTCAGGTAATGATCACTACACTAACGCGACTTGGTTCCCCAAATTTCGTTCTTCTATGTTGAAGCGTTCATTTCCAGTAACAGTTTGAATTTTTAGGTTTCACTCTGTTTTCTCCTATATTGATAGATGTATTTGGAACTCTAAATCCAACACGGTTTGTGCTAGCTTCTGGAAACTTGACACAATAAAGCAGTTTCACGTTCTATCTCTATGTTTTGTTTCCTCTTGATGTAGCCCTAAGCAGTGACCGGCGAGAAACACTTTCATGGAAAGGGGTTGCCAGGCTTCCCAAATATACGAATCTCCAGAAATCTCAGGAAATATTTTTTCACCCAAACAGGATGATACTTTCAGGTAATGATCAGTACACTAACGCGACTTGGTTCCCCAAATTTCGTTCTTCTATGTTGAAGCGTTCATTTCCAGTAACAGTTTGAATTTTTAGGTTTCACTCTGTTTTCTCCTATATTGATAGATGTATTTGGAACTCTAAATCCAACAAGGTTTGTGCTAGCTTCTGGAAACATGACACAATAAAGCAGTTTCACGTTCTATCTCTATGTTTTGTTTCCTCTTGATGTAGCCCTAAGCAGTGACTGGCAAAAAACACTTTCATGGAAAGGGGTTGCCAGGCTTCCCAAAATTACGAATCTCCAGAAATCTCAGCAAATATTTTTTTCACCCAAACTGGATGATACTTTCAGGTAATGATCAGTACACTAAGGCGACTTGGTTCCCCAAATGTCGTTCTTCTATGTTGAAGCGTTCGTTTCCAGTAACAGTTTGAATTTTTAGGTTTCACTCTGTTTTCTCGTATATTGATAGATGTATTTGGAACTCTAAATCCAACACGGTTTGTGCTAGCTTCTTGAAACTTGACACAATAAAGTAATTTCACGTTCCATCTCTATGTTTTGTTTCCTCTTGATGTAGCCCTAAGCATTGACTGGCGAGAAACACTTTCATGGAAAGGGGTTGCCAGGCTTTCCAAAATTACGAATCTCCAGAAATCTCAGCAAATATTTTTTCACCCAAACAGGATGATACTTTCAGGTAATGATCAGTACACTAAGGCGACTTGGTTCCCCAAATTTCGTTCTTCTATGTTGAAGCGTTCGTTTCCAGTAACAGTTTGAATTTTTAGGTTTCACTCTGTTTTCTCCTATATTGATAGATGTATTTGGAACTCTAAATCCAACACGGTTTGTGCTAGCTTCTTGAAACTTGACACAATAAAGTAGTTTCACGTTCTATCTCTATGCTTTGTTTCCTCTTGATGTAGCCCTAACAGTGACCGGCGAGAAACACTTTCATGTAAAGGGGTTGCCAGGCTTCCCAAAATTACGAATCTCCAGAAATCTCAGCAAATATTTTTTCACCCAAACAGGATGATACTTTCAGGTAATGATCAGTACACTAAGGCGACTTGGTTCCCCAAATTTCGTTCTTCTATGTTGAAGCGTTCGTTTCCAGTAACAGTTTGAATTTTTAGGTTTCACTCTGTTTTCTCCTATATTGATAGATGTATTTGGAACTCTAAATCCAACACGGTTTGTGCTAGCTTCTTGAAACTTGACACAATAAAGTAGTTTCACGTTCTATCTCTATGTTTTGTTTCCTCATGATGTAGCCCTAAGCATTGACTGGCGAGAAACACTTTCATGGAAAGGGGTGGCTTCCCAAAATTACGAATCTCCAGAAATCGCAGCAAATATTTTTTCACCCAAACTGGATGATACTTTCAGGTAATGATCAGTACACTAAGGCGACTTGGTTCCCCAAATGTCGTTTTTCTATATTGAAGCGTTCGTTTCCAGTAACAGTTTGAATTTTTAGGTTTCACTCTGTTTTCTCCTATATTGATAGATGTATTTGGAACTCTAAATCCAACACGGTTTGTGCTAGCTTCTTGAAACTTGACACAATAAAGTAGTTTCATGTTCTATCTCTATGTTTTGTTTCCTCTTGAGGTAGCCCTAACAGTGACTGGCGAGAAACACTTTCATGGAAAGGGGTTGCCAGGCTTCCCAAATATACGAATCTCCAGAAATCTCAGGAAATATTTTTCACCCAAACAGGATGATACTTTCAGGTAATGATCAGTACACTATGGCGACTTGGTTCCCCAAATTTCGTTTTTCTATGTTGAAGCGTTCGTTTCCAGTAACAGTTTGAATTTTTAGGTTTCACTCTGTTTTCTCCTATATTGATAGATGTATTTGGAACTCTAAACCCAACACGGTTTGTGCTAGCTTCTTGAAACTTGACACAATAAAGTAGTTTCACGTTCTATCTCTATGTTTTGTTTCCTCTTGATGTAGCCCTAAGCAGTGACTGGCGAGAAACACTTTCATGGAAAGGGGTTGCCAGGCTTTCCAAAATTACGAATCTCCAGAAATCTCAGCAAATATTTTTTCACCCAAACAGGATGATACTTTCAGGTAATGATCAGTACACTAAGGCGACTTGGTTCCCCAAATTTCGTTCTTCTATGTTGAAGCGTTCGTTTCCAGTAACAGTTTGAATTTTTAGGTTTCACTCTGTTTTCTCCTATATTGATAGATGTATTTGGAACTCTAAATCCAACACGGTTTGTGCTAGCTTCTTGAAACTTGACACAATAAAGTAGTTTCACGTTCTATCTCTATGCTTTGTTTCCTCTTGATGTAGCCCTAACAGTGACCGGCGAGAAACACTTTCATGTAAAGGGGTTGCCAGGCTTCCCAAAATTACGAATCTCCAGAAATCTCAGCAAATATTTTTTCACCCAAACAGGATGATACTTTCAGGTAATGATCAGTACACTAAGGCGACTTGGTTCCCCAAATTTCGTTCTTCTATGTTGAAGCGTTCGTTTCCAGTAACAGTTTGAATTTTTAGGTTTCACTCTGTTTTCTCCTATATTGATAGATGTATTTGGAACTCTAAATCCAACACGGTTTGTGCTAGCTTCTTGAAACTTGACACAATAAAGTAGTTTCACGTTCTATCTCTATGTTTTGTTTCCTCTTGATGTAGCCCTAACAGTGACTGGCGAGAAACACTTTCATGGAAAGGGGTTGCCAGGCTTCCCAAATATGCGAATCTCCAGAAATCTCAGGAAATATTTTTTCACCCAAACAGGATGATACTTTCAGGTAATGATCAGTACACTAAGGCGACTTGGTTCCCCAAATTTCGTTCTTCTATGTTGAAGCGTTCGTTTCCAGTAACAGTTTGAATTTTTAGGTTTCACTCTGTTTTCTCCTCTATTGATAGATGTATTTGGAACTCTAAATCCAACACGGTTTGTGCTAGCTTCTTGAAACTTGACGCAATAAAGTAGTTTCACGTTCTATCTCTATGTTTTGTTTCCTCTTGATGTAGCCCTAAGCAGTGACTGGCGAGAAACACTTTCATGGAAAGGGGTTGCCAGGCTTCCCAAAATTACGAATCTCCAGAAATCTCAGCAAATATTTTTTCACCCAAACTGGATGATACTTTCAGGTAATGATCAGTACACTAAGGCGACTTGGTTCCCCAAATTTCGTACTTCTATGTTGAAGCATTCGTTTCCAGTAACAGTTTGAATTTTTAGGTTTCACTCTGTTTTCTCCTATATTGATAGATGTATTTGGAACTCTAAATCCAACACGGTTTGTGCTAGCTTCTGGAAACTTGACACAATAAAGCAGTTTCACGTTCTATCTCTAGGTTTTGTTTCCTCTTGATGTAGCCCTAAGCAGTGACTGGCAAAAAACACTTACATGGAAAGGGGTTGCCAGGCTTCCCAAAATTACGAATCTCCAGAAATCTCAGCAAATATTTTTTCACCCAAACTGGATGATACTTTCAGGTAATGATCAGTATACTAAGGCGACGTGGTTCCCCCAATTTCGTTCTTCTATGTTGAAGCGTTCGTTTCCAGTAACAGTTTAAATTTTTAGGTTTCACTCTGTTTTCTCCTATATTGATAGATGTATTTGGAACTCTGAATCCAACAAGGTTTGTGCTAGGTTCTTGAAACTTGACACAATAAAGTAGTTTCACGTTCTATCTCTATGTTTTGTTTCCTTTTGATGTAGCCCTAACAGTGACTGGCGAGAAACACTTTCATGGAAAGGGGTTGCCAGGCTTCCCAAATATACGAATCTCCAGAAATCTCAGGAAATATTTTTTCACCCAAACAGGATGATACCTTCAGGTAATGATCAGTACACTAAGGAGACTTGGTTCCCCAAATTTCGTTCTTCTATGTTGAAGCGTTCGTTTCCAGTAACTGTTTGAATTTTTAGGTTTCACTCTGTTTTCTCCTATATTGATAGAGGTATTTGGAACTCTGAATCCAACACGGTTTTTGCTAGCTTCTTGAAACTTGACACAATAAATTAGTTTCACGTTCTATCTCTATGTTTTGTTTCCTCTTGATGTAGCCCTAACAGTGACTGGCGAGAAACACTTTCATGGAAAGCGGTTGCCAGGCTTCCCAAATATGCGAATCTCCAGAAATCTCAGGAAATATTTTTTCACCCAAACAGGATGATACTTTCAGGTAATGATCAGTACACTAAGGCGACTTGGTTCCCCAAATTTCGTTCTTCTATGTTGAAGCGTTCGTTTCCAGTAACAGTTTGAATTTTTAGGTTT
This sequence comes from Spermophilus citellus, assembly GCF_964194105.1. Taxonomy (NCBI): domain Eukaryota; kingdom Metazoa; phylum Chordata; class Mammalia; order Rodentia; family Sciuridae; genus Spermophilus; species Spermophilus citellus. Next base: position 14,817,252 of record NC_138188.1, on the reverse strand, counting down.
CACTCTGTTTTCTCCTCTATTGATAGATGTATTTGGAACTCTAAATCCAACACGGTTTGTGCTAGCTTCTTGAAACTTGACACAATAAAGTAGTTTCACGTTCTATCTCTATGTTTTGTTTCCTCTTGATGTAGCGCTAACAGTGACCGGCGAGAAACACTTTCATGGAAAGGGGTTGCCAGGCTTCCCAAATATACGAATCTCCAGAAATCTCAGGAAATATTTTTTCACCCAAACAGGATGATACTTTCAGGTAATGATCACTACACTAACGCGACTTGGTTCCCCAAATTTCGTTCTTCTATGTTGAAGCGTTCATTTCCAGTAACAGTTTGAATTTTTAGGTTTCACTCTGTTTTCTCCTATATTGATAGATGTATTTGGAACTCTAAATCCAACACGGTTTGTGCTAGCTTCTGGAAACTTGACACAATAAAGCAGTTTCACGTTCTATCTCTATGTTTTGTTTCCTCTTGATGTAGCCCTAAGCAGTGACCGGCGAGAAACACTTTCATGGAAAGGGGTTGCCAGGCTTCCCAAATATACGAATCTCCAGAAATCTCAGGAAATATTTTTTCACCCAAACAGGATGATACTTTCAGGTAATGATCACTACACTAACGCGACTTGGTTCCCCAAATTTCGTTCTTCTATGTTGAAGCGTTCATTTCCAGTAACAGTTTGAATTTTTAGGTTTCACTCTGTTTTCTCCTATATTGATAGATGTATTTGGAACTCTAAATCCAACAAGGTTTGTGCTAGCTTCTGGAAACATGACACAATAAAGCAGTTTCACGTTCTATCTCTATGTTTTGTTTCCTCTTGATGTAGCCCTAAGCAGTGACTGGCAAAAAACACTTTCATGGAAAGGGGTTGCCAGGCTTCCCAAAATTACGAATCTCCAGAAATCTCAGCAAATATTTTTTTCACCCAAACTGGATGATACTTTCAGGTAATGATCAGTACACTAAGGCGACTTGGTTCCCCAAATGTCGTTCTTCTATGTTGAAGCGTTCGTTTCCAGTAACAGTTTGAATTTTTAGGTTTCACTCTGTTTTCTCGTATATTGATAGATGTATTTGGAACTCTAAATCCAACACGGTTTGTGCTAGCTTCTTGAAACTTGACACAATAAAGTAATTTCACGTTCCATCTCTATGTTTTGTTTCCTCATGATGTAGCCCTAAGCATTGACTGGCGAGAAACACTTTCATGGAAAGGGGTTGCCAGGCTTTCCAAAATTACGAATCTCCAGAAATCTCAGCAAATATTTTTTCACCCAAACAGGATGATACTTTCAGGTAATGATCAGTACACTAAGGCGACTTGGTTCCCCAAATTTCGTTCTTCTATGTTGAAGCGTTCGTTTCCAGTAACAGTTTGAATTTTTAGGTTTCACTCTGTTTTCTCCTATATTGATAGATGTATTTGGAACTCTAAATCCAACACGGTTTGTGCTAGCTTCTTGAAACTTGACACAATAAAGTAGTTTCACGTTCTATCTCTATGCTTTGTTTCCTCTTGATGTAGCCCTAACAGTGACCGGCAAGAAACACTTTCATGTAAAGGGGTTGCCAGGCTTCCCAAAATTACGAATCTCCAGAAATCTCAGCAAATATTTTTTCACCCAAACAGGATGATACTTTCAGGTAATGATCAGTACACTAAGGCGACTTGGTTCCCCAAATTTCGTTCTTCTATGTTGAAGCGTTCGTTTCCAGTAACAGTTTGAATTTTTAGGTTTCACTCTGTTTTCTCCTATATTGATAGATGTATTTGGAACTCTAAATCCAACACGGTTTGTGCTAGCTTCTTGAAACTTGACACAATAAAGTAGTTTCACGTTCTATCTCTATGTTTTGTTTCCTCATGATGTAGCCCTAAGCATTGACTGGCGAGAAACACTTTCATGGAAAGGGGTGGCTTCCCAAAATTACGAATCTCCAGAAATCGCAGCAAATATTTTTTCACCCAAACTGGATGATACTTTCAGGTAATGATCAGTACACTAAGGCGACTTGGTTCCCCAAATGTCGTTTTTCTATATTGAAGCGTTCGTTTCCAGTAACAGTTTGAATTTTTAGGTTTCACTCTGTTTTCTCCTATATTGATAGATGTATTTGGAACTCTAAATCCAACACGGTTTGTGCTAGCTTCTTGAAACTTGACACAATAAAGTAGTTTCATGTTCTATCTCTATGTTTTGTTTCCTCTTGAGGTAGCCCTAACAGTGACTGGCGAGAAACACTTTCATGGAAAGGGGTTGCCAGGCTTCCCAAATATACGAATCTCCAGAAATCTCAGGAAATATTTTTTCACCCAAACAGGATGATACTTTCAGGTAATGATCAGTACACTATGGCGACTTGGTTCCCCAAATTTCGTTTTTCTATGTTGAAGCGTTCGTTTCCAGTAACAGTTTGAATTTTTAGGTTTCACTCTGTTTTCTCCTATATTGATAGATGTATTTGGAACTCTAAACCCAACACGGTTTGTGCTAGCTTCTTGAAACTTGACACAATAAAGGAGTTTCACGTTCTATCTCTATGTTTTGTTTCCTCTTGATGTAGCCCTAAGCAGTGACTGGCGAGAAACACTTTCATGGAAAGGGGTTGCCAGGCTTTCCAAAATTACGAATCTCCAGAAATCTCAGCAAATATTTTTTCACCCAAACAGGATGATACTTTCAGGTAATGATCAGTACACTAAGGCGACTTGGTTCCCCAAATTTCGTTCTTCTATGTTGAAGCGTTCGTTTCCAGTAACAGTTTGAATTTTTAGGTTTCACTCTGTTTTCTCCTATATTGATAGATGTATTTGGAACTCTAAATCCAACACGGTTTGTGCTAGCTTCTTGAAACTTGACACAATAAAGTAGTTTCACGTTCTATCTCTATGCTTTGTTTCCTCTTGATGTAGCCCTAACAGTGACCGGCGAGAAACACTTTCATGTAAAGGGGTTGCCAGGCTTCCCAAAATTACGAATCTCCAGAAATCTCAGCAAATATTTTTTCACCCAAACAGGATGATACTTTCAGGTAATGATCAGTACACTAAGGCGACTTGGTTCCCCAAATTTCGTTCTTCTATGTTGAAGCGTTCGTTTCCAGTAACAGTTTGAATTTTTAGGTTTCACTCTGTTTTCTCCTATATTGATAGATGTATTTGGAACTCTAAATCCAACACGGTTTGTGCTAGCTTCTTGAAACTTGACACAATAAAGTAGTTTCACGTTCTATCTCTATGTTTTGTTTCCTCATGATGTAGCCCTAAGCATTGACTGGCGAGAAACACTTTCATGGAAAGGGGTGGCTTCCCAAAATTACGAATCTCCAGAAATCGCAGCAAATATTTTTTCACCCAAACTGGATGATACTTTCAGGTAATGATCAGTACACTAAGGCGACTTGGTTCCCCAAATGTCGTTTTTCTATATTGAAGCGTTCGTTTCCAGTAACAGTTTGAATTTTTAGGTTTCACTCTGTTTTCTCCTATATTGATAGATGTATTTGGAACTCTAAATCCAACACGGTTTGTGCTAGCTTCTTGAAACTTGACACAATAAAGTAGTTTCATGTTCTATCTCTATGTTTTGTTTCCTCTTGAGGTAGCCCTAACAGTGACTGGCGAGAAACACTTTCATGGAAAGGGGTTGCCAGGCTTCCCAAATATACGAATCTCCAGAAATCTCAGGAAATATTTTTTCACCCAAACAGGATGATACTTTCAGGTAATGATCAGTACACTATGGCGACTTGGTTCCCCAAATTTCGTTTTTCTATGTTGAAGCGTTCGTTTCCAGTAACAGTTTGAATTTTTAGGTTTCACTCTGTTTTCTCCTATATTGATAGATGTATTTGGAACTCTAAACCCAACACGGTTTGTGCTAGCTTCTTGAAACTTGACACAATAAAGTAGTTTCACGTTCTATCTCTATGTTTTGTTTCCTCTTGATGTAGCCCTAAGCAGTGACTGGCGAGAAACACTTTCATGGAAAGGGGTTGCCAGGCTTTCCAAAATTACGAATCTCCAGAAATCTCAGCAAATATTTTTTCACCCAAACAGGATGATACTTTCAGGTAATGATCAGTACACTAAGGCGACTTGGTTCCCCAAATTTCGTTCTTCTATGTTGAAGCGTTCGTTTCCAGTAACAGTTTGAATTTTTAGGTTTCACTCTGTTTTCTCCTATATTGATAGATGTATTTGGAACTCTAAATCCAACACGGTTTGTGCTAGCTTCTTGAAACTTGACACAATAAAGTAGTTTCACGTTCTATCTCTATGCTTTGTTTCCTCTTGATGTAGCCCTAACAGTGACCGGCGAGAAACACTTTCATGTAAAGGGGTTGCCAGGCTTCCCAAAATTACGAATCTCCAGAAATCTCAGCAAATATTTTTTCACCCAAACAGGATGATACTTTCAGGTAATGATCAGTACACTAAGGCGACTTGGTTCCCCAAATTTCGTTCTTCTATGTTGAAGCGTTCGTTTCCAGTAACAGTTTGAATTTTTAGGTTTCACTCTGTTTTCTCCTATATTGATAGATGTATTTGGAACTCTAAATCCAACACGGTTTGTGCTAGCTTCTTGAAACTTGACACAATAAAGTAGTTTCACGTTCTATCTCTATGTTTTGTTTCCTCATGATGTAGCCCTAAGCATTGACTGGCGAGAAACACTTTCATGGAAAGGGGTGGCTTCCCAAAATTACGAATCTCCAGAAATCGCAGCAAATATTTTTTCACCCAAACTGGATGATACTTTCAGGTAATGATCAGTACACTAAGGCGACTTGGTTCCCCAAATGTCGTTTTTCTATATTGAAGCGTTCGTTTCCAGTAACAGTTTGAATTTTTAGGTTTCACTCTGTTTTCTCCTATATTGATAGATGTATTTGGAACTCTAAATCCAACACGGTTTGTGCTAGCTTCTTGAAACTTGACACAATAAAGTAGTTTCATGTTCTATTTCTATGTTTTGTTTCCTCTTGAGGTAGCCCTAACAGTGACTGGCGAGAAACACTTTCATGGAAAGGGTTTGCCAGGCTTCCCAAATATACGAATCTCCAGAAATCTCAGGAAATATTTTTTCACCCAAACAGGATGATACTTTCAGGTAATGATCAGTACACTATGGCGACTTGGTTCCCCAAATTTCGTTTTTCTATGTTGAAGCGTTCGTTTCCAGTAACAGTTTGAATTTTTAGGTTTCACTCTGTTTTCTCCTATATTGATAGATGTATTTGGAACTCTAAACCCAACACGGTTTGTGCTAGCTTCTTGAAACTTGACACAATAAAGTAGTTTCACGTTCTATCTCTATGTTTTGTTTCCTCTTGATGTAGCCCTAAGCAGTGACTGGCGAGAAACACTTTCATGGAAAGGGGTTGCCAGGCTTTCCAAAATTACGAATCTCCAGAAATCTCAGCAAATATTTTTTCACCCAAACAGGATGATACTTTCAGGTAATGATCAGTACACTAAGGCGACTTGGTTCCCCAAATTTCGTTCTTCTATGTTGAAGCGTTCGTTTCCAGTAACAGTTTGAATTTTTAGGTTTCACTCTGTTTTCTCCTATATTGATAGATGTATTTGGAACTCTAAATCCAACACGGTTTGTGCTAGCTTCTTGAAACTTGACACAATAAAGTAGTTTCACGTTCTATCTCTATGCTTTGTTTCCTCTTGATGTAGCCCTAACAGTGACCGGCGAGAAACACTTTCATGTAAAGGGGTTGCCAGGCTTCCCAAAATTACGAATCTCCAGAAATCTCAGCAAATATTTTTTCACCCAAACAGGATGATACTTTCAGGTAATGATCAGTACACTAAGGCGACTTGGTTCCCCAAATTTCGTTCTTCTATGTTGAAGCGTTCGTTTCCAGTAACAGTTTGAATTTTTAGGTTTCACTCTGTTTTCTCCTATATTGATAGATGTATTTGGAACTCTAAATCCAACACGGTTTGTGCTAGCTTCTTGAAACTTGACACAATAAAGTAGTTTCACGTTCTATCTCTATGTTTTGTTTCCTCATGATGTAGCCCTAAGCATTGACTGGCGAGAAACACTTTCATGGAAAGGGGTGGCTTCCCAAAATTACGAATCTCCAGAAATCGCAGCAAATATTTTTTCACCCAAACTGGATGATACTTTCAGGTAATGATCAGTACACTAAGGCGACTTGGTTCCCCAAATGTCGTTTTTCTATATTGAAGCGTTCGTTTCCAGTAACAGTTTGAATTTTTAGGTTTCACTCTGTTTTCTCCTATATTGATAGATGTATTTGGAACTCTAAATCCAACACGGTTTGTGCTAGCTTCTTGAAACTTGACACAATAAAGTAGTTTCATGTTCTATCTCTATGTTTTGTTTCCTCTTGAGGTAGCCCTAACAGTGACTGGCGAGAAACACTTTCATGGAAAGGGGTTGCCAGGCTTCCCAAATATACGAATCTCCAGAAATCTCAGGAAATATTTTTTCACCCAAACAGGATGATACTTTCAGGTAATGATCAGTACACTATGGCGACTTGGTTCCCCAAATTTCGTTTTTCTATGTTGAAGCGTTCGTTTCCAGTAACAGTTTGAATTTTTAGGTTTCACTCTGTTTTCTCCTATATTGATAGATGTATTTGGAACTCTAAACCCAACACGGTTTGTGCTAGCTTCTTGAAACTTGACACAATAAAGTAGTTTCACGTTCTATCTCTATGTTTTGTTTCCTCTTGATGTAGCCCTAAGCAGTGACTGGCGAGAAACACTTTCATGGAAAGGGGTTGCCAGGCTTTCCAAAATTACGAATCTCCAGAAATCTCAGCAAATATTTTTTCACCCAAACAGGATGATACTTTCAGGTAATGATCAGTACACTAAGGCGACTTGGTTCCCCAAATTTCGTTCTTCTATGTTGAAGCGTTCGTTTCCAGTAACAGTTTGAATTTTTAGGTTTCACTCTGTTTTCTCCTATATTGATAGATGTATTTGGAACTCTAAATCCAACACGGTTTGTGCTAGCTTCTTGAAACTTGACACAATAAAGTAGTTTCACGTTCTATCTCTATGCTTTGTTTCCTCTTGATGTAGCCCTAACAGTGACCGGCGAGAAACACTTTCATGTAAAGGGGTTGCCAGGCTTCCCAAAATTACGAATCTCCAGAAATCTCAGCAAATATTTTTTCACCCAAACAGGATGATACTTTCAGGTAATGATCAGTACACTAAGGCGACTTGGTTCCCCAAATTTCGTTCTTCTATGTTGAAGCGTTCGTTTCCAGTAACAGTTTGAATTTTTAGGTTTCACTCTGTTTTCTCCTATATTGATAGATGTATTTGGAACTCTAAATCCAACACGGTTTGTGCTAGCTTCTTGAAACTTGACACAATAAAGTAGTTTCACGTTCTATCTCTATGTTTTGTTTCCTCATGTTGTAGCCCTAAGCATTGACTGGCGAGAAACACTTTCATGGAAAGGGGTGGCTTCCCAAAATTACGAATCTCCAGAAATCGCAGCAAATATTTTTTCACCCAAACTGGATGATACTTTCAGGTAATGATCAGTACACTAAGGCGACTTGGTTCCCCAAATGTCGTTTTTCTATATTGAAGCGTTCGTTTCCAGTAACAGTTTGAATTTTTAGGTTTCACTCTGTTTTCTCCTATATTGATAGATGTATTTGGAACTCTAAATCCAACACGGTTTGTGCTAGCTTCTTGAAACTTGACACAATAAAGTAGTTTCATGTTCTATTTCTATGTTTTGTTTCCTCTTGAGGTAGCCCTAACAGTGACTGGCGAGAAACACTTTCATGGAAAGGGGTTGCCAGGCTTCCCAAATATACGAATCTCCAGAAATCTCAGGAAATATTTTTTCACCCAAACAGGATGATACTTTCAGGTAATGATCAGTACACTATGGCGACTTGGTTCCCCAAATTTCGTTTTTCTATGTTGAAGCGTTCGTTTCCAGTAACAGTTTGAATTTTTAGGTTTCACTCTGTTTTCTCCTATATTGATAGATGTATTTGGAACTCTAAACCCAACACGGTTTGTGCTAGCTTCTTGAAACTTGACACAATAAAGTAGTTTCACGTTCTATCTCTATGTTTTGTTTCCTCTTGATGTAGCCCTAAGCAGTGACTGGCGAGAAACACTTTCATGGAAAGGGGTTGCCAGGCTTTCCAAAATTACGAATCTCCAGAAATCTCAGCAAATATTTTTTCACCCAAACAGGATGATACTTTCAGGTAATGATCAGTACACTAAGGCGACTTGGTTCCCCAAATTTCGTTCTTCTATGTTGAAGCGTTCGTTTCCAGTAACAGTTTGAATTTTTAGGTTTCACTCTGTTTTCTCCTATATTGATAGATGTATTTGGAACTCTAAATCCAACATGGTTTGTGCTAGCTTCTTGAAACTTGACACAATAAAGTAGTTTCACGTTCTATCTCTATGCTTTGTTTCCTCTTGATGTAGCCCTAACAGTGACCGGCGAGAAACACTTTCATGTAAAGGGGTTGCCAGGCTTCCCAAAATTACGAATCTCCAGAAATCTCAGCAAATATTTTTTCACCCAAACAGGATGATACTTTCAGGTAATGATCAGTACACTAAGGCGACTTGGTTCCCCAAATTTCGTTCTTCTATGTTGAAGCGTTCGTTTCCAGTAACAGTTTGAATTTTTAGGTTTCACTCTGTTTTCTCCTATATTGATAGATGTATTTGGAACTCTAAATCCAACACGGTTTGTGCTAGCTTCTTGAAACTTGACACAATAAAGTAGTTTCACGTTCTATCTCTATGTTTTGTTTCCTCATGATGTAGCCCTAAGCATTGACTGGCGAGAAACACTTTCATGGAAAGGGGTGGCTTCCCAAAATTACGAATCTCCAGAAATCGCAGCAAATATTTTTTCACCCAAACTGGATGATACTTTCAGGTAATGATCAGTACACTAAGGCGACTTGGTTCCCCAAATGTCGTTTTTGTATATTGAAGCGTTCGTTTCCAGTAACAGTTTGAATTTTTAGGTTTCACTCTGTTTTCTCCTATATTGATAGATGTATTTGGAACTCTAAATCCAACACGGTTTGTGCTAGCTTCTTGAAACTTGACACAATAAAGTAGTTTCATGTTCTATCTCTATGTTTTGTTTCCTCTTGAGGTAGCCCTAACAGTGACTGGCGAGAAACACTTTCATGGAAAGGGGTTGCCAGGCTTCCCAAATATACGAATCTCCAGAAATCTCAGGAAATATTTTTTCACCCAAACAGGATGATACTTTCAGGTAATGATCAGTACACTATGGCGACTTGGTTCCCCAAATTTCGTTTTTCTATGTTGAAGCGTTCGTTTCCAGTAACAGTTTGAATTTTTAGGTTTCACTCTGTTTTCTCCTATATTGATAGATGTATTTGGAACTCTAAACCCAACACGGTTTGTGCTAGCTTCTTGAAACTTGACACAATAAAGTAGTTTCACGTTCTATCTCTATGTTTTGTTTCCTCTTGATGTAGCCCTAAGCAGTGACTGGCGAGAAACACTTTCATGGAAAGGGGTTGCCAGGCTTTCCAAAATTACGAATCTCCAGAAATCTCAGCAAATATTTTTTCACCCAAACAGGATGATACTTTCAGGTAATGATCAGTACACTTAGGCGACTTGGTTCCCCAAATTTCGTTCTTCTATGTTGAAGCGTTCGTTTCCAGTAACAGTTTGAATTTTTAGGTTTCACTCTGTTTTCTCCTATATTGATAGATGTATTTGGAACTCTAAATCCAACACGGTTTGTGCTAGCTTCTTGAAACTTGACACAATAAAGTAGTTTCACGTTCTATCTCTATGCTTTGTTTCCTCTTGATGTAGCCCTAACAGTGACCGGCGAGAAACACTTTCATGTAAAGGGGTTGCCAGGCTTCCCAAAATTACGAATCTCCAGAAATCTCAGCAAATATTTTTTCACCCAAACAGGATGATACTTTCAGGTAATGATCAGTACACTAAGGCGACTTGGTTCCCCAAATTTCGTTCTTCTATGTTGAAGCGTTCGTTTCCAGTAACAGTTTGAATTTTTAGGTTTCACTCTGTTTTCTCCTATATTGATAGATGTATTTGGAACTCTAAATCCAACACGGTTTGTGCTAGCTTCTTGAAACTTGACACAATAAAGTAGTTTCACGTTCTATCTCTATGTTTTGTTTCCTCATGATGTAGCCCTAAGCATTGACTGGCGAGAAACACTTTCATGGAAAGGGGTGGCTTCCCAAAATTACGAATCTCCAGAAATCGCAGCAAATATTTTTTCACCCAAACTGGATGATACTTTCAGGTAATGATCAGTACACTAAGGCGACTTGGTTCCCCAAATGTCGTTTTTCTATATTGAAGCGTTCGTTTCCAGTAACAGTTTGAATTTTTAGGTTTCACTCTGTTTTCTCCTATATTGATAGATGTATTTGGAACTCTAAATCCAACACGGTTTGTGCTAGCTTCTTGAAACTTGACACAATAAAGTAGTTTCATGTTCTATTTCTATGTTTTGTTTCCTCTTGAGGTAGCCCTAACAGTGACTGGCGAGAAACACTTTCATGGAAAGGGGTTGCCAGGCTTCCCAAATATACGAATCTCCAGAAATCTCAGGAAATATTTTTTCACCCAAACAGGATGATACTTTCAGGTAATGATCAGTACACTATGGCGACTTGGTTCCCCAAATTTCGTTTTTCTATGTTGAAGCGTTCGTTTCCAGTAACAGTTTGAATTTTTAGGTTTCACTCTGTTTTCTCCTATATTGATAGATGTATTTGGAACTCTAAACCCAACACGGTTTGTGCTAGCTTCTTGAAACTTGACACAATAAAGTAGTTTCACGTTCTATCTCTATGTTTTGTTTCCTCTTGATGTAGCCCTAAGCAGTGACTGGCGAGAAACACTTTCATGGAAAGGGGTTGCCAGGCTTTCCAAAATTACGAATCTCCAGAAATCTCAGCAAATATTTTTTCACCCAAACAGGATGATACTTTCAGGTAATGATCAGTACACTAAGGCGACTTGGTTCCCCAAATTTCGTTCTTCTATGTTGAAGCGTTCGTTTCCAGTAACAGTTTGAATTTTTAGGTTTCACTCTGTTTTCTCCTATATTGATAGATGTATTTGGAACTCTAAATCCAACACGGTTTGTGCTAGCTTCTTGAAACTTGACACAATAAAGTAGTTTCACGTTCTATCTCTATGCTTTGTTTCCTCTTGATGTAGCCCTAACAGTGACCGGCGAGAAACACTTTCATGTAAAGGGGTTGCCAGGCTTCCCAAAATTACGAATCTCCAGAAATCTCAGCAAATATTTTTTCACCCAAACAGGATGATACTTTCAGGTAATGATCAGTACACTAAGGCGACTTGGTTCCCCAAATTTCGTTCTTCTATGTTGAAGCGTTCGTTTCCAGTAACAGTTTGAATTTTTAGGTTTCACTCTGTTTTCTCCTATATTGATAGATGTATTTGGAACTCTAAATCCAACACGGTTTGTGCTAGCTTCTTGAAACTTGACACAATAAAGTAGTTTCACGTTCTATCTCTATGTTTTGTTTCCTCATGATGTAGCCCTAAGCATTGACTGGCGAGAAACACTTTCATGGAAAGGGGTGGCTTCCCAAAATTACGAATCTCCAGAAATCGCAGCAAATATTTTTTCACCCAAACTGGATGATACTTTCAGGTAATGATCAGTACACTAAGGCGACTTGGTTCCCCAAATGTCGTTTTTCTATATTGAAGCGTTCGTTTCCAGTAACAGTTTGAATTTTTAGGTTTCACTCTGTTTTCTCCTATATTGATAGATGTATTTGGAACTCTAAATCCAACACGGTTTGTGCTAGCTTCTTGAAACTTGACACAATAAATTAGTTTCATGTTCTATCTCTATGTTTTGTTTCCTCTTGAGGTAGCCCTAACAGTGACTGGCGAGAAACACTTTCATGGAAAGGGGTTGCCAGGCTTCCCAAATATACGAATCTCCAGAAATCTCAGGAAATATTTTTTCACCCAAACAGGATGATACTTTCAGGTAATGATCAGTACACTATGGCGACTTGGTTCCCCAAATTTCGTTTTTCTATGTTGAAGCGTTCGTTTCCAGTAACAGTTTGAATTTTTAGGTTTCACTCTGTTTTCTCCTATATTGATAGATGTATTTGGAACTCTAAACCCAACACGGTTTGTGCTAGCTTCTTGAAACTTGACACAATAAAGGAGTTTCACGTTCTATCTCTATGTTTTGTTTCCTCTTGATGTAGCCCTAAGCAGTGACTGGCGAGAAACACTTTCATGGAAAGGGGTTGCCAGGCTTTCCAAAATTACGAATCTCCAGAAATCTCAGCAAATATTTTTTCACCCAAACAGGATGATACTTTCAGGTAATGATCAGTACACTAAGGCGACTTGGTTCCCCAAATTTCGTTCTTCTATGTTGAAGCGTTCGTTTCCAGTAACAGTTTGAATTTTTAGGTTTCACTCTGTTTTCTCCTATATTGATAGATGTATTTGGAACTCTAAATCCAACACGGTTTGTGCTAGCTTCTTGAAACTTGACACAATAAAGTAGTTTCACGTTCTATCTCTATGCTTTGTTTCCTCTTGATGTAGCCCTAACAGTGACCGGCGAGAAACACTTTCATGTAAAGGGGTTGCCAGGCTTCCCAAAATTACGAATCTCCAGAAATCTCAGCAAATATTTTTTCACCCAAACTGGATGATACTTTCAGGTAATGATCAGTACACTAAGGCGACTTGGTTCCCCAAATTTCGTTCTTCTATGTTGAAGCGTTCGTTTCCAGTAACAGTTTGAATTTTTAGGTTTCACTCTGTTTTCTCCTATATTGATAGATGTATTTGGAACTCTAAATCCAACACGGTTTGTGCTAGCTTCTTGAAACTTGACACAATAAAGTAGTTTCACGTTCTATCTCTATGTTTTGTTTCCTCATGATGTAGCCCTAAGCATTGACTGGCGAGAAACACTTTCATGGAAAGGGGTGGCTTCCCAAAATTACGAATCTCCAGAAATCGCAGCAAATATTTTTTCACCCAAACTGGATGATACTTTCAGGTAATGATCAGTACACTAAGGCGACTTGGTTCCCCAAATTTCGTTCTTCTATGTTGAAGCGTTCGTTTCCAGTAACAGTTTGAATTTTTAGGTTTCACTCTGTTTTCTCCTATATTGATAGATGTATTTGGAACTCTAAATCCAACACGGTTTGTGCTAGCTTCTTGAAACTTGACACAATAAAGTAGTTTCACGTTCTATCTCTATGTTTTGTTTCCTCTTGATGTAGCCCTAACAGTGACTGGCGAGAAACACTTTCATGGAAAGGGGTTGCCAGGCTTCCCAAATATACGAATCTCCAGAAATCTCAGCAAATATTTTTTCACCCAAACAGGATGATACTTTCAGGTAATGATCAGTACACTAAGGCGACGTGGTTCCCCAAATTTCGTTCTTCTATGTTGAAGTGTTCGTTTCCAGTAACAGTTTGAATTTTTAGGTTTCACTCTGTTTTCTCCTATATTGATAGATGTATTTGGAACTCTAAATCCAACACGGTTTGTGCTAGCTTCTTGAAACTTGACACAATAAAGTAGTTTCACGTTCTATCTCTATGTTTTGTTTCCTCTTGATGTAGCCCTAAGCAGTGACTGGCGAGAAACACTTTCATGGAAAGGGGTTGCCAGGCTTTCCAAAATTACGAATCTCCAGAAATCTCAGCAAATATTTTTTCACCCAAACAGGATGATACTTTCAGGTAATGATCAGTACACTAAGGCGACTTGGTTCCCCAAATTTCGTTCTTCTATGTTGAAGCGTTCGTTTCCAGTAACAGTTTGAATTTTTAGGTTTCACTCTGTTTTCTCCTATATTGATAGATGTATTTGGAACTCTGAATACAACACGGTTTGTGCTAGCTTCTTGAAACTTGACACAATAAAGTAGTTTCACGTTCTATCTCTGTGTTTTGTTTCCTCTTGATGTAGCCCTAAGCAGTGACTGACGAGAAACACTTTCATGGAAAGGGGTTGCCAGGCTTCCCAAAATTACGAATCTCCAGAAATCTCAGCAAATATTTTTTCACCCAAACAGGATGATACTTTCAGGTAATGATCAGTACACTAAGGCGACTTGGTTCCCCAAATTTCGTTCTTCTATATTGAAGCGTTCGTTTCCAGTAACAGTTTGAATTTTTAGGTTTCACTCTGTTTTCTCCTATATTGATAGATGTATTTGGAACTCTAAATCCAACACGGTTTGTGCTAGCTTCTTGAAACTTGACACAATAAAGTAGTTTCACGTTCTATCTCTATGTTTTGTTTCCTCTTGATGTAGCCCTAACAGTGACTGGCGAGAAACACTTTCATGGAAAGGGGTTGCCAGGCTTCCCAAATATACGAATCTCCAGAAATCTCAGGAAATATTTTTTCACCCAAACAGGATGATACTTTCAGGTAATGATCAGTACACTATGGCGACTTGGTTCCCCAAATTTCGTTTTTCTATATTGAAGCGTTCGTTTCCAGTAACAGTTTGAATTTTTAGGTTTCACTCTGTTTTCTCCTATATTGATAGATGTATTTGGAACTCTGAATCCAACACGGTTTGTGCTAGCTTCTTGAAACTTGACACAATAAAGTAGTTTCACGTTCTATCTCTATGTTTTGTTTCCTCTTGATGTAGCCCTAACAGTGACCGGCGAGAAACACTTTCATGTAAAGGGGTTGCCAGGCTTCCCAAAATTACGAATCTCCAGAAATCTCAGCAAATATTTTTTCACCCAAACAGGATGATACTTTCAGGTAATGATCAGTACACTAAGGCGACTTGGTTCCCCAAATTTCGTTCTTCTATGTTGAAGCGTTCGTTTCCAGTAACAGTTTGAATTTTTAGGTTTCACTCTGTTTTCTCCTATATTGATAGATGTATTTGGAACTCTAAATCCAACACGGTTTGTGCTAGCTTCTTGAAACTTGACACAATAAAGTAGTTTCACGTTCTATCTCTATGTTTTGTTTCCTCTTGATGTAGCCCTAACAGTGACCGGCGAGAAACACTTTCATGTAAAGGGGTTGCCAGGCTTCCCAAAATTACGAATCTCCAGAAATCTCAGCAAATATTTTTTCACCCAAACAGGATGATACTTTCAGGTAATGATCAGTACACTAAGGCGACTTGGTTCCCCAAATTTCGTTCTTCTATGTTGAAGCGTTCGTTTCCAGTAACAGTTTGAATTTTTAGGTTTCACTCTGTTTTCTCCTATATTGATAGATGTATTTGGAACTCTAAATCCAACACGGTTTGTGCTAGCTTCTTGAAACTTGACACAATAAAGTAGTTTCACGTTCTATCTCTATGTTTTGTTTCCTCATGATGTAGCCCTAAGCATTGACTGGCGAGAAACAATTTCATGGAAAGGGGTGGCTTCCCAAAATTACGAATCTCCAGAAATCGCAGCAAATATTTTTTCACCCAAACTGGATGATACTTTCAGGTAATGATCAGTACACTAAGGCGACTTGGTTCCCCAAATTTCGTTTTTCTATATTGAAGCGTTCGTTTCCAGTAACAGTTTGAATTTTTAGGTTTCACTCTGTTTTCTCCTATATTGATAGATGTATTTGGAACTCTGAATCCAACACGGTTTGTGCTAGCTTCTTGAAACTTGACACAATAAAGTAGTTTCACGTTCTATCTCTATGTTTTGTTTCCTCTTGATGTAGCCCTAACAGTGACCGGCGAGAAACACTTTCATGTAAAGGGGTTGCCAGGCTTCCCAAAATTACGAATCTCCAGAAATCTCAGCAAATATTTTTTCACCCAAACAGGATGATACTTTCAGGTAATGATCAGTACACTAAGGCGACTTGGTTCCCCAAATTTCGTTCTTCTATGTTGAAGCGTTCGTTTCCAGTAACAGTTTGAATTTTTAGGTTTCACTCTGTTTTCTCCTATATTGATAGATGTATTTGGAACTCTAAATCCAACACGGTTTGTGCTAGCTTCTTGAAACTTGACACAATAAAGTAGTTTCACGTTCTATCTCTATGTTTTGTTTCCTCTTGATGTAGCCCTAACAGTGACCGGCGAGAAACACTTTCATGTAAAGGGGTTGCCAGGCTTCCCAAAATTACGAATCTCCAGAAATCTCAGCAAATATTTTTTCACCCAAACAGGATGATACTTTCAGGTAATGATCAGTACACTAAGGCGACTTGGTTCCCCAAATTTCGTTCTTCTATGTTGAAGCGTTCGTTTCCAGTAACAGTTTGAATTTTTAGGTTTCACTCTGTTTTCTCCTATATTGATAGATGTATTTGGAACTCTAAATCCAACACGGTTTGTGCTAGCTTCTTGAAACTTGACACAATAAAGTAGTTTCACGTTCTATCTCTATGTTTTGTTTCCTCATGATGTAGCCCTAAGCATTGACTGGCGAGAAACACTTTCATGGAAAGGGGTGGCTTCCCAAAATTACGAATCTCCAGAAATCGCAGCAAATATTTTTTCACCCAAACAGGATGATACTTTCAGGTAATGATCAGTACAGTAAGGCGACTTGGTTCCCCAAATTTCGTTTCTCTATGTTGAAGCGTTCGTTTCCAGTAACAGTTTGAATTTTTAGGTTTCACTCTGTTTTCTCCTATATTGATAGATGTATTTGGAACTCTAAATCCAACACGGTTTGTGCTAGCTTCTTGAAACTTGACACAATAAAGTAGTTTCACGTTCTATCTCTATGTTTTGTTTCCTCATGATGTAGCCCTAAGCATTGACTGGCGAGAAACACTTTCATGGAAAGGGGTGGCTTCCCAAAATTACGAATCTCCAGAAATCTCAGCAAATATTTTTTCACCCAAACTGGATGATACTTTCAGGTAATGATCAGTACACTAAGGCGACTTGGTTCCCCAAATTTCGTTCTTCTATGTTGAAGCGTTCGTTTCCAGTAACAGTTTGAATTTTTAGGTTTCACTCTGTTTTCTCCTATATTGATAGAGGTATTTGGAACTCTGAATCCAACACGGTTTGTGCTAGCTTCTTGAAACTTGACACAATAAAGTAGTTTCACGTTCTATCTCTATGTTTTGTTTCCTCTTGATGTAGCCCTAACAGTGACTGGCGAGAAACACTTTCATGGAAAGGGGTTGCCAGGCTTCCCAAATATGCGAATCTCCAGAAATCTCAGGAAATATTTTTTCACCCAAACAGGATGATACTTTCAGGTAATGATCAGTACACTAAGGCGACTTGATTCCCCAAATTTCGTTCTTCTATGTTGAAGCGTTCGTTTCCAGTAACAGTTTGAATTTTTAGGTTTCACTCTGTTTTCTCCTATATTGATAGATGTATTTGGAACTCTAAATCCAACACGGTTTGTGCTAGCTTCTTGAAACTTGACACAATAAAGTAGTTTCACGTTCTATCTCTATGTTTTGTTTCCTCTTGATGTAGCCCTAACAGTGACCGGCGAGAAACACTTTCATGTAAAGGGGTTGCCAGGCTTCCCAAAATTACGAATCTCCAGAAATCTCAGCAAATATTTTTTCACCCAAACAGGATGATACTTTCAGGTAATGATCAGTACACTAAGGCGACTTGGTTCCCCAAATGTCGTTCTTCTATGTTGAAGCGTTCGTTTCCAGTAACAGTTTGAATTTTTAGGTTTCACTCTGTTTTCTCCTATATTGATAGATGTATTTGGAACTCTAAATCCAACACGGTTTGTGCTAGCTTCTTGAAACTTGACACAATAAAGCAGTTTCACGTTCTATCTCTATGTTTTGTTTCCTCTTGATGTAGCCCTAAGCAGTGACTGGCAAGAAACACTTTCATGGAAAGGGGTTGGCATGCTTCCCAAAATTACGAATCTCCAGAAATCTCAGCAAATATTTTTTCACCCAAACTGGATGATACTTTCAGGTAATGATCAGTACACTAAGGCGACTTGGTTCCCCAAATGTCGTTCTTCTATGTTGAAGCGTTCGTTTCCAGTAACAGTTTGAATTTTTAGGTTTCACTCTGTTTTCTCCTATATTGATAGATGTATTTGGAACTCTAAATCCAACACGGTTTGTGCTAGCTTCTTGAAACTTGACACAATATAGTAATTTCACGTTCTATCTCTATGTTTTGTTTCCTCTTGATGTAGCCCCAAGCAGTGACTGAGGAGAAACACTTTCATGGAAAGGGGTTGCCAAGCTTCCTAAAATTACAAATCTCCAGAAATCTCAGCAAATATTTTTTCACCCAAACAGGATGATACTTTCAGGTAATGATCAGTACACTAAGGCGACTTGGTTCCCCAAATTTCGTTCTTCTATGTTGAAGCGTTCGTTTCCAGTAACAGTTTGAAATTTAGGTTTCACTCTGTTTTCTCCTATATTGATAGATGTATTTGGAACTCTAAATCCAACACGGTTTGTGCTAGCCTCTTGAAACTTGACACAATAAAGTAGTTTCACGTTCTATCTCTATGTTTTGTTTCCTCTTGATGTAGCCCTAACAGTGACTGGCGAGAAACACTTTCATGGAAAGGGGTTGCCAGGCTTCCCAAATATACGAATCTCCAGAAATCTCAGGAAATATTTTTTCACCCAAACAGGATGATACTTTCAGGTAATGATCAGTACACTAAGGCGACTTGGTTCCCCAAATTTCGTTCTTCTATGTTGAAGCGTTCGTTTCCAGTAACAGTTTGAATTTTTAGGTTTCACTCTGTTTTCTCCTATATTGATAGATGTATTTGGAACTCTGAATCCAACAAGGTTTGTGCTAGGTTCTTGAAACTTGACACAATAAATTAGTTTCACGTTCTATCTCTATGTTTTGTTTCCTCTTGATGTAGCCCTAAGCAGTGACTGGCGATAAACACTTTCATGGAGAGGGGTGGCTTCCCAAAATTACGAATCTCCAGAAATCTCAGCAAATATTTTTTCACCCAAACTGGATGATACTTTCAGGTAATGATCAGTACACTAAGGCGACTTGGTTCCCCAAGTTTCGTTCTTCTATGTTGAAGCGTTCGTTTCCAGTAACAGTTTGAATTTTTAGGTTTCACTCTGTTTTCTCCTATATTGATAGATGTATTTGGAACTCTAAATCCAACACGGTTTGTGCTAGCTTCTTGAAACTTGACACAATAAAGTAGTTTCACGTTCTATCTCTATGTTTTGTTTCCTCTTGATGTAGCCCTAAGCATTGACTGGCGAGAAACACTTTCATGGAAAGGGGTGGCTTCCCAAAATTACGAATCTCCAGAAATCTCAGCAAATATTTTTTCACCCAAACTGGATGATACTTTCAGGTAATGATCACTACACTAACGCGACTTGGTTCCCCAAATTTCGTTCTTCTATGTTGAAGCGTTCGTTTCCAGTAACAGTTTGAATTTTTAGGTTTCACTCTGTTTTCTCCTATATTGATAGATATATTTGGAACTCTGAATACAACACGGTTTGTGCTAGCTTCTTGAAACTTGACACAATAAAGTAGTTTCACGTTCTATCTCTATGTTTTGTCTCCTCTTGATGTAGCCCTAAGCAGTGACTGACGAGAAACACTTTCATGGAAAGGGGTTGCCAGGCTTCCCAAAATTACGAATCTCCAGAAATGTCAGCAAATATTTTTTCACCCAAACTGGATGATACTTTCAGGTAATGATCAGTACACTAAGGCGACTTGGTTCCCCAAATTTCGTTCTTCTATGTTGAAGCGTTCGTTTCCAGTAACAGTTTGAATTTTTAGGTTTCACTCTGTTTTCTCCTATATTGATAGATGTATTTGGAACTCTAAATCCAACACGGTTTGTGCTAGCTTCTTGAAACTTGACACAATAAAGTAGTTTCACGTTCTATCTCTATGTTTTGTTTCCTCTTGATGTAGCCCTAACAGTGACTGGCGAGAAACACTTTCATGGAAAGGGGTTGCCAGGCTTCCCAAATATGCGAATCTCCAGAAATCTCAGGAAATATTTTTTCACCCAAACAGGATGATACTTTCAGGTAATGATCAGTACACTAAGGCGACTTGGTTCCCCAAATTTCGTTCTTCTATGTTGAAGCGTTCGTTTCCAGTAACAGTTTGAATTTTTAGGTTTCACTCTGTTTTCTCCTATATTGATAGATGTATTTGGAACTCTAAATCCAACACGGTTTGTGCTAGCTTCTTGAAACTTGACACAATAAAGTAGTTTCACGTTCTATCTCTATGTTTTGTTTCCTCTTGATGTAGCCCTAACAGTGACCGGCGAGAAACACTTTCATGTAAAGGGGTTGCCAGGCTTCCCAAAATTACGAATCTCCAGAAATCTCAGCAAATATTTTTTCACCCAAACAGGATGATACTTTCAGGTAATGATCAGTACACTAAGGCGACTTGGTTCCCCAAATTTCGTTCTTCTATGTTGAAGCGTTCGTTTCCAGTAACAGTTTGAATTTTTAGGTTTCACTCTGTTTTCTCCTATATTGATAGATGTATTTGGAACTCT
Organism: Spermophilus citellus; assembly: GCF_964194105.1. Classification (NCBI taxonomy): domain Eukaryota; kingdom Metazoa; phylum Chordata; class Mammalia; order Rodentia; family Sciuridae; genus Spermophilus; species Spermophilus citellus. The sequence continues at coordinate 14,796,718 of NC_138188.1, read as the reverse complement.
AAATCCAACACGGTTTGTGCTAGCTTCTTGAAACTTGACACAATAAAGTAGTTTCACGTTCTATCTCTATGTTTTGTTTCCTCATGATGTAGCCCTAAGCATTGACTGGCGAGAAACACTTTCATGGAAAGGGGTGGCTTCCCAAAATTACGAATCTCCAGAAATCTCAGCAAATATTTTTTCACCCAAACTGGATGATACTTTCAGGTAATGATCAGTACACTAAGGCGACTTGGTTCCCCAAATTTCGTTCTTCTATGTTGAAGCGTTCGTTTCCAGTAACAGTTTGAATTTTTAGGTTTCACTCTGTTTTCTCCTATATTGATAGAGGTATTTGGAACTCTGAATCCAACACGGTTTGTGCTAGCTTCTTGAAACTTGACACAATAAAGTAGTTTCACGTTCTATCTCTATGTTTTGTTTCCTCTTGATGTAGCCCTAACAGTGACCGGCGAGAAACACTTTCATGTAAAGGCGTTGCCAGGCTTCCCAAAATTACGAATCTCCAGAAATCTCAGCAAATATTTTTTCACCCAAACAGGATGATACTTTCAGGTAATGATCAGTACACTAAGGCGACTTGGTTCCCCAAATTTCGTTCTTCTATGTTGAAGCGTTCGTTTCCAGTAACAGTTTGAATTTTTAGGTTTCACTCTGTTTTCTCCTATATTGATAGATGTATTTGGAACTCTAAATCCAACACGGTTTGTGCTAGCTTCTTGAAACTTGACACAATAAAGTAGTTTCACGTTCTATCTCTATGTTTTGTTTCCTCTTGATGTAGCCCTAACAGTGACCGGCGAGAAACACTTTCATGTAAAGGGGTTGCCAGGCTTCCCAAAATTACGAATCTCCAGAAATCTCAGCAAATATTTTTTCACCCAAACAGGATGATACTTTCAGGTAATGATCAGTACACTAAGGCGACTTGGTTCCCCAAATTTCGTTCTTCTATGTTGAAGCGTTCGTTTCCAGTAACAGTTTGAATTTTTAGGTTTCACTCTGTTTTCTCCTATATTGATAGATGTATTTGGAACTCTAAATCCAACACGGTTTGTGCTAGCTTCTTGAAACTTGACACAATAAAGTAGTTTCACGTTCTATCTCTATGTTTTGTTTCCTCATGATGTAGCCCTAAGCATTGACTGGCGAGAAACACTTTCATGGAAAGGGTTGGCTTCCCAAATTACGAATCTCCAGAAATCGCAGCAAATATTTTTTCACCCAAACTGGATGATACTTTCAGGTAATGATCAGTACACTAAGGCGACTTGGTTCCCCAAATGTCGTTTTTCTATATTGAAGCGTTCGTTTCCAGTAACAGTTTGAATTTTTAGGTTTCACTCTGTTTTCTCCTATATTGATAGAGGTATTTGGAACTCTGAATCCAACACGGTTTGTGCTAGCTTCTTGAAACTTGACACAATAAAGTAGTTTCACGTTCTATCTCTATGTTTTGTTTCCTCTTGATGTAGCCCTAACAGTGACTGGCGAGAAACACTTTCATGGAAAGGGGTTGCCAGGCTTCCCAAATATGCGAATCTCCAGAAATCTCAGGAAATATTTTTTCACCCAAACAGGATGATACTTTCAGGTAATGATCAGTACACTAAGGCGACTTGGTTCCCCAAATTTCGTTCTTCTATGTTGAAGCGTTCGTTTCCAGTAACAGTTTGAATTTTTAGGTTTCACTCTGTTTTCTCCTATATTGATAGATGTATTTGGAACTCTAAATCCAACACGGTTTGTGCTAGCTTCTTGAAACTTGACACAATATAGTAATTTCACGTTCTATCTCTATGTTTTGTTTCCTCTTGATGTAGCCCCAAGCAGTGACTGAGGAGAAACACTTTCATGGAAAGGGGTTGCCAAGCTTCCTAAAATTACAAATCTCCAGAAATCTCAGCAAATATTTTTTCACCCAAACAGGATGATACTTTCAGGTAATGATCAGTACACTAAGGCGACTTGGTTCCCCAAATTTCGTTCTTCTATGTTGAAGCGTTCGTTTCCAGTAACAGTTTGAAATTTAGGTTTCACTCTGTTTTCTCCTATATTGATAGATGTATTTGGAACTCTAAATCCAACACGGTTTGTGCTAGCCTCTTGAAACTTGACACAATAAAGTAGTTTCACGTTCTATCTCTATGTTTTGTTTCCTCTTGATGTAGCCCTAACAGTGACTGGCGAGAAACACTTTCATGGAAAGGGGTTGCCAGGCTTCCCAAATATACGAATCTCCAGAAATCTCAGGAAATATTTTTTCACCCAAACAGGATGATACTTTCAGGTAATGATCAGTACACTAAGGCGACTTGGTTCCCCAAATTTCGTTCTTCTATGTTGAAGCGTTCGTTTCCAGTAACAGTTTGAATTTTTAGGTTTCACTCTGTTTTCTCCTATATTGATAGATGTATTTGGAACTCTGAATCCAACAAGGTTTGTGCTAGGTTCTTGAAACTTGACACAATAAAGTAGTTTCACGTTCTATCTCTATGTTTTGTTTCCTCTTGATGTAGCCCTAAGCAGTGACTGGCGATAAACACTTTCATGGAGAGGGGTGGCTTCCCAAAATTACGAATCTCCAGAAATCTCAGCAAATATTTTTTCACCCAAACTGGATGATACTTTCAGGTAATGATCAGTACACTAAGGCGACTTGGTTCCCCAATTTTCGTTCTTCTATGTTGAAGCGTTCGTTTCCAGTAACAGTTTGAATTTATAGGTTTCACTCTGTTTTCTCCTATATTGATAGATGTATTTGGAACTCTAAATCCAACACGGTTTGTGCTAGCTTCTTGAAACTTGACACAATAACGTAGTTTCACGTTCTATCTCTATGTTTTGTTTCCTCTTGATGTAGCCCTAAGCATTGACTGGCGAGAAACACTTTCATGGAAAGGGGTGGCTTCCCAAAATTACGAATCTCCAGAAATCTCAGCAAATATTTTTTCACCCAAACTGGATGATACTTTCAGGTAATGATCACTACACTAACGCGACTTGGTTCCCCAAATTTCGTTCTTCTATGTTGAAGCGTTCGTTTCCAGTAACAGTTTGAATTTTTAGGTTTCACTCTGTTTTCTCCTATATTGATAGATATATTTGGAACTCTGAATACAACACGGTTTGTGCTAGCTTCTTGAAACTTGACACAATAAAGTAGTTTCACGTTCTATCTCTATGTTTTGTTTCCTCTTGATGTAGCCCTAAGCAGTGACTGACGAGAAACACTTTCATGGAAAGGGGTTGCCAGGCTTCCCAAAATTACGAATCTCCAGAAATCTCAGCAAATATTTTTTCACCCAAACTGGATGATACTTTCAGGTAATGATCAGTACACTAAGGCGACTTGGTTCCCCAAATTTCGTTCTTCTATGTTGAAGCGTTCGTTTCCAGTAACAGTTTGAATTTTTAGGTTTCACTCTGTTTTCTCCTATATTGATAGATGTATTTGGAACTCTAAATCCAACACGGTTTGTGCTAGCTTCTTGAAACTTGACACAATAAAGTAGTTTCACGTTCTATCTCTATGTTTTGTTTCCTCTTGATGTAGCCCTAACAGTGACTGGCGAGAAACACTTTCATGGAAAGGGGTTGCCAGGCTTCCCAAATATGCGAATCTCCAGAAATCTCAGGAAATATTTTTTCACCCAAACAGGATGATACTTTCAGGTAATGATCAGTACACTAAGGCGACTTGGTTCCCCAAATTTCGTTCTTCTATGTTGAAGCGTTCGTTTCCAGTAACAGTTTGAATTTTTAGGTTTCACTCTGTTTTCTCCTATATTGATAGATGTATTTGGAACTCTAAATCCAACACGGTTTGTGCTAGCTTCTTGAAACTTGACACAATAAAGTAGTTTCACGTTCTATCTCTATGTTTTGTTTCCTCTTGATGTAGCCCTAACAGTGACCGGCGAGAAACACTTTCATGTAAAGGGGTTGCCAGGCTTCCCAAAATTACGAATCTCCAGAAATCTCAGCAAATATTTTTTCACCCAAACAGGATGATACTTTCAGGTAATGATCAGTACAGTAAGGCGACTTGGTTCCCCAAATTTCGTTCTTCTATGTTGAAGCGTTCGTTTCCAGTAACAGTTTGAATTTTTAGGTTTCACTCTGTTTTCTCCTATATTGATAGATGTATTTGGAACTCTAAATCCAACACGGTTTGTGCTAGCTTCTTGAAACTTGACACAATAAAGTAGTTTCACGTTCTATCTCTATGTTTTGTTTCCTCATGATGTAGCCCTAAGCATTGACTGGCGAGAAACACTTTCATGGAAAGGGGTGGCTTCCCAAAATTACGAATCTCCAGAAATCTCAGCAAATATTTTTTCACCCAAACTGGATGATACTTTCAGGTAATGATCAGTACACTAAGGCGACTTGGTTCCCCAAATTTCGTTCTTCTATGTTGAAGCGTTCGTTTCCAGTAACAGTTTGAATTTTTAGGTTTCACTCTGTTTTCTCCTATATTGATAGAGGTATTTGGAACTCTGAATCCAACACGGTTTGTGCTAGCTTCTTGAAACTTGACACAATAAAGTAGTTTCACGTTCTATCTCTATGTTTTGTTTCCTCTTGATGTAGCCCTAACAGTGACCGGCGAGAAACACTTTCATGTAAAGGGGTTGCCAGGCTTCCCAAAATTACGAATCTCCAGAAATCTCAGCAAATATTTTTTCACCCAAACAGGATGATACTTTCAGGTAATGATCAGTACACTAAGGCGACTTGGTTCCCCAAATTTCGTTCTTCTATGTTGAAGCGTTCGTTTCCAGTAACAGTTTGAATTTTTAGGTTTCACTCTGTTTTCTCCTATATTGATAGATGTATTTGGAACTCTAAATCCAACACGGTTTGTGCTAGCTTCTTGAAACTTGACACAATAAAGTAGTTTCACGTTCTATCTCTATGTTTTGTTTCCTCTTGATGTAGCCCTAACAGTGACCGGCGAGAAACACTTTCATGTAAAGGGGTTGCCAGGCTTCCCAAAATTACGAATCTCCAGAAATCTCAGCAAATATTTTTTCACCCAAACAGGATGATACTTTCAGGTAATGATCAGTACACTAAGGCGACTTGGTTCCCCAAATTTCGTTCTTCTATGTTGAAGCGTTCGTTTCCAGTAACAGTTTGAATTTTTAGGTTTCACTCTGTTTTCTCCTATATTGATAGATGTATTTGGAACTCTAAATCCAACACGGTTTGTGCTAGCTTCTTGAAACTTGACACAATAAAGTAGTTTCACGTTCTATCTCTATGTTTTGTTTCCTCATGATGTAGCCCTAAGCATTGACTGGCGAGAAACACTTTCATGGAAAGGGGTGGCTTCCCAAAATTACGAATCTCCAGAAATCGCAGCAAATATTTTTTCACCCAAACTGGATGATACTTTCAGGTAATGATCAGTACACTAAGGCGACTTGGTTCCCCAAATGTCGTTTTTCTATATTGAAGCGTTCGTTTCCAGTAACAGTTTGAATTTTTAGGTTTCACTCTGTTTTCTCCTATATTGATAGAGGTATTTGGAACTCTGAATCCAACACGGTTTGTGCTAGCTTCTTGAAACTTGACACAATAAAGTAGTTTCACGTTCTATCTCTATGTTTTGTTTCCTCTTGATGTAGCCCTAACAGTGACTGGCGAGAAACACTTTCATGGAAAGGGGTTGCCAGGCTTCCCAAATATGCGAATCTCCAGAAATCTCAGGAAATATTTTTTCACCCAAACAGGATGATACTTTCAGGTAATGATCAGTACACTAAGGCGACTTGGTTCCCCAAATTTCGTTCTTCTATGTTGAAGCGTTCGTTTCCAGTAACAGTTTGAATTTTTAGGTTTCACTCTGTTTTCTCCTATATTGATAGATGTATTTGGAACTCTAAATCCAACACGGTTTGTGCTAGCTTCTTGAAACTTGACACAATATAGTAATTTCACGTTCTATCTCTATGTTTTGTTTCCTCTTGATGTAGCCCCAAGCAGTGACTGAGGAGAAACACTTTCATGGAAAGGGGTTGCCAAGCTTCCTAAAATTACAAATCTCCAGAAATCTCAGCAAATATTTTTTCACCCAAACAGGATGATACTTTCAGGTAATGATCAGTACACTAAGGCGACTTGGTTCCCCAAATTTCGTTCTTCTATGTTGAAGCGTTCGTTTCCAGTAACAGTTTGAAATTTAGGTTTCACTCTGTTTTCTCCTATATTGATAGATGTATTTGGAACTCTAAATCCAACACGGTTTGTGCTAGCTTCTTGAAACTTGACACAATAAAGTAGTTTCACGTTCTATCTCTATGTTTTGTTTCCTCTTGATGTAGCCCTAACAGTGACTGGCGAGAAACACTTTCATGGAAAGGGGTTGCCAGGCTTCCCAAATATACGAATCTCCAGAAATCTCAGGAAATATTTTTTCACCCAAACAGGATGATACTTTCAGGTAATGATCAGTACACTAAGGCGACTTGGTTCCCCAAATTTCGTTCTTCTATGTTGAAGCGTTCGTTTCCAGTAACAGTTTGAATTTTTAGGTTTCACTCTGTTTTCTCCTATATTGATAGATGTATTTGGAACTCTGAATCCAACAAGGTTTGTGCTAGGTTCTTGAAACTTGACACAATAAAGTAGTTTCACGTTCTATCTCTATGTTTTGTTTCCTCTTGATGTAGCCCTAAGCAGTGACTGGCGATAAACACTTTCATGGAGAGGGGTGGCTTCCCAAAATTACGAATCTCCAGAAATCTCAGCAAATATTTTTTCACCCAAACTGGATGATACTTTCAGGTAATGATCAGTACACTAAGGCGACTTGGTTCCCCAATTTTCGTTCTTCTATGTTGAAGCGTTCGTTTCCAGTAACAGTTTGAATTTTTAGGTTTCACTCTGTTTTCTCCTATATTGATAGATGTATTTGGAACTCTAAATCCAACACGGTTTGTGCTAGCTTCTTGAAACTTGACACAATAAAGTAGTTTCACGTTCTATCTCTATGTTTTGTTTCCTCTTGATGTAGCCCTAAGCATTGACTGGCGAGAAACACTTTCATGGAAAGGGGTGGCTTCCCAAAATTACGAATCTCCAGAAATCTCAGCAAATATTTTTTCACCCAAACTGGATGATACCTTCAGGTAATGATCACTACACTAACGCGACTTGGTTCCCCAAATTTCGTTCTTCTATGTTGAAGCGTTCGTTTCCAGTAACAGTTTGAATTTTTAGGTTTCACTCTGTTTTCTCCTATATTGATAGATATATTTGGAACTCTGAATACAACACGGTTTGTGCTAGCTTCTTGAAACTTGACAAAATAAAGTAGTTTCACGTTCTATCTCTATGTTTTGTTTCCTCTTGATGTAGCCCTAAGCAGTGACTGACGAGAAACACTTTCATGGAAAGGGGTTGCCAGGCTTCCCAAAATTACGAATCTCCAGAAATCTCAGCAAATATTTTTTCACCCAAACTGGATGATACTTTCAGGTAATGATCAGTACACTAAGGCGACTTGGTTCCCCAAATTTCGTTCTTCTATGTTGAAGCGTTCGTTTCCAGTAACAGTTTGAATTTTTAGGTTTCACTCTGTTTTCTCCTATATTGATAGATGTATTTGGAACTCTAAATCCAACACGGTTTGTGCTAGCTTCTTGAAACTTGACACAATAAAGTAGTTTCACGTTCTATCTCTATGTTTTGTTTCCTCTTGATGTAGCCCTAACAGTGACTGGCGAGAAACACTTTCATGGAAAGGGGTTGCCAGGCTTCCCAAATATGCGAATCTCCAGAAATCTCAGGAAATATTTTTTCACCCAAACAGGATGATACTTTCAGGTAATGATCAGTACACTAAGGCGACTTGGTTCCCCAAATTTCGTTCTTCTATGTTGAAGCGTTCGTTTCCAGTAACAGTTTGAATTTTTAGGTTTCACTCTGTTTTCTCCTATATTGATAGATGTATTTGGAACTCTAAATCCAACACGGTTTGTGCTAGCTTCTTGAAACTTGACACAATAAAGTAGTTTCACGTTCTATCTCTATGTTTTGTTTCCTCTTGATGTAGCCCTAACAGTGACCGGCGAGAAACACTTTCATGTAAAGGGGTTGCCAGGCTTCCCAAAATTACGCATCTCCAGAAATCTCAGCAAATATTTTTTCACCCAAACAGGATGATACTTTCAGGTAATGATCAGTACAGTAAGGCGACTTGGTTCCCCAAATTTCGTTCTTCTATGTTGAAGCGTTCGTTTCCAGTAACAGTTTGAATTTTTAGGTTTCACTCTGTTTTCTCCTATATTGATAGATGTATTTGGAACTCTAAATCCAACACGGTTTGTGCTAGCTTCTTGAAACTTGACACAATAAAGTAGTTTCACGTTCTATCTCTATGTTTTGTTTCCTCATGATGTAGCCCTAAGCATTGACTGGCGAGAAACACTTTCATGGAAAGGGGTGGCTTCCCAAAATTACGAATCTCCAGAAATCTCAGCAAATATTTTTTCACCCAAACTGGATGATACTTTCAGGTAATGATCAGTACACTAAGGCGACTTGGTTCCCCAAATTTCGTTCTTCTATGTTGAAGCGTTCGTTTCCAGTAACAGTTTGAATTTTTAGGTTTCACTCTGTTTTCTCCTATATTGATAGAGGTATTTGGAACTCTGAATCCAACACGGTTTGTGCTAGCTTCTTGAAACTTGACACAATAAAGTAGTTTCACGTTCTATCTCTATGTTTTGTTTCCTCTTGATGTAGCCCTAACAGTGACCGGCGAGAAACACTTTCATGTAAAGGGGTTGCCAGGCTTCCCAAAATTACGAATCTCCAGAAATCTCAGCAAATATTTTTTCACCCAAACAGGATGATACTTTCAGGTAATGATCAGTACACTAAGGCGACTTGGTTCCCCAAATTTCGTTCCTCTATGTTGAAGCGTTTGTTTCCAGTAACAGTTTGAATTTTTAGGTTTCACTCTGTTTTCTCCTATATTGATAGATGTATTTGGAACTCTAAATCCAACACGGTTTGTGCTAGCTTCTTGAAACTTGACACAATAAAGTAGTTTCACGTTCTATCTCTATGTTTTGTTTCCTCTTGATGTAGCCCTAACAGTGACCGGCGAGAAACACTTTCATGTAAAGGGGTTGCCAGGCTTCCCAAAATTACGAATCTCCAGAAATCTCAGCAAATATTTTTTCACCCAAACAGGATGATACTTTCAGGTAATGATCAGTACACTAAGGCGACTTGGTTCCCCAAATTTCGTTCTTCTATGTTGAAGCGTTCGTTTCCAGTAACAGTTTGAATTTTTAGGTTTCACTCTGTTTTCACCTATATTGATAGATGTATTTGGAACTCTAAATCCAACACGGTTTGTGCTAGCTTCTTGAAACTTGACACAATAAAGTAGTTTCACGTTCTATCTCTATGTTTTGTTTCCTCATGATGTAGCCCTAAGCATTGACTGGCGAGAAACACTTTCATGGAAAGGGGTGGCTTCCCAAAATTATGAATCTCCAGAAATCGCAGCAAATATTTTTTCACCCAAACTGGATGATACTTTCAGGTAATGATCAGTACACTAAGGCGACTTGGTTCCCCAAATGTCGTTTTTCTATATTGAAGCGTTCGTTTCCAGTAACAGTTTGAATTTTTAGGTTTCACTCTGTTTTCTCCTATATTGATAGAGGTATTTGGAACTCTGAATCCAACACGGTTTGTGCTAGCTTCTTGAAACTTGACACAATAAAGTAGTTTCACGTTCTATCTCTATGTTTTGTTTCCTCTTGATGTAGCCCTAACAGTGACTGGCGAGAAACACTTTCATGGAAAGGGGTTGCCAGGCTTCCCAAATATGCGAATCTCCAGAAATCTCAGGAAATATTTTTTCACCCAAACAGGATGATACTTTCAGGTAATGATCAGTACACTAAGGCGACTTGGTTCCCCAAATTTCGTTCTTCTATGTTGAAGCGTTCGTTTCCAGTAACAGTTTGAATTTTTAGGTTTCACTCTGTTTTCTCCTATATTGATAGATGTATTTGGAACTCTAAATCCAACACGGTTTGTGCTAGCTTCTTGAAACTTGACACAATAAAGTAGTTTCACGTTCTATCTCTATGTTTTGTTTCCTCTTGATGTAGCCCTAACAGTGACCGGCGAGAAACACTTTCATGTAAAGGGGTTGCCAGGCTTCCCAAAATTACGAATCTCCAGAAATCTCAGCAAATATTTTTTCACCCAAACAGGATGATACTTTCAGGTAATGATCAGTACAGTAAGGCGACTTGGTTCCCCAAATTTCGTTCTTCTATGTTGAAGCGTTCGTTTCCAGTAACAGTTTGAATTTTTAGGTTTCACTCTGTTTTCTCCTATATTGATAGATGTATTTGGAACTCTAAATCCAACACGGTTTGTGCTAGCTTCTTGAAACTTGACACAATAAAGTAGTTTCACGTTCTATCTCTATGTTTTGTTTCCTCTTGATGTAGCCCTAACAGTGACCGGCGAGAAACACTTTCATGTAAAGGGGTTGCCAGGCTTCCCAAAATTACGAATCTCCAGAAATCTCAGCAAATATTTTTTCACCCAAACAGGATGATACTTTCAGGTAATGATCAGTACAGTAAGGCGACTTGGTTCCCCAAATTTCGTTCTTCTATGTTGAAGCGTTCGTTTCCAGTAACAGTTTGAATTTTTAGGTTTCACTCTGTTTTCTCCTATATTGATAGATGTATTTGGAACTCTAAATCCAACACGGTTTGTGCTAGCTTCTTGAAACTTGACACAATAAAGTAGTTTCACGTTCTATCTCTATGTTTTGTTTCCTCATGATGTAGCCCTAAGCATTGACTGGCGAGAAACACTTTCATGGAAAGGGGTGGCTTCCCAAAATTACGAATCTCCAGAAATCTCAGCAAATATTTTTTCACCCAAACTGGATGATACTTTCAGGTAATGATCAGTACACTAAGGCGACTTGGTTCCCCAAATTTCGTTCTTCTATGTTGAAGCGTTCGTTTCCAGTAACAGTTTGAATTTTTAGGTTTCACTCTGTTTTCTCCTATATTGATAGAGGTATTTGGAACTCTGAATCCAACACGGTTTGTGCTAGCTTCTTGAAACTTGACACAATAAAGTAGTTTCACGTTCTATCTCTATGTTTTGTTTCCTCTTGATGTAGCCCTAACAGTGACTGGCGAGAAACACTTTCATGGAAAGGGGTTGCCAGGCTTCCCAAATATGCGAATCTCCAGAAATCTCAGGAAATATTTTTTCACCCAAACAGGATGATACTTTCAGGTAATGATCAGTACACTAAGGCGACTTGATTCCCCAAATTTCGTTCTTCTATGTTGAAGCGTTCGTTTCCAGTAACAGTTTGAATTTTTAGGTTTCACTCTGTTTTCTCTTATATTGATAGATGTATTTGGAACTCTAAATCCAACACGGTTTGTGCTAGCTTCTTGAAACTTGACACAATAAAGTAGTTTCACGTTCTATCTCTATGTTTTGTTTCCTATTGATGTAGCCCTAACAGTGACCGGCGAGAAACACTTTCATGTAAAGGGGTTGCCAGGCTTCCCAAAATTACGAATCTCCAGAAATCTCAGCAAATATTTTTTCACCCAAACAGGATGATACTTTCAGGTAATGATCAGTACACTAAGGCGACTTGGTTCCCCAAATTTCGTTCTTCTATGTTGAAGCGTTCGTTTCCAGTAACAGTTTGAATTTTTAGGTTTCACTCTGTTTTCTCCTATATTGATAGATGTATTTGGAACTCTAAATCCAACACGGTTTGTGCTAGCTTCTTGAAACTTGACACAATAAAGCAGTTTCACGTTCTATCTCTATGTTTTGTTTCCTCTTGATGTAGCCCTAAGCAGTGACTGGCAAGAAACACTTTCATGGAAAGGGGTTGCCATGCTTCCCAAAATTACGAATCTCCAGAAATCTCAGCAAATATTTTTTCACCCAAACTGGATGATACTTTCAGGTAATGATCAGTACACTAAGGCGACTTGGTTCCCCAAATGTCGTTCTTCTATGTTGAAGCGTTCGTTTCCAGTAACAGTTTGAATTTTTAGGTTTCACTCTGTTTTCTCCTATATTGATAGATGTATTTGGAACTCTAAATCCAACACGGTTTGTGCTAGCTTCTTGAAACTTGACACAATATAGTAATTTCACGTTCTATCTCTATGTTTTGTTTCCTCTTGATGTAGCCCCAAGCAGTTACTGAGGAGAAACACTTTCATGGAAAGGGGTTGCCAAGCTTCCTAAAATTACAAATCTCCAGAAATCTCAGCAAATATTTTTTCACCCAAACAGGATGATACTTTCAGGTAATGATCAGTACACTAAGGCGACTTGGTTCCCCAAATTTCGTTCTTCTATGTTGAAGCGTTCGTTTCCAGTAACAGTTTGAAATTTAGGTTTCACTCTGTTTTCTCCTATATTGATAGATGTATTTGGAACTCTAAATCCAACACGGTTTGTGCTAGCTTCTTGAAACTTGACACAATAAAGTAGTTTCACGTTCTATCTCTATGTTTTGTTTCCTCTTGATGTAGCCCTAACAGTGACTGGCGAGAAACACTTTCATGGAAAGGGGTTGCCAGGCTTCCCAAATATACGAATCTCCAGAAATCTCAGGAAATATTTTTTCACCCAAACAGGATGATACTTTCAGGTAATGATCAGTACACTAAGGCGACTTGGTTCCCCAAATTTCGTTCTTCTATGTTGAAGCGTTCGTTTCCAGTAACAGTTTGAATTTTTAGGTTTCACTCTGTTTTCTCCTATATTGATAGATGTATTTGGAACTCTGAATCCAACAAGGTTTGTGCTAGGTTCTTGAAACTTGACACAATAAAGTAGTTTCACGTTCTATCTCTATGTTTTGTTTCCTCTTGATGTAGCCCTAAGCAGTGACTGGCGATAAACACTTTCATGGAGAGGGGTGGCTTCCCAAAATTACGAATCTCCAGAAATCTCAGCAAATATTTTTTCACCCAAACTGGATGATACTTTCAGGTAATGATCAGTACACTAAGGCGACTTGGTTCCCCAATTTTCGTTCTTCTATGTTGAAGCGTTCGTTTCCAGTAACAGTTTGAATTTTTAGGTTTCACTCTGTTTTCTCCTATATTGATAGATGTATTTGGAACTCTAAATCCAACACGGTTTGTGCTAGCTTCTTGAAACTTGACACAATAAAGTAGTTTCACGTTCTATCTCTATGTTTTGTTTCCTCTTGATGTAGCCCTAAGCATTGACTGGCGAGAAACACTTTCATGGAAAGGGGTGGCTTTCCAAAATTACGAATCTCCAGAAATCTCAGCAAATATTTTTTCACCCAAACTGGATGATACTTTCAGGTAATGATCACTACACTAACGCGACTTGGTTCCCCAAATTTCGTTCTTCTATGTTGAAGCGTTCGTTTCCAGTAACAGTTTGAATTTTTAGGTTTCACTCTGTTTTCTCCTATATTGATAGATATATTTGGAACTCTGAATACAACACGGTTTGTGCTAGCTTCTTGAAACTTGACACAATAAAGTAGTTTCACGTTCTATCTCTATGTTTTGTTTCCTCTTGATGTAGCCCTAAGCAGTGACTGACGAGAAACACTTTCATGGAAAGGGGTTGCCAGGCTTCCCAAAATTACGAATCTCCAGAAATCTCAGCAAATATTTTTTCACCCAAACTGGATGATACTTTCAGGTAATGATCAGTACACTAAGGCGACTTGGTTCCCCAAATTTCGTTCTTCTATGTTGAAGCGTTCGTTTCCAGTAACAGTTTGAATTTTTAGGTTTCACTCTGTTTTCTCCTATATTGATAGATGTATTTGGAACTCTAAATCCAACACGGTTTGTGCTAGCTTCTTGAAACTTGACACAATAAAGTAGTTTCACGTTCTATCTCTATGTTTTGTTTCCTCTTGATGTAGCCCTAACAGTGACTGGCGAGAAACACTTTCATGGAAAGGGGTTGCCAGGCTTCCCAAATATGCGAATCTCCAGAAATCTCAGGAAATATTTTTTCACCCAAACAGGATGATACTTTCAGGTAATGATCAGTACACTAAGGCGACTTGGTTCCCCAAATTTCGTTCTTCTATGTTGAAGCGTTCGTTTCCAGTAACAGTTTGAATTTTTAGGTTTCACTCTGTTTTCTCCTATATTGATAGATGTATTTGGAACTCTAAATCCAACACGGTTTGTGCTAGCTTCTTGAAACTTGACACAATAAAGTAGTTTCACGTTCTATCTCTATGTTTTGTTTCCTCTTGATGTAGCCCTAACAGTGACCGGCGAGAAACACTTTCATGTAAAGGGGTTGCCAGGCTTCCCAAAATTACGAATCTCCAGAAATCTCAGCAAATATTTTTTCACCCAAACAGGATGATACTTTCAGGTAATGATCAGTACAGTAAGGCGACTTGGTTCCCCAAATTTCGTTCTTCTATGTTGAAGCGTTCGTTTCCAGTAACAGTTTGAATTTTTAGGTTTCACTCTGTTTTCTCCTATATTGATAGATGTATTTGGAACTCTAAATCCAACACGGTTTGTGCTAGCTTCTTGAAACTTGACACAATAAAGTAGTTTCACGTTCTATCTCTATGTTTTGTTTCCTCATGATGTAGCCCTAAGCATTGACTGGCGAGAAACACTTTCATGGAAAGGGGTGGCTTCCCAAAATTACGAATCTCCAGAAATCTCAGCAAATATTTTTTCACCCAAACTGGATGATACTTTCAGGTAATGATCAGTACACTAAGGCGACTTGGTTCCCCAAATTTCGTTCTTCTATGTTGAAGCGTTCGTTTCCAGTAACAGTTTGAATTTTTAGGTTTCACTCTGTTTTCTCCTATATTGATAGAGGTATTTGGAACTCTGAATCCAACACGGTTTGTGCTAGCTTCTTGAAACTTGACACAATAAAGTAGTTTCACGTTCTATCTCTATGTTTTGTTTCCTCTTGATGTAGCCCTAACAGTGACCGGCGAGAAACACTTTCATGTAAAGGGGTTGCCAGGCTTCCCAAAATTACGAATCTCCAGAAATCTCAGCAAATATTTTTTCACCCAAACAGGATGATACTTTCAGGTAATGATCAGTACACTAAGGCGACTTGGTTCCCCAAATTTCGTTCCTCTATGTTGAAGCGTTTGTTTCCAGTAACAGTTTGAATTTTTAGGTTTCACTCTGTTTTCTCCTATATTGATAGATGTATTTGGAACTCTAAATCCAACACGGTTTGTGCTAGCTTCTTGAAACTTGACACAATAAAGTAGTTTCACGTTCTATCTCTATGTTTTGTTTCCTCTTGATGTAGCCCTAACAGTGACCGGCGAGAAACACTTTCATGTAAAGGGGTTGCCAGGCTTCCCAAAATTACGAATCTCCAGAAATCTCAGCAAATATTTTTTCACCCAAACAGGATGATACTTTCAGGTAATGATCAGTACACTAAGGCGACTTGGTTCCCCAAATTTCGTTCTTCTATGTTGAAGCGTTCGTTTCCAGTAACAGTTTGAATTTTTAGGTTTCACTCTGTTTTCACCTATATTGATAGATGTATTTGGAACTCTAAATCCAACACGGTTTGTGCTAGCTTCTTGAAACTTGACACAATAAAGTAGTTTCACGTTCTATCTCTATGTTTTGTTTCCTCATGATGTAGCCCTAAGCATTGACTGGCGAGAAACACTTTCATGGAAAGGGGTGGCTTCCCAAAATTATGAATCTCCAGAAATCGCAGCAAATATTTTTTCACCCAAACTGGATGATACTTTCAGGTAATGATCAGTACACTAAGGCGACTTGGTTCCCCAAATGTCGTTTTTCTATATTGAAGCGTTCGTTTCCAGTAACAGTTTGAATTTTTAGGTTTCACTCTGTTTTCTCCTATATTGATAGAGGTATTTGGAACTCTGAATCCAACACGGTTTGTGCTAGCTTCTTGAAACTTGACACAATAAAGTAGTTTCACGTTCTATCTCTATGTTTTGTTTCCTCTTGATGTAGCCCTAACAGTGACTGGCGAGAAACACTTTCATGGAAAGGGGTTGCCAGGCTTCCCAAATATGCGAATCTCCAGAAATCTCAGGAAATATTTTTTCACCCAAACAGGATGATACTTTCAGGTAATGATCAGTACACTAAGGCGACTTGGTTCCCCAAATTTCGTTCTTCTATGTTGAAGCGTTCGTTTCCAGTAACAGTTTGAATTTTTAGGTTTCACTCTGTTTTCTCCTATATTGATAGATGTATTTGGAACTCTAAATCCAACACGGTTTGTGCTAGCTTCTTGAAACTTGACACAATAAAGTAGTTTCACGTTCTATCTCTATGTTTTGTTTCCTCTTGATGTAGCCCTAACAGTGACCGGCGAGAAACACTTTCATGTAAAGGGGTTGCCAGGCTTCCCAAAATTACGAATCTCCAGAAATCTCAGCAAATATTTTTTCACCCAAACAGGATGATACTTTCAGGTAATGATCAGTACAGTAAGGCGACTTGGTTCCCCAAATTTCGTTCTTCTATGTTGAAGCGTTCGTTTCCAGTAACAGTTTGAATTTTTAGGTTTCACTCTGTTTTCTCCTATATTGATAGATGTATTTGGAACTCTAAATCCAACACGGTTTGTGCTAGCTTCTTGAAACTTGACACAATAAAGTAGTTTCACGTTCTATCTCTATGTTTTGTTTCCTCTTGATGTAGCCCTAACAGTGACCGGCGAGAAACACTTTCATGTAAAGGGGTTGCCAGGCTTCCCAAAATTACGAATCTCCAGAAATCTCAGCAAATATTTTTTCACCCAAACAGGATGATACTTTCAGGTAATGATCAGTACAGTAAGGCGACTTGGTTCCCCAAATTTCGTTCTTCTATGTTGAAGCGTTCGTTTCCAGTAACAGTTTGAATTTTTAGGTTTCACTCTGTTTTCTCCTATATTGATAGATGTATTTGGAACTCTAAATCCAACACGGTTTGTGCTAGCTTCTTGAAACTTGACACAATAAAGTAGTTTCACGTTCTATCTCTATGTTTTGTTTCCTCATGATGTAGCCCTAAGCATTGACTGGCGAGAAACACTTTCATGGAAAGGGGTGGCTTCCCAAAATTACGAATCTCCAGAAATCTCAGCAAATATTTTTTCACCCAAACTGGATGATACTTTCAGGTAATGATCAGTACACTAAGGCGACTTGGTTCCCCAAATTTCGTTCTTCTATGTTGAAGCGTTCGTTTCCAGTAACAGTTTGAATTTTTAGGTTTCACTCTGTTTTCTCCTATATTGATAGAGGTATTTGGAACTCTGAATCCAACACGGTTTGTGCTAGCTTCTTGAAACTTGACACAATAAAGTAGTTTCACGTTCTATCTCTATGTTTTGTTTCCTCTTGATGTAGCCCTAACAGTGACTGGCGAGAAACACTTTCATGGAAAGGGGTTGCCAGGCTTCCCAAATATGCGAATCTCCAGAAATCTCAGGAAATATTTTTTCACCCAAACAGGATGATACTTTCAGGTAATGATCAGTACACTAAGGCGACTTGATTCCCCAAATTTCGTTCTTCTATGTTGAAGCGTTCGTTTCCAGTAACAGTTTGAATTTTTAGGTTTCACTCTGTTTTCTCTTATATTGATAGATGTATTTGGAACTCTAAATCCAACACGGTTTGTGCTAGCTTCTTGAAACTTGACACAATAAAGTAGTTTCACGTTCTATCTCTATGTTTTGTTTCCTATTGATGTAGCCCTAACAGTGACCGGCGAGAAACACTTTCATGTAAAGGGGTTGCCAGGCTTCCCAAAATTACGAATCTCCAGAAATCTCAGCAAATATTTTTTCACCCAAACAGGATGATACTTTCAGGTAATGATCAGTACACTAAGGCGACTTGGTTCCCCAAATTTCGTTCTTCTATGTTGAAGCGTTCGTTTCCAGTAACAGTTTGAATTTTTAGGTTTCACTCTGTTTTCTCCTATATTGATAGATGTATTTGGAACTCTAAATCCAACACGGTTTGTGCTAGCTTCTTGAAACTTGACACAATAAAGCAGTTTCACGTTCTATCTCTATGTTTTGTTTCCTCTTGATGTAGCCCTAAGCAGTGACTGGCAAGAAACACTTTCATGGAAAGGGGTTGCCATGCTTCCCAAAATTACGAATCTCCAGAAATCTCAGCAAATATTTTTTCACCCAAACTGGATGATACTTTCAGGTAATGATCAGTACACTAAGGCGACTTGGTTCCCCAAATGTCGTTCTTCTATGTTGAAGCGTTCGTTTCCAGTAACAGTTTGAATTTTTAGGTTTCACTCTGTTTTCTCCTATATTGATAGATGTATTTGGAACTCTAAATCCAACACGGTTTGTGCTAGCTTCTTGAAACTTGACACAATATAGTAATTTCACGTTCTATCTCTATGTTTTGTTTCCTCTTGATGTAGCCCCAAGCAGTTACTGAGGAGAAACACTTTCATGGAAAGGGGTTGCCAAGCTTCCTAAAATTACAAATCTCCAGAAATCTCAGCAAATATTTTTTCACCCAAACAGGATGATACTTTCAGGTAATGATCAGTACACTAAGGCGACTTGGTTCCCCAAATTTCGTTCTTCTATGTTGAAGCGTTCGTTTCCAGTAACAGTTTGAAATTTAGGTTTCACTCTGTTTTCTCCTATATTGATAGATGTATTTGGAACTCTAAATCCAACACGGTTTGTGCTAGCTTCTTGAAACTTGACACAATAAAGTAGTTTCACGTTCTATCTCTATGTTTTGTTTCCTCTTGATGTAGCCCTAACAGTGACTGGCGAGAAACACTTTCATGGAAAGGGGTTGCCAGGCTTCCCAAATATACGAATCTCCAGAAATCTCAGGAAATATTTTTTCACCCAAACAGGATGATACTTTCAGGTAATGATCAGTACACTAAGGCGACTTGGTTCCCCAAATTTCGTTCTTCTATGTTGAAGCGTTCGTTTCCAGTAACAGTTTGAATTTTTAGGTTTCACTCTGTTTTCTCCTATATTGATAGATGTATTTGGAACTCTGAATCCAACAAGGTTTGTGCTAGGTTCTTGAAACTTGACACAATAAAGTAGTTTCACGTTCTATCTCTATGTTTTGTTTCCTCTTGATGTAGCCCTAAGCAGTGACTGGCGATAAACACTTTCATGGAGAGGGGTGGCTTCCCAAAATTACGAATCTCCAGAAATCTCAGCAAATATTTTTTCACCCAAACTGGATGATACTTTCAGGTAATGATCAGTACACTAAGGCGACTTGGTTCCCCAATTTTCGTTCTTCTATGTTGAAGCGTTCGTTTCCAGTAACAGTTTGAATTTTTAGGTTTCACTCTGTTTTCTCCTATATTGATAGATGTATTTGGAACTCTAAATCCAACACGGTTTGTGCTAGCTTCTTGAAACTTGACACAATAAAGTAGTTTCACGTTCTATCTCTATGTTTTGTTTCCTCTTGATGTAGCCCTAAGCATTGACTGGCGAGAAACACTTTCATGGAAAGGGGTGGCTTTCCAAAATTACGAATCTCCAGAAATCTCAGCAAATATTTTTTCACCCAAACTGGATGATACTTTCAGGTAATGATCACTACACTAACGCGACTTGGTTCCCCAAATTTCGTTCTTCTATGTTGAAGCGTTCGTTTCCAGTAACAGTTTGAATTTTTAGGTTTCACTCTGTTTTCTCCTATATTGATAGATATATTTGGAACTCTGAATACAACACGGTTTGTGCTAGCTTCTTGAAACTTGACACAATAAAGTAGTTTCACGTTCTATCTCTATGTTTTGTTTCCTCTTGATGTAGCCCTAAGCAGTGACTGACGAGAAACACTTTCATGGAAAGGGGTTGCCAGGCTTCCCAAAATTACGAATCTCCAGAAATCTCAGCAAATATTTTTTCACCCAAACTGGATGATACTTTCAGGTAATGATCAGTACACTAAGGCGACTTGGTTCCCCAAATTTCGTTCTTCTATGTTGAAGCGTTCGTTTCCAGTAACAGTTTGAATTTTTAGGTTTCACTCTGTTTTCTCCTATATTGATAGATGTATTTGGAACTCTAAATCCAACACGGTTTGTGCTAGCTTCTTGAAACTTGACACAATAAAGTAGTTTCACGTTCTATCTCTATGTTTTGTTTCCTCTTGATGTAGCCCTAACAGTGACTGGCGAGAAACACTTTCATGGAAAGGGGTTGCCAGGCTTCCCAAATATACGAATCTCCAGAAATCTCAGGAAATATTTTTTCACCCAAACAGGATGATACTTTCAGGTAATGATCAGTACACTAAGGCGACTTGGTTCCCCAAATTTCGTTCTTCTATGTTGAAGCGTTCGTTTCCAGTAACAGTTTGAATTTTTAGGTTTCACTCTGTTTTCTCCTATATTGATAGATGTATTTGGAACTCTAAATCCAACACGGTTTGTGCTAGCTTCTTGAAACTTGACACAATAAAGTAGTTTCACGTTCTATCTCTATGTTTTGTTTCCTCTTGATGTAGCCCTAACAGTGACCGGCGAGAAACACTTTCATGTAAAGGGGTTGCCAGGCTTCCCAAAATTACGAATCTCCAGAAATCTCAGCAAATATTTTTTCACCCAAACAGGATGATACTTTCAGGTAATGATCAGTACAGTAAGGCGACTTGTTTCCCCAAATTTCGTTCTTCTATGTTGAAGCGTTCGTTTCCAGTAACAGTTTGAATTTTTAGGTTTCACTCTGTTTTCTCCTATATTGATAGATGTATTTGGAACTCTAAATCCAACACGGTTTGTGCTAGCTTCTTGAAACTTGACACAATAAAGTAGTTTCACGTTCTATCTCTATGTTTTGTTTCCTCATGATGTAGCCCTAAGCATTGACTGGCGAGAAACACTTTCATGGAAAGGGGTGGCTTCCCAAAATTACGAATCTCCAGAAATCTCAGCAAATATTTTTTCACCCAAACTGGATGATACTTTCAGGTAATGATCAGTACACTAAGGCGACTTGGTTCCCCAAATTTCGTTCTTCTATGTTGAAGCGTTCGTTTCCAGTAACAGTTTGAATTTTTAGGTTTCACTCTGTTTTCTCCTATATTGATAGAGGTATTTGGAACTCTGAATCCAACACGGTTTGTGCTAGCTTCTTGAAACTTGACACAATAAAGTAGTTTCACGTTCTATCTCTATGTTTTGTTTCCTCTTGATGTAGCCCTAACAGTGACCGGCGAGAAACACTTTCATGTAAAGGGGTTGCCAGGCTTCCCAAAATTACGAATCTCCAGAAATCTCAGCAAATATTTTTTCACCCAAACAGGATGATACTTTCAGGTAATGATCAGTACACTAAGGCGACTTGGTTCCCCAAATTTCGTTCTTCTATGTTGAAGCGTTCGTTTCCAGTAACAGTTTGAATTTTTAGGTTTCACTCTGTTTTCTCCTATATTGATAGATGTATTTGGAACTCTAAATCCAACACGGTTTGTGCTAGCTTCTTGAAACTTGACACAATAAAGTAGTTTCACGTTCTATCTCTATGTTTTGTTTCCTCTTGATGTAGCCCTAACAGTGACCGGCGAGAAACACTTTCATGTAAAGGGGTTGCCAGGCTTCCCAAAATTACGAATCTCCAGAAATCTCAGCAAATATTTTTTCACACAAACAGGATGATACTTTCAGGTAATGATCAGTACACTAAGGCGACTTGGTTCCCCAAATTTCGTTCTTCTATATTGAAGCGTTCGTTTCCAGTAACAGTTTGAATTTTTAGGTTTCACTCTGTTTTCTCCTATATTGATAGATGTATTTGGAACTCTAAATCCAACACGGTTTGTGCTAGCTTCTTGAAACTTGACACAATAACGTAGTTTCACGTTCTATCTCTATGTTTTGTTTCCTCTTGATGTAGCCCTAAGCATTGACTGTCGAGAAACACTTTCATGGAAAGGGGTGGCTTCCCAAAATTACGAATCTCCAGAAATCGCAGCAAATATTTTTTCACCCAAACTGGATGATACTTTCAGGTAATGATCAGTACACTAAGGCGACTTGGTTCCCCAAATTTCGTTCTTCTATGTTGAAGCGTTCGTTTCCAGTAACAGTTTGAATTTTTAGGTTTCACTCTGTTTTCTTCTATATTGATAGAGGTATTTGGAACTCTAAATCCAACACGGTTTTTGCTAGCTTCTGGAAACTTGACACAATAAAGTAGTTTCACGTTCTATCTCTATGTTTTGTTTCCTCTTGATGTAGCCCTAACAGTGACTGGCGAGAAACACTTTCATGGAAAGGGGTTGCCAGGCTTCCCAAATATGCGAATCTCCAGAAATCTCAGAAATATTTTTTCACCCAAACAGGATGATACTTTCAGGTAATGATCAGTACACTAAGGCGATTTGGTTCCCCAAATTTCGTTCTTCTATGTTGAAGCGTTCGTTTCCAGTAACAGTTTGAATTTTTAGGTTTCACTCTGTTTTCTCCTATATTGATAGATGTATTTGGAACTCTAAATCCAACACGGTTTGTGCTAGCTTCTTGAAACTTGACACAATAAAGTAGTTTCACGTTCTATCTCTATGTTTTGTTTCCACTTGATGTAGCCCTAACAGTGACTGGCGAGAAACACTTTCATGGAAAGGGGTTGCCAGGCTTCCCAAATATGCGAATCTCCAGAAATCTCAGAAATATTTTTTCACCCAAACAGGATGATACTTTCAGGTAATGATCAGTACACTAAGGCGACTTGGTTCCCCAAATTTCGTTCTTCTATGTTGAAGCGTTCGTTTCCAGTAACAGTTTGAATTTTTAGGTTTCACTCTGTTTTCTCCTATATTGATAGATGTATTTGGAACTCTAAATCCAACACGGTTTTTGCTAGCTTCTTGAAACTTGACACAATAAAGTAGTTTCACGTTCTATCTCTATGTTTTGTTTCCTCTTGATGTAGCCCTAACAGTGACCGGCGAGAAACACTTTCATGTAAAGGGGTTGCCAGGCTTCCCAAATATACGAACCTCCAGAAATCTCAGGAAATATTTTTTCACCCAAACAGGATGATACTTTCAGGTAATGATCAGTACACTAAGGCGACTTGGTTCCCCAAATTTCGTTCTTCTATGTTGAAGCGTTCGTTTCCAGTAACAGTTTGAATTTTTAGGTTTCACTCTGTTTTCTCCTATATTGATAGATGTATTTGGAACTCTAAATCCAACACGGTTTGTGCTAGCTTCTTGAAACTTGACACAATAAAGTAATTTCACGTTCTATCTCTATGTTTTGTTTCCTCTTGATGTAGCCCTAAGCAGTGACTGGCGATAAACACTTTCATGGAAAGGGGTGGCTTCCCAAAATTACGAATCTCCAGAAATCTCAGGAAATGTTTTTTCACCCAAACTGGATGATACTTTCAGGTAATGATCAGTACACTAAGGCGACTTGGTTCCCCAAATTTCGTTCTTCTATGTTGAAGCGTTCGTTTCCAGTAACAGTTTGAATTTTTAGGTTTCACTCTGTTTTCTCCTATATTGATAGATGTATTTGGAACTCTGAATCCAACAAGGTTTGTGCTAGCTTCTTGAAACTTGACACAATAAAGTAGTTTCACGTTCTATCTCTATGTTTTGTTTCCTCTTGATGTAGCCCTAACAGTGACTGGCGAGAAACACTTTCATGGAGAGGGGTGGCTTCTCAAAATTACGAATCTCCAGAAATCTCAGCAAATATTTTTTCACCCAAACTGGATTATACTTTCAGGTAATGATCAGTACACTAAGGCGACTTGGTTCCCCAAATTTCGTTCTTCTATGTTGAAGCGTTCGTTTCCAGTAACAGTTTGAATTTTTAGGTTTCACTCTGTTTTCTCCTATATTGATAGATGTATTTGGAACTCTAAATCCAACACGGTTTGTGCTACCTTCTTGAAACTTGACACAATAAAGTAGTTTCACGTTCTATCTCTATGTTTTGTTTCCTCTTGATGTAGCCCTAACAGTGACTGGCGAGAAACACTTTCATGGAAAGGGGTTGCCAGGCTTCCCAAATATACGAATCTCCAGAAATCACAGCAAATATTTTTTCACCCAAACAGGATGATACTTTCAGGTAATGATCAGTACACTAAGGCGACTTGGTTCCCCAAATTTCGTTCTTCTATGTTGAAGCGTTCGTTTCCAGTAACAGTTTGAATTTTTAGGTTTCACTCTGTTTTCTCCTATATTGATAGATGTATTTGGAACTCTAAATCCAACACGGTTTGTGCTAGCTTCTGGAAACTTGACACAATAAAGCAGTTTCACGTTCTATTTCTATGTTTTGTTTCCTCTTGATGTAGCCCTAAGCAGTGACTGGCAAAAAACACTTACATGGAAAGGGGTTGCCAGGCTTCCCAAAATTACGAATCTCCAGAAATCTCAGCAAATATTTTTTCACCCAAACTGGATGATACTTTCAGGTAATGATCAGTACACTAAGGCGACGTGGTTCCCCCAATTTCGTTCTTCTATGTTGAAGCGTTCGTTTCCAGTAACAGTTTGAATTTTTAGGTTTCACTCTGTTTTCTCCTATATTGATAGATGTATTTGGAACTCTGAATCCAACAAGGTTTGTGCTAGGTTCTTGAAACTTGACACAATAAAGTAGTTTCACGTTCTATCTCTATGTTTTGTTTCCTCTTGATGTAGCCCTAACAGTGACTGGCGAGAAACACTTTCATGGAAAGGGGTTGCCAGGCTTCCCAAATATACGAATCTCCAGAAATCTCAGGAAATATTTTTTCACCCAAACAGGATGATACTTTCAGGTAATGATCAGTACACTAAGGCGACTTGGTTCCCCAAATTTCGTTCTTCTATGTTGAAGCGTTCGTTTCCAATAACAGTTTGAATTTTTAGGTTTCACTCTGTTTTCTCCTATATTGATAGATGTATTTGGAACTCTAAATCCAACACGGTTTGTGCTAGCTTCTTGAAACTTGACACAATAAAGTAGTTTCACGTTCTATCTCTATATTTTGTTTCCTCTTGATGTAGCCCTAAGCAGTGACTGGCGAGAAACACTTTCATGGAAAGGGGTTGCCAGGCTTTCCAAAATTACGAATCTCCAGAAATCTCAGCAAATATTTTCTCACCCAAACAGGATGATACATTCAGGTAATGATCAGTACACTAAGGCGACTTGGTTCCCCAAATTTCGTTCTTCTATGTTGAAGCGTTCGTTTCCAGTAACAGTTTGAATTTTTAGGTTTCACTCTGTTTTCTCCTATATTGATAGATGTATTTGGAACTCTAAATCCAACACGGTTTGTGCTAGCTTCTTGAAACTTGACACAATAACGTAGTTTCACGTTCTATCTCTATGTTTTGTTTCCTCTTGATGTAGCCCTAAGCATTGACTGTCGAGAAACACTTTCATGGAAAGGGGTGGCTTCCCAAAATTACGAATCTCCAGAAATCGCAGCAAATATTTTTTCACCCAAACTGGATGATACTTTCAGGTAATGATCAGTACACTAAGGCGACTTGGTTCCCCAAATTTCGTTCTTCTATGTTGAAGCGTTCGTTTCCAGTAACAGTTTGAATTTTTAGGTTTCACTCTGTTTTCTCCTATATTGATAGAGGTATTTGGAACTCTAAATCCAACACGGTTTGTGCTAGCTTCTTGAAACTTGACACAATAAAGTAGTTTCACGTTCTATCTCTATGTTTTGTTTCCTCTTGATGTAGCCCTAACAGTGACTGGCGAGAAACACTTTCATGGAGAGGGGTTGCCAGGCTTCCCAAATATACGAATCTCCAGAAATCTCAGGAAATATTTTTTCACCCAAACAGGATGATACTTTCAGGTAATGATCAGTACACTAAGGCGACTTGGTTCCCCAAATTTCGTTCTTCTATGTTGAAGCGTTCGATTCGAATAACAGTTTGAATTTTTAGGTTTCACTCTGTTTTCTCCTATATTGATAGATGTATTTGGAACTCTAAATCCAACACGGTTTGTGCTAGCTTCTTGAAACTTGACACAATAAAGTAGTTTCACGTTCTATCTCTATATTTTGTTTCCTCTTGATGTAGCCCTAAGCAGTGACTGGCGAGAAACACTTTCATGGAAAGGGGTTGCCAGGCTTCCCAAAATTACGAATCTCCAGAAATCTCAGCAAATATTTTCTCACCCAAACAGGATGATACTTTCAGGTAATGATCAGTACACTAAGGCGACTTGGTTCCCCAAATTTCGTTCTTCTATGTTGAAGCGTTCGTTTCCAGTAACAGTTTGAATTTTTAGGTTTCACTCTGTTTTCTCCTATATTGATAGATGTATTTGGAACTCTAAATCCAACACGGTTTGTGCTAGCTTCTTGAAACTTGACACAATAACGTAGTTTCACGTTCTATCTCTATGTTTTGTTTCCTCTTGATGTAGCCCTAAGCATTGACTGTCGAGAAACACTTTCATGGAAAGGGGTGGCTTCCCAAAATTACGAATCTCCAGAAATCGCAGCAAATATTTTTTCACCCAAACTGGATGATACTTTCAGGTAATGATCAGTACACTAAGGCGACTTGGTTCCCCAAATTTCGTTCTTCTATGTTGAAGCGTTCGTTTCCAGTAACAGTTTGAATTTTTAGGTTTCACTCTGTTTTCTTCTATATTGATAGAGGTATTTGGAACTCTAAATCCAACACGGTTTTTGCTAGCTTCTTGAAACTTGACACAATAAAGTAGTTTCACGTTCTATCTCTATGTTTTGTTTCCTCTTGATGTAGCCCTAACAGTGACTGGCGAGAAACACTTTCATGGAAAGGGGTTGCCAGGCTTCCCAAATATGCGAATCTCCAGAAATCTCAGAAATATTTTTTCACCCAAACAGGATGATACTTTCAGGTAATGATCAGTACACTAAGGCGACTTGGTTCCCCAAATTTCGTTCTTCTATGTTGAAGCGTTCGTTTCCAGTAACAGTTTGAATTTTTAGGTTTCACTCTGTTTTCTCCTATATTGATAGATGTATTTGGAACTCTAAATCCAACACGGTTTGTGCTAGCTTCTGGAAACTTGACACAATAAAGCAGTTTCACGTTCTATTTCTATGTTTTGTTTCCTCTTGATGTAGCCCTAAGCAGTGACTGGCAAAAAACACTTACATGGAAAGGGGTTGCCAGGCTTCCCAAAATTACGAATCTCCAGAAATCTCAGCAAATATTTTTTCACCCAAACTGGATGATACTTTCAGGTAATGATCAGTACACTAAGGCGACGTGGTTCCCCCAATTTCGTTCTTCTATGTTGAAGCGTTCGTTTCCAGTAACAGTTTGAATTTTTAGGTTTCACTCTGTTTTCTCCTATATTGATAGATGTATTTGGAACTCTGAATCCAACAAGGTTTGTGCTAGGTTCTTGAAACTTGACACAATAAAGTAGTTTCACGTTCTATCTCTATGTTTTGTTTCCTCTTGATGTAGCCCTAACAGTGACTGGCGAGAAACACTTTCATGGAAAGGGGTTGCCAGGCTTCCCAAATATACGAATCTCCAGAAATCTCAGGAAATATTTTTTCAACCAAACAGGATGATACTTTCAGGTAATGATCAGTACACTAAGGCGACTTGGTTCCCCAAATTTCGTTCTTCTATGTTGAAGCGTTCGTTTCCAATAACAGTTTGAATTTTTAGGTTTCACTTTGTTTTCTCCTATATTGATAGATGTATTTGGAACTCTAAATCCAACACGGTTTGTGCTAGCTTCTTGAAACTTGACACAATAAAGTAGTTTCACGTTCTATCTCTATATTTTGTTTCCTCTTGATGTAGCCCTAAGCAGTGACTGGCGAGAAACACTTTCATGGAAAGGGGTTGCCAGGCTTTCCAAAATTACGAATCTCCAGAAATCTCAGCAAATATTTTCTCACCCAAACAGGATGATACTTTCAGGTAATGATCAGTACACTAAGGCGACTTGGTTCCCCAAATTTCGTTCTTCTATGTTGAAGCGTTCGTTTCCAGTAACAGTTTGAATTTTTAGGTTTCACTCTGTTTTCTCCTATATTGATAGATGTATTTGGAACTCTAAATCCAACACGGTTTGTGCTAGCTTCTTGAAACTTGACACAATAACGTAGTTTCACGTTCTATCTCTATGGTTTGTTTCCTCTTGATGTAGCCCTAAGCATTGACTGTCGAGAAACACTTTCATGGAAAGGGGTGGCTTCCCAAAATTACGAATCTCCAGAAATCGCAGCAAATATTTTTTCACCCAAACTGGATGATACTTTCAGGTAATGATCAGTACACTAAGGCGACTTGGTTCCCCAAATTTCGTTCTTCTATGTTGAAGCGTTCGTTTCCAGTAACAGTTTGAATTTTTAGGTTTCACTCTGTTTTCTCCTATATTGATAGATGTATTTGGAACTCTAAATCCAACACGGTTTGTGCTAGCTTCTTGAAACTTGACACAATAAAGTAGTTTCACGTTCTATCTCTATGTTTTGTTTCCTCTTGATGTAGCCCTAACAGTGACTGGCGAGAAACACTTTCATGGAAAGGGGTTGCCAGGCTTCCCAAATATACGAATCTCCAGAAATCTCAGGAAATATTTTTTCACCCAAACAGGATGATACTTTCAGGTAATGATCAGTACACTAAGGCGACTTGGTTCCCCAAATTTCGTTCTTCTATGTTGAAGCGTTCGTTTCCAATAACAGTTTGAATTTTTAGGTTTCACTCTGTTTTCTCCTATATTGATAGATGTATTTGGAACTCTAAATCCAACACGGTTTGTGCTAGCTTCTTGAAACTTGACACAATAAAGTAGTTTCACGTTCTATCTCTATATTTTGTTTCCTCTTGATGTAGCCCTAAGCAGTGAATGGCGAGAAACACTTTCATGGAAAGGGGTTGCCAGGCTTCCCAAAATTACGAATCTCCAGAAATCTCAGCAAATATTTTCTCACCCAAACAGGATGATACTTTCAGGTAATGATCAGTACCCTAAGGCGACTTGGTTCCCCAAATTTCGTTCTTCTATGTTGAAGCGTTCGTTTCCAGTAACAGTTTGAATTTTTAGGTTTCACTCTGTTTTCTCCTATATTGATAGATGTATTTGGAACTCTAAATCCAACACGGTTTGTGCTAGCTTCTTGAAACTTGACACAATAACGTAGTTTCACGTTCTATCTCTATGTTTTGTTTCCTCTTGATGTAGCCCTAAGCATTGACTGTCGAGAAACACTTTCATGGAAAGGGGTGGCTTCCCAAAATTACGAATCTCCAGAAATCGCAGCAAATATTTTTTCACCCAAACTGGATGATACTTTCAGGTAATGATCAGTACACTAAGGCGACTTGGTTCCCCAAATTTCGTTCTTCTATGTTGAAGCGTTCGTTTCCAGTAACAGTTTGAATTTTTAGGTTTCACTCTGTTTTCTTCTATATTGATAGAGGTATTTGGAACTCTAAATCCAATACGGTTTTTGCTAGCTTCTTGAAACTTGACACAATAAAGTAGTTTCACGTTCTATCTCTATGTTTTGTTTCCTCTTGATGTAGCCCTAACAGTGACTGGCGAGAAACACTTTCATGGAAAGGGGTTGCCAGGCTTCCCAAATATGCGAATCTCCAGAAATCTCAGAAATATTTTTTCACCCAAACAGGATGATACTTTCAGGTAATGATCAGTACACTAAGGTGACTTGGTTCCCCAAATTTCGTTCTTCTATGTTGAAGCGTTCGTTTCCAGTAACAGTTTGAATTTTTAGGTTTCACTCTGTTTTCTCCTATATTGATAGATGTATTTGGAACTCTAAATCCAACACGGTTTGTGCTAGCTTCTTGAAACTTGACACAATAAAGTAGTTTCACGTTCTATCTCTATATTTTGTTTCCTCTTGATGTAGCCCTAACAGTGACCGGCGAGAAACACTTTCATGGAAAGGGGTTGCCAGGCTTTCCAAAATTACGAATCTCCAGAAATCTCAGGAAATATTTTTTCACCCAAACAGGATGATACTTTCAGGTAATGATCAGTACACTAAGGCGACTTGGTTCCCCAAATTTCGTTCTTCTATGTTGAAGCGTTCGTTTCCAGTAACAGTTTGAATTTTTAGGTTTCACTCTGTTTTCTCCTATATTGATAGATGTATTTGGAACTCTAAATCCAACACGGTTTGTGCTAGCTTCTTGAAACTTGACACAATAAAGTAATTTCACGTTCTATCTCTATGTTTTGTTTCCTCTTGATGTAGCCGTAAGCAGTGACTGGCGATAAACACTTTCATGGAAAGGGGTGGCTTCCCAAAATTACGAATCTCCAGAAATCTCAGGAAATGTTTTTTCACCCAAACTGGATGATACTTTCAGGTAATGATCAGTACACTAAGGCGACTTGGTTCCCCAAATTTCGTTCTTCTATGTTGAAGCGTTCGTTTCCAGTAACAGTTTGAATTTTTAGGTTTCACTCTGTTTTCTCCTATATTGATAGATGTATTTGGAACTCTGAATCCAACAAGGTTTGTGCTAGCTTCTTGAAACTTGACACAATAAAGTAGTTTCACGTTCTATCTCTATGTTTTGTTTCCTCTTGATGTAGCCCTAACAGTGACTGGCGAGAAACACTTTCATGGAGAGGGGTGGCTTCTCAAAATTACGAATCTCCAGAAATCTCAGCAAATATTTTTTCACCCAAACTGGATTATACTTTCAGGTAATGATCAGTACACTAAGGCGACTTGGTTCCCCAAATTTCGTTCTTCTATGTTGAAGCGTTCGTTTCCAGTAACAGTTTGAATTTTTAGGTTTCACTCTGTTTTCTCCTATATTGATAGATGTATTTGGAACTCTAAATCCAACACGGTTTGTGCTACCTTCTTGAAACTTGACACAATAAAGTAGTTTCACGTTCTATCTCTATGTTTTGTTTCCTCTTGATGTAGCCCTAACAGTGACTGGCGAGAAACACTTTCATGGAAAGGGGTTGCCAGGCTTCCCAAATATACGAATCTCCAGAAATCACAGCAAATATTTTTTCACCCAAACAGGATGATACTTTCAGGTAATGATCAGTACACTAAGGCGACTTGGTTCCCCAAATTTCGTTCTTCTATGTTGAAGCGTTCGTTTCCAGTAACAGTTTGAATTTTTATGTTTCACTCTGTTTTCTCCTATATTGATAGATGTATTTGGAACTCTAAATCCAACACGGTTTGTGCTAGCTTCTGGAAACTTGACACAATAAAGCAGTTTCACGTTCTATTTCTATGTTTTGTTTCCTCTTGATGTAGCCCTAAGCAGTGACTGGCAAAAAACACTTACATGGAAAGGGGTTGCCAGGCTTCCCAAAATTACGAATCTCCAGAAATCTCAGCAAATATTTTTTCACCCAAACTGGATGATACTTTCAGGTAATGATCAGTACACTAAGGCGACGTGGTTCCCCCAATTTCGTTCTTCTATGTTGAAGCGTTCGTTTCCAGTAACAGTTTGAATTTTTAGGTTTCACTCTGTTTTCTCCTATATTGATAGATGTATTTGGAACTCTGAATCCAACAAGGTTTGTGCTAGGTTCTTGAAACTTGACACAATAAAGTAGTTTCACGTTCTATCTCTATGTTTTGTTTCCTCTTGATGTAGCCCTAACAGTGACTGGCGAGAAACACTTTCATGGAAAGGGGTTGCCAGGCTTCCCAAATATACGAATCTCCAGAAATCTCAGGAAATATTTTTTCACCGAAACAGGATGATACTTTCAGGTAATGATCAGTACACTAAGGCGACTTTGTTCCCCAAATTTCGTTCTTCTATGTTGAAGCGTTCGTTTCCAATAACAGTTTGAATTTTTAGGTTTCACTCTGTTTTCTCCTATATTGATAGATGTATTTGGAACTCTAAATCCAACACGGTTTGTGCTAGCTTCTTGAAACTTGACACAATAAAGTAGTTTCACATTCTATCTCTATATTTTGTTTCCTCTTGATGTAGCCCTAAGCAGTGACTGGCGAGAAACACTTTCATGGAAAGGGGTTGCCAGGCTTTCCAAAATTACGAATCTCCAGAAATCTCAGCAAATATTTTCTCACCCAAACAGGATGATACTTTCAGGTAATGATCAGTACACTAAGGCGACTTGGTTCCCCAAATTTCGTTCTTCTATGTTGAAGCGTTCGTTTCCAGTAACAGTTTGAATTTTTAGGTTTCACTCTGTTTTCTCCTATATTGATAGATGTATTTGGAACTCTAAATCCAACACGGTTTGTGCTAGCTTCTTGAAACTTGACACAATAACGTAGTTTCACGTTCTATCTCTATGTTTTGTTTCCTCTTGATGTAGCCCTAAGCATTGACTGTCGAGAAACACTTTCATGGAAAGGGGTGGCTTCCCAAAATTACGAATCTCCAGAAATCGCAGCAAATATTTTTTCACCCAAACTGGATGATACTTTCAGGTAATGATCAGTACACTAAGGCGACTTGGTTCCCCAAATTTCGTTCTTCTATGTTGAAGCGTTCGTTTCCAGTAACAGTTTGAATTTTTAGGTTTCACTCTGTTTTCTTCTATATTGATAGAGGTATTTGGAACTCTAAATCCAACACGGTTTTTGCTAGCTTCTTGAAACTTGACACAATAAAGTAGTTTCACGTTCTATCTCTATGTTTTGTTTCCTCTTGATGTAGCCCTAACAGTGACTGGCGAGAAACACTTTCATGGAAAGGGGTTGCCAGGCTTCCCAAATATGCGAATCTCCAGAAATCTCAGAAATATTTTTTCACCCAAACAGGATGATACTTTCAGGTAATGATCAGTACACTAAGGCGACTTGGTTCCCCAAATTTCGTTCTTCTATGTTGAAGCGTTCGTTTCCAGAAACAGTTTGAATTTTTAGGTTTCACTCTGTTTTCTCCTATATTGATAGATGTATTTGGAACTCTAAATCCAACACGGTTTGTGCTAGCTTCTGGAAACTTGACACAATAAAGCAGTTTCACGTTCTATCTCTATGTTTTGTTTCCTCTTGATGTAGGCCTAAGCAGTGACTGGCAAAAAACACTTTCATGGAAAGGGGTTGCCAGGCTTCCCAAAATTACGAATCTCCAGAAATCTCAGCAAATATTTTTTTCACCCAAACTGGATGATACTTTCAGGTAATGATCAGTACACTAAGGCGACTTGGTTCCCCAAATTTCGTTCTTCTATGTTGAAGCGTTCGTTTCCAGTAACAGTTTGAATTTTTAGGTTTCACTCTGTTTTCTCCTATATTGATAGATGTATTTGGAACTCTAAATCCAACACGGTTTGTGCTAGCTTCTTGAAACTTGACACAATAAAGTAATTTCACGTTCTATCTCTATGTTTTGTTTCCTCTTGATGTAGCCCCAAGCAGTGACTGAGGAGAAACACTTTCATGGAAAGGGGTTGCCAACCTTCCTAAAATTACAAATCTCCAGATATCTCAGCAAATATTTTTTCACCCAAACTGGATGATACTTTCAGGTAATGATCAGTACACTAAGGCGACTTGGTTCCCCAAATTTCGTTCTTCTATGTTGAAGCGTTCGTTTCCAGTAACAGTTTGAATTTTTAGGTTTCACTCTGTTTTCTCCTATATTGATAGATATATTTGGAACTCTAAATCCAACACGGTTTGTGCTAGCTTCTTGAAACTTGACACAATAAAGTAGTTTCACGTTCTATCTCTATGTTTTGTTTCCTCTTGATGTAGCCCTAACAGTGACTGGCGAGAAACACTTTCATGGAAAGGGGTTGCCAGGCTTCCCAAATATACGAATCTCCAGATATCTCAGGAAATATTTTTTCACCCAAACAGGATGATACTTTCAGGTAATGATCAGTACACTAAGGCGACTTGGTTCCCCAAATTTCGTTCTTCTATGTTGAAGCGTTCGTTTCCAGTAACAGTTTGAATTTTTAGGTTTCACTCTGTTTTCTCCTATATTGATAGATGTATTTGGAACTCTAAATCCAACACGGTTTGTGCTACCTTCTTGAAACTTGACACAATAAAGTAGTTTCACGTTCTATCTCTATGTTTTGTTTCCTCTTGATGTAGCCCTAACAGTGACTGGCGAGAAACACTTTCATGGAAAGGGGTTGCCAGGCTTCCCAAATATACGAATCTCCAGAAATCACAGCAAATATTTTTTCACCCAAACAGGATGATACTTTCAGGTAATGATCAGTACACTAAGGCGACTTGGTTCCCCAAATTTCGTTCTTCTATGTTGAAGCGTTCGTTTCCAGTAACAGTTTGAATTTTTATGTTTCACTCTGTTTTCTCCTATATTGATAGATGTATTTGGAACTCTAAATCCAACACGGTTTGTGCTAGCTTCTGGAAACTTGACACAATAAAGCAGTTTCACGTTCTATTTCTATGTTTTGTTTCCTCTTGATGTAGCCCTAAGCAGTGACTGGCAAAAAACACTTACATGGAAAGGGGTTGCCAGGCTTCCCAAAATTACGAATCTCCAGAAATCTCAGCAAATATTTTTTCACCCAAACTGGATGATACTTTCAGGTAATGATCAGTACACTAAGGCGACGTGGTTCCCCCAATTTCGTTCTTCTATGTTGAAGCGTTCGTTTCCAGTAACAGTTTGAATTTTTAGGTTTCACTCTGTTTTCTCCTATATTGATAGATGTATTTGGAACTCTGAATCCAACAAGGTTTGTGCTAGGTTCTTGAAACTTGACACAATAAAGTAGTTTCACGTTCTATCTCTATGTTTTGTTTCCTCTTGATGTAGCCCTAACAGTGACTGGCGAGAAACACTTTCATGGAAAGGGGTTGCCAGGCTTCCCAAATATACGAATCTCCAGAAATCTCAGGAAATATTTTTTCACCCAAACAGGATGATACTTTCAGGTAATGATCAGTACACTAAGGCGACTTGGTTCCCCAAATTTCGTTCTTCTATGTTGAAGCGTTCGTTTCCAATAACAGTTTGAATTTTTAGGTTTCACTCTGTTTTCTCCTATATTGATAGATGTATTTGGAACTCTAAATCCAACACGGTTTGTGCTAGCTTCTTGAAACTTGACACAATAAAGTAGTTTCACATTCTATCTCTATATTTTGTTTCCTCTTGATGTAGCCCTAAGCAGTGACTGGCGAGAAACACTTTCATGGAAAGGGGTTGCCAGGCTTTCCAAAATTACGAATCTCCAGAAATCTCAGCAAATATTTTCTCACCCAAACAGGATGATACTTTCAGGTAATGATCAGTACACTAAGGCGACTTGGTTCCCCAAATTTCGTTCTTCTATGTTGTAGCGTTCGTTTCCAGTAACAGTTTGAATTTTTAGGTTTCACTCTGTTTTCTCCTATATTGATAGATGTATTTGGAACTCTAAATCCAACACGGTTTGTGCTAGCTTCTTGAAACTTGACACAATAACGTAGTTTCACGTTCTATCTCTATGTTTTGTTTCCTCTTGATGTAGCCCTAAGCATTGACTGTCGAGAAACACTTTCATGGAAAGGGGTGGCTTCCCAAAATTACGAATCTCCAGAAATCGCAGCAAATATTTTTTCACCCAAACTGGATGATACTTTCAGGTAATGATCAGTACACTAAGGCGACTTGGTTCCCCAAATTTCGTTCTTCTATGTTGAAGCGTTCGTTTCCAGTAACAGTTTGAATTTTTAGGTTTCACTCTGTTTTCTTCTATATTGATAGAGGTATTTGGAACTCTAAATCCAACACGGTTTTTGCTAGCTTCTTGAAACTTGACACAATAAAGTAGTTTCACGTTCTATCTCTATGTTTTGTTTCCTCTTGATGTAGCCCTAACAGTGACTGGCGAGAAACACTTTCATGGAAAGGGGTTGCCAGGCTTCCCAAATATGCGAATCTCCAGAAATCTCAGAAATATTTTTTCACCCAAACAGGATGATACTTTCAGGTAATGATCAGTACACTAAGGCGACTTGGTTCCCCAAATTTCGTTCTTCTATGTTGAAGCGTTCGTTTCCAGAAACAGTTTGAATTTTTAGGTTTCACTCTGTTTTCTCCTATATTGATAGATGTATTTGGAACTCTAAATCCAACACGGTTTGTGCTAGCTTCTTGAAACTTGACACAATAAAGTAGTTTCACGTTCTATCTCTATGTTTTGTTTCCTCTTGATGTAGCCCTAACAGTGACCGGCGAGAAACACTTTCATGGAAAGGGGTTGCCAGGCTTCCCAAATATACGAATCTCCAGAAATCTCAGGATATATTTTTTCACCCAAACAGGATGATACTTTCAGGTAATGATCAGTACACTAAGGCGACTTGGTTCCCCAAATTTCGTTCTTCTATGTTGAAGCGTTCGTTTCCAGTAACAGTTTGAATTTTTAGGTTTCACTCTGTTTTCTCCTATATTGATAGATGTATTTGGAACTCTAAATCCAACACGGTTTGTGCTAGCTTCTGGAAACTTGACACAATAAAGCAGTTTCACGTTCTATCTCTATGTTTTGTTTCCTCTTGATGTAGGCCTAAGCAGTGACTGGCAAAAAACACTTTCATGGAAAGGGGTTGCCAGGCTTCCCAAAATTACGAATCTCCAGAAATCTCAGCAAATATTTTTTTTCACCCAAACTGGATGATACTTTCAGGTAATGATCAGTACACTAAGGCGACTTGGTTCCCCAAATTTCGTTCTTCTATGTTGAAGCGTTCGTTTCCAGTAACAGTTTGAATTTTTAGGTTTCACTCTGTTTTCTCCTATATTGATAGATGTATTTGGAACTCTAAATCCAACACGGTTTGTGCTAGCTTCTTGAAACTTGACACAATAAAGTAATTTCACGTTCTATCTCTATGTTTTGTTTCCTCTTGATGTAGCCCCAAGCAGTGACTGAGGAGAAACACTTTCATGGAAAGGGGTTGCCAGCCTTCCTAAAATTACAAATCTCCAGATATCTCAGCAAATATTTTTTCACCCAAACTGGATGATACTTTCAGGTAATGATCAGTACACTAAGGCGACTTGGTTCCCCAAATTTCGTTCTTCTATGTTGAAGCGTTCGTTTCCAGTAACAGTTTGAATTTTTAGGTTTCACTCTGTTTTCTCCTATATTGATAGATATATTTGGAACTCTAAATCCAACACGGTTTGTGCTAGCTTCTTGAAACTTGACACAATAAAGTAGTTTCACGTTCTATCTCTATGTTTTGTTTCCTCTTGATGTAGCCCTAACAGTGACTGGCGAGAAACACTTTCATGGAAAGGGGTTGCCAGGCTTCCCAAATATACGAATCTCCAGATATCTCAGGAAATATTTTTTCACCCAAACAGGATGATACTTTCAGGTAATGATCAGTACACTAAGGCGACTTGGTTCCCCAAATTTCGTTCTTCTATGTTGAAGCGTTCGTTTCCAGTAACAGTTTGAATTTTTAGGTTTCACTCTGTTTTCTCCTATATTGATAGATGTATTTGGAACTCTAAATCCAACACGGTTTGTGCTAGCTTCTTGAAACTTGACACAATAAAGTACTTTCACGTTCTATCTCTATGTTTTGTTTCCTCTTGATGTAGCCCTAAGCAGTGACTGGCGATAAACACTTTCATGGAAAGGGGTGGCTTCCCAAAATTACGAATCTCCAGAAATCTCAGGAAATATTTTTTCACCCAAACTGGATGATACTTTCAGGAAATGATCACTACACTAACGCGACTTGGTTCCCCAAATTTCGTTCTTCTATGTTGAAGCGTTCGTTTCCAGTAACAGTTTGAATTTTTAGGTTTCACTCTGTTTTCTCCTATATTGATAGATGTATTTGGAACTCTAAATCCAACACGGTTTGTGCTAGCTTCTTGAAACTTGACACAATAAAGCAGTTTCACGTTCTATCTCTATGTTTTGTTTCCTCTTGATGTAGCCCTAAGCAGTGACTGGCAAGAAACACTTTCATGGAAAGGGGTTGCCATGCTTCCCAAAATTACGAATCTCCAGAAATCTCAGCAAATATTTTTTCACCCAAACTGGATGATACTTTCAGGTAATGATCAGTACACTAAGGCGACTTGGTTCCCCAAATGTCGTTCTTCTATGTTGAAGCGTTCGTTTCCAGTAACAGTTTGAATTTTTAGGTTTCACTCTGTTTTCTCCTATATTGATAGATGTATTTGGAACTCTAAATCCAACACGGTTTGTGCTAGCTTCTTGAAACTTGACACAATAAAGGAGTTTCACGTTCTATCTCTATGTTTTGTTTCCTCTTGATGTAGCCCTAAGCAGTGACTGGCGATAAACACTTTCATGGAAAGGGGTTGCCAGGCTTCCCAAATATAC
Source organism: Spermophilus citellus (assembly GCF_964194105.1). Taxonomy (NCBI): domain Eukaryota; kingdom Metazoa; phylum Chordata; class Mammalia; order Rodentia; family Sciuridae; genus Spermophilus; species Spermophilus citellus. The sequence continues at coordinate 14,758,391 of NC_138188.1, read as the reverse complement.
GAATCTCCAGAAATCTCAGGAAATATTTTTTCACCCAAACAGGATGATACTTTCAGGTAATGATCAGTACACTAAGGCGACTTGGTTCCCCAAATTTCGTTCTTCTATGTTGAAGCGTTCGTTTCCAGTAACAGTTTGAATTTTTAGGTTTCACTCTGTTTTCTCCTATATTGATAGATGTATTTGGAACTCTCAATCCAACACGGTTTGTGCTAGCTTCCTGAAACTTGACACAATAAAGGAGTTTCTCGTTCTATCTCTATGTTTTGTTTCCTCTTGATGTAGCCCTAAGCAGTGACTGGCGAGAAACACTTTCATGGAAAGGGGTTGCCAGGCTTCCCAAAATTACGAATCTCCAGAAATCTCAGCAAATATTTTTTCACCCAAACTGGATGATACTTTCAGGTAATGATCAGTACACTAAGGGGACTTGGTTCCCCAAATTTCGTTCTTCTATGTTGAAGCGTTCGTTTCCAGTAACAGTTTGAATTTTTAGGTTTCACTCTGTTTTCTCCTATATTGATAGATGTATTTGGAACTCTGAATCCAACACGGTTTGTGCTAGCTTCTTGAAACTTGACGCAATAAAGTAGTTTCACGTTCTATCTCTATGTTTTGTTTCCTCTTGATGTAGCCCTAAGCAGTGACTGGCGAGAAACACTTTCATGGAAAGGGGTTGCCAGGCTTCCCAAAATTACGAATCTCCAGAAATCTCAGCAAATATTTTTTCACCCAAACTGGATGATACTTTCAGGTAATGATCAGTACACTAAGGCGACTTGGTTCCCCAAATTTCGTACTTCTATGTTGAAGCGTTCGTTTCCAGTAACAGTTTGAATTTTTAGGTTTCACTCTGTTTTCTCCTATATTGATAGATGTATTTGGAACTCTAAATCCAACACGGTTTGTGCTAGCTTCTGGAAACTTGACACAATAAAGCAGTTTCACGTTCTATCTCTAGGTTTTGTTTCCTCTTGATGTAGCCCTAAGCAGTGACTGGCAAAAAACACTTACATGGAAAGGGGTTGCCAGGCTTCCCAAAATTACGAATCTCCAGAAATCTCAGCAAATATTTTTTCACCCAAACTGGATGATACTTTCAGGTAATGATCAGTACACTAAGGCGACGTGGTTCCCCCAATTTCGTTCTTCTATGTTGAAGCGTTCGTTTCCAGTAACAGTTTGAATTTTTAGGTTTCACTCTGTTTTCTCCTATATTGATAGATGTATTTGGAACTCTTAATCCAACAAGGTTTGTGCTAGGTTCTTGAAACTTGACACAATAAAGTAGTTTCACGTTCTATCTCTATGTTTTGTTTCCTTTTGATGTAGCCCGAACAGTGACTGGCGAGAAACACTTTCATGGAAAGGGGTTGCCAGGCTTCCCAAATATACGAATCTCCAGAAATCTCAGGAAATATTTTTTCACCCAAACAGGATGATACCTTCAGGTAATGATCAGTACACTAAGGCGACTTGGTTCCCCAAATTTCGTTCTTCTATGTTGAAGCGTTCGTTTCCAGTAACAGTTTGAATTTTTAGGTTTCACTCTGTTTTCTCCTATATTGATAGATGTATTTGGAACTCTAAATCCAACACGGTTTGTGCTAGCTTCTTGAAACATGACACAATAACGTAGTTTCACGTTCTATCTCTATGTTTTGTTTCCTCTTGATGTAGCCCTAAGCATTGACTGTCGAGAAACACTTTCATGGAAAGGGGTGGCTTCCCAAAATTACGAATCTCCAGAAATCGCAGCAAATATTTTTTCACCCAAACTGGATGATACTTTCAGGTAATGATCAGTACACTAAGGCGACTTGGTTCCCCAAATTTCGTTCTTCTATGTTGAAGCGTTCGTTTCCAGTAACAGTTTGAATTTTTAGGTTTCACTCTGTTTTCTTCTATATTGATAGAGGTATTTGGAACTCTAAATCCAACACGGTTTTTGCTAGCTTCTTGAAACTTGACACAATAAAGTAGTTTCACGTTCTATCTCTATGTTTTGTTTCCTCTTGATGTAGCCCTAACAGTGACTGGCGAGAAACACTTTCATGGAAAGGGGTTGCCAGGCTTCCCAAATATGCGAATCTCCAGAAATCTCAGAAATATTTTTTCACCCAAACAGGATGATACTTTCAGGTAATGATCAGTACACTAAGGCGACTTGGTTCCCCAAATTTCGTTCTTCTATGTTGAAGCGTTCGTTTCCAGTAACAGTTTGAATTTTTAGGTTTCACTCTGTTTTCTCCTATATTGATAGATGTATTTGGAATTCTAAATCCAACACGGTTTGTGCTAGCTTCTTGAAACTTGACACAATAAAGTAGTTTCACGTTCTATCCCTATGTTTTGTTTCCTCTTGATGTAGCCCTAACAGTGACCGGCGAGAAACACTTTCATGGAAAGGGGTTGCCAGGCTTCCCAAATATACGAATCTCCAGAAATCTCAGGAAATATTTTTTCACCCAAACAGGATGATACTTTCAGGTAATGATCACTACACTAACGCGACTTGGTTCCCCAAATTTCGTTCTTCTATGTTGAAGCGTTCGTTTCCAGTAACAGTTTGAATTTTTAGGTTTCACTCTGTTTTCTCCTATATTGATAGATGTATTTGGAACTCTAAATCCAACACGGTTTGTGCTAGCTTCTGGAAACTTGACACAATAAAGCAGTTTCACGTTCTATCTCTATGTTTTGTTTCCTCTTGATGTAGGCCTAAGCAGTGACTGGCAAAAAACACTTTCATGGAAAGGGGTTGCCAGGCTTCCCAAAATTACGAATCTCCAGAAATCTCAGCAAATATTTTTTTCACCCAAACTGGATGATACTTTCAGGTAATGATCAGTACACTAAGGCGACTTGGTTCCCCAAATTTCGTTCTTCTATGTTGAAGCGTTCGTTTCCAGTAACAGTTTGAATTTTTAGGTTTCACTCTGTTTTCTCCTATATTGATAGATGTATTTGGAACTCTAAATCCAACACGGTTTGTGCTAGCTTCTTGAAACTTGACACAATAAAGTAATTTCACGTTCTATCTCTATGTTTTGTTTCCTCTTGATGTAGCCCCAAGCAGTGACTGAGGAGAAACACTTTCATGGAAAGGGGTTGCCAACCTTCCTAAAATTACAAATCTCCAGATATCTCAGCAAATATTTTTTCACCCAAACTGGATGATACTTTCAGGTAATGATCAGTACACTAAGGCGACTTGGTTCCCCAAATTTCGTTCTTCTATGTTGAAGCGTTCGTTTCCAGTAACAGTTTGAATTTTTAGGTTTCACTCTGTTTTCTCCTATATTGATAGATATATTTGGAACTATAAATCCAACACGGTTTGTGCTAGCTTCTTGAAACTTGACACAATAAAGTAGTTTCACGTTCTATCTCTATGTTTTGTTTCCTCTTGATGTAGCCCTAACAGTGACTGGCGAGAAACACTTTCATGGAAAGGGGTTGCCAGGCTTCCCAAATATACGAATCTCCAGAAATCTCAGGAAATATTTTTTCACCCAAACAGGATGATACTTTCAGGTAATGATCAGTACACTAAGGCGACTTGGTTCCCCAAATTTCGTTCTTCTATGTTGAAGCGTTCGTTTCCAGTAACAGTTTGAATTTTTAGGTTTCACTCTGTTTTCTCCTATATTGATAGATGTATTTGGAACTCTAAATCCAACACGGTTTGTGCTAGCTTCTTGAAACTTGACACAATAAAGTACTTTCACGTTCTATCTCTATGTTTTGTTTCCTCTTGATGTAGCCCTAAGCAGTGACTGGCGATAAACACTTTCATGGAAAGGGGTGGCTTCCCAAAATTACGAATCTCCAGAAATCTCAGCAAATATTTTTTCACCCAAACTGGATGATACTTTCAGGTAATGATCAGTACACTAAGGCGACTTGGTTCCCCAAATTTCGTTCTTCTATATTGAAGCGTTCGTTTCCAGTAACAGTTTGAATTTTTAGGTTTCACTCTGTTTTCTCCTATATTGATAGATGTATTTGGAACTCTAAATCCAACACGGTTTGTGCTAGCTTCTTGAAACTTGACACAATAAAGGAGTTTCACGTTCTATCTCTATGTTTTGTTTCCTCTTGATGTAGCCCTAAGCAGTGACTGGCGATAAACACTTTCATGGAAAGGGGTTGCCAGGCTTCCCAAATATACGAATCTCCAGAAATCTCAGGAAATATTTTTTCACCCAAACAGGATGATACTTTCAGGTAATGATCAGTACACTAAGGCGACTTGGTTCCCCAAATTTCGTTCCTCTATGTTGAAGCGTTCGTTTCCAGTAACAGTTTGAATTTTTAGGTTTCACTCTGTTTTCTCCTATATTGATAGATGTATTTGGAACTCTCAATCCAACACGGTTTGTGCTAGCTTCCTGAAACTTGACACAATAAAGGAGTTTCACGTTCTATCTCTATGTTTTGTTTCCTCTTGATGTAGCCCTAAGCAGTGACTGGCGAGAAACACTTTCATGGAAAGGGGTTGCCAGGCTTCCCAAAATTACGAATCTCCAGAAATCTCAGCAAATATTTTTTCACCCAAACTGGATGATACTTTCAGGTAATGATCAGTACACTAAGGGGACTTGTTTCCCCAAATTTCGTTCTTCTATGTTGAAGCGTTCGTTTCCAGTAACAGTTTGAATTTTTAGGTTTCACTCTGTTTTCTCCTCTATTGATAGATGTATTTGGAACTCTGAATCCAACACGGTTTGTGCTAGCTTCTTGAAACTTGACGCAATAAAGTAGTTTCACGTTCTATCTCTATGTTTTGTTTCCTCTTGATGTAGCCCTAAGCAGTGACTGGCGAGAAACACTTTCATGGAAAGGGGTTGCCAGGCTTCCCAAAATTACGAATCTCCAGAAATCTCAGCAAATATTTTTTCACCCAAACTGGATGATACTTTCAGGTAATGATCAGTACACTAAGGCGACTTGGTTCCCCAAATTTCGTACTTCTATGTTGAAGCGTTCGTTTCCAGTAACAGTTTGAATTTTTAGGTTTCACTCTGTTTTCTCCTATATTGATAGATGTATTTGGAACTCTAAATCCAACACGGTTTGTGCTAGCTTCTGGAAACTTGACACAATAAAGCAGTTTCACGTTCTATCTCTAGGTTTTGTTTCCTCTTGATGTAGCCCTAAGCAGTGACTGGCAAAAAACACTTACATGGAAAGGGGTTGCCAGGCTTCCCAAAATTACGAATCTCCAGAAATCTCAGCAAATATTTTTTCACCCAAACTGGATGATACTTTCAGGTAATGATCAGTACACTAAGGCGACGTGGTTCCCCCAATTTCGTTCTTCTATGTTGAAGCGTTCGTTTCCAGTAACAGTTTGAATTTTTAGGTTTCACTCTGTTTTCTCCTATATTGATAGATGTATTTGGAACTCTGAATCCAACAAGGTTTGTGCTAGGTTCTTGAAACTTGACACAATAAAGTAGTTTCACGTTCTATCTCTATGTTTTGTTTCCTTTTGATGTAGCCCTAACAGTGACTGGCGAGAAACACTTTCATGGAAAGGGGTTGCCAGGCTTCCCAAATATACGAATCTCCAGAAATCTCAGGAAATATTTTTTCACCCAAACAGGATGATACCTTCAGGTAATGATCAGTACACTAAGGCGACTTGGTTCCCCAAATTTCGTTCTTCTATGTTGAAGCGTTCGTTTCCAGTAACAGTTTGAATTTTTAGGTTTCACTCTGTTTTCTCCTATATTGATAGAGGTATTTGGAACTCTGAATCCAACACGGTTTGTGCTAGCTTCTTGAAACTTGACACAATAAAGTAGTTTCACGTTCTATCTCTATGTTTTGTTTCCTCTTGATGTAGCCCTAACAGTGACTGGCGAGAAACACTTTCATGGAAAGGGGTTGCCAGGCTTCCCAAATATACGAATCTCCAGAAATCTCAGGAAATATTTTTTCACCCAAACAGGATGATACTTTCAGGTAATGATCAGTACACTAAGGCGACTTGGTTCCCCAAATTTCGTTCTTCTATGTTGAAGCGTTCGTTTCCAGTAACAGTTTGAATTTTTAGGTTTCACTCTGTTTTCTCCTATATTGATAGATGTATTTGGAACTCTAAATCCAACACGGTTTGTGCTAGCTTCTTGAAACTTGACACAATAAAGTACTTTCACGTTCTATCTCTATGTTTTGTTTCCTCTTGATGTAGCCCTAAGCAGTGACTGGCGATAAACACTTTCATGGAAAGGGGTGGCTTCCCAAAATTACGAATCTCCAGAAATCTCAGCAAATATTTTTTCACCCAAACTGGATGATACTTTCAGGTAATGATCAGTACACTAAGGCGACTTGGTTCCCCAAATTTCGTTCTTCTATATTGAAGCGTTCGTTTCCAGTAACAGTTTGAATTTTTAGGTTTCACTCTGTTTTCTCCTATATTGATAGATGTATTTGGAACTCTAAATCCAACACGGTTTGTGCTAGCTTCTTGAAACTTGACACAATAAAGGAGTTTCACGTTCTATCTCTATGTTTTGTTTCCTCTTGATGTAGCCCTAAGCAGTGACTGGAGATAAACACTTTCATGGAAAGGGGTTGCCAGGCTTCCCAAATATACGAATCTCCAGAAATCTCAGGAAATATTTTTTCACCCAAACAGGATGATACTTTCAGGTAATGATCAGTACACTAAGGCGACTTGGTTCCCCAAATTTCGTTCCTCTATGTTGAAGCGTTCGTTTCCAGTAACAGTTTGAATTTTTAGGTTTCACTCTGTTTTCTCCTATATTGATAGATGTATTTGGAACTCTCAATCCAACACGGTTTGTGCTAGCTTCCTGAAACTTGACACAATAAAGGAGTTTCACGTTCTATCTCTATGTTTTGTTTCCTCTTGATGTAGCCCTAAGCAGTGACTGGCGAGAAACACTTTCATGGAAAGGGGTTGCCAGGCTTCCCAAAATTACGAATCTCCAGAAATCTCAGCAAATATTTTTTCACCCAAACTGGATGATACTTTCAGGTAATGATCAGTACACTAAGGGGACTTGTTTCCCCAAATTTCGTTCTTCTATGTTGAAGCGTTCGTTTCCAGTAACAGTTTGAATTTTTAGGTTTCACTCTGTTTTCTCCTCTATTGATAGATGTATTTGGAACTCTGAATCCAACACGGTTTGTGCTAGCTTCTTGAAACTTGACGCAATAAAGTAGTTTCACGTTCTATCTCTATGTTTTGTTTCCTCTTGATGTAGCCCTAAGCAGTGACTGGCGAGAAACACTTTCATGGAAAGGGGTTGCCAGGCTTCCCAAAATTACGAATCTCCAGAAATCTCAGCAAATATTTTTTCACCCAAACTGGATGATACTTTCAGGTAATGATCAGTACACTAAGGCGACTTGGTTCCCCAAATTTCGTACTTCTATGTTGAAGCGTTCGTTTCCAGTAACAGTTTGAATTTTTAGGTTTCACTCTGTTTTCTCCTATATTGATAGATGTATTTGGAACTCTAAATCCAACACGGTTTGTGCTAGCTTCTGGAAACTTGACACAATAAAGCAGTTTCACGTTCTATCTCTAGGTTTTGTTTCCTCTTGATGTAGCCCTAAGCAGTGACTGGCAAAAAACACTTACATGGAAAGGGGTTGCCAGGCTTCCCAAAATTACGAATCTCCAGAAATCTCAGCAAATATTTTTTCACCCAAACTGGATGATACTTTCAGGTAATGATCAGTACACTAAGGCGACGTGGTTCCCCCAATTTCGTTCTTCTATGTTGAAGCGTTCGTTTCCAGTAACAGTTTGAATTTTTAGGTTTCACTCTGTTTTCTCCTATATTGATAGATGTATTTGGAACTCTGAATCCAACAAGGTTTGTGCTAGGTTCTTGAAACTTGACACAATAAAGTAGTTTCACGTTCTATCTCTATGTTTTGTTTCCTTTTGATGTAGCCCTAACAGTGACTGGCGAGAAACACTTTCATGGAAAGGGGTTGCCAGGCTTCCCAAATATACGAATCTCCAGAAATCTCAGGAAATATTTTTTCACCCAAACAGGATGATACCTTCAGGTAATGATCAGTACACTAAGGCGACTTGGTTCCCCAAATTTCGTTCTTCTATGTTGAAGCGTTCGTTTCCAGTAACAGTTTGAATTTTTAGGTTTCACTCTGTTTTCTCCTATATTGATAGAGGTATTTGGAACTCTGAATCCAACACGGTTTTTGCTAGCTTCTTGAAACTTGACACAATAAAGTAGTTTCACGTTCTATCTCTATGTTTTGTTTCCTCTTGATGTAGCCCTAACAGTGACTGGCGAGAAACACTTTCATGGAAAGGGGTTGCCAGGCTTCCCAAATATGCGAATCTCCAGAAATCTCAGGAAATATTTTTTCACCCAAACAGGATGATACTTTCAGGTAATGATCAGTACACTAAGGCGACTTGGTTCCCCAAATTTCGTTCTTCTATGTTGAAGCGTTCGTTTCCAGTAACAGTTTGAATTTTTAGGTTTCACTCTGTTTTCTCCTATATTGATAGATGTATTTGGAACTCTGAATACAACAGGGTTTGTGCTAGCTTCTTGAAACTTGACACAATAAAGTAGTTTCACGTTCTATCTCTATGTTTTGTTTCCTCTTGATGTAGCCCTAAGCAGTGACTGACGAGAAACACTTTCATGGAAAGGGGCGCAAGGCTTCCCAAAATTACGAATCTCCAGAAATCTCAGCAAATATTTTTTCACCCAAACTGGATGATACTTTCAGGTAATGATCAGTACACTAAGGCGACTTGGTTCCCCAAATTTCGTTCTTCTATATTGAAGCGTTCGTTTCCAGTAACAGTTTGAATTTTTAGGTTTCACTCTGTTTTCTCCTATATTGATAGATGTATTTGGAACTCTAAATCCAACACGGTTTGTGCTAGCTTCTTGAAACTTGACACAATAAAGGAGTTTCACGTTCTATCTCTATGTTTTGTTTCCTCTTGATGTAGCCCTAAGCAGTGACTGGCGATAAACACTTTCATGGAAAGGGGTTGCCAGGCTTCCCAAATATACGAATCTCCAGAAATCTCAGGAAATATTTTTTCACCCAAACAGGATGATACTTTCAGGTAATGATCAGTACACTAAGGCGACTTGGTTCCCCAAATTTCGTTCTTCTATGTTGAAGCGTTCGTTTCCAGTAACAGTTTGAATTTTTAGGTTTCACTCTGTTTTCTCCTATATTGATAGATGTATTTGGAACTCTCAATCCAACACGGTTTGTGCTAGCTTCCTGAAACTTGACACAATAAAGGAGTTTCACGTTCTATCTCTATGTTTTGTTTCCTCTTGATGTAGCCCTAAGCAGTGACTGGCGAGAAACACTTTCATGGAAAGGGGTTTCCAGGCTTCCCAAAATTACGAATCTCCAGAAATCTCAGCAAATATTTTTTCACCCAAACTGGATGATACTTTCAGGTAATGATCAGTACACTAAGGCGACTTGGTTCCCCAAATTTCGTTCTTCTATATTGAAGCGTTCGTTTCCAGTAACAGTTTGAATTTTTAGGTTTCACTCTGTTTTCTCCTATATTGATAGATGTATTTGGAACTCTCAATCCAACACGGTTTGTGCTAGCTTCCTGAAACTTGACACAATAAAGGAGTTTCACGTTCTATCTCTATGTTTTGTTTCCTCTTGATGTAGCCCTAAGCAGTGACTGGCGAGAAACACTTTCATGGAAAGGGGTTGCCAGGCTTCCCAAAATTACGAATCTCCAGAAATCTCAGCAAATATTTTTTCACCCAAACTGGATGATACTTTCAGGTAATGATCAGTACACTAAGGCGACTTGGTTCCCCAAATTTCGTTCTTCTATATTGAAGCGTTCGTTTCCAGTAACAGTTTGAATTTTTAGGTTTCACTCTGTTTTCTCCTATATTGATAGATGTATTTGGAACTCTAAATCCAACACGGTTTGTGCTAGCTTCTTGAAACTTGACACAATAAAGGAGTTTCACGTTCTATCTCTATGTTTTGTTTCCTCTTGATGTAGCCCTAAGCAGTGACTGGCGATAAACACTTTCATGGAAAGGGGTTGCCAGGCTTCCCAAATATACGAATCTCCAGAAATCTCAGGAAATATTTTTTCACCCAAACAGGATGATACTTTCAGGTAATGATCAGTACACTAAGGCGACTTGGTTCCCCAAATTTCGTTCCTCTATGTTGAAGCGTTCGTTTCCAGTAACAGTTTGAATTTTTAGGTTTCACTCTGTTTTCTCCTATATTGATAGATGTATTTGGAACTCTCAATCCAACACGGTTTGTGCTAGCTTCCTGAAACTTGACACAATAAAGGAGTTTCACGTTCTATCTCTATGTTTTGTTTCCTCTTGATGTAGCCCTAAGCAGTGACTGGCGAGAAACACTTTCATGGAAAGGGGTTGCCAGGCTTCCCAAAATTACGAATCTCCAGAAATCTCAGCAAATATTTTTTCACCCAAACTGGATGATACTTTCAGGTAATGATCAGTACACTAAGGGGACTTGTTTCCCCAAATTTCGTTCTTCTATGTTGAAGCGTTCGTTTCCAGTAACAGTTTGAATTTTTAGGTTTCACTCTGTTTTCTCCTCTATTGATAGATGTATTTGGAACTCTGAATCCAACACGGTTTGTGCTAGCTTCTTGAAACTTGACGCAATAAAGTAGTTTCACGTTCTATCTCTATGTTTTGTTTCCTCTTGATGTAGCCCTAAGCAGTGACTGGCGAGAAACACTTTCATGGAAAGGGGTTGCCAGGCTTCCCAAAATTACGAATCTCCAGAAATCTCAGCAAATATTTTTTCACCCAAACTGGATGATACTTTCAGGTAATGATCAGTACACTAAGGCGACTTGGTTCCCCAAATTTCGTACTTCTATGTTGAAGCGTTCGTTTCCAGTAACAGTTTGAATTTTTAGGTTTCACTCTGTTTTCTCCTATATTGATAGATGTATTTGGAACTCTAAATCCAACACGGTTTGTGCTAGCTTCTGGAAACTTGACACAATAAAGCAGTTTCACGTTCTATCTCTAGGTTTTGTTTCCTCTTGATGTAGCCCTAAGCAGTGACTGGCAAAAAACACTTACATGGAAAGGGGTTGCCAGGCTTCCCAAAATTACGAATCTCCAGAAATCTCAGCAAATATTTTTTCACCCAAACTGGATGATACTTTCAGGTAATGATCAGTACACTAAGGCGACGTGGTTCCCCCAATTTCGTTCTTCTATGTTGAAGCGTTCGTTTCCAGTAACAGTTTGAATTTTTAGGTTTCACTCTGTTTTCTCCTATATTGATAGATGTATTTGGAACTCTGAATCCAACAAGGTTTGTGCTAGGTTCTTGAAACTTGACACAATAAAGTAGTTTCACGTTCTATCTCTATGTTTTGTTTCCTTTTGATGTAGCCCTAACAGTGACTGGCGAGAAACACTTTCATGGAAAGGGGTTGCCAGGCTTCCCAAATATACGAATCTCCAGAAATCTCAGGAAATATTTTTTCACCCAAACAGGATGATACCTTCAGGTAATGATCAGTACACTAAGGCGACTTGGTTCCCCAAATTTCGTTCTTCTATGTTGAAGCGTTCGTTTCCAGTAACAGTTTGAATTTTTAGGTTTCACTCTGTTTTCTCCTATATTGATAGAGGTATTTGTAACTCTGAATCCAACACGGTTTTTGCTAGCTTCTTGAAACTTGACACAATAAAGTAGTTTCACGTTCTATCTCTATGTTTTGTTTCCTCTTGATGTAGCCCTAACAGTGACTGGCGAGAAACACTTTCATGGAAAGGGGTTGCCAGGCTTCTCAAATATGCGAATCTCCAGAAATCTCAGGAAATATTTTTTCACCCAAACAGGATGATACTTTCAGGTAATGATCAGTACACTAAGGCGACTTGGTTCCCCAAATTTCGTTCTTCTATGTTGAAGCGTTCGTTTCCAGTAACAGTTTGAATTTTTAGGTTTCACTCTGTTTTCTCCTATATTGATAGATGTATTTGGAACTCTGAATACAACAGGGTTTGTGCTAGCTTCTTGAAACTTGACACAATAAAGTAGTTTCACGTTCTATCTCTATGTTTTGTTTCCTCTTGATGTAGCCCTAAGCAGTGACTGACGAGAAACACTTTCATGGAAAGGGGCGCAAGGCTTCCCAAAATTACGAATCTCCAGAAATCTCAGCAAATATTTTTTCACCCAAACTGGATGATACTTTCAGGTAATGATCAGTACACTAAGGCGAGTTGGTTCCCCAAATTTCGTTCTTCTATATTGAAGCGTTCGTTTCCAGTAACAGTTTGAATTTTTAGGTTTCACTCTGTTTTCTCCTATATTGATAGATGTATTTGGAACTCTAAATCCAACACGGTTTGTGCTAGCTTCTTGAAACTTGACACAATAAAGGAGTTTCACGTTCTATCTCTATGTTTTGTTTCCTCTTGATGTAGCCCTAAGCAGTGACTGGCGATAAACACTTTCATGGAAAGGGGTTGCCAGGCTTCCCAAATATACGAATCTCCAGAAATCTCAGGAAATATTTTTTCACCCAAACAGGATGATACTTTCAGGTAATGATCAGTACACTAAGGCGACTTGGTTCCCCAAATTTCGTTCTTCTATGTTGAAGCGTTCGTTTCCAGTAACAGTTTGAATTTTTAGGTTTCACTCTGTTTTCTCCTATATTGATAGATGTATTTGGAACTCTCAATCCAACACGGTTTGTGCTAGCTTCCTGAAACTTGACACAATAAAGGAGTTTCACGTTCTATCTCTATGTTTTGTTTCCTCTTGATGTAGCCCTAAGCAGTGACTGGCGAGAAACACTTTCATGGAAAGGGGTTGCCAGGCTTCCCAAAATTACGAATCTCCAGAAATCTCAGCAAATATTTTTTCACCCAAACTGGATGATACTTTCAGGTAATGATCAGTACACTAAGGGGACTTGGTTCCCCAAATTTCGTTCTTCTATGTTGAAGCGTTCGTTTCCAGTAACAGTTTGAATTTTTAGGTTTCACTCTGTTTTCTCCTCTATTGATAGATGTATTTGGAACTCTGAATCCAACACGGTTTGTGCTAGCTTCTTGAAACTTGACGCAATAAAGTAGTTTCACGTTCTATCTCTATGTTTTGTTTCCTCTTGATGTAGCCCTAAGCAGTGACTGGCGAGAAACACTTTCATGGAAAGGGGTTGCCAGGCTTCCCAAAATTACGAATCTCCAGAAATCTCAGCAAATATTTTTTCACCCAAACAGGATGATACTTTCAGGTAATGATCAGTACACTAAGGCGACTTGGTTCCCCAAATTTCGTACTTCTATGTTGAAGCGTTCGTTTCCAGTAACAGTTTGAATTTTTAGGTTTCACTCTGTTTTCTCCTATATTGATAGATGTATTTGGAACTCTAAATCCAACACGGTTTGTGCTAGCTTCTGGAAACTTGACACAATAAAGCAGTTTCACGTTCTATCTCTAGGTTTTCTTTCCTCTTGATGTAGCCCTAAGCAGTGACTGGCAAAAAACACTTACATGGAAAGGGGTTGCCAGGCTTCCCAAAATTACGAATCTCCAGAAATCTCACCAAATATTTTTTCACCCAAACTGGATGATACTTTCAGGTAATGATCAGTACACTAAGGCGACGTGGTTCCCGCAATTTCGTTCTATGTTGAAGCGTTCGTTTCCAGTAGCAGTTTGAATATTTAGGTTTCACTCTGTTTTCTCCTATATTGATAGATGTATTTGGAACTCTGAATCCAACAAGGTTTGTGCTAGGTTCTTGAAACTTGACACAATAAAGTAGTTTCACGTTCTATCTCTATGTTTTGTTTCCTTTTGATGTAGCCCTAACAGTGACTGGCGAGAAACACTTTCATGGAAAGGGGTTGCCAGGCTTCCCAAATATACGAATCTCCAGAAATCTCAGGAAATATTTTTTCACCCAAACAGGATGATACCTTCAGGTAATGATCAGTACACTAAGGCGACTTGGTTCCCCAAATTTCGTTCTTCTATGTTGAAGCGTTCGTTTCCAGTAACAGTTTGAATTTTTAGGTTTCACTCTGTTTTCTCCTATATTGATAGAGGTATTTGGAACTCTGAATCCAACAAGGTTTGTGCTAGGTTCTTGAAACTTGACACAATAAAGTAGTTTCACGTTCTATCTCTATGTTTTGTTTCCTCTTGATGTAGCCCTAAGCAGTGACTGGCGAGAAACACTTTCATGGAAAGGGGTTGCCAGGCTTCCCAAATATGCGAATCTCCAGAAATCTCAGGAAATATTTTTTCACCCAAACAGGATGATACTTTCAGGTAATGATCAGTACACTAAGGCGACTTGGTTCCCCAAATTTCGTTCTTCTATGTTGAAGCGTTCGTTTCCAGTAACAGTTTGAATTTTTAGGTTTCACTCTGTTTTCTCCTATATTGATAGATGTATTTGGAACTCTCAATCCAACACGGTTTGTGCTAGCTTCCTGAAACTTGACACAATAAAGGAGTTTCACGTTCTATCTCTATGTTTTGTCCTCTTGATGTAGCCCTAAGCAGTGACTGGCGAGAAACACTTTCATGGAAAGGGGTTGCCAGGCTTCCCAAAATTACGAATCTCCAGAAATCTCAGCAAATATTTTTTCACCCAAACTGGATGATACTTTCAGGTAATGATCAGTACACTAAGGGGACTTGGTTCCCCAAATTTCGTTCTTCTATGTTGAAGCGTTCGTTTCCAGTAACAGTTTGAATTTTTAGGTTTCACTCTGTTTTCTCCTCTATTGATAGATGTATTTGGAACTCTGAATCCAACACGGTTTGTGCTAGCTTCTTGAAACTTGACGCAATAAAGTAGTTTCACGTTCTATCTCTATGTTTTGTTTCCTCTTGATGTAGCCCTAAGCAGTGACTGGCGAGAAACACTTTCATGGAAAGGGGTTGCCAGGCTTCCCAAAATTACGAATCTCCAGAAATCTCAGCAAATATTTTTTCACCCAAACTGGATGATACTTTCAGGTAATGATCAGTACACTAAGGCGACTTGGTTCCCCAAATTTCGTACTTCTATGTTGAAGCGTTCGTTTCCAGTAACAGTTTGAATTTTTAGGTTTCACTCTGTTTTCTCCTATATTGATAGATGTATTTGGAACTCTAAATCCAACACGGTTTGTGCTAGCTTCTGGAAACTTGACACAATAAAGCAGTTTCACGTTCTATCTCTAGGTTTTGTTTCCTCTTGATGTAGCCCTAAGCAGTGACTGGCAAAAAACACTTACATGGAAAGGGGTTGCCAGGCTTCCCAAAATTACGAATCTCCAGAAATCTCAGCAAATATTTTTTCACCCAAACTGGATGATACTTTCAGGTAATGATCAGTACACTAAGGCGACGTGGTTCCCCCAATTTCGTTCTTCTATGTTGAAGCGTTCGTTTCCAGTAACAGTTTGAATTTTTAGGTTTCACTCTGTTTTCTCCTATATTGATAGATGTATTTGGAACTCTGAATCCAACAAGGTTTGTGCTAGGTTCTTGAAACTTGACACAATAAAGTAGTTTCACGTTCTATCTCTATGTTTTGTTTCCTTTTGATGTAGCCCTAACAGTGACTGGCGAGAAACACTTTCATGGAAAGGGATTGCCAGGCTTCCCAAATATACGAATCTCCAGAAATCTCAGGAAATATTTTTTCACCCAAACAGGATGATACCTTCAGGTAATGATCAGTACACTAAGGCGACTTGGTTCCCCAAATTTCGTTCTTCTATGTTGAAGCGTTCGTTTCCAGTAACAGTTTGAATTTTTAGGTTTCACTCTGTTTTCTCCTATATTGATAGAGGTATTTGGAACTCTGAATCCAACAAGGTTTGTGCTAGGTTCTTGAAACTTGACACAATAAAGTAGTTTCACGTTCTATCTCTATGTTTTGTTTCCTCTTGATGTAGCCCTAAGCAGTGACTGGCGAGAAACACTTTCATGGAAAGGGGTTGCCAGGCTTCCCAAATATGCGAATCTCCAGAAATCTCAGCAAATATTTTTTCACCCAAACAGGATGATACTTTCAGGTAATGATCAGTACACTAAGGCGACTTGGTTCCCCAAATTTCGTTCTTCTATGTTGAAGCGTTCGTTTCCAGTAACAGTTTGAATTTTTAGGTTTCACTCTGTTTTCTCCTCTATTGATAGATGTATTTGGAACTCTAAATCCAACACGGTTTGTGCTAGCTTCTTGAAACTTGACACAATAAAGTAGTTTCACGTTCTATCTCTATGTTTTGTTTCCTCTTGATGTAGCCCTAAGCAGTGACTGACGAGAAACACTTTCATGGAAAGGGGTTGCCAGGCTTCCCAAAATTACGAATCTCCAGAAATCTCAGCAAATATTTTTTCACCCAAA
Organism: Spermophilus citellus; assembly: GCF_964194105.1. Classification (NCBI taxonomy): domain Eukaryota; kingdom Metazoa; phylum Chordata; class Mammalia; order Rodentia; family Sciuridae; genus Spermophilus; species Spermophilus citellus. The sequence continues at coordinate 14,741,983 of NC_138188.1, read as the reverse complement.
CTGGATGATACTTTCAGGTAATGATCAGTACACTAAGGCGACTTGGTTCCCCAAATTTCGTTCTTCTATATTGAAGCGTTCGTTTCCAGTAACAGTTTGAATTTTTAGGTTTCACTCTGTTTTCTCCTATATTGATAGATGTATTTGGAACTCTAAATCCAACACGGTTTGTGCTAGCTTCTTGAAACTTGACACAATAAAGGAGTTTCACGTTCTATCTCTATGTTTTGTTTCCTCTTGATGTAGCCCTAAGCAGTGACTGGCGATAAACACTTTCATGGAAAGGGGTTGCCAGGCTTCCCAAATATACGAATCTCCAGAAATCTCAGGAAATATTTTTTCACCCAAACAGGATGATACTTTCAGGTAATGATCAGTACACTAAGGCGACTTGGTTCCCCAAATTTCGTTCTTCTATGTTGAAGCGTTCGTTTCCAGTAACAGTTTGAATTTTTAGGTTTCACTCTGTTTTCTCCTATATTGATAGATGTATTTGGAACTCTAAATCCAACACGGTTTGTGCTAGCTTCTGGAAACTTGACACAATAAAGCAGTTTCACGTTCTATCTCTATGTTTTGTTTCCTCTTGATGTAGCCCTAAGCAGTGACTGGCGAGAAACACTTTCATGGAAAGGGGTTGCCAGGCTTCCCAAAATTACGAATCTCCAGAAATCTCAGCAAATATTTTTTCACCCAAACTGGATGATACTTTCAGGTAATGATCAGTACACTAAGGGGACTTGGTTCCCCAAATTTCGTTCTTCTATGTTGAAGCGTTCGTTTCCAGTAACAGTTTGAATTTTTAGGTTTCACTCTGTTTTCTCCTCTATTGATAGATGTATTTGGAACTCTGAATCCAACACGGTTTGTGCTAGCTTCTTGAAACTTGACGCAATAAAGTAGTTTCACGTTCTATCTCTATGTTTTGTTTCCTCTTGATGTAGCCCTAAGCAGTGACTGGCGAGAAACACTTTCATGGAAAGGGGTTGCCAGGCTTCCCAAAATTACGAATCTCCAGAAATCTCAGCAAATATTTTTTCACCTAAACTGGATGATACTTTCAGGTAATGATCAGTACACTAAGGCGACTTGGTTCCCCAAATTTCGTACTTCTATGTTGAAGCGTTCGTTTCCAGTAACAGTTTGAATTTTTAGGTTTCACTCTGTTTTCTCCTATATTGATAGATGTATTTGGAACTCTAAATCCAACACGGTTTGTGCTAGCTTCTGGAAACTTGACACAATAAAGCAGTTTCACGTTCTATCTCTAGGTTTTGTTTCCTCTTGATGTAGCCCTAAGCAGTGACTGGCAAAAAACACTTACATGGAAAGGGGTTGCCAGGCTTCCCAAAATTACGAATCTCCAGAAATCTCAGCAAATATTTTTTCACCCAAACTGGATGATACTTTCAGGTAATGATCAGTATACTAAGGCGACGTGGTTCCCCCAATTTCGTTCTTCTATGTTGAAGCGTTCGTTTCCAGTAACAGTTTGAATTTTTAGGTTTCACTCTGTTTTCTCCTATATTGATAGATGTATTTGGAACTCTGAATCCAACAAGGTTTGTGCTAGGTTCTTGAAACTTGACACAATAAAGTAGTTTCACGTTCTATCTCTATGTTTTGTTTCCTTTTGATGTAGCCCTAACAGTGACTGGCGAGAAACACTTTCATGGAAAGGGGTTGCCAGGCTTCCCAAATATACGAATCTCCAGAAATCTCAGGAAATATTTTTTCACCCAAACAGGATGATACCTTCAGGTAATGATCAGTACACTAAGGCGACTTGGTTCCCCAAATTTCGTTCTTCTATGTTGAAGCGTTCGTTTCCAGTAACAGTTTGAATTTTTAGGTTTCACTCTGTTTTCTCCTATATTGATAGAGGTATTTGGAACTCTGAATCCAACACGGTTTTTGCTAGCTTCTTGAAACTTGACACAATAAAGTAGTTTCACGTTCTATCTCTATGTTTTGTTTCCTCTTGATGTAGCCCTAAGCAGTGACTGGCGAGAAACACTTTCATGGAAAGGGGTTGCCAGGCTTCCCAAATATGCGAATCTCCAGAAATCTCAGCAAATATTTTTTCACCCAAACAGGATGATACTTTCAGGTAATGATCAGTACACTAAGGCGACTTGGTTCCCCAAATTTCGTTCTTCTATGTTGAAGCGTTCGTTTCCAGTAACAGTTTGAATTTTTAGGTTTCACTCTGTTTTCTCCTCTATTGATAGATGTATTTGGAACTCTAAATCCAACACGGTTTGTGCTAGCTTCTTGAAACTTGACACAATAAAGTAGTTTCACGTTCTATCTCTATGTTTTGTTTCCTCTTGATGTAGCCCTAAGCAGTGACTGACGAGAAACACTTTCATGGAAAGGGGTTGCCAGGCTTCCCAAAATTACGAATCTCCAGAAATCTCAGCAAATATTTTTTCACCCAAACTGGATGATACTTTCAGGTAATGATCAGTACACTAAGGCGACTTGGTTCCCCAAATTTCGTTCTTCTATATTGAAGCGTTCGTTTCCAGTAACAGTTTGAATTTTTAGGTTTCACTCTGTTTTCTCCTATATTGATAGATGTATTTGGAACTCTAAATCCAACACGGTTTGTGCTAGCTTCTTGAAACTTGACACAATAAAGGAGTTTCACGTTCTATCTCTATGTTTTGTTTCCTCTTGATGTAGCCCTAAGCAGTGACTGGCGATAAACACTTTCATGGAAAGGGGTTGCCAGGCTTCCCAAATATACGAATCTCCAGAAATCTCAGGAAATATTTTTTCACCCAAACAGGATGATACTTTCAGGTAATGATCAGTACACTAAGGCGACTTGGTTCCCCAAATTTCGTTCTTCTATGTTGAAGCGTTCGTTTCCAGTAACAGTTTGAATTTTTAGGTTTCACTCTGTTTTCTCCTATATTGATAGATGTATTTGGAACTCTAAATCCAACACGGTTTGTGCTAGCTTCTGGAAACTTGACACAATAAAGCAGTTTCACGTTCTATCTCTATGTTTTGTTTCCTCTTGATGTAGCCCTAAGCAGTGACTGGCGAGAAACACTTTCATGGAAAGGGGTTGCCAGGCTTCCCAAAATTACGAATCTCCAGAAATCTCAGCAAATATTTTTTCACCCAAACTGGATGATACTTTCAGGTAATGATCAGTACACTAAGGGGACTTGGTTCCCCAAATTTCGTTCTTCTATGTTGAAGCGTTCGTTTCCAGTAACAGTTTGAATTTTTAGGTTTCACTCTGTTTTCTCCTCTATTGATAGATGTATTTGGAACTCTGAATCCAACACGGTTTGTGCTAGCTTCTTGAAACTTGACGCAATAAAGTAGTTTCACGTTCTATCTCTATGTTTTGTTTCCTCTTGATGTAGCCCTAAGCAGTGACTGGCGAGAAACACTTTCATGGAAAGGGGTTGCCAGGCTTCCCAAAATTACGAATCTCCAGAAATCTCAGCAAATATTTTTTCACCTAAACTGGATGATACTTTCAGGTAATGATCAGTACACTAAGGCGACTTGGTTCCCCAAATTTCGTACTTCTATGTTGAAGCGTTCGTTTCCAGTAACAGTTTGAATTTTTAGGTTTCACTCTGTTTTCTCCTATATTGATAGATGTATTTGGAACTCTAAATCCAACACGGTTTGTGCTAGCTTCTGGAAACTTGACACAATAAAGCAGTTTCACGTTCTATCTCTAGGTTTTGTTTCCTCTTGATGTAGCCCTAAGCAGTGACTGGCAAAAAACACTTACATGGAAAGGGGTTGCCAGGCTTCCCAAAATTACGAATCTCCAGAAATCTCAGCAAATATTTTTTCACCCAAACTGGATGATACTTTCAGGTAATGATCAGTATACTAAGGCGACGTGGTTCCCCCAATTTCGTTCTTCTATGTTGAAGCGTTCGTTTCCAGTAACAGTTTGAATTTTTAGGTTTCACTCTGTTTTCTCCTATATTGATAGATGTATTTGGAACTCTGAATCCAACAAGGTTTGTGCTAGGTTCTTGAAACTTGACACAATAAAGTAGTTTCACGTTCTATCTCTATGTTTTGTTTCCTTTTGATGTAGCCCTAACAGTGACTGGCGAGAAACACTTTCATGGAAAGGGGTTGCCAGGCTTCCCAAATATACGAATCTCCAGAAATCTCAGGAAATATTTTTTCACCCAAACAGGATGATACCTTCAGGTAATGATCAGTACACTAAGGCGACTTGGTTCCCCAAATTTCGTTCTTCTATGTTGAAGCGTTCGTTTCCAGTAACAGTTTGAATTTTTAGGTTTCACTCTGTTTTCTCCTATATTGATAGAGGTATTTGGAACTCTGAATCCAACACGGTTTTTGCTAGCTTCTTGAAACTTGACACAATAAAGTAGTTTCACGTTCTATCTCTATGTTTTGTTTCCTCTTGATGTAGCCCTAACAGTGACTGGCGAGAAACACTTTCATGGAAAGGGGTTGCCAGGCTTCCCAAATATGCGAATCTCCAGAAATCTCAGGAAATATTTTTTCACCCAAACAGGATGATACTTTCAGGTAATGATCAGTACACTAAGGCGACTTGGTTCCCCAAATTTCGTTCTTCTATGTTGAAGCGTTCGTTTCCAGTAACAGTTTGAATTTTTAGGTTTCACTCTGTTTTCTCCTCTATTGATAGATGTATTTGGAACTCTAAATCCAACACGGTTTGTGCTAGCTTCTTGAAACTTGACACAATAAAGTAGTTTCACGTTCTATCTCTATGTTTTGTTTCCTCTTGATGTAGCGCTAACAGTGACCGGCGAGAAACACTTTCATGGAAAGGGGTTGCCAGGCTTCCCAAATATACGAATCTCCAGAAATCTCAGGAAATATTTTTTCACCCAAACAGGATGATACTTTCAGGTAATGATCACTACACTAACGCGACTTGGTTCCCCAAATTTCGTTCTTCTATGTTGAAGCGTTCATTTCCAGTAACAGTTTGAATTTTTAGGTTTCACTCTGTTTTCTCCTATATTGATAGATGTATTTGGAACTCTAAATCCAACACGGTTTGTGCTAGCTTCTGGAAACTTGACACAATAAAGCAGTTTCACGTTCTATCTCTATGTTTTGTTTCCTCTTGATGTAGCCCTAAGCAGTGACCGGCGAGAAACACTTTCATGGAAAGGGGTTGCCAGGCTTCCCAAATATACGAATCTCCAGAAATCTCAGGAAATATTTTTTCACCCAAACAGGATGATACTTTCAGGTAATGATCAGTACACTAACGCGACTTGGTTCCCCAAATTTCGTTCTTCTATGTTGAAGCGTTCATTTCCAGTAAGAGTTTGAATTTTTAGGTTTCACTCTGTTTTCTCCTATATTGATAGATGTATTTGGAACTCTAAATCCAACACGGTTTGTGCTAGCTTCTGGAAACTTGACACAATAAAGCAGTTTCACGTTCTATCTCTATGTTTTGTTTCCTCTTGATGTAGCCCTAAGCAGTGACTGGCGAGAAACACTTTCATGGAAAGGGGTTGCCAGGCTTCCCAAAATTACGAATCTCCAGAAATCTCAGCAAATATTTTTTCACCCAAACTGGATGATACTTTCAGGTAATGATCAGTACACTAAGGGGACTTGGTTCCCCAAATTTCGTTCTTCTATGTTGAAGCGTTCGTTTCCAGTAACAGTTTGAATTTTTAGGTTTCACTCTGTTTTCTCCTCTATTGATAGATGTATTTGGAACTCTGAATCCAACACGGTTTGTGCTAGCTTCTTGAAACTTGACGCAATAAAGTAGTTTCACGTTCTATCTCTATGTTTTGTTTCCTCTTGATGTAGCCCTAAGCAGTGACTGGCGAGAAACACTTTCATGGAAAGGGGTTGCCAGGCTTCCCAAAATTACGAATCTCCAGAAATCTCAGCAAATATTTTTTCACCTAAACTGGATGATACTTTCAGGTAATGATCAGTACACTAAGGCGACTTGGTTCCCCAAATTTCGTACTTCTATGTTGAAGCGTTCGTTTCCAGTAACAGTTTGAATTTTTAGGTTTCACTCTGTTTTCTCCTATATTGATAGATGTATTTGGAACTCTAAATCCAACACGGTTTGTGCTAGCTTCTGGAAACTTGACACAATAAAGCAGTTTCACGTTCTATCTCTAGGTTTTGTTTCCTCTTGATGTAGCCCTAAGCAGTGACTGGCAAAAAACACTTACATGGAAAGGGGTTGCCAGGCTTCCCAAAATTACGAATCTCCAGAAATCTCAGCAAATATTTTTTCACCCAAACTGGATGATACTTTCAGGTAATGATCAGTATACTAAGGCGACGTGGTTCCCCCAATTTCGTTCTTCTATGTTGAAGCGTTCGTTTCCAGTAACAGTTTGAATTTTTAGGTTTCACTCTGTTTTCTCCTATATTGATAGATGTATTTGGAACTCTGAATCCAACAAGGTTTGTGCTAGGTTCTTGAAACTTGACACAATAAAGTAGTTTCACGTTCTATCTCTATGTTTTGTTTCCTTTTGATGTAGCCCTAACAGTGACTGGCGAGAAACACTTTCATGGAAAGGGGTTGCCAGGCTTCCCAAATATACGAATCTCCAGAAATCTCAGGAAATATTTTTTCACCCAAACAGGATGATACCTTCAGGTAATGATCAGTACACTAAGGCGACTTGGTTCCCCAAATTTCGTTCTTCTATGTTGAAGCGTTCGTTTCCAGTAACAGTTTGAATTTTTAGGTTTCACTCTGTTTTCTCCTATATTGATAGAGGTATTTGGAACTCTGAATCCAACACGGTTTTTGCTAGCTTCTTGAAACTTGACACAATAAAGTAGTTTCACGTTCTATCTCTATGTTTTGTTTCCTCTTGATGTAGCCCTAACAGTGACTGGCGAGAAACACTTTCATGGAAAGGGGTTGCCAGGCTTCCCAAATATGCGAATCTCCAGAAATCTCAGGAAATATTTTTTCACCCAAACAGGATGATACTTTCAGGTAATGATCAGTACACTAAGGCGACTTGGTTCCCCAAATTTCGTTCTTCTATGTTGAAGCGTTCGTTTCCAGTAACAGTTTGAATTTTTAGGTTTCACTCTGTTTTCTCCTCTATTGATAGATGTATTTGGAACTCTAAATCCAACACGGTTTGTGCTAGCTTCTTGAAACTTGACACAATAAAGTAGTTTCACGTTCTATCTCTATGTTTTGTTTCCTCTTGATGTAGCGCTAACAGTGACCGGCGAGAAACACTTTCATGGAAAGGGGTTGCCAGGCTTCCCAAATATACGAATCTCCAGAAATCTCAGGAAATATTTTTTCACCCAAACAGGATGATACTTTCAGGTAATGATCACTACACTAACGCGACTTGGTTCCCCAAATTTCGTTCTTCTATGTTGAAGCGTTCATTTCCAGTAACAGTTTGAATTTTTAGGTTTCACTCTGTTTTCTCCTATATTGATAGATGTATTTGGAACTCTAAATCCAACACGGTTTGTGCTAGCTTCTGGAAACTTGACACAATAAAGCAGTTTCACGTTCTATCTCTATGTTTTGTTTCCTCTTGATGTAGCCCTAAGCAGTGACCGGCGAGAAACACTTTCATGGAAAGGGGTTGCCAGGCTTCCCAAATATACGAATCTCCAGAAATCTCAGGAAATATTTTTTCACCCAAACAGGATGATACTTTCAGGTAATGATCAGTACACTAACGCGACTTGGTTCCCCAAATTTCGTTCTTCTATGTTGAAGCGTTCATTTCCAGTAACAGTTTGAATTTTTAGGTTTCACTCTGTTTTCTCCTATATTGATAGATGTATTTGGAACTCTAAATCCAACAAGGTTTGTGCTAGCTTCTGGAAACATGACACAATAAAGCAGTTTCACGTTCTATCTCTATGTTTTGTTTCCTCTTGATGTAGCCCTAAGCAGTGACTGGCAAAAAACACTTTCATGGAAAGGGGTTGCCAGGCTTCCCAAAATTACGAATCTCCAGAAATCTCAGCAAATATTTTTTTCACCCAAACTGGATGATACTTTCAGGTAATGATCAGTACACTAAGGCGACTTGGTTCCCCAAATTTCGTTCTTCTATGTTGAAGCGTTCGTTTCCAGTAACAGTTTGAATTTTTAGGTTTCACTCTGTTTTCTCCTATATTGATAGATGTATTTGGAACTCTAAATCCAACACGGTTTGTGCTAGCTTCTTGAAACTTGACACAATAAAGTAGTTTCACGTTCTATCTCTATGTTTTGTTTCCTCATGATGTAGCCCTAAGCATTGACTGGCGAGAAACACTTTCATGGAAAGGGGTGGCTTCCCAAAATTACGAATCTCCAGAAATCGCAGCAAATATTTTTTCACCCAAACTGGATGATACTTTCAGGTAATGATCAGTACACTAAGGCGACTTGGTTCCCCAAATGTCGTTTTTCTATATTGAAGCGTTCGTTTCCAGTAACAGTTTGAATTTTTAGGTTTCACTCTGTTTTCTCCTATATTGATAGATGTATTTGGAACTCTAAATCCAACACGGTTTGTGCTAGCTTCTTGAAACTTGACACAGTAAAGTAGTTTCATGTTCTATCTCTATGTTTTGTTTCCTCTTGAGGTAGCCCTAACAGTGACTGGCGAGAAACACTTTCATGGAAAGGGGTTGCCAGGCTTCCCAAATATACGAATCTCCAGAAATCTCAGGAAATATTTTTTCACCCAAACAGGATGATACTTTCAGGTAATGATCAGTACACTATGGCGACTTGGTTCCCCAAATTTCGTTTTTCTATGTTGAAGCGTTCGTTTCCAGTAACAGTTTGAATTTTTAGGTTTCACTCTGTTTTCTCCTATATTGATAGATGTATTTGGAACTCTAAACCCAACACGGTTTGTGCTAGCTTCTTGAAACTTGACACAATAAAGTAGTTTCACGTTCTATCTCTATGTTTTGTTTCCTCTTGATGTAGCCCTAAGCAGTGACTGGCGAGAAACACTTTCATGGAAAGGGGTTGCCAGGCTTTCCAAAATTACGAATCTCCAGAAATCTCAGCAAATATTTTTTCACCCAAACAGGATGATACTTTCAGGTAATGATCAGTACACTAAGGCGACTTGGTTCCCCAAATTTCGTTCTTCTATGTTGAAGCGTTCGTTTCCAGTAACAGTTTGAATTTTTAGGTTTCACTCTGTTTTCTCCTATATTGATAGATGTATTTGGAACTCTAAATCCAACACGGTTTGTGCTAGCTTCTTGAAACTTGACACAATAAAGTAGTTTCACGTTCTATCTCTATGCTTTGTTTCCTCTTGATGTAGCCCTAACAGTGACCGGCGAGAAACACTTTCATGTAAAGGGGTTGCCAGGCTTCCCAAAATTACGAATCTCCAGAAATCTCAGCAAATATTTTTTCACCCAAACAGGATGATACTTTCAGGTAATGATCAGTACACTAAGGCGACTTGGTTCCCCAAATTTCGTTCTTCTATGTTGAAGCGTTCGTTTCCAGTAACAGTTTGAATTTTTAGGTTTCACTCTGTTTTCTCCTATATTGATAGATGTATTTGGAACTCTAAATCCAACACGGTTTGTGCTAGCTTCTTGAAACTTGACAAAATAAACTAGTTTCACGTTCTATCTCTATGTTTTGTTTCCTCTTGATGTAGCCCTAACAGTGACTGGCGAGAAACACTTTCATGGAAAGGGGTTGCCAGGCTTCCCAAATATGCGAATCTCCAGAAATCTCAGGAAATATTTTTTCACCCAAACAGGATGATACTTTCAGGTAATGATCAGTACACTAAGGCGACTTGGTTCCCCAAATTTCGTTCTTCTATGTTGAAGCGTTCGTTTCCAGTAACAGTTTGAATTTTTAGGTTTCACTCTGTTTTCTCCTCTATTGATAGATGTATTTGGAACTCTAAATCCAACACGGTTTGTGCTAGCTTCTTGAAACTTGACGCAATAAAGTAGTTTCACGTTCTATCTCTATGTTTTGTTTCCTCTTGATGTAGCCCTAAGCAGTGACTGGCGAGAAACACTTTCATGGAAAGGGGTTGCCAGGCTTCCCAAAATTACGAATCTCCAGAAATCTCAGCAAATATTTTTTCACCCAAACTGGATGATACTTTCAGGTAATGATCAGTACACTAAGGCGACTTGGTTCCCCAAATTTCGTACTTCTATGTTGAAGCGTTCGTTTCCAGTAACAGTTTGAATTTTTAGGTTTCACTCTGTTTTCTCCTATATTGATAGATGTATTTGGAACTCTAAATCCAACACGGTTTGTGCTAGCTTCTGGAAACTTGACACAATAAAGCAGTTTCACGTTCTATCTCTAGGTTTTGTTTCCTCTTGATGTAGCCCTAAGCAGTGACTGGCAAAAAACACTTACATGGAAAGGGGTTGCCAGGCTTCCCAAAATTACGAATCTCCAGAAATCTCAGCAAATATTTTTTCACCCAAACTGGATGATACTTTCAGGTAATGATCAGTATACTAAGGCGACGTGGTTCCCCCAATTTCGTTCTTCTATGTTGAAGCGTTCGTTTCCAGTAACAGTTTGAATTTTTAGGTTTCACTCTGTTTTCTCCTATATTGATAGATGTATTTGGAACTCTGAATCCAACAAGGTTTGTGCTAGGTTCTTGAAACTTGACACAATAAAGTAGTTTCACGTTCTATCTCTATGTTTTGTTTCCTTTTGATGTAGCCCTAACAGTGACTGGCGAGAAACACTTTCATGGAAAGGGGTTGCCAGGCTTCCCAAATATACGAATCTCCAGAAATCTCAGGAAATATTTTTTCACCCAAACAGGATGATACCTTCAGGTAATGATCAGTACACTAAGGAGACTTGGTTCCCCAAATTTCGTTCTTCTATGTTGAAGCGTTCGTTTCCAGTAACAGTTTGAATTTTTAGGTTTCACTCTGTTTTCTCCTATATTGATAGAGGTATTTGGAACTCTGAATCCAACACGGTTTTTGCTAGCTTCTTGAAACTTGACACAATAAATTAGTTTCACGTTCTATCTCTATGTTTTGTTTCCTCTTGATGTAGCCCTAACAGTGACTGGCGAGAAACACTTTCATGGAAAGGGGTTGCCAGGCTTCCCAAATATGCGAATCTCCAGAAATCTCAGGAAATATTTTTTCACCCAAACAGGATGATACTTTCAGGTAATGATCAGTACACTAAGGCGACTTGGTTCCCCAAATTTCGTTCTTCTATGTTGAAGCGTTCGTTTCCAGTAACAGTTTGAATTTTTAGGTTTCACTCTGTTTTCTCCTCTATTGATAGATGTATTTGGAACTCTAAATCCAACACGGTTTGTGCTAGCTTCTTGAAACTTGACACAATAAAGTAGTTTCACGTTCTATCTCTATGTTTTGTTTCCTCTTGATGTAGCGCTAACAGTGACCGGCGAGAAACACTTTCATGGAAAGGGGTTGCCAGGCTTCCCAAATATACGAATCTCCAGAAATCTCAGGAAATATTTTTTCACCCAAACAGGATGATACTTTCAGGTAATGATCACTACACTAACGCGACTTGGTTCCCCAAATTTCGTTCTTCTATGTTGAAGCGTTCATTTCCAGTAACAGTTTGAATTTTTAGGTTTCACTCTGTTTTCTCCTATATTGATAGATGTATTTGGAACTCTAAATCCAACACGGTTTGTGCTAGCTTCTGGAAACTTGACACAATAAAGCAGTTTCACGTTCTATCTCTATGTTTTGTTTCCTCTTGATGTAGCCCTAAGCAGTGACCGGCGAGAAACACTTTCATGGAAAGGGGTTGCCAGGCTTCCCAAATATACGAATCTCCAGAAATCTCAGGAAATATTTTTTCACCCAAACAGGATGATACTTTCAGGTAATGATCACTACACTAACGCGACTTGGTTCCCCAAATTTCGTTCTTCTATGTTGAAGCGTTCATTTCCAGTAACAGTTTGAATTTTTAGGTTTCACTCTGTTTTCTCCTATATTGATAGATGTATTTGGAACTCTAAATCCAACAAGGTTTGTGCTAGCTTCTGGAAACATGACACAATAAAGCAGTTTCACGTTCTATCTCTATGTTTTGTTTCCTCTTGATGTAGCCCTAAGCAGTGACTGGCAAAAAACACTTTCATGGAAAGGGGTTGCCAGGCTTCCCAAAATTACGAATCTCCAGAAATCTCAGCAAATATTTTTTTCACCCAAACTGGATGATACTTTCAGGTAATGATCAGTACACTAAGGCGACTTGGTTCCCCAAATGTCGTTCTTCTATGTTGAAGCGTTCGTTTCCAGTAACAGTTTGAATTTTTAGGTTTCACTCTGTTTTCTCGTATATTGATAGATGTATTTGGAACTCTAAATCCAACACGGTTTGTGCTAGCTTCTTGAAACTTGACACAATAAAGTAATTTCACGTTCCATCTCTATGTTTTGTTTCCTCATGATGTAGCCCTAAGCATTGACTGGCGAGAAACACTTTCATGGAAAGGGGTTGCCAGGCTTTCCAAAATTACGAATCTCCAGAAATCTCAGCAAATATTTTTTCACCCAAACAGGATGATACTTTCAGGTAATGATCAGTACACTAAGGCGACTTGGTTCCCCAAATTTCGTTCTTCTATGTTGAAGCGTTCGTTTCCAGTAACAGTTTGAATTTTTAGGTTTCACTCTGTTTTCTCCTATATTGATAGATGTATTTGGAACTCTAAATCCAACACGGTTTGTGCTAGCTTCTTGAAACTTGACACAATAAAGTAGTTTCACGTTCTATCTCTATGCTTTGTTTCCTCTTGATGTAGCCCTAACAGTGACCGGCGAGAAACACTTTCATGTAAAGGGGTTGCCAGGCTTCCCAAAATTACGAATCTCCAGAAATCTCAGCAAATATTTTTTCACCCAAACAGGATGATACTTTCAGGTAATGATCAGTACACTAAGGCGACTTGGTTCCCCAAATTTCGTTCTTCTATGTTGAAGCGTTCGTTTCCAGTAACAGTTTGAATTTTTAGGTTTCACTCTGTTTTCTCCTATATTGATAGATGTATTTGGAACTCTAAATCCAACACGGTTTGTGCTAGCTTCTTGAAACTTGACACAATAAAGTAGTTTCACGTTCTATCTCTATGTTTTGTTTCCTCATGATGTAGCCCTAAGCATTGACTGGCGAGAAACACTTTCATGGAAAGGGGTGGCTTCCCAAAATTACGAATCTCCAGAAATCGCAGCAAATATTTTTTCACCCAAACTGGATGATACTTTCAGGTAATGATCAGTACACTAAGGCGACTTGGTTCCCCAAATGTCGTTTTTCTATATTGAAGCGTTCGTTTCCAGTAACAGTTTGAATTTTTAGGTTTCACTCTGTTTTCTCCTATATTGATAGATGTATTTGGAACTCTAAATCCAACACGGTTTGTGCTAGCTTCTTGAAACTTGACACAATAAAGTAGTTTCATGTTCTATCTCTATGTTTTGTTTCCTCTTGAGGTAGCCCTAACAGTGACTGGCGAGAAACACTTTCATGGAAAGGGGTTGCCAGGCTTCCCAAATATACGAATCTCCAGAAATCTCAGGAAATATTTTTTCACCCAAACAGGATGATACTTTCAGGTAATGATCAGTACACTATGGCGACTTGGTTCCCCAAATTTCGTTTTTCTATGTTGAAGCGTTCGTTTCCAGTAACAGTTTGAATTTTTAGGTTTCACTCTGTTTTCTCCTATATTGATAGATGTATTTGGAACTCTAAACCCAACACGGTTTGTGCTAGCTTCTTGAAACTTGACACAATAAAGGAGTTTCACGTTCTATCTCTATGTTTTGTTTCCTCTTGATGTAGCCCTAAGCAGTGACTGGCGAGAAACACTTTCATGGAAAGGGGTTGCCAGGCTTTCCAAAATTACGAATCTCCAGAAATCTCAGCAAATATTTTTTCACCCAAACAGGATGATACTTTCAGGTAATGATCAGTACACTAAGGCGACTTGGTTCCCCAAATTTCGTTCTTCTATGTTGAAGCGTTCGTTTCCAGTAACAGTTTGAATTTTTAGGTTTCACTCTGTTTTCTCCTATATTGATAGATGTATTTGGAACTCTAAATCCAACACGGTTTGTGCTAGCTTCTTGAAACTTGACACAATAAAGTAGTTTCACGTTCTATCTCTATGCTTTGTTTCCTCTTGATGTAGCCCTAACAGTGACCGGCGAGAAACACTTTCATGTAAAGGGGTTGCCAGGCTTCCCAAAATTACGAATCTCCAGAAATCTCAGCAAATATTTTTTCACCCAAACAGGATGATACTTTCAGGTAATGATCAGTACACTAAGGCGACTTGGTTCCCCAAATTTCGTTCTTCTATGTTGAAGCGTTCGTTTCCAGTAACAGTTTGAATTTTTAGGTTTCACTCTGTTTTCTCCTATATTGATAGATGTATTTGGAACTCTAAATCCAACACGGTTTGTGCTAGCTTCTTGAAACTTGACACAATAAAGTAGTTTCACGTTCTATCTCTATGTTTTGTTTCCTCATGATGTAGCCCTAAGCATTGACTGGCGAGAAACACTTTCATGGAAAGGGGTGGCTTCCCAAAATTACGAATCTCCAGAAATCGCAGCAAATATTTTTTCACCCAAACTGGATGATACTTTCAGGTAATGATCAGTACACTAAGGCGACTTGGTTCCCCAAATGTCGTTTTTCTATATTGAAGCGTTCGTTTCCAGTAACAGTTTGAATTTTTAGGTTTCACTCTGTTTTCTCCTATATTGATAGATGTATTTGGAACTCTAAATCCAACACGGTTTGTGCTAGCTTCTTGAAACTTGACACAATAAAGTAGTTTCATGTTCTATCTCTATGTTTTGTTTCCTCTTGAGGTAGCCCTAACAGTGACTGGCGAGAAACACTTTCATGGAAAGGGGTTGCCAGGCTTCCCAAATATACGAATCTCCAGAAATCTCAGGAAATATTTTTTCACCCAAACAGGATGATACTTTCAGGTAATGATCAGTACACTATGGCGACTTGGTTCCCCAAATTTCGTTTTTCTATGTTGAAGCGTTCGTTTCCAGTAACAGTTTGAATTTTTAGGTTTCACTCTGTTTTCTCCTATATTGATAGATGTATTTGGAACTCTAAACCCAACACGGTTTGTGCTAGCTTCTTGAAACTTGACACAATAAAGTAGTTTCACGTTCTATCTCTATGTTTTGTTTCCTCTTGATGTAGCCCTAAGCAGTGACTGGCGAGAAACACTTTCATGGAAAGGGGTTGCCAGGCTTTCCAAAATTACGAATCTCCAGAAATCTCAGCAAATATTTTTTCACCCAAACAGGATGATACTTTCAGGTAATGATCAGTACACTAAGGCGACTTGGTTCCCCAAATTTCGTTCTTCTATGTTGAAGCGTTCGTTTCCAGTAACAGTTTGAATTTTTAGGTTTCACTCTGTTTTCTCCTATATTGATAGATGTATTTGGAACTCTAAATCCAACACGGTTTGTGCTAGCTTCTTGAAACTTGACACAATAAAGTAGTTTCACGTTCTATCTCTATGCTTTGTTTCCTATTGATGTAGCCCTAACAGTGACCGGCGAGAAACACTTTCATGTAAAGGGGTTGCCAGGCTTCCCAAAATTACGAATCTCCAGAAATCTCAGCAAATATTTTTTCACCCAAACAGGATGATACTTTCAGGTAATGATCAGTACACTAAGGCGACTTGGTTCCCCAAATTTCGTTCTTCTATGTTGAAGCGTTCGTTTCCAGTAACAGTTTGAATTTTTAGGTTTCACTCTGTTTTCTCCTATATTGATAGATGTATTTGGAACTCTAAATCCAACACGGTTTGTGCTAGCTTCTTGAAACTTGACACAATAAAGTAGTTTCACGTTCTATCTCTATGTTTTGTTTCCTCATGATGTAGCCCTAAGCATTGACTGGCGAGAAACACTTTCATGGAAAGGGGTGGCTTCCCAAAATTACGAATCTCCAGAAATCGCAGCAAATATTTTTTCACCCAAACTGGATGATACTTTCAGGTAATGATCAGTACACTAAGGCGACTTGGTTCCCCAAATGTCGTTTTTCTATATTGAAGCGTTCGTTTCCAGTAACAGTTTGAATTTTTAGGTTTCACTCTGTTTTCTCCTATATTGATAGATGTATTTGGAACTCTAAATCCAACACGGTTTGTGCTAGCTTCTTGAAACTTGACACAATAAAGTAGTTTCATGTTCTATCTCTATGTTTTGTTTCCTCTTGAGGTAGCCCTAACAGTGACTGGCGAGAAACACTTTCATGGAAAGGGGTTGCCAGGCTTCCCAAATATACGAATCTCCAGAAATCTCAGGAAATATTTTTTCACCCAAACAGGATGATACTTTCAGGTAATGATCAGTACACTATGGCGACTTGGTTCCCCAAATTTCGTTTTTCTATGTTGAAGCGTTCGTTTCCAGTAACAGTTTGAATTTTTAGGTTTCACTCTGTTTTCTCCTATATTGATAGATGTATTTGGAACTCTAAACCCAACACGGTTTGTGCTAGCTTCTTGAAACTTGACACAATAAAGGAGTTTCACGTTCTATCTCTATGTTTTGTTTCCTCTTGATGTAGCCCTAAGCAGTGACTGGCGAGAAACACTTTCATGGAAAGGGGTTGCCAGGCTTTCCAAAATTACGAATCTCCAGAAATCTCAGCAAATATTTTTTCACCCAAACAGGATGATACTTTCAGGTAATGATCAGTACACTAAGGCGACTTGGTTCCCCAAATTTCGTTCTTCTATGTTGAAGCGTTCGTTTCCAGTAACAGTTTGAATTTTTAGGTTTCACTCTGTTTTCTCCTATATTGATAGATGTATTTGGAACTCTAAATCCAACACGGTTTGTGCTAGCTTCTTGAAACTTGACACAATAAAGTAGTTTCACGTTCTATCTCTATGCTTTGTTTCCTCTTGATGTAGCCCTAACAGTGACCGGCGAGAAACACTTTCATGTAAAGGGGTTGCCAGGCTTCCCAAAATTACGAATCTCCAGAAATCTCAGCAAATATTTTTTCACCCAAACAGGATGATACTTTCAGGTAATGATCAGTACACTAAGGCGACTTGGTTCCCCAAATTTCGTTCTTCTATGTTGAAGCGTTCGTTTCCAGTAACAGTTTGAATTTTTAGGTTTCACTCTGTTTTCTCCTATATTGATAGATGTATTTGGAACTCTAAATCCAACACGGTTTGTGCTAGCTTCTTGAAACTTGACACAATAAAGTAGTTTCACGTTCTATCTCTATGTTTTGTTTCCTCATGATGTAGCCCTAAGCATTGACTGGCGAGAAACACTTTCATGGAAAGGGGTGGCTTCCCAAAATTACGAATCTCCAGAAATCGCAGCAAATATTTTTTCACCCAAACTGGATGATACTTTCAGGTAATGATCAGTACACTAAGGCGACTTGGTTCCCCAAATGTCGTTTTTCTATATTGAAGCGTTCGTTTCCAGTAACAGTTTGAATTTTTAGGTTTCACTCTGTTTTCTCCTATATTGATAGATGTATTTGGAACTCTAAATCCAACACGGTTTGTGCTAGCTTCTTGAAACTTGACACAATAAAGTAGTTTCATGTTCTATCTCTATGTTTTGTTTCCTCTTGAGGTAGCCCTAACAGTGACTGGCGAGAAACACTTTCATGGAAAGGGGTTGCCAGGCTTCCCAAATATACGAATCTCCAGAAATCTCAGGAAATATTTTTTCACCCAAACAGGATGATACTTTCAGGTAATGATCAGTACACTATGGCGACTTGGTTCCCCAAATTTCGTTTTTCTATGTTGAAGCGTTCGTTTCCAGTAACAGTTTGAATTTTTAGGTTTCACTCTGTTTTCTCCTATATTGATAGATGTATTTGGAACTCTAAACCCAACACGGTTTGTGCTAGCTTCTTGAAACTTGACACAATAAAGTAGTTTCACGTTCTATCTCTATGTTTTGTTTCCTCTTGATGTAGCCCTAAGCAGTGACTGGCGAGAAACACTTTCATGGAAAGGGGTTGCCAGGCTTTCCAAAATTACGAATCTCCAGAAATCTCAGCAAATATTTTTTCACCCAAACAGGATGATACTTTCAGGTAATGATCAGTACACTAAGGCGACTTGGTTCCCCAAATTTCGTTCTTCTATGTTGAAGCGTTCGTTTCCAGTAACAGTTTGAATTTTTAGGTTTCACTCTGTTTTCTCCTATATTGATAGATGTATTTGGAACTCTAAATCCAACACGGTTTGTGCTAGCTTCTTGAAACTTGACACAATAAAGTAGTTTCACGTTCTATCTCTATGCTTTGTTTCCTCTTGATGTAGCCCTAACAGTGACCGGCGAGAAACACTTTCATGTAAAGGGGTTGCCAGGCTTCCCAAAATTACGAATCTCCAGAAATCTCAGCAAATATTTTTTCACCCAAACAGGATGATACTTTCAGGTAATGATCAGTACACTAAGGCGACTTGGTTCCCCAAATTTCGTTCTTCTATGTTGAAGCGTTCGTTTCCAGTAACAGTTTGAATTTTTAGGTTTCACTCTGTTTTCTCCTATATTGATAGATGTATTTGGAACTCTAAATCCAACACGGTTTGTGCTAGCTTCTTGAAACTTGACACAATAAAGTAGTTTCACGTTCTATCTCTATGTTTTGTTTCCTCATGATGTAGCCCTAAGCATTGACTGGCGAGAAACACTTTCATGGAAAGGGGTGGCTTCCCAAAATTACGAATCTCCAGAAATCGCAGCAAATATTTTTTCACCCAAACTGGATGATACTTTCAGGTAATGATCAGTACACTAAGGCGACTTGGTTCCCCAAATGTCGTTTTTCTATATTGAAGCGTTCGTTTCCAGTAACAGTTTGAATTTTTAGGTTTCACTCTGTTTTCTCCTATATTGATAGATGTATTTGGAACTCTAAATCCAACACGGTTTGTGCTAGCTTCTTGAAACTTGACACAATAAAGTAGTTTCATGTTTTATTTCTATGTTTTGTTTCCTCTTGAGGTAGCCCTAACAGTGACTGGCGAGAAACACTTTCATGGAAAGGGGTTGCCAGGCTTCCCAAATATACGAATCTCCAGAAATCTCAGGAAATATTTTTTCACCCAAACAGGATGATACTTTCAGGTAATGATCAGTACACTATGGCGACTTGGTTCCCCAAATTTCGTTTTTCTATGTTGAAGCGTTCGTTTCCAGTAACAGTTTGAATTTTTAGGTTTCACTCTGTTTTCTCCTATATTGATAGATGTATTTGGAACTCTAAACCCAACACGGTTTGTGCTAGCTTCTTGAAACTTGACACAATAAAGTAGTTTCACGTTCTATCTCTATGTTTTGTTTCCTCTTGATGTAGCCCTAAGCAGTGACTGGCGAGAAACACTTTCATGGAAAGGGGTTGCCAGGCTTTCCAAAATTACGAATCTCCAGAAATCTCAGCAAATATTTTTTCACCCAAACAGGATGATACTTTCAGGTAATGATCAGTACACTAAGGCGACTTGGTTCCCCAAATTTCGTTCTTCTATGTTGAAGCGTTCGTTTCCAGTAACAGTTTGAATTTTTAGGTTTCACTCTGTTTTCTCCTATATTGATAGATGTATTTGGAACTCTAAATCCAACATGGTTTGTGCTAGCTTCTTGAAACTTGACACAATAAAGTAGTTTCACGTTCTATCTCTATGCTTTGTTTCCTCTTGATGTAGCCCTAACAGTGACCGGCGAGAAACACTTTCATGTAAAGGGGTTGCCAGGCTTCCCAAAATTACGAATCTCCAGAAATCTCAGCAAATATTTTTTCACCCAAACAGGATGATACTTTCAGGTAATGATCAGTACACTAAGGCGACTTGGTTCCCCAAATTTCGTTCTTCTATGTTGAAGCGTTCGTTTCCAGTAACAGTTTGAATTTTTAGGTTTCACTCTGTTTTCTCCTATATTGATAGATGTATTTGGAACTCTAAATCCAACACGGTTTGTGCTAGCTTCTTGAAACTTGACACAATAAAGTAGTTTCACGTTCTATCTCTATGTTTTGTTTCCTCATGATGTAGCCCTAAGCATTGACTGGCGAGAAACACTTTCATGGAAAGGGGTGGCTTCCCAAAATTACGAATCTCCAGAAATCGCAGCAAATATTTTTTCACCCAAACTGGATGATACTTTCAGGTAATGATCAGTACACTAAGGCGACTTGGTTCCCCAAATGTCGTTTTTGTATATTGAAGCGTTCGTTTCCAGTAACAGTTTGAATTTTTAGGTTTCACTCTGTTTTCTCCTATATTGATAGATGTATTTGGAACTCTAAATCCAACACGGTTTGTGCTAGCTTCTTGAAACTTGACACAATAAAGTAGTTTCATGTTCTATCTCTATGTTTTGTTTCCTCTTGAGGTAGCCCTAACAGTGACTGGCGAGAAACACTTTCATGGAAAGGGGTTGCCAGGCTTCCCAAATATACGAATCTCCAGAAATCTCAGGAAATATTTTTTCACCCAAACAGGATGATACTTTCAGGTAATGATCAGTACACTATGTCGACTTGGTTCCCCAAATTTCGTTTTTCTATGTTGAAGCGTTCGTTTCCAGTAACAGTTTGAATTTTTAGGTTTCACTCTGTTTTCTCCTATATTGATAGATGTATTTGGAACTCTAAACCCAACACGGTTTGTGCTAGCTTCTTGAAACTTGACACAATAAAGTAGTTTCACGTTCTATCTCTATGTTTTGTTTCCTCTTGATGTAGCCCTAAGCAGTGACTGGCGAGAAACACTTTCATGGAAAGGGGTTGCCAGGCTTTCCAAAATTACGAATCTCCAGAAATCTCAGCAAATATTTTTTCACCCAAACAGGATGATACTTTCAGGTAATGATCAGTACACTAAGGCGACTTGGTTCCCCAAATTTCGTTCTTCTATGTTGAAGCGTTCGTTTCCAGTAACAGTTTGAATTTTTAGGTTTCACTCTGTTTTCTCCTATATTGATAGATGTATTTGGAACTCTAAATCCAACACGGTTTGTGCTAGCTTCTTGAAACTTGACACAATAAAGTAGTTTCACGTTCTATCTCTATGCTTTGTTTCCTCTTGATGTAGCCCTAACAGTGACCGGCGAGAAACACTTTCATGTAAAGGGGTTGCCAGGCTTCCCAAAATTACGAATCTCCAGAAATCTCAGCAAATATTTTTTCACCCAAACAGGATGATACTTTCAGGTAATGATCAGTACACTAAGGCGACTTGGTTCCCCAAATTTCGTTCTTCTATGTTGAAGCGTTCGTTTCCAGTAACAGTTTGAATTTTTAGGTTTCACTCTGTTTTCTCCTATATTGATAGATGTATTTGGAACTCTAAATCCAACACGGTTTGTGCTAGCTTCTTGAAACTTGACACAATAAAGTAGTTTCACGTTCTATCTCTATGTTTTGTTTCCTCATGATGTAGCCCTAAGCATTGACTGGCGAGAAACACTTTCATGGAAAGGGGTGGCTTCCCAAAATTACGAATCTCCAGAAATCGCAGCAAATATTTTTTCACCCAAACTGGATGATACTTTCAGGTAATGATCAGTACACTAAGGCGACTTGGTTCCCCAAATGTCGTTTTTCTATATTGAAGCGTTCGTTTCCAGTAACAGTTTGAATTTTTAGGTTTCACTCTGTTTTCTCCTATATTGATAGATGTATTTGGAACTCTAAATCCAACACGGTTTGTGCTAGCTTCTTGAAACTTGACACAATAAAGTAGTTTCATGTTCTATTTCTATGTTTTGTTTCCTCTTGAGGTAGCCCTAACAGTGACTGGCGAGAAACACTTTCATGGAAAGGGGTTGCCAGGCTTCCCAAATATACGAATCTCCAGAAATCTCAGGAAATATTTTTTCACCCAAACAGGATGATACTTTCAGGTAATGATCAGTACACTATGGCGACTTGGTTCCCCAAATTTCGTTTTTCTATGTTGAAGCGTTCGTTTCCAGTAACAGTTTGAATTTTTAGGTTTCACTCTGTTTTCTCCTATATTGATAGATGTATTTGGAACTCTAAACCCAACACGGTTTGTGCTAGCTTCTTGAAACTTGACACAATAAAGTAGTTTCACGTTCTATCTCTATGTTTTGTTTCCTCTTGATGTAGCCCTAAGCAGTGACTGGCGAGAAACACTTTCATGGAAAGGGGTTGCCAGGCTTTCCAAAATTACGAATCTCCAGAAATCTCAGCAAATATTTTTTCACCCAAACAGGATGATACTTTCAGGTAATGATCAGTACACTAAGGCGACTTGGTTCCCCAAATTTCGTTCTTCTATGTTGAAGCGTTCGTTTCCAGTAACAGTTTGAATTTTTAGGTTTCACTCTGTTTTCTCCTATATTGATAGATGTATTTGGAACTCTAAATCCAACACGGTTTGTGCTAGCTTCTTGAAACTTGACACAATAAAGTAGTTTCACGTTCTATCTCTATGCTTTGTTTCCTCTTGATGTAGCCCTAACAGTGACCGGCGAGAAACACTTTCATGTAAAGGGGTTGCCAGGCTTCCCAAAATTACGAATCTCCAGAAATCTCAGCAAATATTTTTTCACCCAAACAGGATGATACTTTCAGGTAATGATCAGTACACTAAGGCGACTTGGTTCCCCAAATTTCGTTCTTCTATGTTGAAGCGTTCGTTTCCAGTAACAGTTTGAATTTTTAGGTTTCACTCTGTTTTCTCCTATATTGATAGATGTATTTGGAACTCTAAATCCAACACGGTTTGTGCTAGCTTCTTGAAACTTGACACAATAAAGTAGTTTCACGTTCTATCTCTATGTTTTGTTTCCTCATGATGTAGCCCTAAGCATTGACTGGCGAGAAACACTTTCATGGAAAGGGGTGGCTTCCCAAAATTACGAATCTCCAGAAATCGCAGCAAATATTTTTTCACCCAAACTGGATGATACTTTCAGGTAATGATCAGTACACTAAGGCGACTTGGTTCCCCAAATGTCGTTTATCTATATTGAAGCGTTCGTTTCCAGTAACAGTTTGAATTTTTAGGTTTCACTCTGTTTTCTCCTATATTGATAGATGTATTTGGAACTCTAAATCCAACACGGTTTGTGCTAGCTTCTTGAAACTTGACACAATAAAGTAGTTTCATGTTCTATCTCTATGTTTTGTTTCCTCTTGAGGTAGCCCTAACAGTGACTGGCGAGAAACACTTTCATGGAAAGGGGTTGCCAGGCTTCCCAAATATACGAATCTCCAGAAATCTCAGGAAATATTTTTTCACCCAAACAGGATGATACTTTCAGGTAATGATCAGTACACTATGGCGACTTGGTTCCCCAAATTTCGTTTTTCTATGTTGAAGCGTTCGTTTCCAGTAACAGTTTGAATTTTTAGGTTTCACTCTGTTTTCTCCTATATTGATAGATGTATTTGGAACTCTAAACCCAACACGGTTTGTGCTAGCTTCTTGAAACTTGACACAATAAAGGAGTTTCACGTTCTATCTCTATGTTTTGTTTCCTCTTGATGTAGCCCTAAGCAGTGACTGGCGAGAAACACTTTCATGGAAAGGGGTTGCCAGGCTTTCCAAAATTACGAATCTCCAGAAATCTCAGCAAATATTTTTTCACCCAAACAGGATGATACTTTCAGGTAATGATCAGTACACTAAGGCGACTTGGTTCCCCAAATTTCGTTCTTCTATGTTGAAGCGTTCGTTTCCAGTAACAGTTTGAATTTTTAGGTTTCACTCTGTTTTCTCCTATATTGATAGATGTATTTGGAACTCTAAATCCAACACGGTTTGTGCTAGCTTCTTGAAACTTGACACAATAAAGTAGTTTCACGTTCTATCTCTATGCTTTGTTTCCTCTTGATGTAGCCCTAACAGTGACCGGCGAGAAACACTTTCATGTAAAGGGGTTGCCAGGCTTCCCAAAATTACGAATCTCCAGAAATCTCAGCAAATATTTTTTCACCCAAACTGGATGATACTTTCAGGTAATGATCAGTACACTAAGGCGACTTGGTTCCCCAAATTTCGTTCTTCTATGTTGAAGCGTTCGTTTCCAGTAACAGTTTGAATTTTTAGGTTTCACTCTGTTTTCTCCTATATTGATAGATGTATTTGGAACTCTAAATCCAACACGGTTTGTGCTAGCTTCTTGAAACTTGACACAATAAAGTAGTTTCACGTTCTATCTCTATGTTTTGTTTCCTCATGATGTAGCCCTAAGCATTGACTGGCGAGAAACACTTTCATGGAAAGGGGTGGCTTCCCAAAATTACGAATCTCCAGAAATCGCAGCAAATATTTTTTCACCCAAACTGGATGATACTTTCAGGTAATGATCAGTACACTAAGGCGACTTGGTTCCCCAAATGTCGTTTTTCTATATTGAAGCGTTCGTTTCCAGTAACAGTTTGAATTTTTAGGTTTCACTCTGTTTTCTCCTATATTGATAGATGTATTTGGAACTCTAAATCCAACACGGTTTGTGCTAGCTTCTTGAAACTTGACACAATAAAGTAGTTTCATGTTCTATCTCTATGTTTTGTTTCCTCTTGAGGTAGCCCTAACAGTGACTGGCGAGAAACACTTTCATGGAAAGGGGTTGCCAGGCTTCCCAAATATACGAATCTCCAGAAATCTCAGGAAATATTTTTTCACCCAAACAGGATGATACTTTCAGGTAATGATCAGTACACTATGGCGACTTGGTTCCCCAAATTTCGTTTTTCTATGTTGAAGCGTTCGTTTCCAGTAACAGTTTGAATTTTTAGGTTTCACTCTGTTTTCTCCTATATTGATAGATGTATTTGGAACTCTAAACCCAACACGGTTTGTGCTAGCTTCTTGAAACTTGACACAATAAAGTAGTTTCACGTTCTATCTCTATGTTTTGTTTCCTCTTGATGTAGCCCTAAGCAGTGACTGGCGAGAAACACTTTCATGGAAAGGGGTTGCCAGGCTTTCCAAAATTACGAATCTCCAGAAATCTCAGCAAATATTTTTTCACCCAAACAGGATGATACTTTCAGGTAATGATCAGTACACTAAGGCGACTTGGTTCCCCAAATTTCGTTCTTCTATGTTGAAGCGTTCGTTTCCAGTAACAGTTTGAATTTTTAGGTTTCACTCTGTTTTCTCCTATATTGATAGATGTATTTGGAACTCTAAATCCAACACGGTTTGTGCTAGCTTCTTGAAACTTGACACAATAAAGTAGTTTCACGTTCTATCTCTATGCTTTGTTTCCTCTTGATGTAGCCCTAACAGTGACCGGCGAGAAACACTTTCATGTAAAGGGGTTGCCAGGCTTCCCAAAATTACGAATCTCCAGAAATCTCAGCAAATATTTTTTCACCCAAACAGGATGATACTTTCAGGTAATGATCAGTACACTAAGGCGACTTGGTTCCCCAAATTTCGTTCTTCTATGTTGAAGCGTTCGTTTCCAGTAACAGTTTGAATTTTTAGGTTTCACTCTGTTTTCTCCTATATTGATAGATGTATTTGGAACTCTAAATCCAACACGGTTTGTGCTAGCTTCTTGAAACTTGACACAATAAAGTAGTTTCACGTTCTATCTCTATGTTTTGTTTCCTCATGATGTAGCCCTAAGCATTGACTGGCGAGAAACACTTTCATGGAAAGGGGTGGCTTCCCAAAATTACGAATCTCCAGAAATCGCAGCAAATATTTTTTCACCCAAACTGGATGATACTTTCAGGTAATGATCAGTACACTAAGGCGACTTGGTTCCCCAAATGTCGTTTTTCTATATTGAAGCGTTCGTTTCCAGTAACAGTTTGAATTTTTAGGTTTCACTCTGTTTTCTCCTATATTGATAGATGTATTTGGAACTCTAAATCCAACACGGTTTGTGCTAGCTTCTTGAAACTTGACACAATAAAGTAGTTTCATGTTCTATTTCTATGTTTTGTTTCCTCTTGAGGTAGCCCTAACAGTGACTGGCGAGAAACACTTTCATGGAAAGGGGTTGCCAGGCTTCCCAAATATACGAATCTCCAGAAATCTCAGGAAATATTTTTTCACCCAAACAGGATGATACTTTCAGGTAATGATCAGTACACTATGGCGACTTGGTTCCCCAAATTTCGTTTTTCTATGTTGAAGCGTTCGTTTCCAGTAACAGTTTGAATTTTTAGGTTTCACTCTGTTTTCTCCTATATTGATAGATGTATTTGGAACTCTAAACCCAACACGGTTTGTGCTAGCTTCTTGAAACTTGACACAATAAAGTAGTTTCACGTTCTATCTCTATGCTTTGTTTCCTCTTGATGTAGCCCTAACAGTGACCGGCGAGAAACACTTTCATGTAAAGGGGTTGCCAGGCTTCCCAAAATTACGAATCTACAGAAATCTCAGCAAATATTTTTTCACCCAAACAGGATGATACTTTCAGGTAATGATCAGTACACTAAGGCGACTTGGTTCCCCAAATTTCGTTCTTCTATGTTGAAGCGTTCGTTTCCAGTAACAGTTTGAATTTTTAGGTTTCACTCTGTTTTCTCCTATATTGATAGATGTATTTGGAACTCTAAATCCAACACGGTTTGTGCTAGCTTCTTGAAACTTGACACAATAAAGTAGTTTCACGTTCTATCTCTATGTTTTGTTTCCTCATGATGTAGCCCTAAGCATTGACTGGCGAGAAACACTTTCATGGAAAGGGGTGGCTTCCCAAAATTACGAATCTCCAGAAATCGCAGCAAATATTTTTTCACCCAAACTGGATGATACTTTCAGGTAATGATCAGTACACTAAGGCGACTTGGTTCCCCAAATGTCGTTTTTGTATATTGAAGCGTTCGTTTCCAGTAACAGTTTGAATTTTTAGGTTTCACTCTGTTTTCTCCTATATTGATAGATGTATTTGGAACTCTAAATCCAACACGGTTTGTGCTAGCTTCTTGAAACTTGACACAATAAAGTAGTTTCATGTTCTATCTCTATGTTTTGTTTCCTCTTGAGGTAGCCCTAACAGTGACTGGCGAGAAACACTTTCATGGAAAGGGGTTGCCAGGCTTCCCAAATATACGAATCTCCAGAAATCTCAGGAAATATTTTTTCACCCAAACAGGATGATACTTTCAGGTAATGATCAGTACACTATGGCGACTTGGTTCCCCAAATTTCGTTTTTCTATGTTGAAGCGTTCGTTTCCAGTAACAGTTTGAATTTTTAGGTTTCACTCTGTTTTCTCCTATATTGATAGATGTATTTGGAACTCTAAACCCAACACGGTTTGTGCTAGCTTCTTGAAACTTGACACAATAAAGTAGTTTCACGTTCTATCTCTATGCTTTGTTTCCTCTTGATGTAGCCCTAACAGTGACCGGCGAGAAACACTTTCATGTAAAGGGGTTGCCAGGCTTCCCAAAATTACGAATCTCCAGAAATCTCAGCAAATATTTTTTCACCCAAACAGGATGATACTTTCAGGTAATGATCAGTACACTAAGGCGACTTGGTCCCCCAAATTTCGTTCTTCTATGTTGAAGCGTTCGTTTCCAGTAACAGTTTGAATTTTTAGGTTTCACTCTGTTTTCTCCTATATTGATAGATGTATTTGGAACTCTAAATCCAACACGGTTTGTGCTAGCTTCTTGAAACTTGACACAATAAAGTAGTTTCACGTTCTATCTCTATGTTTTGTTTCCTCATGATGTAGCCCTAAGCATTGACTGGCGAGAAACACTTTCATGGAAAGGGGTGGCTTCCCAAAATTACGAATCTCCAGAAATCGCAGCAAATATTTTTTCACCCAAACTGGATGATACTTTCAGGTAATGATCAGTACACTAAGGCGACTTGGTTCCCCAAATTTCGTTCTTCTATGTTGAAGCGTTCGTTTCCAGTAACAGTTTGAATTTTTAGGTTTCACTCTGTTTTCTCCTATATTGATAGATGTATTTGGAACTCTAAACCAACACGGTTTGTGCTAGCTTCTTGAAACTTGACACAATAAAGTAGTTTCACGTTCTATCTCTATGTTTTGTTTCCTCTTGATGTAGCCCTAACAGTGACTGGCGAGAAACACTTTCATGGAAAGGGGTTGCCAGGCTTCCCAAATATACGAATCTCCAGAAATCTCAGCAAATATTTTTTCACCCAAACAGGATGATACTTTCAGGTAATGATCAGTACACTAAGGCGACGTGGTTCCCCAAATTTCGTTCTTCTATGTTGAAGTGTTCGTTTCCAGTAACAGTTTGAATTTTTAGGTTTCACTCTGTTTTCTCCTATATTGATAGATGTATTTGGAACTCTAAATCCAACACGGTTTGTGCTAGCTTCTTGAAACTTGACACAATAAAGTAGTTTCACGTTCTATCTCTATGTTTTGTTTCCTCTTGATGTAGCCCTAAGCAGTGACTGGCGAGAAACACTTTCATGGAAAGGGGTTGCCAGGCTTTCCAAAATTACGAATCTCCAGAAATCTCAGCAAATATTTTTTCACCCAAACAGGATGATACTTTCAGGTAATGATCAGTACACTAAGGCGACTTGGTTCCCCAAATTTCGTTCTTCTATGTTGAAGCGTTCGTTTCCAGTAACAGTTTGAATTTTTAGGTTTCACTCTGTTTTCTCCTATATTGATAGATGTATTTGGAACTCTAAATCCAACACGGTTTGTGCTAGCTTCTTGAAACTTGACACAATAAAGTAGTTTCACGTTCTATCTCTATGTTTTGTTTCCTCTTGATGTAGCCCTAAGCAGTGACTGGCGAGAAACACTTTCATGGAAAGGGGTTGCCAGGCTTTCCAAAATTACGAATCTCCAGAAATCTCAGCAAATATTTTTTCACCCAAACAGGATGATACTTTCAGGTAATGATCAGTACACTAAGGCGACTTGGTTCCCCAAATTTCGTTCTTCTATGTTGAAGCGTTCGTTTCCAGTAACAGTTTGAATTTTTAGGTTTCACTCTGTTTTCTCCTATATTGATAGATGTATTTGGAACTCTAAATCCAACACGGTTTGTGCTAGCTTCTTGAAACTTGACACAATAAAGTAGTTTCACGTTCTATCTCTATGCTTTGTTTCCTCTTGATGTAGCCCTAACAGTGACCGGCGAGAAACACTTTCATGTAAAGGGGTTGCCAGGCTTCCCAAAATTACGAATCTCCAGAAATCTCAGCAAATATTTTTTCACCCAAACAGGATGATACTTTCAGGTAATGATCAGTACACTAAGGCGACTTGGTTCCCCAAATTTCGTTCTTCTATGTTGAAGCGTTCGTTTCCAGTAACAGTTTGAATTTTTAGGTTTCACTCTGTTTTCTCCTATATTGATAGATGTATTTGGAACTCTAAATCCAACACGGTTTGTGCTAGCTTCTTGAAACTTGACACAATAAAGTAGTTTCACGTTCTATCTCTATGTTTTGTTTCCTCATGATGTAGCCCTAAGCATTGACTGGCGAGAAACACTTTCATGGAAAGGGGTGGCTTCCCAAAATTACGAATCTCCAGAAATCGCAGCAAATATTTTTTCACCCAAACTGGATGATACTTTCAGGTAATGATCAGTACACTAAGGCGACTTGGTTCCCCAAATGTCGTTTTTCTATATTGAAGCGTTCGTTTCCAGTAACAGTTTGAATTTTTAGGTTTCACTCTGTTTTCTCCTATATTGATAGATGTATTTGGAACTCTAAATCCAACACGGTTTGTGCTAGCTTCTTGAAACTTGACACAATAAAGTAGTTTCATGTTCTATTTCTATGTTTTGTTTCCTCTTGAGGTAGCCCTAACAGTGACTGGCGAGAAACACTTTCATGGAAAGGGGTTGCCAGGCTTCCCAAATATACGAATCTCCAGAAATCTCAGGAAATATTTTTTCACCCAAACAGGATGATACTTTCAGGTAATGATCAGTACACTATGGCGACTTGGTTCCCCAAATTTCGTTTTTCTATGTTGAAGCGTTCGTTTCCAGTAACAGTTTGAATTTTTAGGTTTCACTCTGTTTTCTCCTATATTGATAGATGTATTTGGAACTCTAAACCCAACACGGTTTGTGCTAGCTTCTTGAAACTTGACACAATAAAGTAGTTTCACGTTCTATCTCTATGCTTTGTTTCCTCTTGATGTAGCCCTAACAGTGACCGGCGAGAAACACTTTCATGTAAAGGGGTTGCCAGGCTTCCCAAAATTACGAATCTACAGAAATCTCAGCAAATATTTTTTCACCCAAACAGGATGATACTTTCAGGTAATGATCAGTACACTAAGGCGACTTGGTTCCCCAAATTTCGTTCTTCTATGTTGAAGCGTTCGTTTCCAGTAACAGTTTGAATTTTTAGGTTTCACTCTGTTTTCTCCTATATTGATAGATGTATTTGGAACTCTAAATCCAACACGGTTTGTGCTAGCTTCTTGAAACTTGACACAATAAAGTAGTTTCACGTTCTATCTCTATGTTTTGTTTCCTCATGATGTAGCCCTAAGCATTGACTGGCGAGAAACACTTTCATGGAAAGGGGTGGCTTCCCAAAATTACGAATCTCCAGAAATCGCAGCAAATATTTTTTCACCCAAACTGGATGATACTTTCAGGTAATGATCAGTACACTAAGGCGACTTGGTTCCCAAAATGTCGTTTTTGTATATTGAAGCGTTCGTTTCCAGTAACAGTTTGAATTTTTAGGTTTCACTCTGTTTTCTCCTATATTGATAGATGTATTTGGAACTCTAAATCCAACACGGTTTGTGCTAGCTTCTTGAAACTTGACACAATAAAGTAGTTTCATGTTCTATCTCTATGTTTTGTTTCCTCTTGAGGTAGCCCTAACAGTGACTGGCGAGAAACACTTTCATGGAAAGGGGTTGCCAGGCTTCCCAAATATACGAATCTCCAGAAATCTCAGGAAATATTTTTTCACCCAAACAGGATGATACTTTCAGGTAATGATCAGTACACTATGGCGACTTGGTTCCCCAAATTTCGTTTTTCTATGTTGAAGCGTTCGTTTCCAGTAACAGTTTGAATTTTTAGGTTTCACTCTGTTTTCTCCTATATTGATAGATGTATTTGGAACTCTAAACCCAACACGGTTTGTGCTAGCTTCTTGAAACTTGACACAATAAAGTAGTTTCACGTTCTATCTCTATGCTTTGTTTCCTCTTGATGTAGCCCTAACAGTGACCGGCGAGAAACACTTTCATGTAAAGGGGTTGCCAGGCTTCCCAAAATTACGAATCTCCAGAAATCTCAGCAAATATTTTTTCACCCAAACAGGATGATACTTTCAGGTAATGATCAGTACACTAAGGCGACTTGGTCCCCCAAATTTCGTTCTTCTATGTTGAAGCGTTCGTTTCCAGTAACAGTTTGAATTTTTAGGTTTCACTCTGTTTTCTCCTATATTGATAGATGTATTTGGAACTCTAAATCCAACACGGTTTGTGCTAGCTTCTTGAAACTTGACACAATAAAGTAGTTTCACGTTCTATCTCTATGTTTTGTTTCCTCATGATGTAGCCCTAAGCATTGACTGGCGAGAAACACTTTCATGGAAAGGGGTGGCTTCCCAAAATTACGAATCTCCAGAAATCGCAGCAAATATTTTTTCACCCAAACTGGATGATACTTTCAGGTAATGATCAGTACACTAAGGCGACTTGGTTCCCCAAATTTCGTTCTTCTATGTTGAAGCGTTCGTTTCCAGTAACAGTTTGAATTTTTAGGTTTCACTCTGTTTTCTCCTATATTGATAGATGTATTTGGAACTCTAAATCCAACACGGTTTGTGCTAGCTTCTTGAAACTTGACACAATAAAGTAGTTTCACGTTCTATCTCTATGTTTTGTTTCCTCTTGATGTAGCCCTAACAGTGACTGGCGAGAAACACTTTCATGGAAAGGGGTTGCCAGGCTTCCCAAATATACGAATCTCCAGAAATCTCAGCAAATATTTTTTCACCCAAACAGGATGATACTTTCAGGTAATGATCAGTACACTAAGGCGACGTGGTTCCCCAAATTTCGTTCTTCTATGTTGAAGTGTTCGTTTCCAGTAACAGTTTGAATTTTTAGGTTTCACTCTGTTTTCTCCTATATTGATAGATGTATTTGGAACTCTAAATCCAACACGGTTTGTGCTAGCTTCTTGAAACTTGACACAATAAAGTAGTTTCACGTTCTATCTCTATGTTTTGTTTCCTCTTGATGTAGCCCTAAGCAGTGACTGGCGAGAAACACTTTCATGGAAAGGGGTTGCCAGGCTTTCCAAAATTACGAATCTCCAGAAATCTCAGCAAATATTTTTTCACCCAAACAGGATGATACTTTCAGGTAATGATCAGTACACTAAGGCGACTTGGTTCCCCAAATTTCGTTCTTCTATGTTGAAGCGTTCGTTTCCAGTAACAGTTTGAATTTTTAGGTTTCACTCTGTTTTCTCCTATATTGATAGATGTATTTGGAACTCTGAATAC
This sequence comes from Spermophilus citellus, assembly GCF_964194105.1. Classification (NCBI taxonomy): domain Eukaryota; kingdom Metazoa; phylum Chordata; class Mammalia; order Rodentia; family Sciuridae; genus Spermophilus; species Spermophilus citellus. The sequence goes on along the minus strand of NC_138188.1, from coordinate 14,709,488 downwards.
AACACGGTTTGTGCTAGCTTCTTGAAACTTGACACAATAAAGTAGTTTCACGTTCTATCTCTGTGTTTTGTTTCCTCTTGATGTAGCCCTAAGCAGTGACTGACGAGAAACACTTTCATGGAAAGGGGTTGCCAGGCTTCCCAAAATTACGAATCTCCAGAAATCTCAGCAAATATTTTTTCACCCAAACAGGATGATACTTTCAGGTAATGATCAGTACACTAAGGCGACTTGGTTCCCCAAATTTCGTTCTTCTATATTGAAGCGTTCGTTTCCAGTAACAGTTTGAATTTTTAGGTTTCACTCTGTTTTCTCCTATATTGATAGATGTATTTGGAACTCTAAATCCAACACGGTTTGTGCTAGCTTCTTGAAACTTGACACAATAAAGTAGTTTCACGTTCTATCTCTATGTTTTGTTTCCTCTTGATGTAGCCCTAACAGTGACTGGCGAGAAACACTTTCATGGAAAGGGGTTGCCAGGCTTCCCAAATATACGAATCTCCAGAAATCTCAGGAAATATTTTTTCACCCAAACAGGATGATACTTTCAGGTAATGATCAGTACACTATGGCGACTTGGTTCCCCAAATTTCGTTTTTCTATATTGAAGCGTTCGTTTCCAGTAACAGTTTGAATTTTTAGGTTTCACTCTGTTTTCTCCTATATTGATAGATGTATTTGGAACTCTGAATCCAACACGGTTTGTGCTAGCTTCTTGAAACTTGACACAATAAAGTAGTTTCACGTTCTATCTCTATGTTTTGTTTCCTCTTGATGTAGCCCTAACAGTGACCGGCGAGAAACACTTTCATGTAAAGGGGTTGCCAGGCTTCCCAAAATTACGAATCTCCAGAAATCTCAGCAAATATTTTTTCACCCAAACAGGATGATACTTTCAGGTAATGATCAGTACACTAAGGCGACTTGGTTCCCCAAATTTCGTTCTTCTATGTTGAAGCGTTCGTTTCCAGTAACAGTTTGAATTTTTAGGTTTCACTCTGTTTTCTCCTATATTGATAGATGTATTTGGAACTCTGAATCCAACACGGTTTGTGCTAGCTTCTTGAAACTTGACACAATAAAGTAGTTTCACGTTCTATCTCTATGTTTTGTTTCCTCTTGATGTAGCCCTAACAGTGACCGGCGAGAAACACTTTCATGTAAAGGGGTTGCCAGGCTTCCCAAAATTACGAATCTCCAGAAATCTCAGCAAATATTTTTTCACCCAAACAGGATGATACTTTCAGGTAATGATCAGTACACTAAGGCGACTTGGTTCCCCAAATTTCGTTCTTCTATGTTGAAGCGTTCGTTTCCAGTAACAGTTTGAATTTTTAGGTTTCACTCTGTTTTCTCCTATATTGATAGATGTATTTGGAACTCTAAATCCAACACGGTTTGTGCTAGCTTCTTGAAACTTGACACAATAAAGTAGTTTCACGTTCTATCTCTATGTTTTGTTTCCTCATGATGTAGCCCTAAGCATTGACTGGCGAGAAACACTTTCATGGAAAGGGGTGGCTTCCCAAAATTACGAATCTCCAGAAATCGCAGCAAATATTTTTTCACCCAAACTGGATGATACTTTCAGGTAATGATCAGTACACTAAGGCGACTTGGTTCCCCAAATTTCGTTCTTCTATGTTGAAGCGTTCGTTTCCAGTAACAGTTTGAATTTTTAGGTTTCACTCTGTTTTCTCCTATATTGATAGATGTATTTGGAACTCTAAATCCAACACGGTTTGTGCTAGCTTCTTGAAACTTGACACAATAAAGTAGTTTCACGTTCTATCTCTATGTTTTGTTTCCTCTTGATGTAGCCCTAACAGTGACTGGCGAGAAACACTTTCATGGAAAGGGGTTGCCAGGCTTCCCAAATATACGAATCTCCAGAAATCTCAGCAAATATTTTTTCACCCAAACAGGATGATACTTTCAGGTAATGATCAGTACACTAAGGCGACGTGGTTCCCCAAATTTCGTTCTTCTATGTTGAAGTGTTCGTTTCCAGTAACAGTTTGAATTTTTAGGTTTCACTCTGTTTTCTCCTATATTGATAGATGTATTTGGAACTCTAAATCCAACACGGTTTGTGCTAGCTTCTTGAAACTTGACACAATAAAGTAGTTTCACGTTCTATCTCTATGTTTTGTTTCCTCTTGATGTAGCCCTAAGCAGTGACTGGCGAGAAACACTTTCATGGAAAGGGGTTGCCAGGCTTTCCAAAATTACGAATCTCCAGAAATCTCAGCAAATATTTTTTCACCCAAACAGGATGATACTTTCAGGTAATGATCAGTACACTAAGGCGACTTGGTTCCCCAAATTTCGTTCTTCTATGTTGAAGCGTTCGTTTCCAGTAACAGTTTGAATTTTTAGGTTTCACTCTGTTTTCTCCTATATTGATAGATGTATTTGGAACTCTGAATACAACACGGTTTGTGCTAGCTTCTTGAAACTTGACACAATAAAGTAGTTTCACGTTCTATCTCTGTGTTTTGTTTCCTCTTGATGTAGCCCTAAGCAGTGACTGACGAGAAACACTTTCATGGAAAGGGGTTGCCAGGCTTCCCAAAATTACGAATCTCCAGAAATCTCAGCAAATATTTTTTCACCCAAACAGGATGATACTTTCAGGTAATGATCAGTACACTAAGGCGACTTGGTTCCCCAAATTTCGTTCTTCTATATTGAAGCGTTCGTTTCCAGTAACAGTTTGAATTTTTAGGTTTCACTCTGTTTTCTCCTATATTGATAGATGTATTTGGAACTCTAAATCCAACACGGTTTGTGCTAGCTTCTTGAAACTTGACACAATAAAGTAGTTTCACGTTCTATCTCTATGTTTTGTTTCCTCTTGATGTAGCCCTAACAGTGACTGGCGAGAAACACTTTCATGGAAAGGGGTTGCCAGGCTTCCCAAATATACGAATCTCCAGAAATCTCAGGAAATATTTTTTCACCCAAACAGGATGATACTTTCAGGTAATGATCAGTACACTATGGCGACTTGGTTCCCCAAATTTCGTTTTTCTATATTGAAGCGTTCGTTTCCAGTAACAGTTTGAATTTTTAGGTTTCACTCTGTTTTCTCCTATATTGATAGATGTATTTGGAACTCTAAATCCAACACGGTTTGTGCTAGCTTCTTGAAACTTGACACAATAAAGTAGTTTCACGTTCTATCTCTATGTTTTGTTTCCTCTTGATGTAGCCCTAACAGTGACCGGCGAGAAACACTTTCATGTAAAGGGGTTGCCAGGCTTCCCAAAATTACGAATCTCCAGAAATCTCAGCAAATATTTTTTCACCCAAACAGGATGATACTTTCAGGTAATGATCAGTACACTAAGGCGACTTGGTTCCCCAAATTTCGTTCTTCTATGTTGAAGCGTTCGTTTCCAGTAACAGTTTGAATTTTTAGGTTTCACTCTGTTTTCTCCTATATTGATAGATGTATTTGGAACTCTAAATCCAACACGGTTTGTGCTAGCTTCTTGAAACTTGACACAATAAAGTAGTTTCACGTTCTATCTCTATGTTTTGTTTCCTCTTGATGTAGCCCTAACAGTGACCGGCGAGAAACACTTTCATGTAAAGGGGTTGCCAGGCTTCCCAAAATTACGAATCTCCAGAAATCTCAGCAAATATTTTTTCACCCAAACAGGATGATACTTTCAGGTAATGATCAGTACACTAAGGCGACTTGGTTCCCCAAATTTCGTTCTTCTATGTTGAAGCGTTCGTTTCCAGTAACAGTTTGAATTTTTAGGTTTCACTCTGTTTTCTCCTATATTGATAGATGTATTTGGAACTCTAAATCCAACACGGTTTGTGCTAGCTTCTTGAAACTTGACACAATAAAGTAGTTTCACGTTCTATCTCTATGTTTTGTTTCCTCATGATGTAGCCCTAAGCATTGACTGGCGAGAAACACTTTCATGGAAAGGGGTGGCTTCCCAAAATTACGAATCTCCAGAAATCGCAGCAAATATTTTTTCACCCAAACTGGATGATACTTTCAGGTAATGATCAGTACACTAAGGCGACTTGGTTCCCCAAATTTCGTTTTTCTATATTGAAGCGTTCGTTTCCAGTAACAGTTTGAATTTTTAGGTTTCACTCTGTTTTCTCCTATATTGATAGATGTATTTGGAACTCTGAATCCAACACGGTTTGTGCTAGCTTCTTGAAACTTGACACAATAAAGTAGTTTCACGTTCTATCTCTATGTTTTGTTTCCTCTTGATGTAGCCCTAACAGTGACCGGCGAGAAACACTTTCATGTAAAGGGGTTGCCAGGCTTCCCAAAATTACGAATCTCCAGAAATCTAAGCAAATATTTTTTCACCCAAACAGGATGATACTTTCAGGTAATGATCAGTACACTAAGGCGACTTGGTTCCCCAAATTTCGTTCTTCTATGTTGAAGCGTTCGTTTCCAGTAACAGTTTGAATTTTTAGGTTTCACTCTGTTTTCTCCTATATTGATAGATGTATTTGGAACTCTAAATCCAACACGGTTTGTGCTAGCTTCTTGAAACTTGACACAATAAAGTAGTTTCACGTTCTATCTCTATGTTTTGTTTCCTCATGATGTAGCCCTAAGCATTGACTGGCGAGAAACACTTTCATGGAAAGGGGTGGCTTCCCAAAATTACGAATCTCCAGAAATCGCAGCAAATATTTTTTCACCCAAACTGGATGATACTTTCAGGTAATGATCAGTACACTAAGGCGACTTGGTTCCCCAAATGTCGTTTTTCTATATTGAAGCGTTCGTTTCCAGTAACAGTTTGAATTTTTAGGTTTCACTCTGTTTTCTCCTATATTGATAGAGGTATTTGGAACTCTGAATCCAACACGGTTTGTGCTAGCTTCTTGAAACTTGACACAATAAAGTAGTTTCACGTTCTATCTCTATGTTTTGTTTCCTCTTGATGTAGCCCTAACAGTGACTGGCGAGAAACACTTTCATGGAAAGGGGTTGCCAGGCTTCCCAAATATGCGAATCTCCAGAAATCTCAGCAAATATTTTTTCACCCAAACAGGATGATACTTTCAGGTAATGATCAGTACACTAAGGCGACTTGGTTCCCCAAATTTCGTTCTTCTATGTTGAAGCGTTCGTTTCCAGTAACAGTTTGAATTTTTAGGTTTCACTCTGTTTTCTCCTATATTGATAGATGTATTTGGAACTCTAAATCCAACACGGTTTGTGCTAGCTTCTTGAAACTTGACACAATAAAGTAGTTTCACGTTCTATCTCTATGTTTTGTTTCCTCTTGATGTAGCCCTAACAGTGACTGGCGAGAAACACTTTCATGGAAAGGGGTTGCCAGGCTTCCCAAAATTACGAATCTCCAGAAATCTCAGCAAATATTTTTTCACCCAAACAGGATGATACTTTCAGGTAATGATCAGTACAGTAAGGCGACTTGGTTCCCCAAATTTCGTTTCTCTATGTTGAAGCGTTCGTTTCCAGTAACAGTTTGAATTTTTAGGTTTCACTCTGTTTTCTCCTATATTGATAGATGTATTTGGAACTCTAAATCCAACACGGTTTGTGCTAGCTTCTTGAAACTTGACACAATAAAGTAGTTTCACGTTCTATCTCTATGTTTTGTTTCCTCATGATGTAGCCCTAAGCATTGACTGGCGAGAAACACTTTCATGGAAAGGGGTGGCTTCCCAAAATTACGAATCTCCAGAAATCTCAGCAAATATTTTTTCACCCAAACTGGATGATACTTTCAGGTAATGATCAGTACACTAAGGCGACTTGGTTCCCCAAATTTCGTTCTTCTATGTTGAAGCGTTCGTTTCCAGTAACAGTTTGAATTTTTAGGTTTCACTCTGTTTTCTCCTATATTGATAGAGGTATTTGGAACTCTGAATCCAACACGGTTTGTGCTAGCTTCTTGAAACTTGACACAATAAAGTAGTTTCACGTTCTATCTCTATGTTTTGTTTCCTCTTGATGTAGCCCTAACAGTGACTGGCGAGAAACACTTTCATGGAAAGGGGTTGCCAGGCTTCCCAAATATGCGAATCTCCAGAAATCTCAGGAAATATTTTTTCACCCAAACAGGATGATACTTTCAGGTAATGATCAGTACACTAAGGCGACTTGATTCCCCAAATTTCGTTCTTCTATGTTGAAGCGTTCGTTTCCAGTAACAGTTTGAATTTTTAGGTTTCACTCTGTTTTCTCCTATATTGATAGATGTATTTGGAACTCTAAATCCAACACGGTTTGTGCTAGCTTCTTGAAACTTGACACAATAAAGTAGTTTCACGTTCTATCTCTATGTTTTGTTTCCTCTTGATGTAGCCCTAACAGTGACCGGCGAGAAACACTTTCATGTAAAGGGGTTGCCAGGCTTCCCAAAATTACGAATCTCCAGAAATCTCAGCAAATATTTTTTCACCCAAACAGGATGATACTTTCAGGTAATGATCAGTACACTAAGGCGACTTGGTTCCCCAAATGTCGTTCTTCTATGTTGAAGCGTTCGTTTCCAGTAACAGTTTGAATTTTTAGGTTTCACTCTGTTTTCTCCTATATTGATAGATGTATTTGGAACTCTAAATCCAACACGGTTTGTGCTAGCTTCTTGAAACTTGACACAATAAAGCAGTTTCACGTTCTATCTCTATGTTTTGTTTCCTCTTGATGTAGCCCTAAGCAGTGACTGGCAAGAAACACTTTCATGGAAAGGGGTTGGCATGCTTCCCAAAATTACGAATCTCCAGAAATCTCAGCAAATATTTTTTCACCCAAACTGGATGATACTTTCAGGTAATGATCAGTACACTAAGGCGACTTGGTTCCCCAAATGTCGTTCTTCTATGTTGAAGCGTTCGTTTCCAGTAACAGTTTGAATTTTTAGGTTTCACTCTGTTTTCTCCTATATTGATAGATGTATTTGGAACTCTAAATCCAACACGGTTTGTGCTAGCTTCTTGAAACTTGACACAATATAGTAATTTCACGTTCTATCTCTATGTTTTGTTTCCTCTTGATGTAGCCCCAAGCAGTGACTGAGGAGAAACACTTTCATGGAAAGGGGTTGCCAAGCTTCCTAAAATTACAAATCTCCAGAAATCTCAGCAAATATTTTTTCACCCAAACAGGATGATACTTTCAGGTAATGATCAGTACACTAAGGCGACTTGGTTCCCCAAATTTCGTTCTTCTATGTTGAAGCGTTCGTTTCCAGTAACAGTTTGAAATTTAGGTTTCACTCTGTTTTCTCCTATATTGATAGATGTATTTGGAACTCTAAATCCAACACGGTTTGTGCTAGCCTCTTGAAACTTGACACAATAAAGTAGTTTCACGTTCTATCTCTATGTTTTGTTTCCTCTTGATGTAGCCCTAACAGTGACTGGCGAGAAACACTTTCATGGAAAGGGGTTGCCAGGCTTCCCAAATATACGAATCTCCAGAAATCTCAGGAAATATTTTTTCACCCAAACAGGATGATACTTTCAGGTAATGATCAGTACACTAAGGCGACTTGGTTCCCCAAATTTCGTTCTTCTATGTTGAAGCGTTCGTTTCCAGTAACAGTTTGAATTTTTAGGTTTCACTCTGTTTTCTCCTATATTGATAGATGTATTTGGAACTCTGAATCCAACAAGGTTTGTGCTAGGTTCTTGAAACTTGACACAATAAAGTAGTTTCACGTTCTATCTCTATGTTTTGTTTCCTCTTGATGTAGCCCTAAGCAGTGACTGGCGATAAACACTTTCATGGAGAGGGGTGGCTTCCCAAAATTACGAATCTCCAGAAATCTCAGCAAATATTTTTTCACCCAAACTGGATGATACTTTCAGGTAATGATCAGTACACTAAGGCGACTTGGTTCCCCAATTTTCGTTCTTCTATGTTGAAGCGTTCGTTTCCAGTAACAGTTTGAATTTTTAGGTTTCACTCTGTTTTCTCCTATATTGATAGATGTATTTGGAACTCTAAATCCAACACGGTTTGTGCTAGCTTCTTGAAACTTGACACAATAAAGTAGTTTCACGTTCTATCTCTATGTTTTGTTTCCTCTTGATGTAGCCCTAAGCATTGACTGGCGAGAAACACTTTCATGGAAAGGGGTGGCTTCCCAAAATTACGAATCTCCAGAAATCTCAGCAAATATTTTTTCACCCAAACTGGATGATACTTTCAGGTAATGATCACTACACTAACGCGACTTGGTTCCCCAAATTTCGTTCTTCTATGTTGAAGCGTTCGTTTCCAGTAACAGTTTGAATTTTTAGGTTTCACTCTGTTTTCTCCTATATTGATAGATATATTTGGAACTCTGAATACAACACGGTTTGTGCTAGCTTCTTGAAACTTGACACAATAAAGTAGTTTCACGTTCTATCTCTATGTTTTGTTTCCTCTTGATGTAGCCCTAAGCAGTGACTGACGAGAAACACTTTCATGGAAAGGGGTTGCCAGGCTTCCCAAAATTACGAATCTCCAGAAATGTCAGCAAATATTTTTTCACCCAAACTGGATGATACTTTCAGGTAATGATCAGTACACTAAGGCGACTTGGTTCCCCAAATTTCGTTCTTCTATGTTGAAGCGTTCGTTTCCAGTAACAGTTTGAATTTTTAGGTTTCACTCTGTTTTCTCCTATATTGATAGATGTATTTGGAACTCTAAATCCAACACGGTTTGTGCTAGCTTCTTGAAACTTGACACAATAAAGTAGTTTCACGTTCTATCTCTATGTTTTGTTTCCTCTTGATGTAGCCCTAACAGTGACTGGCGAGAAACACTTTCATGGAAAGGGGTTGCCAGGCTTCCCAAATATGCGAATCTCCAGAAATCTCAGGAAATATTTTTTCACCCAAACAGGATGATACTTTCAGGTAATGATCAGTACACTAAGGCGACTTGGTTCCCCAAATTTCGTTCTTCTATGTTGAAGCGTTCGTTTCCAGTAACAGTTTGAATTTTTAGGTTTCACTCTGTTTTCTCCTATATTGATAGATGTATTTGGAACTCTAAATCCAACACGGTTTGTGCTAGCTTCTTGAAACTTGACACAATAAAGTAGTTTCACGTTCTATCTCTATGTTTTGTTTCCTCTTGATGTAGCCCTAACAGTGACCGGCGAGAAACACTTTCATGTAAAGGGGTTGCCAGGCTTCCCAAAATTACGAATCTCCAGAAATCTCAGCAAATATTTTTTCACCCAAACAGGATGATACTTTCAGGTAATGATCAGTACAGTAAGGCGACTTGGTTCCCCAAATTTCGTTCTTCTATGTTGAAGCGTTCGTTTCCAGTAACAGTTTGAATTTTTAGGTTTCACTCTGTTTTCTCCTATATTGATAGATGTATTTGGAACTCTAAATCCAACACGGTTTGTGCTAGCTTCTTGAAACTTGACACAATAAAGTAGTTTCACGTTCTATCTCTATGTTTTGTTTCCTCATGATGTAGCCCTAAGCATTGACTGGCGAGAAACACTTTCATGGAAAGGGGTGGCTTCCCAAAATTACGAATCTCCAGAAATCTCAGCAAATATTTTTTCACCCAAACTGGATGATACTTTCAGGTAATGATCAGTACACTAAGGCGACTTGGTTCCCCAAATTTCGTTCTTCTATGTTGAAGCGTTCGTTTCCAGTAACAGTTTGAATTTTTAGGTTTCACTCTGTTTTCTCCTATATTGATAGAGGTATTTGGAACTCTGAATCCAACACGGTTTGTGCTAGCTTCTTGAAACTTGACACAATAAAGTAGTTTCACGTTCTATCTCTATGTTTTGTTTCCTCTTGATGTAGCCCTAACAGTGACCGGCGAGAAACACTTTCATGTAAAGGGGTTGCCAGGCTTCCCAAAATTACGAATCTCCAGAAATCTCAGCAAATATTTTTTCACCCAAACAGGATGATACTTTCAGGTAATGATCAGTACACTAAGGCGACTTGGTTCCCCAAATTTCGTTCTTCTATGTTGAAGCGTTCGTTTCCAGTAACAGTTTGAATTTTTAGGTTTCACTCTGTTTTCTCCTATATTGATAGATGTATTTGGAACTCTAAATCCAACACGGTTTGTGCTAGCTTCTTGAAACTTGACACAATAAAGTAGTTTCACGTTCTATCTCTATGTTTTGTTTCCTCTTGATGTAGCCCTAACAGTGACCGGCGAGAAACACTTTCATGTAAAGGGGTTGCCAGGCTTCCCAAAATTACGAATCTCCAGAAATCTCAGCAAATATTTTTTCACCCAAACAGGATGATACTTTCAGGTAATGATCAGTACACTAAGGCGACTTGGTTCCCCAAATTTCGTTCTTCTATGTTGAAGCGTTCGTTTCCAGTAACAGTTTGAATTTTTAGGTTTCACTCTGTTTTCTCCTATATTGATAGATGTATTTGGAACTCTAAATCCAACACGGTTTGTGATAGCTTCTTGAAACTTGACACAATAAAGTAGTTTCACGTTCTATCTCTATGTTTTGTTTCCTCATGATGTAGCCCTAAGCATTGACTGGCGAGAAACACTTTCATGGAAAGGGGTGGCTTCCCAAAATTACGAATCTCCAGAAATCGCAGCAAATATTTTTTCACCCAAACTGGATGATACTTTCAGGTAATGATCAGTACACTAAGGCGACTTGGTTCCCCAAATGTCGTTTTTCTATATTGAAGCGTTCGTTTCCAGTAACAGTTTGAATTTTTAGGTTTCACTCTGTTTTCTCCTATATTGATAGAGGTATTTGGAACTCTGAATCCAACACGGTTTGTGCTAGCTTCTTGAAACTTGACACAATAAAGTAGTTTCACGTTCTATCTCTATGTTTTGTTTCCTCTTGATGTAGCCCTAACAGTGACTGGCGAGAAACACTTTCATGGAAAGGGGTTGCCAGGCTTCCCAAATATGCGAATCTCCAGAAATCTCAGGAAATATTTTTTCACCCAAACAGGATGATACTTTCAGGTAATGATCAGTACACTAAGGCGACTTGGTTCCCCAAATTTCGTTCTTCTATGTTGAAGCGTTCGTTTCCAGTAACAGTTTGAATTTTTAGGTTTCACTCTGTTTTCTCCTATATTGATAGATGTATTTGGAACTCTAAATCCAACACGGTTTGTGCTAGCTTCTTGAAACTTGACACAATATAGTAATTTCACGTTCTATCTCTATGTTTTGTTTCCTCTTGATATAGCCCCAAGCAGTGACTGAGGAGAAACACTTTCATGGAAAGGGGTTGCCAAGCTTCCTAAAATTACAAATCTCCAGAAATCTCAGCAAATATTTTTTCACCCAAACAGGATGATACTTTCAGGTAATGATCAGTACACTAAGGCGACTTGGTTCCCCAAATTTCGTTCTTCTATGTTGAAGCGTTCGTTTCCAGTAACAGTTTGAAATTTAGGTTTCACTCTGTTTTCTCCTATATTGATAGATGTATTTGGAACTCTAAATCCAACACGGTTTGTGCTAGCTTCTTGAAACTTGACACAATAAAGTAGTTTCACGTTCTATCTCTATGTTTTGTTTCCTCTTGATGTAGCCCTAACAGTGACTGGCGAGAAACACTTTCATGGAAAGGGGTTGCCAGGCTTCCCAAATATACGAATCTCCAGAAATCTCAGGAAATATTTTTTCACCCAAACAGGATGATACTTTCAGGTAATGATCAGTACACTAAGGCGACTTGGTTCCCCAAATTTCGTTCTTCTATGTTGAAGCGTTCGTTTCCAGTAACAGTTTGAATTTTTAGGTTTCACTCTGTTTTCTCCTATATTGATAGATGTATTTGGAACTCTGAATCCAACAAGGTTTGTGCTAGGTTCTTGAAACTTGACACAATAAAGTAGTTTCACGTTCTATCTCTATGTTTTGTTTCCTCTTGATGTAGCCCTAAGCAGTGACTGGCGATAAACACTTTCATGGAGAGGGGTGGCTTCCCAAAATTACGAATCTCCAGAAATCTCAGCAAATATTTTTTCACCCAAACTGGATGATACTTTCAGGTAATGATCAGTACACTAAGGCGACTTGGTTCCCCAATTTTCGTTCTTCTATGTTGAAGCGTTCGTTTCCAGTAACAGTTTGAATTTTTAGGTTTCACTCTGTTTTCTCCTATATTGATAGATGTATTTGGAACTCTAAATCCAACACGGTTTGTGCTAGCTTCTTGAAACTTGACACAATAAAGTAGTTTCACGTTCTATCTCTATGTTTTGTTTCCTCTTGATGTAGCCCTAAGCATTGACTGGCGAGAAACACTTTCATGGAAAGGGGTGGCTTCCCAAAATTACGAATCTCCAGAAATCTCAGCAAATATTTTTTCACCCAAACTGGATGATACTTTCAGGTAATGATCACTACACTAACGCGACTTGGTTCCCCAAATTTCGTTCTTCTATGTTGAAGCGTTCGTTTCCAGTAACAGTTTGAATTTTTAGGTTTCACTCTGTTTTCTCCTATATTGATAGATATATTTGGAACTCTGAATACAACACGGTTTGTGCTAGCTTCTTGAAACTTGACACAATAAAGTAGTTTCACGTTCTATCTCTATGTTTTGTTTCCTCTTGATGTAGCCCTAAGCAGTGACTGACGAGAAACACTTTCATGGAAAGGGGTTGCCAGGCTTCCCAAAATTACGAATCTCCAGAAATCTCAGCAAATATTTTTTCACCCAAACTGGATGATACTTTCAGGTAATGCTCAGTACACTAAGGCGACTTGGTTCCCCAAATTTCGTTCTTCTATGTTGAAGCGTTCGTTTCCAGTAACAGTTTGAATTTTTAGGTTTCACTCTGTTTTCTCCTATATTGATAGATGTATTTGGAACTCTAAATCCAACACGGTTTGTGCTAGCTTCTTGAAACTTGACACAATAAAGTAGTTTCACGTTCTATCTCTATGTTTTGTTTCCTCTTGATGTAGCCCTAACAGTGACTGGCGAGAAACACTTTCATGGAAAGGGGTTGCCAGGCTTCCCAAATATGCGAATCTCCAGAAATCTCAGGAAATATTTTTTCACCCAAACAGGATGATACTTTCAGGTAATGATCAGTACACTAAGGCGACTTGGTTCCCCAAATTTCGTTCTTCTATGTTGAAGCGTTCGTTTCCAGTAACAGTTTGAATTTTTAGGTTTCACTCTGTTTTCTCCTATATTGATAGATGTATTTGGAACTCTAAATCCAACACGGTTTGTGCTAGCTTCTTGAAACTTGACACAATAAAGTAGTTTCACGTTCTATCTCTATGTTTTGTTTCCTCTTGATGTAGCCCTAACAGTGACCGGCGAGAAACACTTTCATGTAAAGGGGTTGCCAGGCTTCCCAAAATTACGAATCTCCAGAAATCTCAGCAAATATTTTTTCACCCAAACAGGATGATACTTTCAGGTAATGATCAGTACAGTAAGGCGACTTGGTTCCCCAAATTTCGTTCTTCTATGTTGAAGCGTTCGTTTCCAGTAACAGTTTGAATTTTTAGGTTTCACTCTGTTTTCTCCTATATTGATAGATGTATTTGGAACTCTAAATCCAACACGGTTTGTGCTAGCTTCTTGAAACTTGACACAATAAAGTAGTTTCACGTTCTATCTCTATGTTTTGTTTCCTCATGATGTAGCCCTAAGCATTGACTGGCGAGAAACACTTTCATGGAAAGGGGTGGCTTCCCAAAATTACGAATCTCCAGAAATCTCAGCAAATATTTTTTCACCCAAACTGGATGATACTTTCAGGTAATGATCAGTACACTAAGGCGACTTGGTTCCCCAAATTTCGTTCTTCTATGTTGAAGCGTTCGTTTCCAGTAACAGTTTGAATTTTTAGGTTTCACTCTGTTTTCTCCTATATTGATAGAGGTATTTGGAACTCTGAATCCAACACGGTTTGTGCTAGCTTCTTGAAACTTGACACAATAAAGTAGTTTCACGTTCTATCTCTATGTTTTGTTTCCTCTTGATGTAGCCCTAACAGTGACCGGCGAGAAACACTTTCATGTAAAGGGGTTGCCAGGCTTCCCAAAATTACGAATCTCCAGAAATCTCAGCAAATATTTTTTCACCCAAACAGGATGATACTTTCAGGTAATGATCAGTACACTAAGGCGACTTGGTTCCCCAAATTTCGTTCCTCTATGTTGAAGCGTTTGTTTCCAGTAACAGTTTGAATTTTTAGGTTTCACTCTGTTTTCTCCTATATTGATAGATGTATTTGGAACTCTAAATCCAACACGGTTTGTGCTAGCTTCTTGAAACTTGACACAATAAAGTAGTTTCACGTTCTATCTCTATGTTTTGTTTCCTCATGATGTAGCCCTAAGCATTGACTGGCGAGAAACACTTTCATGGAAAGGGGTGGCTTCCCAAAATTACGAATCTCCAGAAATCGCAGCAAATATTTTTTCACCCAAACTGGATGATACTTTCAGGTAATGATCAGTACACTAAGGCGACTTGGTTCCCCAAATGTCGTTTTTCTATATTGAAGCGTTCGTTTCCAGTAACAGTTTGAATTTTTAGGTTTCACTCTGTTTTCTCCTATATTGATAGAGGTATTTGGAACTCTGAATCCAACACGGTTTGTGCTAGCTTCTTGAAACTTGACACAATAAAGTAGTTTCACGTTCTATCTCTATGTTTTGTTTCCTCTTGATGTAGCCCTAACAGTGACTGGCGAGAAACACTTTCATGGAAAGGGGTTGCCAGGCTTCCCAAATATGCGAATCTCCAGAAATCTCAGGAAATATTTTTTCACCCAAACAGGATGATACTTTCAGGTAATGATCAGTACACTAAGGTGACTTGGTTCCCCAAATTTCGTTCTTCTATGTTGAAGCGTTCGTTTCCAGTAACAGTTTGAATTTTTAGGTTTCACTCTGTTTTCTCCTATATTGATAGATGTATTTGGAACTCTAAATCCAACACGGTTTGTGCTAGCTTCTTGAAACTTGACACAATAAAGTAGTTTCACGTTCTATCTCTATGTTTTGTTTCCTCTTGATGTAGCCCTAACAGTGACCGGCGAGAAACACTTTCATGTAAAGGGGTTGCCAGGCTTCCCAAAATTACGAATCTCCAGAAATCTCAGCAAATATTTTTTCACCCAAACAGGATGATACTTTCAGGTAATGATCAGTACAGTAAGGCGACTTGGTTCCCCAAATTTCGTTCTTCTATGTTGAAGCGTTCGTTTCCAGTAACAGTTTGAATTTTTAGGTTTCACTCTGTTTTCTCCTATATTGATAGATGTATTTGGAACTCTAAATCCAACACGGTTTGTGCTAGCTTCTTGAAACTTGACACAATAAAGTAGTTTCACGTTCTATCTCTATGTTTTGTTTCCTCTTGATGTAGCCCTAACAGTGACCGGCGAGAAACACTTTCATGTAAAGGGGTTGCCAGGCTTCCCAAAATTACGAATCTCCAGAAATCTCAGCAAATATTTTTTCACCCAAACAGGATGATACTTTCAGGTAATGATCAGTACAGTAAGGCGACTTGGTTCCCCAAATTTCGTTCTTCTATGTTGAAGCGTTCGTTTCCAGTAACAGTTTGAATTTTTAGGTTTCACTCTGTTTTCTCCTATATTGATAGATGTATTTGGAACTCTAAATCCAACACGGTTTGTGCTAGCTTCTTGAAACTTGACACAATAAAGTAGTTTCACGTTCTATCTCTATGTTTTGTTTCCTCATGATGTAGCCCTAAGCATTGACTGGCGAGAAACACTTTCATGGAAAGGGGTGGCTTCCCAAAATTACGAATCTCCAGAAATCTCAGCAAATATTTTTTTCACCCAAACTGGATGATACTTTCAGGTAATGATCAGTACACTAAGGCGACTTGGTTCCCCAAATTTCGTTCTTCTATGTTGAAGCGTTCGTTTCCAGTAACAGTTTGAATTTTTAGGTTTCACTCTGTTTTCTCCTATATTGATAGAGGTATTTGGAACTCTGAATCCAACACGGTTTGTGCTAGCTTCTTGAAACTTGACACAATAAAGTAGTTTCACGTTCTATCTCTATGTTTTGTTTCCTCTTGATGTAGCCCTAACAGTGACTGGCGAGAAACACTTTCATGGAAAGGGGTTGCCAGGCTTCCCAAATATGCGAATCTCCAGAAATCTCAGGAAATATTTTTTCACCCAAACAGGATGATACTTTCAGGTAATGATCAGTACACTAAGGCGACTTGATTCCCCAAATTTCGTTCTTCTATGTTGAAGCGTTCGTTTCCAGTAACAGTTTGAATTTTTAGGTTTCACTCTGTTTTCTCTTATATTGATAGATGTATTTGGAACTCTAAATCCAACACGGTTTGTGCTAGCTTCTTGAAACTTGACACAATAAAGTAGTTTCACGTTCTATCTCTATGTTTTGTTTCCTATTGATGTAGCCCTAACAGTGACCGGCGAGAAACACTTTCATGTAAAGGGGTTGCCAGGCTTCCCAAAATTACGAATCTCCAGAAATCTCAGCAAATATTTTTTCACCCAAACAGGATGATACTTTCAGGTAATGATCAGTACACTAAGGCGACTTGGTTCCCCAAATTTCGTTCTTCTATGTTGAAGCGTTCGTTTCCAGTAACAGTTTGAATTTTTAGGTTTCACTCTGTTTTCTCCTATATTGATAGATGTATTTGGAACTCTAAATCCAACACGGTTTGTGCTAGCTTCTTGAAACTTGACACAATAAAGCAGTTTCACGTTCTATCTCTATGTTTTGTTTCCTCTTGATGTAGCCCTAAGCAGTGACTGGCAAGAAACACTTTCATGGAAAGGGGTTGCCATGCTTCCCAAAATTACGAATCTCCAGAAATCTCAGCAAATATTTTTTCACCCAAACTGGATGATACTTTCAGGTAATGATCAGTACACTAAGGCGACTTGGTTCCCCAAATGTCGTTCTTCTATGTTGAAGCGTTCGTTTCCAGTAACAGTTTGAATTTTTAGGTTTCACTCTGTTTTCTCCTATATTGATAGATGTATTTGGAACTCTAAATCCAACACGGTTTGTGCTAGCTTCTTGAAACTTGACACAATATAGTAATTTCACGTTCTATCTCTATGTTTTGTTTCCTCTTGATGTAGCCCCAAGCAGTTACTGAGGAGAAACACTTTCATGGAAAGGGGTTGCCAAGCTTCCTAAAATTACAAATCTCCAGAAATCTCAGCAAATATTTTTTCACCCAAACAGGATGATACTTTCAGGTAATGATCAGTACACTAAGGCGACTTGGTTCCCCAAATTTCGTTCTTCTATGTTGAAGCGTTCGTTTCCAGTAACAGTTTGAAATTTAGGTTTCACTCTGTTTTCTCCTATATTGATAGATGTATTTGGAACTCTAAATCCAACACGGTTTGTGCTAGCTTCTTGAAACTTGACACAATAAAGTAGTTTCACGTTCTATCTCTATGTTTTGTTTCCTCTTGATGTAGCCCTAACAGTGACTGGCGAGAAACACTTTCATGGAAAGGGGTTGCCAGGCTTCCCAAATATACGAATCTCCAGAAATCTCAGGAAATATTTTTTCACCCAAACAGGATGATACTTTCAGGTAATGATCAGTACACTAAGGCGACTTGGTTCCCCAAATTTCGTTCTTCTATGTTGAAGCGTTCGTTTCCAGTAACAGTTTGAATTTTTAGGTTTCACTCTGTTTTCTCCTATATTGATAGATGTATTTGGAACTCTGAATCCAACAAGGTTTGTGCTAGGTTCTTGAAACTTGACACAATAAAGTAGTTTCACGTTCTATCTCTATGTTTTGTTTCCTCTTGATGTAGCCCTAAGCAGTGACTGGCGATAAACACTTTCATGGAGAGGGGTGGCTTCCCAAAATTACGAATCTCCAGAAATCTCAGCAAATATTTTTTCACCCAAACTGGATGATACTTTCAGGTAATGATCAGTACACTAAGGCGACTTGGTTCCCCAATTTTCGTTCTTCTATGTTGAAGCGTTCGTTTCCAGTAACAGTTTGAATTTTTAGGTTTCACTCTGTTTTCTCCTATATTGATAGATGTATTTGGAACTCTAAATCCAACACGGTTTGTGCTAGCTTCTTGAAACTTGACACAATAAAGTAGTTTCACGTTCTATCTCTATGTTTTGTTTCTTCTTGATGTAGCCCTAAGCATTGACTGGCGAGAAACACTTTCATGGAAAGGGGTGGCTTCCCAAAATTACGAATCTCCAGAAATCTCAGCAAATATTTTTTCACCCAAACTGGATGATACTTTCAGGTAATGATCACTACACTAACGCGACTTGGTTCCCCAAATTTCGTTCTTCTATGTTGAAGCGTTCGTTTCCAGTAACAGTTTGAATTTTTAGGTTTCACTCTGTTTTCTCCTATATTGATAGATATATTTGGAACTCTGAATACAACACGGTTTGTGCTAGCTTCTTGAAACTTGACACAATAAAGTAGTTTCACGTTCTATCTCTATGTTTTGTTTCCTCTTGATGTAGCCCTAAGCAGTGACTGACGAGAAACACTTTCATGGAAAGGGGTTGCCAGGCTTCCCAAAATTACGAATCTCCAGAAATCTCAGCAAATATTTTTTCACCCAAACTGGATGATACTTTCAGGTAATGATCAGTACACTAAGGCGACTTGGTTCCCCAAATTTCGTTCTTCTATGTTGAAGCGTTCGTTTCCAGTAACAGTTTGAATTTTTAGGTTTCACTCTGTTTTCTCCTATATTGATAGATGTATTTGGAACTCTAAATCCAACACGGTTTGTGCTAGCTTCTTGAAACTTGACACAATAAAGTAGTTTCACGTTCTATCTCTATGTTTTGTTTCCTCTTGATGTAGCCCTAACAGTGACTGGCGAGAAACACTTTCATGGAAAGGGGTTGCCAGGCTTCCCAAATATGCGAATCTCCAGAAATCTCAGGAAATATTTTTTCACCCAAACAGGATGATACTTTCAGGTAATGATCAGTACACTAAGGCGACTTGGTTCCCCAAATTTCGTTCTTCTATGTTGAAGCGTTCGTTTCCAGTAACAGTTTGAATTTTTAGGTTTCACTCTGTTTTCTCCTATATTGATAGATGTATTTGGAACTCTAAATCCAACACGGTTTGTGCTAGCTTCTTGAAACTTGACACAATAAAGTAGTTTCACGTTCTATCTCTATGTTTTGTTTCCTCTTGATGTAGCCCTAACAGTGACCGGCGAGAAACACTTTCATGTAAAGGGGTTGCCAGGCTTCCCAAAATTACGAATCTCCAGAAATCTCAGCAAATATTTTTTCACCCAAACAGGATGATACTTTCAGGTAATGATCAGTACAGTAAGGCGACTTGGTTCCCCAAATTTCGTTCTTCTATGTTGAAGCGTTCGTTTCCAGTAACAGTTTGAATTTTTAGGTTTCACTCTGTTTTCTCCTATATTGATAGATGTATTTGGAACTCTAAATCCAACACGGTTTGTGCTAGCTTCTTGAAACTTGACACAATAAAGTAGTTTCACGTTCTATCTCTATGTTTTGTTTCCTCATGATGTAGCCCTAAGCATTGACTGGCGAGAAACACTTTCATGGAAAGGGGTGGCTTCCCAAAATTACGAATCTCCAGAAATCTCAGCAAATATTTTTTCACCCAAACTGGATGATACTTTCAGGTAATGATCAGTACACTAAGGCGACTTGGTTCCCCAAATTTCGTTCTTCTATGTTGAAGCGTTCGTTTCCAGTAACAGTTTGAATTTTTAGGTTTCACTCTGTTTTCTCCTATATTGATAGAGGTATTTGGAACTCTGAATCCAACACGGTTTGTGCTAGCTTCTTGAAACTTGACACAATAAAGTAGTTTCACGTTCTATCTCTATGTTTTGTTTCCTCTTGATGTAGCCCTAACAGTGACCGGCGAGAAACACTTTCATGTAAAGGGGTTGCCAGGCTTCCCAAAATTACGAATCTCCAGAAATCTCAGCAAATACTTTTTCACCCAAACAGGATGATACTTTCAGGTAATGATCAGTACACTAAGGCGACTTGGTTCCCCAAATTTCGTTCTTCTATGTTGAAGCGTTCGTTTCCAGTAACAGTTTGAATTTTTAGGTTTCACTCTGTTTTCTCCTATATTGATAGATGTATTTGGAACTCTAAATCCAACACGGTTTGTGCTAGCTTCTTGAAACTTGACACAATAAAGTAGTTTCACGTTCTATCTCTATGTTTTGTTTCCTCTTGATGTAGCCCTAACAGTGACCGGCGAGAAACACTTTCATGTAAAGGGGTTGCCAGGCTTCCCAAAATTACGAATCTCCAGAAATCTCAGCAAATATTTTTTCACCCAAACAGGATGATACTTTCAGGTAATGATCAGTACACTAAGGCGACTTGGTTCCCCAAATTTCGTTCTTCTATGTTGAAGCGTTCGTTTCCAGTAACAGTTTGAATTTTTAGGTTTCACTCTGTTTTCTCCTATATTGATAGATGTATTTGGAACTCTAAATCCAACACGGTTTGTGCTAGCTTCTTGAAACTTGACACAATAAAGTAGTTTCACGTTCTATCTCTATGTTTTGTTTCCTCATGATGTAGCCCTAAGCATTGACTGGCGAGAAACACTTTCATGGAAAGGGGTGGCTTCCCAAATTACGAATCTCCAGAAATCGCAGCAAATATTTTTTCACCCAAACTGGATGATACTTTCAGGTAATGATCAGTACACTAAGGCGACTTGGTTCCCCAAATGTCGTTTTTCTATGTTGAAGCGTTCGTTTCCAGTAACAGTTTGAATTTTTAGGTTTCACTCTGTTTTCTCCTATATTGATAGAGGTATTTGGAACTCTGAATCCAACACGGTTTGTGCTAGCTTCTTGAAACTTGACACAATAAAGTAGTTTCACGTTCTATCTCTATGTTTTGTTTCCTCTTGATGTAGCCCTAACAGTGACTGGCGAGAAACACTTTCATGGAAAGGGGTTGCCAGGCTTCCCAAATATGCGAATCTCCAGAAATCTCAGGAAATATTTTTTCACCCAAACAGGATGATACTTTCAGGTAATGATCAGTACACTAAGGCGACTTGGTTCCCCAAATTTCGTTCTTCTATGTTGAAGCGTTCGTTTCCAGTAACAGTTTGAATTTTTAGGTTTCACTCTGTTTTCTCCTATATTGATAGATGTATTTGGAACTCTAAATCCAACACGGTTTGTGCTAGCTTCTTGAAACTTGACACAATAAAGTAGTTTCACGTTCTATCTCTATGTTTTGTTTCCTCTTGATGTAGCCCTAACAGTGACCGGCGAGAAACACTTTCATGTAAAGGGGTTGCCAGGCTTCCCAAAATTACGAATCTCCAGAAATCTCAGCAAATATTTTTTCACCCAAACAGGATGATACTTTCAGGTAATGATCAGTACACTAAGGCGACTTGGTTCCCCAAATTTCGTTCTTCTATGTTGAAGCGTTCGTTTCCAGTAACAGTTTGAATTTTTAGGTTTCACTCTGTTTTCTCCTATATTGATAGATGTATTTGGAACTCTAAATCCAACACGGTTTGTGCTAGCTTCTTGAAACTTGACACAATAAAGTAGTTTCACGTTCTATCTCTATGTTTTGTTTCCTCATGATGTAGCCCTAAGCATTGACTGGCGAGAAACACTTTCATGGAAAGGGGTGGCTTCCCAAAATTACGAATCTCCAGAAATCTCAGCAAATATTTTTTCACCCAAACTGGATGATACTTTCAGGTAATGATCAGTACACTAAGGCGACTTGGTTCCCCAAATTTCGTTCTTCTATGTTGAAGCGTTCGTTTCCAGTAACAGTTTGAATTTTTAGGTTTCACTCTGTTTTCTCCTATATTGATAGAGGTATTTGGAACTCTGAATCCAACACGGTTTGTGCTAGCTTCTTGAAACTTGACACAATAAAGTAGTTTCACGTTCTATCTCTATGTTTTGTTTCCTCTTGATGTAGCCCTAACAGTGACTGGCGAGAAACACTTTCATGGAAAGGGGTTGCCAGGCTTCCCAAATATGCGAATCTCCAGAAATCTCAGGAAATATTTTTTCACCCAAACAGGATGATACTTTCAGGTAATGATCAGTACACTAAGGCGACTTGATTCCCCAAATTTCGTTCTTCTATGTTGAAGCGTTCGTTTCCAGTAACAGTTTGAATTTTTAGGTTTCACTCTGTTTTCTCCTATATTGATAGATGTATTTGGAACTCTAAATCCAACACGGTTTGTGCTAGCTTCTTGAAACTTGACACAATAAAGTAGTTTCACGTTCTATCTCTATGTTTTGTTTCCTCTTGATGTAGCCCTAACAGTGACCGGCGAGAAACACTTTCATGTAAAGGGGTTGCCAGGCTTCCCAAAATTACGAATCTCCAGAAATCTCAGCAAATATTTTTTCACCCAAACAGGATGATACTTTCAGGTAATGATCAGTACACTAAGGCGACTTGGTTCCCCAAATTTCGTTCTTCTATGTTGAAGCGTTCGTTTCCAGTAACAGTTTGAATTTTTAGGTTTCACTCTGTTTTCTCCTATATTGATAGATGTATTTGGAACTCTAAATCCAACACGGTTTGTGCTAGCTTCTTGAAACTTGACACAATAAAGTAGTTTCACGTTCTATCTCTATGTTTTGTTTCCTCTTGATGTAGCCCTAACAGTGACCGGCGAGAAACACTTTCATGTAAAGGGGTTGCCAGGCTTCCCAAAATTACGAATCTCCAGAAATCTCAGCAAATATTTTTTCACCCAAACAGGATGATACTTTCAGGTAATGATCAGTACACTAAGGCGACTTGGTTCCCCAAATTTCGTTCTTCTATGTTGAAGCGTTCGTTTCCAGTAACAGTTTGAATTTTTAGGTTTCACTCTGTTTTCTCCTATATTGATAGATGTATTTGGAACTCTAAATCCAACACGGTTTGTGCTAGCTTCTTGAAACTTGACACAATAAAGTAGTTTCACGTTCTATCTCTATGTTTTGTTTCCTCATGATGTAGCCCTAAGCATTGACTGGCGAGAAACACTTTCATGGAAAGGGGTGGCTTCCCAAAATTACGAATCTCCAGAAATCGCAGCAAATATTTTTTCACCCAAACTGGATGATACTTTCAGGTAATGATCAGTACACTAAGGCGACTTGGTTCCCCAAATGTCGTTTTTCTATATTGAAGCGTTCGTTTCCAGTAACAGTTTGAATTTTTAGGTTTCACTCTGTTTTCTCCTATATTGATAGAGGTATTTGGAACTCTGAATCCAACACGGTTTGTGCTAGCTTCTTGAAACTTGACACAATAAAGTAGTTTCACGTTCTATCTCTATGTTTTGTTTCCTCTTGATGTAGCCCTAACAGTGACTGGCGAGAAACACTTTCATGGAAAGGGGTTGCCAGGCTTCCCAAATATGCGAATCTCCAGAAATCTCAGCAAATATTTTTTCACCCAAACAGGATGATACTTTCAGGTAATGATCAGTACACTAAGGCGACTTGGTTCCCCAAATTTCGTTCTTCTATGTTGAAGCGTTCGTTTCCAGTAACAGTTTGAATTTTTAGGTTTCACTCTGTTTTCTCCTATATTGATAGATGTATTTGGAACTCTAAATCCAACACGGTTTGTGCTAGCTTCTTGAAACTTGACACAATAAAGTAGTTTCACGTTCTATCTCTATGTTTTGTTTCCTCTTGATGTAGCCCTAACAGTGACCGGCGAGAAACACTTTCATGTAAAGGGGTTGCCAGGCTTCCCAAATATACGTATCTCCAGAAATCTTAGGAAATATTTTTTCACCCAAACTGGATGATACTTTCAGGTAATGATCAGTACACTAAGGCGACTTGGTTCCCCAAATTTCGTTCTTCTATGTTGAAGCGTTCGTTTCCAGTAACAGTTTGAATTTTTAGGTTTCACTCTGTTTTCTCCTATATTGATAGATGTATTTGGAACTCTAAATCCAACACGGTTTGTGCTAGCTTCTTGAAACTTGACACAATAAAGTAGTTTCACGTTCTATCTCTATGTTTTGTTTCCTCTTGATGTAGCCCTAAGCATTGACTGGCGAGAAACACTTTCATGGAAAGGGGTGGCTTCCCAAAATTACGAATCTCCAGAAATCTCAGCAAATATTTTTTCACCCAAACTGGATGATACTTTCAGGTAATGATCACTACACTAACGCGACTTGGTTCCCCAAATTTCGTTCTTCTATGTTGAAGCGTTCGTTTCCAGTAACAGTTTGAATTTTTAGGTTTCACTCTGTTTTCTCCTATATTGATAGATATATTTGGAACTCTGAATACAACACGGTTTGTGCTAGCTTCTTGAAACTTGACACAATAAAGTAGTTTCACGTTCTATCTCTATGTTTTGTTTCCTCTTGATGTAGCCCTAAGCAGTGACTGACGAGAAACACTTTCATGGAAAGGGGTTGCCAGGCTTCCCAAAATTACGAATCTCCAGAAATCTCAGCAAATATTTTTTCACCCAAACTGGATGATACTTTCAGGTAATGATCAGTACACTAAGGCGACTTGGTTCCCCAAATTTCGTTCTTCTATGTTGAAGCGTTCGTTTCCAGTAACAGTTTGAATTTTTAGGTTTCACTCTGTTTTCTCCTATATTGATAGATGTATTTGGAACTCTAAATCCAACACGGTTTGTGCTAGCTTCTTGAAACTTGACACAATAAAGTAGTTTCACGTTCTATCTCTATGTTTTGTTTCCTCTTGATGTAGCCCTAACAGTGACTGGCGAGAAACACTTTCATGGAAAGGGGTTGCCAGGCTTCCCAAATATGCGAATCTCCAGAAATCTCAGGAAATATTTTTTCACCCAAACAGGATGATACTTTCAGGTAATGATCAGTACACTAAGGCGACTTGGTTCCCCAAATTTCGTTCTTCTATGTTGAAGCGTTCGTTTCCAGTAACAGTTTGAATTTTTAGGTTTCACTCTGTTTTCTCCTATATTGATAGATGTATTTGGAACTCTAAATCCAACACGGTTTGTGCTAGCTTCTTGAAACTTGACACAATAAAGTAGTTTCACGTTCTATCTCTATGTTTTGTTTCCTCTTGATGTAGCCCTAACAGTGACCGGCGAGAAACACTTTCATGTAAAGGGGTTGCCAGGCTTCCCAAAATTACGAATCTCCAGAAATCTCAGCAAATATTTTTTCACCCAAACAGGATGATACTTTCAGGTAATGATCAGTACAGTAAGGCGACTTGGTTCCCCAAATTTCGTTCTTCTATGTTGAAGCGTTCGTTTCCAGTAACAGTTTGAATTTTTAGGTTTCACTCTGTTTTCTCCTATATTGATAGATGTATTTGGAACTCTAAATCCAACACGGTTTGTGCTAGCTTCTTGAAACTTGACACAATAAAGTAGTTTCACGTTCTATCTCTATGTTTTGTTTCCTCATGATGTAGCCCTAAGCATTGACTGGCGAGAAACACTTTCATGGAAAGGGGTGGCTTCCCAAAATTACGAATCTCCAGAAATCTCAGCAAATATTTTTTCACCCAAACTGGATGATACTTTCAGGTAATGATCAGTACACTAAGGCGACTTGGTTCCCCAAATTTCGTTCTTCTATGTTGAAGCGTTCGTTTCCAGTAACAGTTTGAATTTTTAGGTTTCACTCTGTTTTCTCCTATATTGATAGAGGTATTTGGAACTCTGAATCCAACACGGTTTGTGCTAGCTTCTTGAAACTTGACACAATAAAGTAGTTTCACGTTCTATCTCTATGTTTTGTTTCCTCTTGATGTAGCCCTAACAGTGACCGGCGAGAAACACTTTCATGTAAAGGGGTTGCCAGGCTTCCCAAAATTACGAATCTCCAGAAATCTCAGCAAATATTTTTTCACCCAAACAGGATGATACTTTCAGGTAATGATCAGTACACTAAGGCGACTTGGTTCCCCAAATTTCGTTCCTCTATGTTGAAGCGTTTGTTTCCAGTAACAGTTTGAATTTTTAGGTTTCACTCTGTTTTCTCCTATATTGATAGATGTATTTGGAACTCTAAATCCAACACGGTTTGTGCTAGCTTCTTGAAACTTGACACAATAAAGTAGTTTCACGTTCTATCTCTATGTTTTGTTTCCTCATGATGTAGCCCTAAGCATTGACTGGCGAGAAACACTTTCATGGAAAGGGGTGGCTTCCCAAAATTACGAATCTCCAGAAATCGCAGCAAATATTTTTTCACCCAAACTGGATGATACTTTCAGGTAATGATCAGTACACTAAGGCGACTTGGTTCCCCAAATGTCGTTTTTCTATATTGAAGCGTTCGTTTCCAGTAACAGTTTGAATTTTTAGGTTTCACTCTGTTTTCTCCTATATTGATAGAGGTATTTGGAACTCTGAATCCAACACGGTTTGTGCTAGCTTCTTGAAACTTGACACAATAAAGTAGTTTCACGTTCTATCTCTATGTTTTGTTTCCTCTTGATGTAGCCCTAACAGTGACTGGCGAGAAACACTTTCATGGAAAGGGGTTGCCAGGCTTCCCAAATATGCGAATCTCCAGAAATCTCAGGAAATATTTTTTCACCCAAACAGGATGATACTTTCAGGTAATGATCAGTACACTAAGGTGACTTGGTTCCCCAAATTTCGTTCTTCTATGTTGAAGCGTTCGTTTCCAGTAACAGTTTGAATTTTTAGGTTTCACTCTGTTTTCTCCTATATTGATAGATGTATTTGGAACTCTAAATCCAACACGGTTTGTGCTAGCTTCTTGAAACTTGACACAATAAAGTAGTTTCACGTTCTATCTCTATGTTTTGTTTCCTCTTGATGTAGCCCTAACAGTGACCGGCGAGAAACACTTTCATGTAAAGGGGTTGCCAGGCTTCCCAAAATTACGAATCTCCAGAAATCTCAGCAAATATTTTTTCACCCAAACAGGATGATACTTTCAGGTAATGATCAGTACACTAAGGCGACTTGATTCCCCAAATTTCGTTCTTCTATGTTGAAGCGTTCGTTTCCAGTAACAGTTTGAATTTTTAGGTTTCACTCTGTTTTCTCTTATATTGATAGATGTATTTGGAACTCTAAATCCAACACGGTTTGTGCTAGCTTCTTGAAACTTGACACAATAAAGTAGTTTCACGTTCTATCTCTATGTTTTGTTTCCTATTGATGTAGCCCTAACAGTGACCGGCGAGAAACACTTTCATGTAAAGGGGTTGCCAGGCTTCCCAAAATTACGAATCTCCAGAAATCTCAGCAAATATTTTTTCACCCAAACAGGATGATACTTTCAGGTAATGATCAGTACACTAAGGCGACTTGGTTCCCCAAATTTCGTTCTTCTATGTTGAAGCGTTCGTTTCCAGTAACAGTTTGAATTTTTAGGTTTCACTCTGTTTTCTCCTATATTGATAGATGTATTTGGAACTCTAAATCCAACACGGTTTGTGCTAGCTTCTTGAAACTTGACACAATAAAGCAGTTTCACGTTCTATCTCTATGTTTTGTTTCCTCTTGATGTAGCCCTAAGCAGTGACTGGCAAGAAACACTTTCATGGAAAGGGGTTGCCATGCTTCCCAAAATTACGAATCTCCAGAAATCTCAGCAAATATTTTTTCACCCAAACTGGATGATACTTTCAGGTAATGATCAGTACACTAAGGCGACTTGGTTCCCCAAATGTCGTTCTTCTATGTTGAAGCGTTCGTTTCCAGTAACAGTTTGAATTTTTAGGTTTCACTCTGTTTTCTCCTATATTGATAGATGTATTTGGAACTCTAAATCCAACACGGTTTGTGCTAGCTTCTTGAAACTTGACACAATATAGTAATTTCACGTTCTATCTCTATGTTTTGTTTCCTCTTGATGTAGCCCCAAGCAGTTACTGAGGAGAAACACTTTCATGGAAAGGGGTTGCCAAGCTTCCTAAAATTACAAATCTCCAGAAATCTCAGCAAATATTTTTTCACCCAAACAGGATGATACTTTCAGGTAATGATCAGTACACTAAGGCGACTTGGTTCCCCAAATTTCGTTCTTCTATGTTGAAGCGTTCGTTTCCAGTAACAGTTTGAAATTTAGGTTTCACTCTGTTTTCTCCTATATTGATAGATGTATTTGGAACTCTAAATCCAACACGGTTTGTGCTAGCTTCTTGAAACTTGACACAATAAAGTAGTTTCACGTTCTATCTCTATGTTTTGTTTCCTCTTGATGTAGCCCTAACAGTGACTGGCGAGAAACACTTTCATGGAAAGGGGTTGCCAGGCTTCCCAAATATACGAATCTCCAGAAATCTCAGGAAATATTTTTTCACCCAAACAGGATGATACTTTCAGGTAATGATCAGTACACTAAGGCGACTTGGTTCCCCAAATTTCGTTCTTCTATGTTGAAGCGTTCGTTTCCAGTAACAGTTTGAATTTTTAGGTTTCACTCTGTTTTCTCCTATATTGATAGATGTATTTGGAACTCTGAATCCAACAAGGTTTGTGCTAGGTTCTTGAAACTTGACACAATAAAGTAGTTTCACGTTCTATCTCTATGTTTTGTTTCCTCTTGATGTAGCCCTAAGCAGTGACTGGCGATAAACACTTTCATGGAGAGGGGTGGCTTCCCAAAATTACGAATCTCCAGAAATCTCAGCAAATATTTTTTCACCCAAACTGGATGATACTTTCAGGTAATGATCAGTACACTAAGGCGACTTGGTTCCCCAATTTTCGTTCTTCTATGTTGAAGCGTTCGTTTCCAGTAACAGTTTGAATTTTTAGGTTTCACTCTGTTTTCTCCTATATTGATAGATGTATTTGGAACTCTAAATCCAACACGGTTTGTGCTAGCTTCTTGAAACTTGACACAATAAAGTAGTTTCACGTTCTATCTCTATGTTTTGTTTCTTCTTGATGTAGCCCTAAGCATTGACTGGCGAGAAACACTTTCATGGAAAGGGGTGGCTTCCCAAAATTACGAATCTCCAGAAATCTCAGCAAATATTTTTTCACCCAAACTGGATGATACTTTCAGGTAATGATCACTACACTAACGCGACTTGGTTCCCCAAATTTCGTTCTTCTATGTTGAAGCGTTCGTTTCCAGTAACAGTTTGAATTTTTAGGTTTCACTCTGTTTTCTCCTATATTGATAGATATATTTGGAACTCTGAATACAACACGGTTTGTGCTAGCTTCTTGAAACTTGACACAATAAAGTAGTTTCACGTTCTATCTCTATGTTTTGTTTCCTCTTGATGTAGCCCTAAGCAGTGACTGACGAGAAACACTTTCATGGAAAGGGGTTGCCAGGCTTCCCAAAATTACGAATCTCCAGAAATCTCAGCAAATATTTTTTCACCCAAACTGGATGATACTTTCAGGTAATGATCAGTACACTAAGGCGACTTGGTTCCCCAAATTTCGTTCTTCTATGTTGAAGCGTTCGTTTCCAGTAACAGTTTGAATTTTTAGGTTTCACTCTGTTTTCTCCTATATTGATAGATGTATTTGGAACTCTAAATCCAACACGGTTTGTGCTAGCTTCTTGAAACTTGACACAATAAAGTAGTTTCACGTTCTATCTCTATGTTTTGTTTCCTCTTGATGTAGCCCTAACAGTGACTGGCGAGAAACACTTTCATGGAAAGGGGTTGCCAGGCTTCCCAAATATGCGAATCTCCAGAAATCTCAGGAAATATTTTTTCACCCAAACAGGATGATACTTTCAGGTAATGATCAGTACACTAAGGCGACTTGGTTCCCCAAATTTCGTTCTTCTATGTTGAAGCGTTCGTTTCCAGTAACAGTTTGAATTTTTAGGTTTCACTCTGTTTTCTCCTATATTGATAGATGTATTTGGAACTCTAAATCCAACACGGTTTGTGCTAGCTTCTTGAAACTTGACACAATAAAGTAGTTTCACGTTCTATCTCTATGTTTTGTTTCCTCTTGATGTAGCCCTAACAGTGACCGGCGAGAAACACTTTCATGTAAAGGGGTTGCCAGGCTTCCCAAAATTACGAATCTCCAGAAATCTCAGCAAATATTTTTTCACCCAAACAGGATGATACTTTCAGGTAATGATCAGTACAGTAAGGCGACTTGGTTCCCCAAATTTCGTTCTTCTATGTTGAAGCGTTCGTTTCCAGTAACAGTTTGAATTTTTAGGTTTCACTCTGTTTTCTCCTATATTGATAGATGTATTTGGAACTCTAAATCCAACACGGTTTGTGCTAGCTTCTTGAAACTTGACACAATAAAGTAGTTTCACGTTCTATCTCTATGTTTTGTTTCCTCATGATGTAGCCCTAAGCATTGACTGGCGAGAAACACTTTCATGGAAAGGGGTGGCTTCCCAAAATTACGAATCTCCAGAAATCTCAGCAAATATTTTTTCACCCAAACTGGATGATACTTTCAGGTAATGATCAGTACACTAAGGCGACTTGGTTCCCCAAATTTCGTTCTTCTATGTTGAAGCGTTCGTTTCCAGTAACAGTTTGAATTTTTAGGTTTCACTCTGTTTTCTCCTATATTGATAGAGGTATTTGGAACTCTGAATCCAACACGGTTTGTGCTAGCTTCTTGAAACTTGACACAATAAAGTAGTTTCACGTTCTATCTCTATGTTTTGTTTCCTCTTGATGTAGCCCTAACAGTGACCGGCGAGAAACACTTTCATGTAAAGGGGTTGCCAGGCTTCCCAAAATTACGAATCTCCAGAAATCTCAGCAAATACTTTTTCACCCAAACAGGATGATACTTTCAGGTAATGATCAGTACACTAAGGCGACTTGGTTCCCCAAATTTCGTTCTTCTATGTTGAAGCGTTCGTTTCCAGTAACAGTTTGAATTTTTAGGTTTCACTCTGTTTTCTCCTATATTGATAGATGTATTTGGAACTCTAAATCCAACACGGTTTGTGCTAGCTTCTTGAAACTTGACACAATAAAGTAGTTTCACGTTCTATCTCTATGTTTTGTTTCCTCTTGATGTAGCCCTAACAGTGACCGGCGAGAAACACTTTCATGTAAAGGGGTTGCCAGGCTTCCCAAAATTACGAATCTCCAGAAATCTCAGCAAATATTTTTTCACCCAAACAGGATGATACTTTCAGGTAATGATCAGTACACTAAGGCGACTTGGTTCCCCAAATTTCGTTCTTCTATGTTGAAGCGTTCGTTTCCAGTAACAGTTTGAATTTTTAGGTTTCACTCTGTTTTCTCCTATATTGATAGATGTATTTGGAACTCTAAATCCAACACGGTTTGTGCTAGCTTCTTGAAACTTGACACAATAAAGTAGTTTCACGTTCTATCTCTATGTTTTGTTTCCTCATGATGTAGCCCTAAGCATTGACTGGCGAGAAACACTTTCATGGAAAGGGGTGGCTTCCCAAAATTACGAATCTCCAGAAATCTCAGCAAATATTTTTTCACCCAAACTGGATGATACTTTCAGGTAATGATCAGTACACTAAGGCGACTTGGTTCCCCAAATTTCGTTCTTCTATGTTGAAGCGTTCGTTTCCAGTAACAGTTTGAATTTTTAGGTTTCACTCTGTTTTCTCCTATATTGATAGAGGTATTTGGAACTCTGAATCCAACACGGTTTGTGCTAGCTTCTTGAAACTTGACACAATAAAGTAGTTTCACGTTCTATCTCTATGTTTTGTTTCCTCTTGATGTAGCCCTAACAGTGACTGGCGAGAAACACTTTCATGGAAAGGGGTTGCCAGGCTTCCCAAATATGCGAATCTCCAGAAATCTCAGGAAATATTTTTTCACCCAAACAGGATGATACTTTCAGGTAATGATCAGTACACTAAGGCGACTTGATTCCCCAAATTTCGTTCTTCTATGTTGAAGCGTTCGTTTCCAGTAACAGTTTGAATTTTTAGGTTTCACTCTGTTTTCTCCTATATTGATAGATGTATTTGGAACTCTAAATCCAACACGGTTTGTGCTAGCTTCTTGAAACTTGACACAATAAAGTAGTTTCACGTTCTATCTCTATGTTTTGTTTCCTCTTGATGTAGCCCTAACAGTGACCGGCGAGAAACACTTTCATGTAAAGGGGTTGCCAGGCTTCCCAAAATTACGAATCTCCAGAAATCTCAGCAAATATTTTTTCACCCAAACAGGATGATACTTTCAGGTAATGATCAGTACACTAAGGCGACTTGGTTCCCCAAATTTCGTTCTTCTATGTTGAAGCGTTCGTTTCCAGTAACAGTTTGAATTTTTAGGTTTCACTCTGTTTTCTCCTATATTGATAGATGTATTTGGAACTCTAAATCCAACACGGTTTGTGCTAGCTTCTTGAAACTTGACACAATAAAGTAGTTTCACGTTCTATCTCTATGTTTTGTTTCCTCTTGATGTAGCCCTAACAGTGACCGGCGAGAAACACTTTCATGTAAAGGGGTTGCCAGGCTTCCCAAAATTACGAATCTCCAGAAATCTCAGCAAATATTTTTTCACCCAAACAGGATGATACTTTCAGGTAATGATCAGTACACTAAGGCGACTTGGTTCCCCAAATGTCGTTCTTCTATGTTGAAGCGTTCGTTTCCAGTAACAGTTTGAATTTTTAGGTTTCACTCTGTTTTCTCCTATATTGATAGATGTATTTGGAACTCTAAATCCAACACGGTTTGTGCTAGCTTCTTGAAACTTGACACAATAAAGTAGTTTCACGTTCTATCTCTATGTTTTGTTTCCTCATGATGTAGCCCTAAGCATTGACTGGCGAGAAACACTTTCATGGAAAGGGGTGGCTTCCCAAAATTACGAATCTCCAGAAATCGCAGCAAATATTTTTTCACCCAAACTGGATGATACTTTCAGGTAATGATCAGTACACTAAGGCGACTTGGTTCCCCAAATGTCGTTTTTCTATATTGAAGCGTTCGTTTCCAGTAACAGTTTGAATTTTTAGGTTTCACTCTGTTTTCTCCTATATTGATAGAGGTATTTGGAACTCTGAATCCAACACGGTTTGTGCTAGCTTCTTGAAACTTGACACAATAAAGTAGTTTCACGTTCTATCTCTATGTTTTGTTTCCTCTTGATGTAGCCCTAACAGTGACTGGCGAGAAACACTTTCATGGAAAGGGGTTGCCAGGCTTCCCAAATATGCGAATCTCCAGAAATCTCAGCAAATATTTTTTCACCCAAACAGGATGATACTTTCAGGTAATGATCAGTACACTAAGGCGACTTGGTTCCCCAAATTTCGTTCTTCTATGTTGAAGCGTTCGTTTCCAGTAACAGTTTGAATTTTTAGGTTTCACTCTGTTTTCTCCTATATTGATAGATGTATTTGGAACTCTAAATCCAACACGGTTTGTGCTAGCTTCTTGAAACTTGACACAATAAAGTAGTTTCACGTTCTATCTCTATGTTTTGTTTCCTCTTGATGTAGCCCTAACAGTGACCGGCGAGAAACACTTTCATGTAAAGGGGTTGCCAGGCTTCCCAAATATACGAATCTCCAGAAATCTTAGGAAATATTTTTTCACCCAAACTGGATGATACTTTCAGGTAATGATCAGTACACTAAGGCGACTTGGTTCCCCAAATTTCGTTCTTCTATGTTGAAGCGTTCGTTTCCAGTAACAGTTTGAATTTTTAGGTTTCACTCTGTTTTCTCCTATATTGATAGATGTATTTGGAACTCTAAATCCAACACGGTTTGTGCTAGCTTCTTGAAACTTGACACAATAAAGTAGTTTCACGTTCTATCTCTATGTTTTGTTTCCTCTTGATGTAGCCCTAAGCATTGACTGGCGAGAAACACTTTCATGGAAAGGGGTGGCTTCCCAAAATTACGAATCTCCAGAAATCTCAGCAAATATTTTTTCACCCAAACTGGATGATACTTTCAGGTAATGATCACTACACTAACGCGACTTGGTTCCCCAAATTTCGTTCTTCTATGTTGAAGCGTTCGTTTCCAGTAACAGTTTGAATTTTTAGGTTTCACTCTGTTTTCTCCTATATTGATAGATATATTTGGAACTCTGAATACAACACGGTTTGTGCTAGCTTCTTGAAACTTGACACAATAAAGTAGTTTCACGTTCTATCTCTATGTTTTGTTTCCTCTTGATGTAGCCCTAAGCAGTGACTGACGAGAAACACTTTCATGGAAAGGGGTTGCCAGGCTTCCCAAAATTACGAATCTCCAGAAATCTCAGCAAATATTTTTTCACCCAAACTGGATGATACTTTCAGGTAATGATCAGTACACTAAGGCGACTTGGTTCCCCAAATTTCGTTCTTCTATGTTGAAGCGTTCGTTTCCAGTAACAGTTTGAATTTTTAGGTTTCACTCTGTTTTCTCCTATATTGATAGATGTATTTGGAACTCTAAATCCAACACGGTTTGTGCTAGCTTCTTGAAACTTGACACAATAAAGTAGTTTCACGTTCTATCTCTATGTTTTGTTTCCTCTTGATGTAGCCCTAACAGTGACTGGCGAGAAACACTTTCATGGAAAGGGGTTGCCAGGCTTCCCAAATATGCGAATCTCCAGAAATCTCAGGAAATATTTTTTCACCCAAACAGGATGATACTTTCAGGTAATGATCAGTACACTAAGGCGACTTGGTTCCCCAAATTTCGTTCTTCTATGTTGAAGCGTTCGTTTCCAGTAACAGTTTGAATTTTTAGGTTTCACTCTGTTTTCTCCTATATTGATAGATGTATTTGGAACTCTAAATCCAACACGGTTTGTGCTAGCTTCTTGAAACTTGACACAATAAAGTAGTTTCACGTTCTATCTCTATGTTTTGTTTCCTCTTGATGTAGCCCTAACAGTGACCGGCGAGAAACACTTTCATGTAAAGGGGTTGCCAGGCTTCCCAAAATTACGAATCTCCAGAAATCTCAGCAAATATTTTTTCACCCAAACAGGATGATACTTTCAGGTAATGATCAGTACAGTAAGGCGACTTGGTTCCCCAAATTTCGTTCTTCTATGTTGAAGCGTTCGTTTCCAGTAACAGTTTGAATTTTTAGGTTTCACTCTGTTTTCTCCTATATTGATAGATGTATTTGGAACTCTAAATCCAACACGGTTTGTGCTAGCTTCTTGAAACTTGACACAATAAAGTAGTTTCACGTTCTATCTCTATGTTTTGTTTCCTCATGATGTAGCCCTAAGCATTGACTGGCGAGAAACACTTTCATGGAAAGGGGTGGCTTCCCAAAATTACGAATCTCCAGAAATCTCAGCAAATATTTTTTCACCCAAACTGGATGATACTTTCAGGTAATGATCAGTACACTAAGGCGACTTGGTTCCCCAAATTTCGTTCTTCTATGTTGAAGCGTTCGTTTCCAGTAACAGTTTGAATTTTTAGGTTTCACTCTGTTTTCTCCTATATTGATAGAGGTATTTGGAACTCTGAATCCAACACGGTTTGTGCTAGCTTCTTGAAACTTGACACAATAAAGTAGTTTCACGTTCTATCTCTATGTTTTGTTTCCTCTTGATGTAGCCCTAACAGTGACCGGCGAGAAACACTTTCATGTAAAGGGGTTGCCAGGCTTCCCAAAATTACGAATCTCCAGAAATCTCAGCAAATATTTTTTCACCCAAACAGGATGATACTTTCAGGTAATGATCAGTACACTAAGGCGACTTGGTTCCCCAAATTTCGTTCCTCTATGTTGAAGCGTTCGTTTCCAGTAACAGTTTGAATTTTTAGGTTTCACTCTGTTTTCTCCTATATTGATAGATGTATTTGGAACTCTAAATCCAACACGGTTTGTGCTAGCTTCTTGAAACTTGACACAATAAAGTAGTTTCACGTTCTATCTCTATGTTTTGTTTCCTCATGATGTAGCCCTAAGCATTGACTGGCGAGAAACACTTTCATGGAAAGGGGTGGCTTCCCAAAATTACGAATCTCCAGAAATCGCAGCAAATATTTTTTCACCCAAACTGGATGATACTTTCAGGTAATGATCAGTACACTAAGGCGACTTGGTTCCCCAAATGTCGTTTTTCTATATTGAAGCGTTCGTTTCCAGTAACAGTTTGAATTTTTAGGTTTCACTCTGTTTTCTCCTATATTGATAGAGGTATTTGGAACTCTGAATCCAACACGGTTTGTGCTAGCTTCTTGAAACTTGACACAATAAAGTAGTTTCACGTTCTATCTCTATGTTTTGTTTCCTCTTGATGTAGCCCTAACAGTGACTGGCGAGAAACACTTTCATGGAAAGGGGTTGCCAGGCTTCCCAAATATGCGAATCTCCAGAAATCTCAGGAAATATTTTTTCACCCAAACAGGATGATACTTTCAGGTAATGATCAGTACACTAAGGTGACTTGGTTCCCCAAATTTCGTTCTTCTATGTTGAAGCGTTCGTTTCCAGTAACAGTTTGAATTTTTAGGTTTCACTCTGTTTTCTCCTATATTGATAGATGTATTTGGAACTCTAAATCCAACACGGTTTGTGCTAGCTTCTTGAAACTTGACACAATAAAGTAGTTTCACGTTCTATCTCTATGTTTTGTTTCCTCTTGATGTAGCCCTAACAGTGACCGGCGAGAAACACTTTCATGTAAAGGGGTTGCCAGGCTTCCCAAAATTACGAATCTCCAGAAATCTCAGCAAATATTTTTTCACCCAAACAGGATGATACTTTCAGGTAATGATCAGTACAGTAAGGCGACTTGGTTCCCCAAATTTCGTTCTTCTATGTTGAAGCGTTCGTTTCCAGTAACAGTTTGAATTTTTAGGTTTCACTCTGTTTTCTCCTATATTGATAGATGTATTTGGAACTCTAAATCCAACACGGTTTGTGCTAGCTTCTTGAAACTTGACACAATAAAGTAGTTTCACGTTCTATCTCTATGTTTTGTTTCCTCTTGATGTAGCCCTAACAGTGACCGGCGAGAAACACTTTCATGTAAAGGGGTTGCCAGGCTTCCCAAAATTACGAATCTCCAGAAATCTCAGCAAATATTTTTTCACCCAAACAGGATGATACTTTCAGGTAATGATCAGTACAGTAAGGCGACTTGGTTCCCCAAATTTCGTTCTTCTATGTTGAAGCGTTCGTTTCCAGTAACAGTTTGAATTTTTAGGTTTCACTCTGTTTTCTCCTATATTGATAGATGTATTTGGAACTCTAAATCCAACACGGTTTGTGCTAGCTTCTTGAAACTTGACACAATAAAGTAGTTTCACGTTCTATCTCTATGTTTTGTTTCCTCATGATGTAGCCCTAAGCATTGACTGGCGAGAAACACTTTCATGGAAAGGGGTGGCTTCCCAAAATTACGAATCTCCAGAAATCTCAGCAAATATTTTTTTCACCCAAACTGGATGATACTTTCAGGTAATGATCAGTACACTAAGGCGACTTGGTTCCCCAAATTTCGTTCTTCTATGTTGAAGCGTTCGTTTCCAGTAACAGTTTGAATTTTTAGGTTTCACTCTGTTTTCTCCTATATTGATAGAGGTATTTGGAACTCTGAATCCAACACGGTTTGTGCTAGCTTCTTGAAACTTGACACAATAAAGTAGTTTCACGTTCTATCTCTATGTTTTGTTTCCTCTTGATGTAGCCCTAACAGTGACTGGCGAGAAACACTTTCATGGAAAGGGGTTGCCAGGCTTCCCAAATATGCGAATCTCCAGAAATCTCAGGAAATATTTTTTCACCCAAACAGGATGATACTTTCAGGTAATGATCAGTACACTAAGGCGACTTGATTCCCCAAATTTCGTTCTTCTATGTTGAAGCGTTCGTTTCCAGTAACAGTTTGAATTTTTAGGTTTCACTCTGTTTTCTCTTATATTGATAGATGTATTTGGAACTCTAAATCCAACACGGTTTGTGCTAGCTTCTTGAAACTTGACACAATAAAGTAGTTTCACGTTCTATCTCTATGTTTTGTTTCCTATTGATGTAGCCCTAACAGTGACCGGCGAGAAACACTTTCATGTAAAGGGGTTGCCAGGCTTCCCAAAATTACGAATCTCCAGAAATCTCAGCAAATATTTTTTCACCCAAACAGGATGATACTTTCAGGTAATGATCAGTACACTAAGGCGACTTGGTTCCCCAAATTTCGTTCTTCTATGTTGAAGCGTTCGTTTCCAGTAACAGTTTGAATTTTTAGGTTTCACTCTGTTTTCTCCTATATTGATAGATGTATTTGGAACTCTAAATCCAACACGGTTTGTGCTAGCTTCTTGAAACTTGACACAATAAAGCAGTTTCACGTTCTATCTCTATGTTTTGTTTCCTCTTGATGTAGCCCTAAGCAGTGACTGGCAAGAAACACTTTCATGGAAAGGGGTTGCCATGCTTCCCAAAATTACGAATCTCCAGAAATCTCAGCAAATATTTTTTCACCCAAACTGGATGATACTTTCAGGTAATGATCAGTACACTAAGGCGACTTGGTTCCCCAAATGTCGTTCTTCTATGTTGAAGCGTTCGTTTCCAGTAACAGTTTGAATTTTTAGGTTTCACTCTGTTTTCTCCTATATTGATAGATGTATTTGGAACTCTAAATCCAACACGGTTTGTGCTAGCTTCTTGAAACTTGACACAATATAGTAATTTCACGTTCTATCTCTATGTTTTGTTTCCTCTTGATGTAGCCCCAAGCAGTTACTGAGGAGAAACACTTTCATGGAAAGGGGTTGCCAAGCTTCCTAAAATTACAAATCTCCAGAAATCTCAGCAAATATTTTTTCACCCAAACAGGATGATACTTTCAGGTAATGATCAGTACACTAAGGCGACTTGGTTCCCCAAATTTCGTTCTTCTATGTTGAAGCGTTCGTTTCCAGTAACAGTTTGAAATTTAGGTTTCACTCTGTTTTCTCCTATATTGATAGATGTATTTGGAACTCTAAATCCAACACGGTTTGTGCTAGCTTCTTGAAACTTGACACAATAAAGTAGTTTCACGTTCTATCTCTATGTTTTGTTTCCTCTTGATGTAGCCCTAACAGTGACTGGCGAGAAACACTTTCATGGAAAGGGGTTGCCAGGCTTCCCAAATATACGAATCTCCAGAAATCTCAGGAAATATTTTTTCACCCAAACAGGATGATACTTTCAGGTAATGATCAGTACACTAAGGCGACTTGGTTCCCCAAATTTCGTTCTTCTATGTTGAAGCGTTCGTTTCCAGTAACAGTTTGAATTTTTAGGTTTCACTCTGTTTTCTCCTATATTGATAGATGTATTTGGAACTCTGAATCCAACAAGGTTTGTGCTAGGTTCTTGAAACTTGACACAATAAAGTAGTTTCACGTTCTATCTCTATGTTTTGTTTCCTCTTGATGTAGCCCTAAGCAGTGACTGGCGATAAACACTTTCATGGAGAGGGGTGGCTTCCCAAAATTACGAATCTCCAGAAATCTCAGCAAATATTTTTTCACCCAAACTGGATGATACTTTCAGGTAATGATCAGTACACTAAGGCGACTTGGTTCCCCAATTTTCGTTCTTCTATGTTGAAGCGTTCGTTTCCAGTAACAGTTTGAATTTTTAGGTTTCACTCTGTTTTCTCCTATATTGATAGATGTATTTGGAACTCTAAATCCAACACGGTTTGTGCTAGCTTCTTGAAACTTGACACAATAAAGTAGTTTCACGTTCTATCTCTATGTTTTGTTTCTTCTTGATGTAGCCCTAAGCATTGACTGGCGAGAAACACTTTCATGGAAAGGGGTGGCTTCCCAAAATTACGAATCTCCAGAAATCTCAGCAAATATTTTTTCACCCAAACTGGATGATACTTTCAGGTAATGATCACTACACTAACGCGACTTGGTTCCCCAAATTTCGTTCTTCTATGTTGAAGCGTTCGTTTCCAGTAACAGTTTGAATTTTTAGGTTTCACTCTGTTTTCTCCTATATTGATAGATATATTTGGAACTCTGAATACAACACGGTTTGTGCTAGCTTCTTGAAACTTGACACAATAAAGTAGTTTCACGTTCTATCTCTATGTTTTGTTTCCTCTTGATGTAGCCCTAAGCAGTGACTGACGAGAAACACTTTCATGGAAAGGGGTTGCCAGGCTTCCCAAAATTACGAATCTCCAGAAATCTCAGCAAATATTTTTTCACCCAAACTGGATGATACTTTCAGGTAATGATCAGTACACTAAGGCGACTTGGTTCCCCAAATTTCGTTCTTCTATGTTGAAGCGTTCGTTTCCAGTAACAGTTTGAATTTTTAGGTTTCACTCTGTTTTCTCCTATATTGATAGATGTATTTGGAACTCTAAATCCAACACGGTTTGTGCTAGCTTCTTGAAACATGACACAATAAAGTAGTTTCACGTTCTATCTCTATGTTTTGTTTCCTCTTGATGTAGCCCTAACAGTGACTGGCGAGAAACACTTTCATGGAAAGGGGTTGCCAGGCTTCCCAAATATGCGAATCTCCAGAAATCTCAGGAAATATTTTTTCACCCAAACAGGATGATACTTTCAGGTAATGATCAGTACACTAAGGCGACTTGGTTCCCCAAATTTCGTTCTTCTATGTTGAAGCGTTCGTTTCCAGTAACAGTTTGAATTTTTAGGTTTCACTCTGTTTTCTCCTATATTGATAGATGTATTTGGAACTCTAAATCCAACACGGTTTGTGCTAGCTTCTTGAAACTTGACACAATAAAGTAGTTTCACGTTCTATCTCTATGTTTTGTTTCCTCTTGATGTAGCCCTAACAGTGACCGGCGAGAAACACTTTCATGTAAAGGGGTTGCCAGGCTTCCCAAAATTACGAATCTCCAGAAATCTCAGCAAATATTTTTTCACCCAAACAGGATGATACTTTCAGGTAATGATCAGTACAGTAAGGCGACTTGGTTCCCCAAATTTCGTTCTTCTATGTTGAAGCGTTCGTTTCCAGTAACAGTTTGAATTTTTAGGTTTCACTCTGTTTTCTCCTATATTGATAGATGTATTTGGAACTCTAAATCCAACACGGTTTGTGCTAGCTTCTTGAAACTTGACACAATAAAGTAGTTTCACGTTCTATCTCTATGTTTTGTTTCCTCATGATGTAGCCCTAAGCATTGACTGGCGAGAAACACTTTCATGGAAAGGGGTGGCTTCCCAAAATTACGAATCTCCAGAAATCTCAGCAAATATTTTTTCACCCAAACTGGATGATACTTTCAGGTAATGATCAGTACACTAAGGTGACTTGGTTCCCCAAATTTCGTTCTTCTATGTTGAAGCGTTCGTTTCCAGTAACAGTTTGAATTTTTAGGTTTCACTCTGTTTTCTCCTATATTGATAGAGGTATTTGGAACTCTGAATCCAACACGGTTTGTGCTAGCTTCTTGAAACTTGACACAATAAAGTAGTTTCACGTTCTATCTCTATGTTTTGTTTCCTCTTGATGTAGCCCTAACAGTGACCGGCGAGAAACACTTTCATGTAAAGGGGTTGCCAGGCTTCCCAAAATTACGAATCTCCAGAAATCTCAGCAAATACTTTTTCACCCAAACAGGATGATACTTTCAGGTAATGATCAGTACACTAAGGCGACTTGGTTCCCCAAATTTCGTTCTTCTATGTTGAAGCGTTCGTTTCCAGTAACAGTTTGAATTTTTAGGTTTCACTCTGTTTTCTCCTATATTGATAGATGTATTTGGAACTCTAAATCCAACACGGTTTGTGCTAGCTTCTTGAAACTTGACACAATAAAGTAGTTTCACGTTCTATCTCTATGTTTTGTTTCCTCTTGATGTAGCCCTAACAGTGACCGGCGAGAAACACTTTCATGTAAAGGGGTTGCCAGGCTTCCCAAAATTACGAATCTCCAGAAATCTCAGCAAATATTTTTTCACCCAAACAGGATGATACTTTCAGGTAATGATCAGTACACTAAGGCGACTTGGTTCCCCAAATTTCGTTCTTCTATGTTGAAGCGTTCGTTTCCAGTAACAGTTTGAATTTTTAGGTTTCACTCTGTTTTCTCCTATATTGATAGATGTATTTGGAACTCTAAATCCAACACGGTTTGTGCTAGCTTCTTGAAACTTGACACAATAAAGTAGTTTCACGTTCTATCTCTATGTTTTGTTTCCTCATGATGTAGCCCTAAGCATTGACTGGCGAGAAACACTTTCATGGAAAGGGGTGGCTTCCCAAAATTACGAATCTCCAGAAATCTCAGCAAATATTTTTTCACCCAAACTGGATGATACTTTCAGGTAATGATCAGTACACTAAGGCGACTTGGTTCCCCAAATTTCGTTCTTCTATGTTGAAGCGTTCGTTTCCAGTAACAGTTTGAATTTTTAGGTTTCACTCTGTTTTCTCCTATATTGATAGAGGTATTTGGAACTCTGAATCCAACACGGTTTGTGCTAGCTTCTTGAAACTTGACACAATAAAGTAGTTTCACGTTCTATCTCTATGTTTTGTTTCCTCTTGATGTAGCCCTAACAGTGACTGGCGAGAAACACTTTCATGGAAAGGGGTTGCCAGGCTTCCCAAATATGCGAATCTCCAGAAATCTCAGGAAATATTTTTTCACCCAAACAGGATGATACTTTCAGGTAATGATCAGTACACTAAGGCGACTTGATTCCCCAAATTTCGTTCTTCTATGTTGAAGCGTTCGTTTCCAGTAACAGTTTGAATTTTTAGGTTTCACTCTGTTTTCTCCTATATTGATAGATGTATTTGGAACTCTAAATCCAACACGGTTTGTGCTAGCTTCTTGAAACTTGACACAATAAAGTAGTTTCACGTTCTATCTCTATGTTTTGTTTCCTCTTGATGTAGCCCTAACAGTGACCGGCGAGAAACACTTTCATGTAAAGGGGTTGCCAGGCTTCCCAAAATTACGAATCTCCAGAAATCTCAGCAAATATTTTTTCACCCAAACAGGATGATACTTTCAGGTAATGATCAGTACACTAAGGCGACTTGGTTCCCCAAATTTCGTTCTTCTATGTTGAAGCGTTCGTTTCCAGTAACAGTTTGAATTTTTAGGTTTCACTCTGTTTTCTCCTATATTGATAGATGTATTTGGAACTCTAAATCCAACACGGTTTGTGCTAGCTTCTTGAAACTTGACACAATAAAGTAGTTTCACGTTCTATCTCTATGTTTTGTTTCCTCTTGATGTAGCCCTAACAGTGACCGGCGAGAAACACTTTCATGTAAAGGGGTTGCCAGGCTTCCCAAAATTACGAATCTCCAGAAATCTCAGCAAATATTTTTTCACCCAAACAGGATGATACTTTCAGGTAATGATCAGTACACTAAGGCGACTTGGTTCCCCAAATTTCGTTCTTCTATGTTGAAGCGTTCGTTTCCAGTAACAGTTTGAATTTTTAGGTTTCACTCTGTTTTCTCCTATATTGATAGATGTATTTGGAACTCTAAATCCAACACGGTTTGTGCTAGCTTCTTGAAACTTGACACAATAAAGTAGTTTCACGTTCTATCTCTATGTTTTGTTTCCTCATGATGTAGCCCTAAGCATTGACTGGCGAGAAACACTTTCATGGAAAGGGGTGGCTTCCCAAAATTACGAATCTCCAGAAATCGCAGCAAATATTTTTTCACCCAAACTGGATGATACTTTCAGGTAATGATCAGTACACTAAGGCGACTTGGTTCCCCAAATGTCGTTTTTCTATATTGAAGCGTTCGTTTCCAGTAACAGTTTGAATTTTTAGGTTTCACTCTGTTTTCTCCTATATTGATAGAGGTATTTGGAACTCTGAATCCAACACGGTTTGTGCTAGCTTCTTGAAACTTGACACAATAAAGTAGTTTCACGTTCTATCTCTATGTTTTGTTTCCTCTTGATGTAGCCCTAACAGTGACTGGCGAGAAACACTTTCATGGAAAGGGGTTGCCAGGCTTCCCAAATATGCGAATCTCCAGAAATCTCAGCAAATATTTTTTCACCCAAACAGGATGATACTTTCAGGTAATGATCAGTACACTAAGGCGACTTGGTTCCCCAAATTTCGTTCTTCTATGTTGAAGCGTTCGTTTCCAGTAACAGTTTGAATTTTTAGGTTTCACTCTGTTTTCTCCTATATTGATAGATGTATTTGGAACTCTAAATCCAACACGGTTTGTGCTAGCTTCTTGAAACTTGACACAATAAAGTAGTTTCACGTTCTATCTCTATGTTTTGTTTCCTCTTGATGTAGCCCTAACAGTGACCGGCGAGAAACACTTTCATGTAAAGGGGTTGCCAGGCTTCCCAAATATACGAATCTCCAGAAATCTTAGGAAATATTTTTTCACCCAAACTGGATGATACTTTCAGGTAATGATCAGTACACTAAGGCGACTTGGTTCCCCAAATTTCGTTCTTCTATGTTGAAGCGTTCGTTTCCAGTAACAGTTTGAATTTTTAGGTTTCACTCTGTTTTCTCCTGTATTGATAGATGTATTTGGAACTCTAAATCCAACACGGTTTGTGCTAGCTTCTTGAAACTTGACACAATAAAGTAATTTCACGTTCTATCTCTATGTTTTGTTTCCTCTTGATGTAGCCCTAAGCAGTGACTGGCGATAAACACTTTCATGGAGAGGGGTGGCTTCCCAAAATTACGAATCTCCAGAAATCTCAGCAAATGTTTTCTCACCCAAACTGGATGATACTTTCAGGTAATGATCAGTACACTAAGGCGACTTGGTTCCCCAAATTTCGTTCTT
This sequence comes from Spermophilus citellus, assembly GCF_964194105.1. NCBI lineage: Eukaryota > Metazoa > Chordata > Mammalia > Rodentia > Sciuridae > Spermophilus > Spermophilus citellus. The sequence goes on along the minus strand of NC_138188.1, from coordinate 14,664,824 downwards.
CTATGTTGAAGCGTTCGTTTCCAGTAACAGTTTGAATTTTTAGGTTTCACTCTGTTTTCTCCTATATTGATAGATGTATTTGGAACTCTAAATCCAACACGGTTTGTGCTACCTTCTTGAAACTTGACACAATAAAGTAGTTTCACGTTCTATCTCTATGTTTTGTTTCCTCTTGATGTAGCCCTAACAGTGACTGGCGAGAAACACTTTCATGGAAAGGGGTTGCCAGGCTTCCCAAATATACGAATCTCCAGAAATCTCAGCAAATATTTTTTCACCCAAACAGGATGATACTTTCAGGTAATGATCAGTACACTAAGGCGACTTGGTTCCCCAAATTTCGTTCTTCTATGTTGAAGCGTTCGTTTCCAGTAACAGTTTGAATTTTTAGGTTTCACTCTGTTTTCTCCTATATTGATAGATGTATTTGGAACTCTGAATACAACACGGTTTGTGCTAGCTTCTTGAAACTTGACACAATAAAGTAGTTTCACGTTCTATCTCTATGTTTTGTTTCCTCTTGATGTAGCCCTAAGCAGTGACTGACGAGAAACACTTTCATGGAAAGGGGTTGCCAGGCTTCCCAAAATTACGAATCTCCAGAAATCTCAGCAAATATTTTTTCACCCAAACTGGATGATACTTTCAGGTAATGATCAGTACACTAAGGCGACTTGGTTCCCCAAATTTCGTTCTTCTATGTTGAAGCGTTCGTTTCCAGTAACAGTTTGAATTTTTAGGTTTCACTCTGTTTTCTCCTATATTGATAGATGTATTTGGAACTCTAAATCCAACACGGTTTGTGCTAGCTTCTTGAAACTTGACACAATAAAGTAGTTTCACGTTCTATCTCTATGTTTTGTTTCCTCATGATGTAGCCCTAAGCATTGACTGGCGAGAAACACTTTCATGGAAAGGGGTGGCTTCCCAAAATTACGAATCTCCAGAAATCGCAGCAAATATTTTTTCACCCAAACTGGATGATACTTTCAGGTAATGATCAGTACACTAAGGCGACTTGGTTCCCCAAATGTCGTTTTTCTATATTGAAGCGTTCGTTTCCAGTAACAGTTTGAATTTTTAGGTTTCACTCTGTTTTCTCCTATATTGATAGATGTATTTGGAACTCTAAATCCAACACGGTTTGTGCTAGCTTCTTGAAACTTGACACAATAAAGTAGTTTCATGTTCTATCTCTATGTTTTGTTTCCTCTTGAGGTAGCCCTAACAGTGACTGGCGAGAAACACTTTCATGGAAAGGGGTTGCCAGGCTTCCCAAATATACGAATCTCCAGAAATCTCAGGAAATATTTTTTCACCCAAACAGGATGATACTTTCAGGTAATGATCAGTACACTATGGCGACTTGGTTCCCCAAATTTCGTTTTTCTATGTTGAAGCGTTCGTTTCCAGTAACAGTTTGAATTTTTAGGTTTCACTCTGTTTTCTCCTATATTGATAGATGTATTTGGAACTCTAAACCCAACACGGTTTGTGCTAGCTTCTTGAAACTTGACACAATAAAGTAGTTTCACGTTCTATCTCTATGTTTTGTTTCCTCTTGATGTAGCCCTAAGCAGTGACTGGCGAGAAACACTTTCATGGAAAGGGGTTGCCAGGCTTTCCAAAATTACGAATCTCCAGAAATCTCAGCAAATATTTTTTCACCCAAACAGGATGATACTTTCAGGTAATGATCAGTACACTAAGGCGACTTGGTTCCCCACATTTCGTTCTTCTATGTTGAAGCGTTCGTTTCCAGTAACAGTTTGAATTTTTAGGTTTCACTCTGTTTTCTCCTATATTGATAGATGTATTTGGAACTCTAAATCCAACACGGTTTGTGCTAGCTTCTTGAAACTTGACACAATAAAGTAGTTTCACGTTCTATCTCTATGCTTTGTTTCCTCTTGATGTAGCCCTAACAGTGACCGGCGAGAAACACTTTCATGTAAAGGGGTTGCCAGGCTTCCCAAAATTACGAATCTCCAGAAATCTCAGCAAATATTTTTTCACCCAAACAGGATGATACTTTCAGGTAATGATCAGTACACTAAGGCGACTTGGTTCCCCAAATTTCGTTCTTCTATGTTGAAGCGTTCGTTTCCAGTAACAGTTTGAATTTTTAGGTTTCACTCTGTTTTCTCCTATATTGATAGATGTATTTGGAACTCTAAATCCAACACGGTTTGTGCTAGCTTCTTGAAACTTGACACAATAAAGTAGTTTCACGTTCTATCTCTATGTTTTGTTTCCTCTTGATGTAGCCCTAACAGTGACTGGCGAGAAACACTTTCATGGAAAGGGGTTGCCAGGCTTCCCAAATATGCGAATCTCCAGAAATCTCAGGAAATATTTTTTCACCCAAACAGGATGATACTTTCAGGTAATGATCAGTACAATAAGGCGACTTGGTTCCCCAAATTTCGTTCTTCTATGTTGAAGCGTTCGTTTCCAGTAACAGTTTGAATTTTTAGGTTTCACTCTGTTTTCTCCTATATTGATAGATGTATTTGGAACTCTAAATCCAACACGGTTTGTGCTAGCTTCTTGAAACTTGACACAATAAAGTAGTTTCACGTTCTATCTCTATGTTTTGTTTCCTCTTGATGTAGCCCTAAGCATTGACTGGCGAGAAACACTTTCATGGAAAGGGGTGGCTTCCCAAAATTACGAATCTCCAGAAATCTCAGCAAATATTTTTTCACCCAAACTGGATGATACTTTCAGGTAATGATCACTACACTAACGCGACTTGGTTCCCCAAATTTCGTTCTTCTATGGTGAAGCGTTCGTTTCCAGTAACAGTTTGAATTTTTAGGTTTCACTCTGTTTTCTCCTATATTGATAGATGTATTTGGAACTCTGAATACAACACGGTTTGTGCTAGCTTCTTGAAACTTGACACAATAAAGTAGTTTCACGTTCTATCTCTATGTTTTGTTTCCTCTTGATGTAGCCCTAAGCAGTGACTGACGAGAAACACTTTCATGGAAAGGGGTTGCCAGGCTTCCCAAAATTACGAATCTCCAGAAATCTCAGCAAATATTTTTTCACCCAAACTGGATGATACTTTCAGGTAATGATCAGTACACTAAGGCGACTTGGTTCCCCAAATTTCGTTCTTCTATGTTGAAGCGTTCGTTTCCAGTAACAGTTTGAATTTTTAGGTTTCACTCTGTTTTCTCCTATATTGATAGATGTATTTGGAACTCTAAATCCAACACGGTTTGTGCTAGCTTCTTGAAACTTGACACAATAAAGTAGTTTCACGTTCTATCTCTATGTTTTGTTTCCTCATGATGTAGCCCTAAGCATTGACTGGCGAGAAACACTTTCATGGAAAGGGGTGGCTTCCCAAAATTACGAATCTCCAGAAATCGCAGCAAATATTTTTTCACCCAAACTGGATGATACTTTCAGGTAATGATCAGTACACTAAGGCGACTTGGTTCCCCAAATGTCGTTTTTCTATATTGAAGCATTCGTTTCCAGTAACAGTTTGAATTTTTAGGTTTCACTCTGTTTTCTCCTATATTGATAGATGTATTTGGAACTCTAAATCCAACACGGTTTGTGCTAGCTTCTTGAAACTTGACACAATAAAGTAGTTTCATGTTCTATCTCTATGTTTTGTTTCCTCTTGAGGTAGCCCTAACAGTGACTGGCGAGAAACACTTTCATGGAAAGGGGTTGCCAGGCTTCCCAAATATACGAATCTCCAGAAATCTCAGGAAATATTTTTTCACCCAAACAGGATGATACTTTCAGGTAATGATCAGTACACTATGGCGACTTGGTTCCCCAAATTTCGTTTTTCTATGTTGAAGCGTTCGTTTCCAGTAACAGTTTGAATTTTTAGGTTTCACTCTGTTTTCTCCTATATTGATAGATGTATTTGGAACTCTAAACCCAACACGGTTTGTGCTAGCTTCTTGAAACTTGACACAATAAAGTAGTTTCACGTTCTATCTCTATGTTTTGTTTCCTCTTGATGTAGCCCTAAGCAGTGACTGGCGAGAAACACTTTCATGGAAAGGGGTTGCCAGGCTTTCCAAAATTACGAATCTCCAGAAATCTCAGCAAATATTTTTTCACCCAAACAGGATGATACTTTCAGGTAATGATCAGTACACTAAGGCGACTTGGTTCCCCAAATTTCGTTCTTCTATGTTGAAGCGTTCGTTTCCAGTAACAGTTTGAATTTTTAGGTTTCACTCTGTTTTCTCCTATATTGATAGATGTATTTGGAACTCTAAATCCAACACGGTTTGTGCTAGCTTCTTGAAACTTGACACAATAAAGTAGTTTCACGTTCTATCTCTATGCTTTGTTTCCTCTTGATGTAGCCCTAACAGTGACCGGCGAGAAACACTTTCATGTAAAGGGGTTGCCAGGCTTCCCAAAATTACGAATCTCCAGAAATCTCAGCAAATATTTTTTCACCCAAACAGGATGATACTTTCAGGTAATGATCAGTACACTAAGGCGACTTGGTTCCCCAAATTTCGTTCTTCTATGTTGAAGCGTTCGTTTCCAGTAACAGTTTGAATTTTTAGGTTTCACTCTGTTTTCTCCTATATTGATAGATGTATTTGGAACTCTAAATCCAACACGGTTTGTGCTAGCTTCTTGAAACTTGACACAATAAAGTAGTTTCACGTTCTATCTCTATGTTTTGTTTCCTCATGATGTAGCCCTAAGCATTGACTGGCGAGAAACACTTTCATGGAAAGGGGTGGCTTCCCAAAATTACGAATCTCCAGAAATCGCAGCAAATATTTTTTCACCCAAACTGGATGATACTTTCAGGTAATGATCAGTACACTAAGGCGACTTGGTTCCCCAAATGTCGTTTTTCTATATTGAAGCGTTCGTTTCCAGTAACAGTTTGAATTTTTAGGTTTCACTCTGTTTTCTCCTATATTGATAGATGTATTTGGAACTCTAAATCCAACACGGTTTGTGCTAGCTTCTTGAAACTTGACACAATAAAGTAGTTTCATGTTCTATCTCTATGTTTTGTTTCCTCTTGAGGTAGCCCTAACAGTGACTGGCGAGAAACACTTTCATGTAAAGGGGTTGCCAGGCTTCCCAAAATTACGAATCTCCAGAAATCTAAGCAAATATTTTTTCACCCAAACAGGATGATACTTTCAGGTAATGATCAGTACACTAAGGCGACTTGGTTCCCCAAATTTCGTTCTTCTATGTTGAAGCGTTCGTTTCCAGTAACAGTTTGAATTTTTAGGTTTCACTCTGTTTTCTCCTATATTGATAGATGTATTTGGAACTCTAAATCCAACACGGTTTGTGCTAGCTTCTTGAAACTTGACACAATAAAGTAGTTTCACGTTCTATCTCTATGTTTTGTTTCCTCATGATGTAGCCCTAAGCATTGACTGGCGAGAAACACTTTCATGGAAAGGGGTGGCTTCCCAAAATTACGAATCTCCAGAAATCGCAGCAAATATTTTTTCACCCAAACTGGATGATACTTTCAGGTAATGATCAGTACACTAAGGCGACTTGGTTCCCCAAATGTCGTTTTTCTATATTGAAGCGTTCGTTTCCAGTAACAGTTTGAATTTTTAGGTTTCACTCTGTTTTCTCCTATATTGATAGATGTAGTTGGAACTCTAAATCCAACACGGTTTGTGCTAGCTTCTTGAAACTTGACACAATAAAGTAGTTTCATGTTCTATCTCTATGTTTTGTTTCCTCTTGAGGTAGCCCTAACAGTGACTGGCGAGAAACACTTTCATGGAAAGGGGTTGCCAGGCTTCCCAAATATACGAATCTCCAGAAATCTCAGGAAATATTTTTTCACCCAAACAGGATGATACTTTCAGGTAATGATCAGTACACTAAGGCGACTTGGTTCCCCAAATTTCGTTCTTCTATGTTGAAGCGTTCGTTTCCAGTAACAGTTTGAATTTTTAGGTTTCACTCTGTTTTCTCCTATATTGATAGATGTATTTGGAACTCTAAATCCAACACGGTTTGTGCTAGCTTCTTGAAACTTGACACAATAAAGTAGTTTCACGTTCTATCTCTATGTTTTGTTTCCTCATGATGTAGCCCTAAGCATTGACTGGCGAGAAACACTTTCATGGAAAGGGGTGGCTTCCCAAAATTACGAATCTCCAGAAATCGCAGCAAATATTTTTTCACCCAAACTGGATGATACTTTCAGGTAATGATCAGTACACTAAGGCGACTTGGTTCCCCAAATGTCGTTTTTCTATATTGGAGCGTTCGTTTCCAGTAACAGTTTGAATTTTTAGGTTTCACTCTGTTTTCTCCTATATTGATAGATGTATTTGGAACTCTAAATCCAACACGGTTTGTGCTAGCTTCTTGAAACTTGACACAATAAAGTAGTTTCATGTTCTATTTCTATGTTTTGTTTCCTCTTGAGGTAGCCCTAACAGTGACTGGCGAGAAACACTTTCATGGAAAGGGGTTGCCAGGCTTCCCAAATATACGAATCTCCAGAAATCTCAGGAAATATTTTTTCACCCAAACAGGATGATACTTTCAGGTAATGATCAGTACACTATGGCGACTTGGTTCCCCAAATTTCATTTTTCTATGTTGAAGCGTTCGTTTCCAGTAACAGTTTGAATTTTTAGGTTTCACTCTGTTTTCTCCTATATTGATAGATGTATTTGGAACTCTAAACCCAACACGGTTTGTGCTAGCTTCTTGAAACTTGACACAATAAAGTAGTTTCACGTTCTATCTCTATGTTTTGTTTCCTCTTGATGTAGCCCTAAGCAGTGACTGGCGAGAAACACTTTCATGGAAAGGGGTTGCCAGGCTTTCCAAAATTACGAATCTCCAGAAATCTCAGCAAATATTTTTTCACCCAAACAGGATGATACTTTCAGGTAATGATCAGTACACTAAGGCGACTTGGTTCCCCAAATTTCGTTCTTCTATGTTGAAGCGTTCGTTTCCAGTAACAGTTTGAATTTTTAGGTTTCACTCTGTTTTCTCCTATATTGATAGATGTATTTGGAACTCTAAATCCAACACGGTTTGTGCTAGCTTCTTGAAACTTGACACAATAAAGTAGTTTCACGTTCTATCTCTATGTTTTGTTTCCTCTTGATGTAGCCCTAAGCAGTGACTGGCGATAAACACTTTCATGGAAAGGGGTGGCTTCCCAAAATTACGAATCTCCAGAAATCTCAGGAAATATTTTTTCACCCAAACTGGATGATACTTTCAGGTAATGATCAGTACACTAAGGCACTTGGTTCCCCAAATTTCGTTCTTCTATGTTGAAGCGTTCGTTTCCAGTAACAGTTTGAATTTTTAGGTTTCACTCTGTTTTCTCCTATATTGATAGATGTATTTGGAACTCTAAATCTAACACGGTTTGTGCTAGCTTCTTGAAACTTGACACAATAAAGTAGTTCACGTTCTATCTCTATGTTTTGTTTCCTCTTGATGTAGCCCTAAGCATTGACTGGCGAGAAACACTTTCATGGAAAGGGGTGGCTTCCCAAAATTACGAATCTCCAGAAATCTCAGCAAATATTTTTTCACCCAAACTGGATGATACTTTCAGGTAATGATCACTACACTAACGCGACTTGGTTCCCCAAATTTCGTTCTTCTATGTTGAAGCGTTCGTTTCCAGTAACAGTTTGAATTTTTAGGTTTCACTCTGTTTTCTCCTATATTGATAGATGTATTTGGAACTCTAAATCCAACACGGTTTGTGCTAGCTTCTTGAAACTTGACACAATAAAGTAGTTTCACGTTCTATCTCTATGTTTTGTTTCCTCTTGATGTAGCCCTAACAGTGACTGGCGAGAAACACTTTCATGGAAAGGGGTTGCCAGGCTTCCCAAATATGCGAATCTCCAGAAATCTCAGGAAATATTTTTTCACCCAAACAGGATGATACTTTCAGGTAATGATCAGTACACTAAGGCGACTTGGTTCCCCAAATTTCGTTCTTCTATGTTGAAGCGTTCGTTTCCAGTAACAGTTTGAATTTTTAGGTTTCACTCTGTTTTCTCCTATATTGATAGATGTATTTGGAACTCTAAATCCAACACGGTTTGTGCTAGCTTCTTGAAACTTGACACAATAAAGTAGTTTCACGTTCTATCTCTATGTTTTGTTTCCTCTTGATGTAGCCCTAACAGTGACCGGCGAGAAACACTTTCATGGAAAGGGGTTGCCAGGCTTCCCAAAATTACGAATCTCCAGAAATCTCAGCAAATATTTTTTCACCCAAACAGGATGATACTTTCAGGTAATGATCAGTACACTAAGGCGACTTGGTTCCCCAAATTTCGTTCTTCTATGTTGAAGCGTTCGTTTCCAGTAACAGTTTGAATTTTTAGGTTTCACTCTGTTTTCTCCTATATTGATAGATGTATTTGGAACTCTAAATCCAACACGGTTTGTGCTAGCTTCTTGAAACTTGACACAATAAAGTAGTTTCACGTTCTATCTCTATGTTTTGTTTCCTCTTGATGTAGCCCTAACAGTGACCGGCGAGAAACACTTTCATGTAAAGGGGTTGCCAGGCTTCCCAAAATTACGAATCTCCAGAAATCTCAGCAAATATTTTTTCACCCAAACAGGATGATACTTTCAGGTAATGATCAGTACACTAAGGCGACTTGGTTCCCCAAATTTCGTTCTTCTATGTTGAAGCGTTCGTTTCCAGTAACAGTTTGAATTTTTAGGTTTCACTCTGTTTTCTCCTATATTGATAGATGTATTTGGAACTCTAAATCCAACACGGTTTGTGCTAGCTTCTTGAAACTTGACACAATAAAGTAGTTTCACGTTCTATCTCTATGTTTTGTTTCCTCATGATGTAGCCCTAAGCATTGACTGGCGAGAAACACTTTCATGGAAAGGGGTGGCTTCCCAAAATTACGAATCTCCAGAAATCGCAGCAAATATTTTTTCACCCAAACTGGATGATACTTTCAGGTAATGATCAGTACACTAAGGCGACTTGGTTCCCCAAATGTCGTTTTTCTATATTGAAGCGTTCGTTTCCAGTAACAGTTTGAATTTTTAGGTTTCACTCTGTTTTCTCCTATATTGATAGATGTATTTGGAACTCTAAATCCAACACGGTTTGTGCTAGCTTCTTGAAACTTGACACAATAAAGTAGTTTCATGTTCTATCTCTATGTTTTGTTTCCTCTTGAGGTAGCCCTAACAGTGACTGGCGAGAAACACTTTCATGGAAAGGGGTTGCCAACCTTCCTAAAATTACAAATCTCCAGATATCTCAGCAAATATTTTTTCACCCAAACTGGATGATACTTTCAGGTAATGATCAGTACACTAAGGCGACTTGTTTCCCCAAATTTCGTTCTTCTATGTTGAAGCGTTCGTTTCCAGTAACAGTTTGAATTTTTAGGTTTCACTCTGTTTTCTCCTATATTGATAGATATATTTGGAACTCTAAATCCAACACGGTTTGTGCTAGCTTCTTCAAACTTGACACAATAAAGTAGTTTCACGTTCTATCTCTATGTTTTGTTTCCTCTTGATGTAGCCCTAACAGTGACTGGCGAGAAACACTTTCATGGAAAGGGGTTGCCAGGCTTCCCAAATATACGAATCTCCAGATATCTCAGGAAATATTTTTTCACCCAAACAGGATGATACTTTCAGGTAATGATCAGTACACTAAGGCGACTTGGTTCCCCAAATTTCGTTCTTCTATGTTGAAGCGTTCGTTTCCAGTAACAGTTTGAATTTTTAGGTTTCACTCTGTTTTCTCCTATATTGATAGATGTATTTGGAACTCTAAATCCAACACGGTTTGTGCTAGCTTCTTGAAACTTGACACAATAAAGTAGTTTCACGTTCTATCTCTATGTTTTGTTTCCTCATGATGTAGCCCTAAGCATTGACTGGCGAGAAACACTTTCATGGAAAGGGGTGGCTTCCCAAAATTACGAATCTCCAGAAATCGCAGCAAATATTTTTTCACCCAAACTGGATGATACTTTCAGGTAATGATCAGTACACTAAGGCGACTTGGTTCCCCAAATGTCGTTTTTCTATATTGAAGCGTTCGTTTCCAGTAACAGTTTGAATTTTTAGGTTTCACTCTGTTTTCTCCTATATTGATAGATGTATTTGGAACTCTAAATCCAACACGGTTTGTGCTAGCTTCTTGAAACTTGACACAATAAAGTAGTTTCATGTTCTATCTCTATGTTTTGTTTCCTCTTGAGGTAGCCCTAACAGTGACTGGCGAGAAACACTTTCATGGAAAGGGGTTGCCAGGCTTCCCAAATATACGAATCTCCAGAAATCTCAGGAAATATTTTTTCACCCAAACAGGATGATACTTTCAGGTAATGATCAGTACACTATGGCGACTTGGTTCCCCAAATTTCGTTTTTCTATGTTGAAGCGTTCGTTTCCAGTAACAGTTTGAATTTTTAGGTTTCACTCTGTTTTCTCCTATATTGATAGATGTATTTGGAACTCTAAACCCAACACGGTTTGTGCTAGCTTCTTGAAACTTGACACAATAAAGTAGTTTCACGTTCTATCTCTATGTTTTGTTTCCTCTTGATGTAGCCCTAAGCAGTGACTGGCGAGAAACACTTTCATGGAAAGGGGTTGCCAGGCTTTCCAAAATTACGAATCTCCAGAAATCTCAGCAAATATTTTTTCACCCAAACAGGATGATACTTTCAGGTAATGATCAGTACACTAAGGCGACTTGGTTCCCCAAATTTCGTTCTTCTATGTTGAAGCGTTCGTTTCCAGTAACAGTTTGAATTTTTAGGTTTCACTCTGTTTTCTCCTATATTGATAGATGTATTTGGAACTCTAAATCCAACACGGTTTGTGCTAGCTTCTTGAAACTTGACACAATAAAGTAGTTTCACGTTCTATCTCTATGCTTTGTTTCCTCTTGATGTAGCCCTAACAGTGACCGGCGAGAAACACTTTCATGTAAAGGGGTTGCCAGGCTTCCCAAAATTACGAATCTCCAGAAATCTCAGCAAATATTTTTTCACCCAAACAGGATGATACTTTCAGGTAATGATCAGTACACTAAGGCGACTTGGTTCCCCAAATTTCGTTCTTCTATGTTGAAGCGTTCGTTTCCAGTAACAGTTTGAATTTTTAGGTTTCACTCTGTTTTCTCCTATATTGATAGATGTATTTGGAACTCTAAATCCAACACGGTTTGTGCTAGCTTCTTGAAACTTGACACAATAAAGTAGTTTCACGTTCTATCTCTATGTTTTGTTTCCTCTTGATGTAGCCCTAACAGTGACTGGCGAGAAACACTTTCATGGAAAGGGGTTGCCAGGCTTCCCAAATATACGAATCTCCAGATATCTCAGGAAATATTTTTTCACCCAAACAGGATGATACTTTCAGGTAATGATCAGTACACTAAGGCGACTTGGTTCCCCAAATTTCGTTCTTCTATGTTGAAGCGTTCGTTTCCAGTAACAGTTTGAATTTTTAGGTTTCACTCTGTTTTCTCCTATATTGATAGATGTATTTGGAACTCTAAATCCAACACGGTTTGTGCTAGCTTCTTGAAACTTGACACAATAAAGTAGTTTCACGTTCTATCTCTATGTTTTGTTTCCTCATGATGTAGCCCTAAGCATTGACTGGCGAGAAACACTTTCATGGAAAGGGGTGGCTTCCCAAAATTACGAATCTCCAGAAATCGCAGCAAATATTTTTTCACCCAAACTGGATGATACTTTCAGGTAATGATCAGTACACTAAGGCGACTTGGTTCCCCAAATGTCGTTTTTCTATATTGAAGCGTTCGTTTCCAGTAACAGTTTGAATTTTTAGGTTTCACTCTGTTTTCTCCTATATTGATAGATGTATTTGGAACTCTAAATCCAACACGGTTTGTGCTAGCTTCTTGAAACTTGACACAATAAAGTAGTTTCATGTTCTATCTCTATGTTTTGTTTCCTCTTGAGGTAGCCCTAACAGTGACTGGCGAGAAACACTTTCATGGAAAGGGGTTGCCAGGCTTCCCAAATATACGAATCTCCAGAAATCTCAGGAAATATTTTTTCACCCAAACAGGATGATACTTTCAGGTAATGATCAGTACACTATGGCGACTTGGTTCCCCAAATTTCGTTTTTCTATGTTGAAGCGTTCGTTTCCAGTAACAGTTTGAATTTTTAGGTTTCACTCTGTTTTCTCCTATATTGATAGATGTATTTGGAACTCTAAACCCAACACGGTTTGTGCTAGCTTCTTGAAACTTGACACAATAAAGTAGTTTCACGTTCTATCTCTATGTTTTGTTTCCTCTTGATGTAGCCCTAAGCAGTGACTGGCGAGAAACACTTTCATGGAAAGGGGTTGCCAGGCTTTCCAAAATTACGAATCTCCAGAAATCTCAGCAAATATTTTTTCACCCAAACAGGATGATACTTTCAGGTAATGATCAGTACACTAAGGCGACTTGGTTCCCCAAATTTCGTTCTTCTATGTTGAAGCGTTCGTTTCCAGTAACAGTTTGAATTTTTAGGTTTCACTCTGTTTTCTCCTATATTGATAGATGTATTTGGAACTCTAAATCCAACACGGTTTGTGCTAGCTTCTTGAAACTTGACACAATAAAGTAGTTTCACGTTCTATCTCTATGCTTTGTTTCCTCTTGATGTAGCCCTAACAGTGACCGGCGAGAAACACTTTCATGTAAAGGGGTTGCCAGGCTTCCCAAAATTACGAATCTCCAGAAATCTCAGCAAATATTTTTTCACCCAAACAGGATGATACTTTCAGGTAATGATCAGTACACTAAGGCGACTTGGTTCCCCAAATTTCGTTCTTCTATGTTGAAGCGTTCGTTTCCAGTAACAGTTTGAATTTTTAGGTTTCACTCTGTTTTCTCCTATATTGATAGATGTATTTGGAACTCTAAATCCAACACGGTTTGTGCTAGCTTCTTGAAACTTGACACAATAAAGTAGTTTCACGTTCTATCTCTATGTTTTGTTTCCTCTTGATGTAGCCCTAACAGTGACTGGCGAGAAACACTTTCATGAAAAGGGGTTGCCAGGCTTCCCAAATATGCGAATCTCCAGAAATCTCAGGAAATATTTTTTCACCCAAACAGGATGATACTTTCAGGTAATGATCAGTACACTAAGGCGACTTGGTTCCCCAAATTTCGTTCTTCTATGTTGAAGCGTTCGTTTCCAGTAACAGTTTGAATTTTTAGGTTTCACTCTGTTTTCTCCTATATTGATAGATGTATTTGGAACTCTAAATCCAACACGGTTTGTGCTAGCTTCTTGAAACTTGACACAATAAAGTAGTTTCACGTTCTATCTCTATGTTTTGTTTCCTCTTGATGTAGCCCTAAGCATTGACTGGCGAGAAACACTTTCATGGAAAGGGGTGGCTTCCCAAAATTACGAATCTCCAGAAATCTCAGCAAATATTTTTTCACCCAAACTGGATGATACTTTCAGGTAATGATCACTACACTAACGCGACTTGGTTCCCCAAATTTCGTTCTTCTATGTTGAAGCGTTCGTTTCCAGTAACAGTTTGAATTTTTAGGTTTCACTCTGTTTTCTCCTATATTGATAGATGTATTTGGAACTCTGAATACAACACGGTTTGTGCTAGCTTCTTGAAACTTGACACAATAAAGTAGTTTCACGTTCTATCTCTATGTTTTGTTTCCTCTTGATGTAGCCCTAAGCAGTGACTGACGAGAAACACTTTCATGGAAAGGGGTTGCCAGGCTTCCCAAAATTACGAATCTCCAGAAATCTCAGCAAATATTTTTTCACCCAAACTGGATGATACTTTCAGGTAATGATCAGTACACTAAGGCGACTTGGTTCCCCAAATTTCGTTCTTCTATGTTGAAGCGTTCGTTTCCAGTAACAGTTTGAATTTTTAGGTTTCACTCTGTTTTCTCCTATATTGATAGATGTATTTGGAACTCTAAATCCAACACGGTTTGTGCTAGCTTCTTGAAACTTGACACAATAAAGTAGTTTCACGTTCTATCTCTATGTTTTGTTTCCTCATGATGTAGCCCTAAGCATTGACTGGCGAGAAACACTTTCATGGAAAGGGGTGGCTTCCCAAAATTACGAATCTCCAGAAATCGCAGCAAGTATTTTTTCACCCAAACTGGATGATACTTTCAGGTAATGATCAGTACACTAAGGCGACTTGGTTCCCCAAATGTCGTTTTTCTATATTGAAGCGTTCGTTTCCAGTAACAGTTTGAATTTTTAGGTTTCACTCTGTTTTCTCCTATATTGATAGATGTATTTGGAACTCTAAATCCAACACGGTTTGTGCTAGCTTCTTGAAACTTGACACAATAAAGTAGTTTCATGTTCTATCTCTATGTTTTGTTTCCTCTTGAGGTAGCCCTAACAGTGACTGGCGAGAAACACTTTCATGGAAAGGGGTTGCCAGGCTTCCCAAATATACGAATCTCCAGAAATCTCAGGAAATATTTTTTCACCCAAACAGGATGATACTTTCAGGTAATGATCAGTACACTATGGCGACTTGGTTCCCCAAATTTCGTTTTTCTATGTTGAAGCGTTCGTTTCCAGTAACAGTTTGAATTTTTAGGTTTCACTCTGTTTTCTCCTATATTGATAGATGTATTTGGAACTCTAAACCCAACACGGTTTGTGCTAGCTTCTTGAAACTTGACACAATAAAGTAGTTTCACGTTCTATCTCTATGTTTTGTTTCCTCTTGATGTAGCCCTAAGCAGTGACTGGCGAGAAACACTTTCATGGAAAGGGGTTGCCAGGCTTTCCAAAATTACGAATCTCCAGAAATCTCAGCAAATATTTTTTCACCCAAACAGGATGATACTTTCAGGTAATGATCAGTACACTAAGGCGACTTGGTTCCCCAAATTTCGTTCTTCTATGTTGAAGCGTTCGTTTCCAGTAACAGTTTGAATTTTTAGGTTTCACTCTGTTTTCTCCTATATTGATAGATGTATTTGGAACTCTAAATCCAACACGGTTTGTGCTAGCTTCTTGAAACTTGACACAATAAAGTAGTTTCACGTTCTATCTCTATGCTTTGTTTCCTCTTGATGTAGCCCTAACAGTGACCGGCGAGAAACACTTTCATGTAAAGGGGTTGCCAGGCTTCCCAAAATTACGAATCTCCAGAAATCTCAGCAAATATTTTTTCACCCAAACAGGATGATACTTTCAGGTAATGATCAGTACACTAAGGCGACTTGGTTCCCCAAATTTCGTTCTTCTATGTTGAAGCGTTCGTTTCCAGTAACAGTTTGAATTTTTAGGTTTCACTCTGTTTTCTCCTATATTGATAGATGTATTTGGAACTCTAAATCCAACACGGTTTGTGCTAGCTTCTTGAAACTTGACACAATAAAGTAGTTTCACGTTCTATCTCTATGTTTTGTTTCCTCATGATGTAGCCCTAAGCATTGACTGGCGAGAAACACTTTCATGGAAAGGGGTGGCTTCCCAAAATTACGAATCTCCAGAAATCGCAGCAAATATTTTTTCACCCAAACTGGATGATACTTTCAGGTAATGATCAGTACACTAAGGCGACTTGGTTCCCCAAATGTCGTTTTTCTATATTGAAGCGTTCGTTTCCAGTAACAGTTTGAATTTTTAGGTTTCACTCTGTTTTCTCCTATATTGATAGATGTATTTGGAACTCTAAATCCAACACGGTTTGTGCTAGCTTCTTGAAACTTGACACAATAAAGTAGTTTCATGTTCTATCTCTATGTTTTGTTTCCTCTTGAGGTAGCCCTAACAGTGACTGGCGAGAAACACTTTCATGGAAAGGGGTTGCCAGGCTTCCCAAATATACGAATCTCCAGAAATCTCAGGAAATATTTTTTCACCCAAACAGGATGATACTTTCAGGTAATGATCAGTACACTATGGCGACTTGGTTCCCCAAATTTCGTTTTTCTATGTTGAAGCGTTCGTTTCCAGTAACAGTTTGAATTTTTAGGTTTCACTCTGTTTTCTCCTATATTGATAGATGTATTTGGAACTCTAAACCCAACACGGTTTGTGCTAGCTTCTTGAAACTTGACACAATAAAGTAGTTTCACGTTCTATCTCTATGTTTTGTTTCCTCTTGATGTAGCCCTAAGCAGTGACTGGCGAGAAACACTTTCATGGAAAGGGGTTGCCAGGCTTTCCAAAATTACGAATCTCCAGAAATCTCAGCAAATATTTTTTCACCCAAACAGGATGATACTTTCAGGTAATGATCAGTACACTAAGGCGACTTGGTTCCCCAAATTTCGTTCTTCTATGTTGAAGCGTTCGTTTCCAGTAACAGTTTGAATTTTTAGGTTTCACTCTGTTTTCTCCTATATTGATAGATGTATTTGGAACTCTAAATCCAACACGGTTTGTGCTAGCTTCTTGAAACTTGACACAATAAAGTAGTTTCACGTTCTATCTCTATGTTTTGTTTCCTCTTGATGTAGCCCTAACAGTGACCGGCGAGAAACACTTTCATGTAAAGGGGTTGCCAGGCTTCCCAAAATTACGAATCTCCAGAAATCTCAGCAAATATTTTTTCACCCAAACAGGATGATACTTTCAGGTAATGATCAGTACACTAAGGCGACTTGGTTCCCCAAATTTCGTTCTTCTATGTTGAAGCGTTCGTTTCCAGTAACAGTTTGAATTTTTAGGTTTCACTCTGTTTTCTCCTATATTGATAGATGTATTTGGAACTCTAAATCCAACACGGTTTGTGCTAGCTTCTTGAAACTTGACACAATAAAGTAGTTTCACGTTCTATCTCTATGTTTTGTTTCCTCATGATGTAGCCCTAAGCATTGACTGGCGAGAAACACTTTCATGGAAAGGGGTGGCTTCCCAAAATTACGAATCTCCAGAAATCGCAGCAAATATTTTTTCACCCAAACTGGATGATACTTTCAGGTAATGATCAGTACACTAAGGCGACTTGGTTCCCCAAATGTCGTTTTTCTATATTGAAGCGTTCGTTTCCAGTAACAGTTTGAATTTTTAGGTTTCACTCTGTTTTCTCCTATATTGATAGATGTAGTTGGAACTCTAAATCCAACACGGTTTGTGCTAGCTTCTTGAAACTTGACACAATAAAGTAGTTTCATGTTCTATCTCTATGTTTTGTTTCCTCTTGAGGTAGCCCTAACAGTGACTGGCGAGAAACACTTTCATGGAAAGGGGTTGCCAGGCTTCCCAAATATACGAATCTCCAGAAATCTCAGGAAATATTTTTTCACCCAAACAGGATGATACTTTCAGGTAATGATCAGTACACTATGGCGACTTGGTTCCCCAAATTTCGTTTTTCTATGTTGAAGCGTTCGTTTCCAGTAACAGTTTGAATTTTTAGGTTTCACTCTGTTTTCTCCTATATTGATAGATGTATTTGGAACTCTAAACCCAACACGGTTTGTGCTAGCTTCTTGAAACTTGACACAATAAAGTAGTTTCACGTTCTATCTCTATGTTTTGTTTCCTCTTGATGTAGCCCTAAGCAGTGACTGGCGAGAAACACTTTCATGGAAAGGGGTTGCCAGGCTTTCCAAAATTACGAATCTCCAGAAATCTCAGCAAATATTTTTTTTACCCAAACAGGATGATACTTTCAGGTAATGATCAGTACACTAAGGCGACTTGGTTCCCCAAATTTCGTTCTTCTATGTTGAAGCGTTCGTTTCCAGTAACAGTTTGAATTTTTAGGTTTCACTCTGTTTTCTCCTATATTGATAGATGTATTTGGAACTCTAAATCCAACACGGTTTGTGCTAGCTTCTTGAAACTTGACACAATAAAGTAGTTTCACGTTCTATCTCTATGCTTTGTTTCCTCTTGATGTAGCCCTAACAGTGACCGGCGAAAAACACTTTCATGTAAAGGGGTTGCCAGGCTTCCCAAAATTACGAATCTCCAGAAATCTCAGCAAATATTTTTTCACCCAAACAGGATGATACTTTCAGGTAATGATCAGTACACTAAGGCGACTTGGTTCCCCAAATTTCGTTCTTCTATGTTGAAGCGTTCGTTTCCAGTAACAGTTTGAATTTTTAGGTTTCACTCTGTTTTCTCCTATATTGATAGATGTATTTGGAACTCTAAATCCAACACGGTTTGTGCTAGCTTCTTGAAACTTGACACAATAAAGTAGTTTCACGTTCTATCTCTATGTTTTGTTTCCTCATGATGTAGCCCTAAGCATTGACTGGCGAGAAACACTTTCATGGAAAGGGGTGGCTTCCCAAAATTACGAATCTCCAGAAATCGCAGCAAATATTTTTTCACCCAAACTGGATGATACTTTCAGGTAATGATCAGTACACTAAGGCGACTTGGTTCCCCAAATGTCGTTTTTCTATATTGGAGCGTTCGTTTCCAGTAACAGTTTGAATTTTTAGGTTTCACTCTGTTTTCTCCTATATTGATAGATGTATTTGGAACTCTAAATCCAACACGGTTTGTGCTAGCTTCTTGAAACTTGACACAATAAAGTAGTTTCATGTTCTATTTCTATGTTTTGTTTCCTCTTGAGGTAGCCCTAACAGTGACTGGCGAGAAACACTTTCATGGAAAGGGGTTGCCAGGCTTCCCAAATATACGAATCTCCAGAAATCTCAGGAAATATTTTTTCACCCAAACAGGATGATACTTTCAGGTAATGATCAGTACACTATGGCGACTTGGTTCCCCAAATTTCATTTTTCTATGTTGAAGCGTTCGTTTCCAGTAACAGTTTGAATTTTTAGGTTTCACTCTGTTTTCTCCTATATTGATAGATGTATTTGGAACTCTAAACCCAACACGGTTTGTGCTAGCTTCTTGAAACTTGACACAATAAAGTAGTTTCACGTTCTATCTCTATGTTTTGTTTCCTCTTGATGTAGCCCTAAGCAGTGACTGGCGAGAAACACTTTCATGGAAAGGGGTTGCCAGGCTTTCCAAAATTACGAATCTCCAGAAATCTCAGCAAATATTTTTTCACCCAAACAGGATGATACTTTCAGGTAATGATCAGTACACTAAGGCGACTTGGTTCCCCAAATTTCGTTCTTCTATGTTGAAGCGTTCGTTTCCAGTAACAGTTTGAATTTTTAGGTTTCACTCTGTTTTCTCCTATATTGATAGATGTATTTGGAACTCTAAATCCAACACGGTTTGTGCTAGCTTCTTGAAACTTGACACAATAAAGTAGTTTCACGTTCTATCTCTATGTTTTGTTTCCTCTTGATGTAGCCCTAAGCAGTGACTGGCGATAAACACTTTCATGGAAAGGGGTGGCTTCCCAAAATTACGAATCTCCAGAAATCTCAGGAAATATTTTTTCACCAAAACTGGATGATACTTTCAGGTAATGATCAGTACACTAAGGCACTTGGTTCCCCAAATTTCGTTCTTCTATGTTGAAGCGTTCGTTTCCAGTAACAGTTTGAATTTTTAGGTTTCACTCTGTTTTCTCCTATATTGATAGATGTATTTGGAACTCTAAATCTAACACGGTTTGTGCTAGCTTCTTGAAACTTGACACAATAAAGTAGTTTCACGTTCTATCTCTATGTTTTGTTTCCTCTTGATGTAGCCCTAAGCATTGACTGGCGAGAAACACTTTCATGGAAAGGGGTGGCTTCCCAAAATTACGAATCTCCAGAAATCTCAGCAAATATTTTTTCACCCAAACTGGATGATACTTTCAGGTAATGATCACTACACTAACGCGACTTGGTTCCCCAAATTTCGTTCTTCTATGTTGAAGCGTTCGTTTCCAGTAACAGTTTGAATTTTTAGGTTTCACTCTGTTTTCTCCTATATTGATAGATGTATTTGGAACTCTAAATCCAACACGGTTTGTGCTAGCTTCTTGAAACTTGACACAATAAAGTAGTTTCACGTTCTATCTCTATGTTTTGTTTCCTCTTGATGTAGCCCTAACAGTGACTGGCGAGAAACACTTTCATGGAAAGGGGTTGCCAGGCTTCCCAAATATGCGAATCTCCAGAAATCTCAGGAAATATTTTTTCACCCAAACAGGATGATACTTTCAGGTAATGATCAGTACACTAAGGCGACTTGGTTCCCCAAATTTCGTTCTTCTATGTTGAAGCGTTCGTTTCCAGTAACAGTTTGAATTTTTAGGTTTCACTCTGTTTTCTCCTATATTGATAGATGTATTTGGAACTCTAAATCCAACACGGTTTGTGCTAGCTTCTTGAAACTTGACACAATAAAGTAGTTTCACGTTCTATCTCTATGTTTTGTTTCCTCTTGATGTAGCCCTAACAGTGACCGGCGAGAAACACTTTCATGGAAAGGGGTTGCCAGGCTTCCCAAAATTACGAATCTCCAGAAATCTCAGCAAATATTTTTTCACCCAAACAGGATGATACTTTCAGGTAATGATCAGTACACTAAGGCGACTTGGTTCCCCAAATTTCGTTCTTCTATGTTGAAGCGTTCGTTTCCAGTAACAGTTTGAATTTTTAGGTTTCACTCTGTTTTCTCCTATATTGATAGATGTATTTGGAACTCTAAATCCAACACGGTTTGTGCTAGCTTCTTGAAACTTGACACAATAAAGTAGTTTCACGTTCTATCTCTATGTTTTGTTTCCTCTTGATGTAGCCCTAACAGTGACCGGCGAGAAACACTTTCATGTAAAGGGGTTGCCAGGCTTCCCAAAATTACGAATCTCCAGAAATCTCAGCAAATATTTTTTCACCCAAACAGGATGATACTTTCAGGTAATGATCAGTACACTAAGGCGACTTGGTTCCCCAAATTTCGTTCTTCTATGTTGAAGCGTTCGTTTCCAGTAACAGTTTGAATTTTTAGGTTTCACTCTGTTTTCTCCTATATTGATAGATGTATTTGGAACTCTAAATCCAACACGGTTTGTGCTAGCTTCTTGAAACTTGACACAATAAAGTAGTTTCACGTTCTATCTCTATGTTTTGTTTCCTCATGATGTAGCCCTAAGCATTGACTGGCGAGAAACACTTTCATGGAAAGGGGTGGCTTCCCAAAATTACGAATCTCCAGAAATCGCAGCAAATATTTTTTCACCCAAACTGGATGATACTTTCAGGTAATGATCAGTACACTAAGGCAACTTGGTTCCCCAAATGTCGTTTTTCTATATTGAAGCGTTCGTTTCCAGTAACAGTTTGAATTTTTAGGTTTCACTCTGTTTTCTCCTATATTGATAGATGTATTTGGAACTCTAAATCCAACACGGTTTGTGCTAGCTTCTTGAAACTTGACACAATAAAGTAGTTTCATGTTCTATCTCTATGTTTTGTTTCCTCTTGAGGTAGCCCTAACAGTGACTGGCGAGAAACACTTTCATGGAAAGGGGTTGCCAACCTTCCTAAAATTACAAATCTCCAGATATCTCAGCAAATATTTTTTCACCCAAACTGGATGATACTTTCAGGTAATGATCAGTACACTAAGGCGACTTGTTTCCCCAAATTTCGTTCTTCTATGTTGAAGCGTTCGTTTCCAGTAACAGTTTGAATTTTTAGGTTTCACTCTGTTTTCTCCTATATTGATAGATATATTTGCAACTCTAAATCCAACACGGTTTGTGCTAGCTTCTTCAAACTTGACACAATAAAGTAGTTTCACGTTCTATCTCTATGTTTTGTTTCCTCTTGATGTAGCCCTAACAGTGACTGGCGAGAAACACTTTCATGGAAAGGGGTTGCCAGGCTTCCCAAATATACGAATCTCCAGATATCTCAGGAAATATTTTTTCACCCAAACAGGATGATACTTTCAGGTAATGATCAGTACACTAAGGCGACTTGGTTCCCCAAATTTCGTTCTTCTATGTTGAAGCGTTCGTTTCCAGTAACAGTTTGAATTTTTAGGTTTCACTCTGTTTTCTCCTATATTGATAGATGTATTTGGAACTCTAAATCCAACACGGTTTGTGCTAGCTTCTTGAAACTTGACACAATAAAGTAGTTTCACGTTCTATCTCTATGTTTTGTTTCCTCTTGATGTAGCCCTAAGCAGTGACTGGCGATAAACACTTTCATGGAAAGGGGTGGCTTCCCAAAATTACGAATCTCCAGAAATCTCAGGAAATATTTTTTCACCCAAACTGGATGATACTTTCAGGTAATGATCACTACACTAACGCGAATTGGTTCCCCAAATTTCGTTCTTCTATGTTGAAGCGTTCGTTTCCAGTAACAGTTTGAATTTTTAGGTTTCACTCTGTTTTCTCCTATATTGATAGATGTATTTGGAACTCTAAATCCAACATGGTTTGTGCTAGCTTCTTGAAACTTGACACAATAAAGCAGTTTCACGTTCTATCTCTATGTTTTGTTTCCTCTTGATGTAGCCCTAAGCAGTGACTGGCAAGAAACACTTTCATGGAAAGGGGTTGCCATGCTTCCCAAAATTACGAATCTCCAGAAATCTCAGCAAATATTTTTTCACCCAAACTGGATGATACTTTCAGGTAATGATCAGTACACTAAGGCGACTTGGTTCCCCAAATGTCGTTCTTCTATGTTGAAGCGTTCGTTTCCAGTAACAGTTTGAATTTTTAGGTTTCACTCTGTTTTCTCCTATATTGATAGATGTATTTGGAACTCTAAATCCAACACGGTTTGTGCTAGCTTCTTGAAACTTGACACAATAAAGCAGTTTCACGTTCTATCTCTATGTTTTGTTTCCTCTTGATGTAGCCCTAAGCAGTGACTGGCAAGAAACACTTTCATGGAAAGGGGTTGCCATGCTTCCCAAAATTACGAATCTCCAGAAATCTCAGCAAATATTTTTTCACCCAAACTGGATGATACTTTCAGGTAATGATCAGTACACTAAGGCGACGTGGTTCCCCCAATTTCGTTCTTCTATGTTGAAGCGTTCGTTTCCAGTAACAGTTTGAATTTTTAGGTTTCACTCTGTTTTCTCCTATATTGATAGATGTATTTGGAACTCTAAATCCAACACGGTTTGTGCTAGCTTCTTGAAACTTGACACAATATAGTAATTTCACGTTCTATCTCTATGTTTTGTTTCCTCTTGATGTAGCCCCAAGCAGTGACTGAGGATAAACACTTTCATGGAAAGGGGTTGCCAAGCTTCCTAAAATTACAAATCTCCAGAAATCTCAGCAAATATTTTTTCACCCAAACAGGATGATACTTTCAGGTAATGATCAGTACACTAAGGCGACTTGGTTCCCCAAATTTCGTTCTTCTATGTTGAAGCGTTCGTTTCCAGTAACAGTTTGAAATTTAGGTTTCACTCTGTTTTCTCCTATATTGATAGATGTATTTGGAACTCTAAATCCAACACGGTTTGTGCTAGCTTCTTGAAACTTGACACAATAAAGTAGTTTCACGTTCTATCTCTATGTTTTGTTTCCTCTTGATGTAGCCCTAACAGTGACTGGCGAGAAACACTTTCATGGAAAGGGGTTGCCAGGCTTCCCAAATATACGAATCTCCAGAAATCTCAGGAAATATTTTTTCACCCAAACAGGATGATACTTTCAGGTAATGATCAGTACACTAAGGCGACTTGGTTCCCCAAATTTCGTTCTTCTATGTTGAAGCGTTCGTTTCCAGTAACAGTTTGAATTTTTAGGTTTCACTCTGTTTTCTCCTATATTGATAGATGTATTTGGAACTCTGAATCCAACAAGGTTTGTGCTAGGTTCTTGAAACTTGACACAATAAAGTAGTTTCACGTTCTATCTCTATGTTTTGTTTCCTCATGATGTAGCCCTAAGCAGTGACTGGCGATAAACACTTTCATGGAGAGGGGTGGCTTCCCAAAATTACGAATCTCCAGAAATCTCAGCAAATATTTTTTCACCCAAACTGGATGATACTTTCAGGTAATGATCAGTACACTAAGGCGACTTGGTTCCCCAAATTTCGTTCTTCTATGTTGAAGCGTTCGTTTCCAGTAACAGTTTGAATTTTTAGGTTTCACTCTGTTTTCTCCTATATTGATAGATGTATTTGGAACTCTAAATCCAACACGGTTTATGCTAGCTTCTTGAAACGTGACACAATAAAGTAGTTTCACGTTCTATCTCTATGTTTTGTTTCCTCTTGATGTAGCCCTAACAGTGACTGGCGAGAAACACTTTCATGGAAAGGGGTGGCTTCCCAAAATTACGAATCTCCAGAAATCTCAGCAAATATTTTTTCACCCAAACTGGATGATACTTTCAGGTAATGATCACTACACTAACGCGACTTGGTTCCCCAAATTTCGTTCTTCTATGTTGAAGCGTTCGTTTCCAGTAACAGTTTGAATTTTTAGGTTTCACTCTGTTTTCTCCTATATTGATAGATGTATTTGGAACTCTGAATACAACACGGTTTGTGCTAGCTTCTTGAAACTTGACACAATAAAGTAGTTTCACGTTCTATCTCTATGTTTTGTTTCCTCTTGATGTAGCCCTAAGCAGTGACTGACGAGAAACACTTTCATGGAAAGGGGTTGCCAGGCTTCCCAAAATTACGAATCTCCAGAAATCTCAGCAAATATTTTTTCACCCAAACTGGATGATACTTTCAGGTAATGATCAGTACACTAAGGCGACTTGGTTCCCCAAATTTCGTTCTTCTATGTTGAAGCGTTCGTTTCCAGTAACAGTTTGAATTTTTAGGTTTCACTCTGTTTTCTCCTATATTTATAGATGTATTTGGAACTCTAAATCCAACACGGTTTGTGCTAGCTTCTTGAAACTTGACACAATAAAGTAGTTTCACGTTCTATCTCTATGTTTTGTTTCCTCTTGATGTAGCCCTAACAGTGACTGGCGAGAAACACTTTCATGGAAAGGGGTTGCCAGGCTTCCCAAATATGCGAATCTCCAGAAATCTCAGGAAATATTTTTTCACCCAAACAGGATGATACTTTCAGGTAATGATCAGTACACTAAGGCGACTTGGTTCCCCAAATTTCGTTCTTCTATGTTGAAGCGTTCGTTTCCAGTAACAGTTTGAATTTTTAGGTTTCACTCTGTTTTCTCCTATATTGATAGATGTATTTGGAACTCTAAATCCAACACGGTTTGTGCTAGCTTCTTGAAACTTGACACAATAAAGTAGTTTCACGTTCTATCTCTATGTTTTGTTTCCTCATTATGTAGCCCTAAGCATTGACTGGCGAGAAACACTTTCATGGAAAGGGGTGGCTTCCCAAAATTACGAATCTCCAGAAATCTCAGCAAATATTTTTTCACCCAAACTGGATGATACTTTCAGGTAATGATCAGTACACTAAGGCGACTTGGTTCCCCAAATTTCGTTCTTCTATGTTGAAGCGTTCGTTTCCAGTAACAGTTTGAATTTTTAGGTTTCACTCTGTTTTCTCCTATATTGATAGAGGTATTTGGAACTCTGAATCCAACACGGTTTGTGCTAGCTTCTTGAAACTTGACACAATAAAGTAGTTTCACGTTCTATCTCTATGTTTTGTTTCCTCTTGATGTAGCCCTAACAGTGAGTGGCGAGAAACACTTTCATGGAAAGGGGTTGCCAGGCTTCCCAAATATGCGAATCTCCAGAAATCTCAGGAAATATTTTTTCACCCAAACAGGATGATACTTTCAGGTAATGATCAGTACACTAAGGCGACTTGGTTCCCCAAATTTCGTTCTTCTATGTTGAAGCGTTCGTTTCCAGTAACAGTTTGAATTTTTAGGTTTCACTCTGTTTTCTCCTATATTGATAGATGTATTTGGAACTCTAAATCCAACACGGTTTGTGCTAGCTTCTTGAAACTTGACACAATAAAGTAGTTTCACGTTCTATCTCTATGTTTTGTTTCCTCATGATGTAGCCCTAAGCATTGACTGGCGAGAAACACTTTCATGGAAAGGGGTGGCTTCC
Organism: Spermophilus citellus; assembly: GCF_964194105.1. Lineage (NCBI taxonomy): Eukaryota > Metazoa > Chordata > Mammalia > Rodentia > Sciuridae > Spermophilus > Spermophilus citellus. The sequence continues at coordinate 14,638,921 of NC_138188.1, read as the reverse complement.
CAAAATTACGAATCTCCAGAAATCGCAGCAAATATTTTTTCACCCAAACTGGATGATACTTTCAGGTAATGATCAGTACACTAAGGCGACTTGGTTCCCCAAATGTCGTTTTTCTATATTGAAGCGTTCGTTTCCAGTAACAGTTTGAATTTTTAGGTTTCACTCTGTTTTCTCCTATATTGATAGAGGTATTTGGAACTCTAAATCCAACACGGTTTGTGCTAGCTTCTTGAAACTTGACACAATAAAGTAGTTTCATGTTCTATCTCTATGTTTTGTTTCCTCTTGAGGTAGCCCTAACAGTGACTGGCGAGAAACACTTTCATGGAAAGGGGTTGCCAGGCTTCCCAAATATACGAATCTCCAGAAATCTCAGGAAATATTTTTTCACCCAAACAGGATGATACTTTCAGGTAATGATCAGTACACTATGGCGACTTGGTTCCCCAAATTTCGTTTTTCTATGTTGAAGCGTTCGTTTCCAGTAACAGTTTGAATTTTTAGGTTTCACTCTGTTTTCTCCTATATTGATAGATGTATTTGGAACTCTAAACCCAACACGGTTTGTGCTAGCTTCTTGAAACTTGACACAATAAAGTAGTTTCACGTTCTATCTCTATGTTTTGTTTCCTCTTGATGTAGCCCTAAGCAGTGACTGGCGAGAAACACTTTCATGGAAAGGGGTTGCCAGGCTTTCCAAAATTACGAATCTCCAGAAATCTCAGCAAATATTTTTTTTACCCAAACAGGATGATACTTTCAGGTAATGATCAGTACACTAAGGCGACTTGGTTCCCCAAATTTCGTTCTTCTATGTTGAAGCGTTCGTTTCCAGTAACAGTTTGAATTTTTAGGTTTCACTCTGTTTTCTCCTATATTGATAGATGTATTTGGAACTCTAAATCCAACACGGTTTGTGCTAGCTTCTTGAAACTTGACACAATAAAGTAGTTTCACGTTCTATCTCTATGCTTTGTTTCCTCTTGATGTAGCCCTAACAGTGACCGGCGAAAAACACTTTCATGTAAAGGGGTTGCCAGGCTTCCCAAAATTACGAATCTCCAGAAATCTCAGCAAATATTTTTTCACCCAAACAGGATGATACTTTCAGGTAATGATCAGTACACTAAGGCGACTTGGTTCCCCAAATTTCGTTCTTCTATGTTGAAGCGTTCGTTTCCAGTAACAGTTTGAATTTTTAGGTTTCACTCTGTTTTCTCCTATATTGATAGATGTATTTGGAACTCTAAATCCAACACGGTTTGTGCTAGCTTCTTGAAACTTGACACAATAAAGTAGTTTCACGTTCTATCTCTATGTTTTGTTTCCTCATGATGTAGCCCTAAGCATTGACTGGCGAGAAACACTTTCATGGAAAGGGGTGGCTTCCCAAAATTACGAATCTCCAGAAATCGCAGCAAATATTTTTTCACCCAAACTGGATGATACTTTCAGGTAATGATCAGTACACTAAGGCGACTTGGTTCCCCAAATGTCGTTTTTCTATATTGGAGCGTTCGTTTCCAGTAACAGTTTGAATTTTTAGGTTTCACTCTGTTTTCTCCTATATTGATAGATGTATTTGGAACTCTAAATCCAACACGGTTTGTGCTAGCTTCTTGAAACTTGACACAATAAAGTAGTTTCATGTTCTATTTCTATGTTTTGTTTCCTCTTGAGGTAGCCCTAACAGTGACTGGCGAGAAACACTTTCATGGAAAGGGGTTGCCAGGCTTCCCAAATATACGAATCTCCAGAAATCTCAGGAAATATTTTTTCACCCAAACAGGATGATACTTTCAGGTAATGATCAGTACACTATGGCGACTTGGTTCCCCAAATTTCATTTTTCTATGTTGAAGCGTTCGTTTCCAGTAACAGTTTGAATTTTTAGGTTTCACTCTGTTTTCTCCTATATTGATAGATGTATTTGGAACTCTAAACCCAACACGGTTTGTGCTAGCTTCTTGAAACTTGACACAATAAAGTAGTTTCACGTTCTATCTCTATGTTTTGTTTCCTCTTGATGTAGCCCTAAGCAGTGACTGGCGAGAAACACTTTCATGGAAAGGGGTTGCCAGGCTTTCCAAAATTACGAATCTCCAGAAATCTCAGCAAATATTTTTTCACCCAAACAGGATGATACTTTCAGGTAATGATCAGTACACTAAGGCGACTTGGTTCCCCAAATTTCGTTCTTCTATGTTGAAGCGTTCGTTTCCAGTAACAGTTTGAATTTTTAGGTTTCACTCTGTTTTCTCCTATATTGATAGATGTATTTGGAACTCTAAATCCAACACGGTTTGTGCTAGCTTCTTGAAACTTGACACAATAAAGTAGTTTCACGTTCTATCTCTATGTTTTGTTTCCTCTTGATGTAGCCCTAAGCAGTGACTGGCGATAAACACTTTCATGGAAAGGGGTGGCTTCCCAAAATTACGAATCTCCAGAAATCTCAGGAAATATTTTTTCACCAAAACTGGATGATACTTTCAGGTAATGATCAGTACACTAAGGCACTTGGTTCCCCAAATTTCGTTCTTCTATGTTGAAGCGTTCGTTTCCAGTAACAGTTTGAATTTTTAGGTTTCACTCTGTTTTCTCCTATATTGATAGATGTATTTGGAACTCTAAATCTAACACGGTTTGTGCTAGCTTCTTGAAACTTGACACAATAAAGTAGTTTCACGTTCTATCTCTATGTTTTGTTTCCTCTTGATGTAGCCCTAAGCATTGACTGGCGAGAAACACTTTCATGGAAAGGGGTGGCTTCCCAAAATTACGAATCTCCAGAAATCTCAGCAAATATTTTTTCACCCAAACTGGATGATACTTTCAGGTAATGATCACTACACTAACGCGACTTGGTTCCCCAAATTTCGTTCTTCTATGTTGAAGCGTTCGTTTCCAGTAACAGTTTGAATTTTTAGGTTTCACTCTGTTTTCTCCTATATTGATAGATGTATTTGGAACTCTAAATCCAACACGGTTTGTGCTAGCTTCTTGAAACTTGACACAATAAAGTAGTTTCACGTTCTATCTCTATGTTTTGTTTCCTCTTGATGTAGCCCTAACAGTGACTGGCGAGAAACACTTTCATGGAAAGGGGTTGCCAGGCTTCCCAAATATGCGAATCTCCAGAAATCTCAGGAAATATTTTTTCACCCAAACAGGATGATACTTTCAGGTAATGATCAGTACACTAAGGCGACTTGGTTCCCCAAATTTCGTTCTTCTATGTTGAAGCGTTCGTTTCCAGTAACAGTTTGAATTTTTAGGTTTCACTCTGTTTTCTCCTATATTGATAGATGTATTTGGAACTCTAAATCCAACACGGTTTGTGCTAGCTTCTTGAAACTTGACACAATAAAGTAGTTTCACGTTCTATCTCTATGTTTTGTTTCCTCTTGATGTAGCCCTAACAGTGACCGGCGAGAAACACTTTCATGGAAAGGGGTTGCCAGGCTTCCCAAAATTACGAATCTCCAGAAATCTCAGCAAATATTTTTTCACCCAAACAGGATGATACTTTCAGGTAATGATCAGTACACTAAGGCGACTTGGTTCCCCAAATTTCGTTCTTCTATGTTGAAGCGTTCGTTTCCAGTAACAGTTTGAATTTTTAGGTTTCACTCTGTTTTCTCCTATATTGATAGATGTATTTGGAACTCTAAATCCAACACGGTTTGTGCTAGCTTCTTGAAACTTGACACAATAAAGTAGTTTCACGTTCTATCTCTATGTTTTGTTTCCTCTTGATGTAGCCCTAACAGTGACCGGCGAGAAACACTTTCATGTAAAGGGGTTGCCAGGCTTCCCAAAATTACGAATCTCCAGAAATCTCAGCAAATATTTTTTCACCCAAACAGGATGATACTTTCAGGTAATGATCAGTACACTAAGGCGACTTGGTTCCCCAAATTTCGTTCTTCTATGTTGAAGCGTTCGTTTCCAGTAACAGTTTGAATTTTTAGGTTTCACTCTGTTTTCTCCTATATTGATAGATGTATTTGGAACTCTAAATCCAACACGGTTTGTGCTAGCTTCTTGAAACTTGACACAATAAAGTAGTTTCACGTTCTATCTCTATGTTTTGTTTCCTCATGATGTAGCCCTAAGCATTGACTGGCGAGAAACACTTTCATGGAAAGGGGTGGCTTCCCAAAATTACGAATCTCCAGAAATCGCAGCAAATATTTTTTCACCCAAACTGGATGATACTTTCAGGTAATGATCAGTACACTAAGGCAACTTGGTTCCCCAAATGTCGTTTTTCTATATTGAAGCGTTCGTTTCCAGTAACAGTTTGAATTTTTAGGTTTCACTCTGTTTTCTCCTATATTGATAGATGTATTTGGAACTCTAAATCCAACACGGTTTGTGCTAGCTTCTTGAAACTTGACACAATAAAGTAGTTTCATGTTCTATCTCTATGTTTTGTTTCCTCTTGAGGTAGCCCTAACAGTGACTGGCGAGAAACACTTTCATGGAAAGGGGTTGCCAACCTTCCTAAAATTACAAATCTCCAGATATCTCAGCAAATATTTTTTCACCCAAACTGGATGATACTTTCAGGTAATGATCAGTACACTAAGGCGACTTGTTTCCCCAAATTTCGTTCTTCTATGTTGAAGCGTTCGTTTCCAGTAACAGTTTGAATTTTTAGGTTTCACTCTGTTTTCTCCTATATTGATAGATATATTTGCAACTCTAAATCCAACACGGTTTGTGCTAGCTTCTTCAAACTTGACACAATAAAGTAGTTTCACGTTCTATCTCTATGTTTTGTTTCCTCTTGATGTAGCCCTAACAGTGACTGGCGAGAAACACTTTCATGGAAAGGGGTTGCCAGGCTTCCCAAATATACGAATCTCCAGATATCTCAGGAAATATTTTTTCACCCAAACAGGATGATACTTTCAGGTAATGATCAGTACACTAAGGCGACTTGGTTCCCCAAATTTCGTTCTTCTATGTTGAAGCGTTCGTTTCCAGTAACAGTTTGAATTTTTAGGTTTCACTCTGTTTTCTCCTATATTGATAGATGTATTTGGAACTCTAAATCCAACACGGTTTGTGCTAGCTTCTTGAAACTTGACACAATAAAGTAGTTTCACGTTCTATCTCTATGTTTTGTTTCCTCTTGATGTAGCCCTAAGCAGTGACTGGCGATAAACACTTTCATGGAAAGGGGTGGCTTCCCAAAATTACGAATCTCCAGAAATCTCAGGAAATATTTTTTCACCCAAACTGGATGATACTTTCAGGTAATGATCACTACACTAACGCGAATTGGTTCCCCAAATTTCGTTCTTCTATGTTGAAGCGTTCGTTTCCAGTAACAGTTTGAATTTTTAGGTTTCACTCTGTTTTCTCCTATATTGATAGATGTATTTGGAACTCTAAATCCAACATGGTTTGTGCTAGCTTCTTGAAACTTGACACAATAAAGCAGTTTCACGTTCTATCTCTATGTTTTGTTTCCTCTTGATGTAGCCCTAAGCAGTGACTGGCAAGAAACACTTTCATGGAAAGGGGTTGCCATGCTTCCCAAAATTACGAATCTCCAGAAATCTCAGCAAATATTTTTTCACCCAAACTGGATGATACTTTCAGGTAATGATCAGTACACTAAGGCGACTTGGTTCCCCAAATGTCGTTCTTCTATGTTGAAGCGTTCGTTTCCAGTAACAGTTTGAATTTTTAGGTTTCACTCTGTTTTCTCCTATATTGATAGATGTATTTGGAACTCTAAATCCAACACGGTTTGTGCTAGCTTCTTGAAACTTGACACAATAAAGCAGTTTCACGTTCTATCTCTATGTTTTGTTTCCTCTTGATGTAGCCCTAAGCAGTGACTGGCAAGAAACACTTTCATGGAAAGGGGTTGCCATGCTTCCCAAAATTACGAATCTCCAGAAATCTCAGCAAATATTTTTTCACCCAAACTGGATGATACTTTCAGGTAATGATCAGTACACTAAGGCGACGTGGTTCCCCCAATTTCGTTCTTCTATGTTGAAGCGTTCGTTTCCAGTAACAGTTTGAATTTTTAGGTTTCACTCTGTTTTCTCCTATATTGATAGATGTATTTGGAACTCTAAATCCAACACGGTTTGTGCTAGCTTCTTGAAACTTGACACAATATAGTAATTTCACGTTCTATCTCTATGTTTTGTTTCCTCTTGATGTAGCCCCAAGCAGTGACTGAGGATAAACACTTTCATGGAAAGGGGTTGCCAAGCTTCCTAAAATTACAAATCTCCAGAAATCTCAGCAAATATTTTTTCACCCAAACAGGATGATACTTTCAGGTAATGATCAGTACACTAAGGCGACTTGGTTCCCCAAATTTCGTTCTTCTATGTTGAAGCGTTCGTTTCCAGTAACAGTTTGAAATTTAGGTTTCACTCTGTTTTCTCCTATATTGATAGATGTATTTGGAACTCTAAATCCAACACGGTTTGTGCTAGCTTCTTGAAACTTGACACAATAAAGTAGTTTCACGTTCTATCTCTATGTTTTGTTTCCTCTTGATGTAGCCCTAACAGTGACTGGCGAGAAACACTTTCATGGAAAGGGGTTGCCAGGCTTCCCAAATATACGAATCTCCAGAAATCTCAGGAAATATTTTTTCACCCAAACAGGATGATACTTTCAGGTAATGATCAGTACACTAAGGCGACTTGGTTCCCCAAATTTCGTTCTTCTATGTTGAAGCGTTCGTTTCCAGTAACAGTTTGAATTTTTAGGTTTCACTCTGTTTTCTCCTATATTGATAGATGTATTTGGAACTCTGAATCCAACAAGGTTTGTGCTAGGTTCTTGAAACTTGACACAATAAAGTAGTTTCACGTTCTATCTCTATGTTTTGTTTCCTCATGATGTAGCCCTAAGCAGTGACTGGCGATAAACACTTTCATGGAGAGGGGTGGCTTCCCAAAATTACGAATCTCCAGAAATCTCAGCAAATATTTTTTCACCCAAACTGGATGATACTTTCAGGTAATGATCAGTACACTAAGGCGACTTGGTTCCCCAAATTTCGTTCTTCTATGTTGAAGCGTTCGTTTCCAGTAACAGTTTGAATTTTTAGGTTTCACTCTGTTTTCTCCTATATTGATAGATGTATTTGGAACTCTAAATCCAACACGGTTTATGCTAGCTTCTTGAAACGTGACACAATAAAGTAGTTTCACGTTCTATCTCTATGTTTTGTTTCCTCTTGATGTAGCCCTAACAGTGACTGGCGAGAAACACTTTCATGGAAAGGGGTGGCTTCCCAAAATTACGAATCTCCAGAAATCTCAGCAAATATTTTTTCACCCAAACTGGATGATACTTTCAGGTAATGATCACTACACTAACGCGACTTGGTTCCCCAAATTTCGTTCTTCTATGTTGAAGCGTTCGTTTCCAGTAACAGTTTGAATTTTTAGGTTTCACTCTGTTTTCTCCTATATTGATAGATGTATTTGGAACTCTGAATACAACACGGTTTGTGCTAGCTTCTTGAAACTTGACACAATAAAGTAGTTTCACGTTCTATCTCTATGTTTTGTTTCCTCTTGATGTAGCCCTAAGCAGTGACTGACGAGAAACACTTTCATGGAAAGGGGTTGCCAGGCTTCCCAAAATTACGAATCTCCAGAAATCTCAGCAAATATTTTTTCACCCAAACTGGATGATACTTTCAGGTAATGATCAGTACACTAAGGCGACTTGGTTCCCCAAATTTCGTTCTTCTATGTTGAAGCGTTCGTTTCCAGTAACAGTTTGAATTTTTAGGTTTCACTCTGTTTTCTCCTATATTTATAGATGTATTTGGAACTCTAAATCCAACACGGTTTGTGCTAGCTTCTTGAAACTTGACACAATAAAGTAGTTTCACGTTCTATCTCTATGTTTTGTTTCCTCTTGATGTAGCCCTAACAGTGACTGGCGAGAAACACTTTCATGGAAAGGGGTTGCCAGGCTTCCCAAATATGCGAATCTCCAGAAATCTCAGGAAATATTTTTTCACCCAAACAGGATGATACTTTCAGGTAATGATCAGTACACTAAGGCGACTTGGTTCCCCAAATTTCGTTCTTCTATGTTGAAGCGTTCGTTTCCAGTAACAGTTTGAATTTTTAGGTTTCACTCTGTTTTCTCCTATATTGATAGATGTATTTGGAACTCTAAATCCAACACGGTTTGTGCTAGCTTCTTGAAACTTGACACAATAAAGTAGTTTCACGTTCTATCTCTATGTTTTGTTTCCTCATTATGTAGCCCTAAGCATTGACTGGCGAGAAACACTTTCATGGAAAGGGGTGGCTTCCCAAAATTACGAATCTCCAGAAATCTCAGCAAATATTTTTTCACCCAAACTGGATGATACTTTCAGGTAATGATCAGTACACTAAGGCGACTTGGTTCCCCAAATTTCGTTCTTCTATGTTGAAGCGTTCGTTTCCAGTAACAGTTTGAATTTTTAGGTTTCACTCTGTTTTCTCCTATATTGATAGAGGTATTTGGAACTCTGAATCCAACACGGTTTGTGCTAGCTTCTTGAAACTTGACACAATAAAGTAGTTTCACGTTCTATCTCTATGTTTTGTTTCCTCTTGATGTAGCCCTAACAGTGAGTGGCGAGAAACACTTTCATGGAAAGGGGTTGCCAGGCTTCCCAAATATGCGAATCTCCAGAAATCTCAGGAAATATTTTTTCACCCAAACAGGATGATACTTTCAGGTAATGATCAGTACACTAAGGCGACTTGGTTCCCCAAATTTCGTTCTTCTATGTTGAAGCGTTCGTTTCCAGTAACAGTTTGAATTTTTAGGTTTCACTCTGTTTTCTCCTATATTGATAGATGTATTTGGAACTCTAAATCCAACACGGTTTGTGCTAGCTTCTTGAAACTTGACACAATAAAGTAGTTTCACGTTCTATCTCTATGTTTTGTTTCCTCATGATGTAGCCCTAAGCATTGACTGGCGAGAAACACTTTCATGGAAAGGGGTGGCTTCCCAAAATTACGAATCTCCAGAAATCGCAGCAAATATTTTTTCACCCAAACTGGATGATACTTTCAGGTAATGATCAGTACACTAAGGCGACTTGGTTCCCCAAATGTCGTTTTTCTATATTGAAGCGTTCGTTTCCAGTAACAGTTTGAATTTTTAGGTTTCACTCTGTTTTCTCCTATATTGATAGAGGTATTTGGAACTCTAAATCCAACACGGTTTGTGCTAGCTTCTTGAAACTTGACACAATAAAGTAGTTTCATGTTCTATCTCTATGTTTTGTTTCCTCTTGAGGTAGCCCTAACAGTGACTGGCGAGAAACACTTTCATGGAAAGGGGTTGCCAGGCTTCCCAAATATACGAATCTCCAGAAATCTCAGGAAATATTTTTTCACCCAAACAGGATGATACTTTCAGGCAATGATCAGTACACTATGGCGACTTGGTTCCCCAAATTTCGTTTTTCTATGTTGAAGCGTTCGTTTCCAGTAACAGTTTGAATTTTTAGGTTTCACTCTGTTTTCTCCTATATTGATAGAGGTATTTGGAACTCTGAATCCAACACGGTTTGTGCTAGCTTCTTGAAACTTGACACAATAAAGTAGTTTCACGTTCTATCTCTATGTTTTGTTTCCTCTTGATGTAGCCCTAACAGTGACCGGCGAGAAACACTTTCATGTAAAGGGGTTGCCAGGCTTCCCAAATATACGAATCTCCAGAAATCTTAGGAAATATTTTTTCACCCAAACAGGATGATACTTTCAGGTAATGATCAGTACACTAAGGCGACTTGGTTCCCCAAATTTCGTTCTTCTATGTTGAAGCGTTCGTTTCCAGTAACAGTTTGAATTTTTAGGTTTCACTCTGTTTTCTCCTATATTGATAGATGTATTTGGAACTCTAAATCCAACACGGTTTGTGCTAGCTTCTTGAAACTTGACACAATAAAGTAATTTCACGTTCTATCTCTATGTTTTGTTTCCTCTTGATGTAGCCCTAAGCAGTGACTGGCGATAAACACTTTCATGGAAAGGGGTGGCTTCCCAAAATTACGAATCTCCAGAAATCTCAGGAAATGTTTTTTCACCCAAACTGGATGATACTTTCAGGTAATGATCACTACACTAACGCGACTTGGTTCCCCAAATTTCGTTCTTCTATGTTGAAGCGTTCGTTTCCAGTAACAGTTTGAATTTTTAGGTTTCACTCTGTTTTCTCCTATATTGATAGATGTATTTGGAACTCTAAATCCAACACGGTTTGTGCTAGCTTCTTGAAACTTGACACAATAAAGCAGTTTCACGTTCTATCTCTATGTTTTGTTTCCTCTTGATGTAGCCCTAAGCAGTGACTGGCAAGAAACACTTTCATGGAAAGGGGTTGCCATGCTTCCCAAAATTACGAATCTCCAGAAATCTCAGCAAATATTTTTTCACCCAAACTGGATGATACTTTCAGGTAATGATCAGTACACTAAGCCGACTTGGTTCCCCAAATGTCGTTCTTCTATGTTGAAGCGTTCGTTTCCAGTAACAGTTTGAATTTTTAGGTTTCACTCTGTTTTCTCCTATATTGATAGATGTTTTTGGAACTCTAAATCCAACACGGTTTGTGCTAGCTTCTTGAAACTTGACACAATAAAGTAATTTCACGTTCTATCTCTATGTTTTGTTTCCTCTTGATGTAGCCCCAAGCAGTGACTGAGGAGAAACACTTTCATGGAAAGGGGTTGCCAAGCTTCCTAAAATTACAAATCTCCAGAAATCTCAGCAAATATTTTTTCACCCAAACAGGATGATACTTTCAGGTAATGATCAGTACACTAAGGCGACTTGGTTCCCCAAATTTCGTTCTTCTATGTTGAAGCGTTCGTTTCCAGTAACAGTTTGAATTTTTAGGTTTCACTCTGTTTTCTTCTATATTGATAGAGGTATTTGGAACTCTAAATCCAACACGGTTTTTGCTAGCTTCTTGAAACTTGACACAATAAAGTAGTTTCATGTTCTATCTCTATGTTTTGTTTCCTCTTGATGTAGCCCTAACAGTGACTGGCGAGAAACACTTTCATGGAAAGGGGTTGCCAGGCTTCCCAAATATGCGAATCTCCAGAAATCTCAGAAATATTTTTTCACCCAAACAGGATGATACATTCAGGTAATGATCAGTACACTAAGGCGACTTGGTTCCCCAAATTTCGTTCTTCTATGTTGAAGCGTTCGTTTCCAGTAACAGTTTGAATTTTTAGGTTTCACTCTGTTTTCTCCTATATTGATAGATGTATTTGGAACTCTAAATCCAACACGGTTTGTGCTAGCTTCTGGAAACTTGACACAATAAAGCAGTTTCACGTTCTATCTCTATGTTTTGTTTCCTCTTGATGTAGCCCTAAGCAGTGACTGGCAAAAAACACTTTCATGGAAAGGGGTTGCCAGGCTTCCCAAAATTACGAATCTCCAGAAATCTCAGCAAATATTTTTTTCACCCAAACTGGATGATACTTTCAGGTAATGATCAGTACACTAAGGCAACTTGGTTCCCCAAATTTCGTTCTTCTATGTTGAAGCGTTCGTTTCCAGTAACAGTTTGAATTTTTAGGTTTCACTCTGTTTTCTCCTATATTGATAGATGTATTTGGAACTCTAAATCCAACACGGTTTGTGCTAGCTTCTTGAAACTTGACACAATAAAGTAGTTTCACGTTCTATCTCTATGTTTTGTTTCCTCTTGATGTAGCCCTAACAGTGACTGGCGAGAAACACTTTCATGGAAAGGGGTTGCCAGGCTTCCCAAATATACGAATCTCCAGAAATCTCAGCAAATATTTTTTCACCCAAACAGGATGATACTTTCAGGTAATGATCAGTACACTAAGGTGACTTGGTTCCCCAAATTTCGTTCTTCTATGTTGAAGCGTTCGTTTCCAGTAACAGTTTGAATTTTTAGGTTTCACTCTGTTTTCTCCTATATTGATAGATGTATTTGGAACTCTGAATCCAACAAGGTTTGTGCTAGGTTCTTGAAACTTGACACAATAAAGTAGTTTCACGTTCTATCTCTATGTTTTGTTTCCTCTTGATGTAGCCCTAAGCAGTGACTGGCGATAAACACTTTCATGGAGAGGGGTGGCTTCCCAAAATTACGAATCTCCAGAAATCTCAGCAAATGTTTTCTCACCCAAACTGGATGATACTTTCAGGTAATGATCAGTACACTAAGGCGACTTGGTTCCCCAAATTTCGTTCTTCTATGTTGAAGCGTTCGTTTCCAGTAACAGTTTGAATTTTTAGGTTTCACTCTGTTTTCTCCTATATTGATAGATGTATTTGGAACTCTAAATCCAACACGGTTTGTGCTACCTTCTTGAAACTTGACACAATAAAGTAGTTTCACGTTCTATCTCTATGTTTTGTTTCCTCTTGATGTAGCCCTAACAGTGACTGGCGAGAAACACTTTCATGGAAAGGGGTTGCCAGGCTTCCCAAATATACGAATCTCCAGAAATCTCAGCAAATATTTTTCACCCAAACTGGATGATACTTTCAGGTAATGATCAGTACACTAAGGCGACTTGGTTCCCCAAATGTCGTTCTTCTATGTTGAAGCGTTCGTTTCCAGTAACAGTTTGAATTTTTAGGTTTCACTCTGTTTTCTCCTATATTGATAGATGTATTTGGAACTCTAAATCCAACACGGTTTGTGCTAGCTTCTTGAAACTTGACACAATATAGTAATTTCACGTTCTATCTCTATGTTTAGTTTCCTCTTGATGTAGCCCCAAGCAGTGACTGAGGATAAACACTTTCATGGAAAGGGGTTGCCAAGCTTCCTAAAATTACAAATCTCCAGAAATCTCAGCAAATATTTTTTCACCCAAACAGGATGATACTTTCAGGTAATGATCAGTACACTAAGGCGACTTGGTTCCCCAAATTTCGTTCTTCTATGTTGAAGCGTTCGTTTCCAGTAACAGTTTGAAATTTAGGTTTCACTCTGTTTTCTCCTATATTGATAGATGTATTTGGAACTCTAAATCCAACACGGTTTGTGCTAGCTTCTTGAAACTTGACACAATAAAGTAGTTTCACGTTCTATCTCTATGTTTTGTTTCCTCATGATGTAGCCCTAAGCATTGACTGGCGAGAAACACTTTCATGGAAAGGGGTGGCTTCCCAAAATTACGAATCTCCAGAAATCGCAGCAAATATTTTTTCACCCAAACTGGATGATACTTTCAGGTAATGATCAGTACACTAAGGCGACTTGGTTCCCCAAATGTCGTTTTTCTATATTGAAGCGTTCGTTTCCAGTAACAGTTTGAATTTTTAGGTTTCACTCTGTTTTCTCCTATATTGATAGAGGTATTTGGAACTCTAAATCCAACACGGTTTGTGCTAGCTTCTTGAAACTTGACACAATAAAGTAGTTTCATGTTCTATCTCTATGTTTTGTTTCCTCTTGAGGTAGCCCTAACAGTGACTGGCGAGAAACACTTTCATGGAAAGGGGTTGCCAGGCTTCCCAAATATACGAATCTCCAGAAATCTCAGGAAATATTTTTTCACCCAAACAGGATGATACTTTCAGGTAATGATCAGTACACTATGGCGACTTGGTTCCCCAAATTTCGTTTTTCTATGTTGAAGCGTTCGTTTCCAGTAACAGTTTGAATTTTTAGGTTTCACTCTGTTTTCTCCTATATTGATAGAGGTATTTGGAACTCTGAATCCAACACGGTTTGTGCTAGCTTCTTGAAACTTGACACAATAAAGTAGTTTCATGTTCTATCTCTATGTTTTGTTTCCTCTTGATGTAGCCCTAACAGTGACTGGCGAGAAACACTTTCATGGAAAGGGGTTGCCAGGCTTCCCAAATATGCGAATCTCCAGAAATCTCAGAAATATTTTTTCACCCAAACAGGATGATACATTCAGGTAATGATCAGTACACTAAGGCGACTTGGTTCCCCAAATTTCGTTCTTCTATGTTGAAGCGTTCGTTTCCAGTAACAGTTTGAATTTTTAGGTTTCACTCTGTTTTCTCCTATATTGATAGATGTATTTGGAACTCTAAATCCAACACGGTTTGTGCTAGCTTCTGGAAACTTGACACAATAAAGCAGTTTCACGTTCTATCTCTATGTTTTGTTTCCTCTTGATGTAGCCCTAAGCAGTGACTGGCAAAAAACACTTTCATGGAAAGGGGTTGCCAGGCTTCCCAAAATTACGAATCTCCAGAAATCTCAGCAAATATTTTTTTCACCCAAACTGGATGATACTTTCAGGTAATGATCAGTACACTAAGGCGACTTGGTTCCCCAAATTTCGTTCTTCTATGTTGAAGCGTTCGTTTCCAGTAACAGTTTGAATTTTTAGGTTTCACTCTGTTTTCTCCTATATTGATAGATGTATTTGGAACTCTAAATCCAACACGGTTTGTGCTACCTTCTTGAAACTTGACACAATAAAGTAGTTTCACGTTCTATCTCTATGTTTTGTTTCCTCTTGATGTAGCCCTAACAGTGACTGGCGAGAAACACTTTCATGGAAAGGGGTTGCCAGGCTTCCCAAATATACGAATCTCCAGAAATCTCAGCAAATATTTTTCACCCAAACTGGATGATACTTTCAGGTAATGATCAGTACACTAAGGCGACTTGGTTCCCCAAATGTCGTTCTTCTATGTTGAAGCGTTCGTTTCCAGTAACAGTTTGAATTTTTAGGTTTCACTCTGTTTTCTCCTATATTGATAGATGTATTTGGAACTCTAAATCCAACACGGTTTGTGCTAGCTTCTTGAAACTTGACACAATATAGTAATTTCACGTTCTATCTCTATGTTTAGTTTCCTCTTGATGTAGCCCCAAGCAGTGACTGAGGATAAACACTTTCATGGAAAGGGGTTGCCAAGCTTCCTAAAATTACAAATCTCCAGAAATCTCAGCAAATATTTTTTCACCCAAACAGGATGATACTTTCAGGTAATGATCAGTACACTAAGGCGACTTGGTTCCCCAAATTTCGTTCTTCTATGTTGAAGCGTTCGTTTCCAGTAACAGTTTGAAATTTAGGTTTCACTCTGTTTTCTCCTATATTGATAGATGTATTTGGAACTCTAAATCCAACACGGTTTGTGCTAGCTTCTTGAAACTTGACACAATAAAGTAGTTTCACGTTCTATCTCTATGTTTTGTTTCCTCATGATGTAGCCCTAAGCATTGACTGGCGAGAAACACTTTCATGGAAAGGGGTGGCTTCCCAAAATTACGAATCTCCAGAAATCGCAGCAAATATTTTTTCACCCAAACTGGATGATACTTTCAGGTAATGATCAGTACACTAAGGCGACTTGGTTCCCCAAATGTCGTTTTTCTATATTGAAGCGTTCGTTTCCAGTAACAGTTTGAATTTTTAGGTTTCACTCTGTTTTCTCCTATATTGATAGAGGTATTTGGAACTCTAAATCCAACACGGTTTGTGCTAGCTTCTTGAAACTTGACACAATAAAGTAGTTTCATGTTCTATCTCTATGTTTTGTTTCCTCTTGAGGTAGCCCTAACAGTGACTGGCGAGAAACACTTTCATGGAAAGGGGTTGCCAGGCTTCCCAAATATACGAATCTCCAGAAATCTCAGGAAATATTTTTTCACCCAAACAGGATGATACTTTCAGGTAATGATCAGTACACTATGGCGACTTGGTTCCCCAAATTTCGTTTTTCTATGTTGAAGCGTTCGTTTCCAGTAACAGTTTGAATTTTTAGGTTTCACTCTGTTTTCTCCTATATTGATAGAGGTATTTGGAACTCTGAATCCAACACGGTTTGTGCTAGCTTCTTGAAACTTGACACAATAAAGTAGTTTCATGTTCTATCTCTATGTTTTGTTTCCTCTTGATGTAGCCCTAACAGTGACTGGCGAGAAACACTTTCATGGAAAGGGGTTGCCAGGCTTCCCAAATATGCGAATCTCCAGAAATCTCAGAAATATTTTTTCACCCAAACAGGATGATACATTCAGGTAATGATCAGTACACTAAGGCGACTTGGTTCCCCAAATTTCGTTCTTCTATGTTGAAGCGTTCGTTTCCAGTAACAGTTTGAATTTTTAGGTTTCACTCTGTTTTCTCCTATATTGATAGATGTATTTGGAACTCTAAATCCAACACGGTTTGTGCTAGCTTCTGGAAACTTGACACAATAAAGCAGTTTCACGTTCTATCTCTATGTTTTGTTTCCTCTTGATGTAGCCCTAAGCAGTGACTGGCAAAAAACACTTTCATGGAAAGGGGTTGCCAGGCTTCCCAAAATTACGAATCTCCAGAAATCTCAGCAAATATTTTTTTCACCCAAACTGGATGATACTTTCAGGTAATGATCAGTACACTAAGGCAACTTGGTTCCCCAAATTTCGTTCTTCTATGTTGAAGCGTTCGTTTCCAGTAACAGTTTGAATTTTTAGGTTTCACTCTGTTTTCTCCTATATTGATAGATGTATTTGGAACTCTAAATCCAACACGGTTTGTGCTAGCTTCTTGAAACTTGACACAATAAAGTAGTTTCACGTTCTATCTCTATGTTTTGTTTCCTCTTGATGTAGCCCTAACAGTGACTGGCGAGAAACACTTTCATGGAAAGGGGTTGCCAGGCTTCCCAAATATACGAATCTCCAGAAATCTCAGCAAATATTTTTTCACCCAAACAGGATGATACTTTCAGGTAATGATCAGTACACTAAGGTGACTTGGTTCCCCAAATTTCGTTCTTCTATGTTGAAGCGTTCGTTTCCAGTAACAGTTTGAATTTTTAGGTTTCACTCTGTTTTCTCCTATATTGATAGATGTATTTGGAACTCTGAATCCAACAAGGTTTGTGCTAGGTTCTTGAAACTTGACACAATAAAGTAGTTTCACGTTCTATCTCTATGTTTTGTTTCCTCTTGATGTAGCCCTAAGCAGTGACTGGCGATAAACACTTTCATGGAGAGGGGTGGCTTCCCAAAATTACGAATCTCCAGAAATCTCAGCAAATGTTTTCTCACCCAAACTGGATGATACTTTCAGGTAATGATCAGTACACTAAGGCGACTTGGTTCCCCAAATTTCGTTCTTCTATGTTGAAGCGTTCGTTTCCAGTAACAGTTTGAATTTTTAGGTTTCACTCTGTTTTCTCCTATATTGATAGATGTATTTGGAACTCTAAATCCAACACGGTTTGTGCTACCTTCTTGAAACTTGACACAATAAAGTAGTTTCACGTTCTATCTCTATGTTTTGTTTCCTCTTGATGTAGCCCTAACAGTGACTGGCGAGAAACACTTTCATGGAAAGGGGTTGCCAGGCTTCCCAAATATACGAATCTCCAGAAATCTCAGCAAATATTTTTCACCCAAACTGGATGATACTTTCAGGTAATGATCAGTACACTAAGGCGACTTGGTTCCCCAAATGTCGTTCTTCTATGTTGAAGCGTTCGTTTCCAGTAACAGTTTGAATTTTTAGGTTTCACTCTGTTTTCTCCTATATTGATAGATGTATTTGGAACTCTAAATCCAACACGGTTTGTGCTAGCTTCTTGAAACTTGACACAATATAGTAATTTCACGTTCTATCTCTATGTTTAGTTTCCTCTTGATGTAGCCCCAAGCAGTGACTGAGGATAAACACTTTCATGGAAAGGGGTTGCCAAGCTTCCTAAAATTACAAATCTCCAGAAATCTCAGCAAATATTTTTTCACCCAAACAGGATGATACTTTCAGGTAATGATCAGTACACTAAGGCGACTTGGTTCCCCAAATTTCGTTCTTCTATGTTGAAGCGTTCGTTTCCAGTAACAGTTTGAAATTTAGGTTTCACTCTGTTTTCTCCTATATTGATAGATGTATTTGGAATTCTAAATCCAACACGGTTTGTGCTAGCTTCTTGAAACTTGACACAATAAAGTAGTTTCACCTTCTATCTCTATGTTTTGTTTCCTCTTGATGTAGCCCTAACAGTGACTGGCGAGAAACACTTTCATGGAAAGGGGTTGCCAGGCTTCCCAAATATACGAATCTCCAGAAATCTCAGGAAATATTTTTTCACCCAAACAGGATGATACTTTCAGGTAATGATCAGTACACTAAGGCGACTTGGTTCCCCAAATTTCGTTCTTCTATGTTGAAGCGTTCGTTTCCAGTAACAGTTTGAATTTTTAGGTTTCACTCTGTTTTCTCCTATATTGATAGATGTATTTGGAACTCTGAATCCAACAAGGTTTGTGCTAGGTTCTTGAAACTTGACACAATAAAGTAGTTTCACGTTCTATCTCTATGTTTTGTTTCCTCTTGATGTAGCCCTAAGCAGTGACTGGCGATAAACATTTTCATGGAGAGGGGTGGCTTCCCAAAATTACGAATCTCCAGAAATCTCAGCAAATATTTTTTCACCCAAACTGGATGATACTTTCAGGTAATGATCACTACACTAACGCGACTTGGTTCCCCAAATTTCGTTCTTCTATGTTGAAGCGTTCGTTTCCAGTAACAGTTTGAATTTTTAGGTTTCACTCTGTTTTCTCCTATATTGATAGATGTATTTGGAACTCTAAATCCAACACGGTTTGTGCTAGCTTCTTGAAACTTGACACAATAAAGCAGTTTCACGTTCTATCTCTATGTTTTGTTTCCTCTTGATGTAGCCCTAAGCAGTGACTGGCAAGAAACACTTTCATGGAAAGGGGTTGCCATGCTTCCCAAAATTACGAATCTCCAGAAATCTCAGCAAATATTTTTTCACCCAAACTGGATGATACTTTCAGGTAATGATCAGTACACTAAGCCGACTTGGTTCCCCAAATGTCGTTCTTCTATGTTGAAGCGTTCGTTTCCAGTAACAGTTTGAATTTTTAGGTTTCACTCTGTTTTCTCCTATATTGATAGATGTATTTGGAACTCTAAATCCAACACGGTTTGTGCTAGCTTCTTGAAACTTGACACAATAAAGTAATTTCACGTTCTATCTCTATGTTTTGTTTCCTCTTGATGTAGCCCCAAGCAGTGACTGAGGAGAAACACTTTCATGGAAAGGGGTTGCCAAGCTTCCTAAAATTACAAATCTCCAGAAATCTCAGCAAATATTTTTTCACCCAAACAGGATGATACTTTCAGGTAATGATCAGTACACTAAGGCGACTTGGTTCCCCAAATTTCGTTCTTCTATGTTGAAGCGTTCGTTTCCAGTAACAGTTTGAATTTTTAGGTTTCACTCTGTTTTCTTCTATATTGATAGAGGTATTTGGAACTCTAAATCCAACACGGTTTTTGCTAGCTTCTTGAAACTTGACACAATAAAGTAGTTTCATGTTCTATCTCTATGTTTTGTTTCCTCTTGATGTAGCCCTAACAGTGACTGGCGAGAAACACTTTCATGGAAAGGGGTTGCCAGGCTTCCCAAATATGCGAATCTCCAGAAATCTCAGAAATATTTTTTCACCCAAACAGGATGATACTTTCAGGTAATGATCAGGACACTAAGGCGACTTGGTTCCCCAAATTTCGTTCTTCTATGTTGAAGCGTTCGTTTCCAGTAACAGTTTGAATTTTTAGGTTTCACTCTGTTTTCTCCTATATTGATAGATGTATTTGGAACTCTAAATCCAACACGGTTTGTGCTAGCTTCTGGAAACTTGACACAATAAAGCAGTTTCACGTTCTATCTCTATGTTTTGTTTCCTCTTGATGTAGCCCTAAGCAGTGACTGGCAAAAAACACTTTCATGGAAAGGGGTTGCCAGGCTTCCCAAAATTACGAATCTCCAGAAATCTCAGCAAATATTTTTTTCACCCAAACTGGATGATACTTTCAGGTAATGATCAGTACACTAAGGCGACTTGGTTCCCCAAATTTCGTTCTTCTATGTTGAAGCGTTCGTTTCCAGTAACAGTTTGAATTTTTAGGTTTCACTCTGTTTTCTCCTATATTGATAGATGTATTTGGAACTCTAAATCCAACACGGTTTGTGCTAGCTTCTTGAAACTTGACACAATAAAGTAGTTTCACGTTCTATCTCTATGTTTTGTTTCCTCTTGATGTAGCCCTAACAGTGACTGGCGAGAAACACTTTCATGGAAAGGGGTTGCCAGGCTTCCCAAATATACGAATCTCCAGAAATCTCAGCAAATATTTTTTCACCCAAACAGGATGATACTTTCAGGTAATGATCAGTACACTAAGGCGACTTGGTTCCCCAAATTTCGTTCTTCTATGTTGAAGCGTTCGTTTCCAGTAACAGTTTGAATTTTTAGGTTTCACTCTGTTTTCTCCTATATTGATAGATGTATTTGGAACTCTGAATCCTACAAGGTTTGTGCTAGGTTCTTGAAACTTGAAACAATAAAGTAGTTTCACGTTCTATCTCTATGTTTTGTTTCCTCTTGATGTAGCCCTAAGCAGTGACTGGCGATAAACACTTTCATGGAGAGGGGTGGCTTCCCAAAATTACGAATCTCCAGAAATCTCAGCAAATGTTTTCTCACCCAAACTGGATGATACTTTCAGGTAATGATCAGTACACTAAGGCGACTTGGTTCCCCAAATTTCGTTCTTCTATGTTGAAGCGTTCGTTTCCAGTAACAGTTTGAATTTTTAGGTTTCACTCTGTTTTCTCCTATATTGATAGATGTATTTGGAACTCTAAATCCAACACGGTTTGTGCTAGCTTCTTGAAACTTGACACAATAAAGTAGTTTCACATTCTATCTCTATGTTTTGTTTCCTCTTGATGTAGCCCTAACAGTGACTGGCGAGAAACACTTTCATGGAAAGGGGTTGCCAGGATTCCCAAATATACGAATCTCCAGAAATCTCAGCAAATATTTTTTCACCCAAACTGGATGATACTTTCAGGTAATGATCAGTACACTAAGGCGACTTGGTTTTCCAAATGTCGTTCTTCTATGTTGAAGCGTTCGTTTCCAGTAACAGTTTGAATTTTTAGGTTTCACTCTGTTTTCTCCTATATTGATAGATGTATTTGGAACTCTAAATCCAACACGGTTTGTGCTAGCTTCTTGAAACTTGACACAATATAGTAATTTCACGTTCTATCTCTATGTTTTGTTTCCTCTTGATGTAGCCCCAAGCAGTGACTGAGGATAAACACTTTCATGGAAAGGGGTTGCCTAGCTTCCTAAAATTACAAATCTCCAGAAATCTCAGCAAATATTTTTTCACCCAAACAGGATGATACTTTCAGGTAATGATCAGTACACTAAGGCGACTTGGTTCCCCAAATTTCGTTCTTCTATGTTGAAGCGTTCGTTTCCAGTAACAGTTTGAAATTTAGGTTTCACTCTGTTTTCTCCTATATTGATAGATGTATTTGGAATTCTAAATCCAACACGGTTTGTGCTAGCTTCTTGAAACTTGACACAATAAAGTAGTTTCACGTTCTATCTCTATGTTTTGTTTCCTCTTGATGTAGCCCTAACAGTGACTGGCGAGAAACACTTTCATGGAAAGGGGTTGCCAGGCTTCCCAAATATACGAATCTCCAGAAATCTCAGGAAATATTTTTTCACCCAAACAGGATGATACTTTCAGGTAATGATCAGTACACTAAGGCGACTTGGTTCCCCAAATTTCGTTCTTCTATGTTGAAGCGTTCGTTTCCAGTAACAGTTTGAATTTTTAGGTTTCACTCTGTTTTCTCCTATATTGATAGATGTATTTGGAACTCTGAATCCAACAAGGTTTGTGCTAGGTTCTTGACACTTGACACAATAAAGTAGTTTCACGTTCTATCTCTATGTTTTGTTTCCTCTTGATGTAGCCCTAAGCAGTGACTGGCGATAAACACTTTCATGGAGAGGGGTGGCTTCCCAAAATTACGAATCTCCAGAAATCTCAGCAAATATTTTTTCACCCAAACTGGATGATACTTTCAGGTAATGATCAGTACACTAAGGCGACTTGGTTCCCCAAATTTCGTTCTTCTATGTTGAAGCGTTCGTTTCCAGTAACAGTTTGAATTTTTAGGTTTCACTCTGTTTTCTCCTATATTGATAGATGTATTTGGAACTCTAAATCCAACACGGTTTGTGCTAGCTTCTTGAAACTTGACACAATAAAGTAGTTTCACGTTCTATCTCTATGTTTTGTTTCCTCTTGATGTAGCCCTAACAGTGACTGGCGAGAAACACTTTCATGGAAAGGGGTTGCCAGGCTTCCCAAATATACGAATCTCCAGAAATCTCAGCAAATATTTTTTCACCCAAACAGGATGATACTTTCAGGTAATGATCAGTACACTAAGGCGACTTGGTTCCCCAAATTTCGTTCTTCTATGTTGAAGCGTTCGTTTCCAGTAACAGTTTGAATTTTTAGGTTTCACTCTGTTTTCTCCTATATTGATAGATGTATTTGGAACTCTAAATCCAACACGGTTTGTGCTAGCTTCTTGAAACTTGACACAATAAAGTAGTTTCACGTTCTATCTCTATGTTTTGTTTCCTCTTGATGTAGCCCTAAGCATTGACTGGCGAGAAACACTTTCATGGAAAGGTGTGGCTTCCCAAAATTACGAATCTCCAGAAATCTCAGCAAATATTTTTTCTCCCAAACTGGATGATACTTTCAGGTAATGATCACTACACTAACGCGACTTGGTTCCCCAAATTTCGTTCTTCTATGTTGAAGCGTTCGTTTCCAGTAACAGTTTGAATTTTTAGGTTTCACTCTGTTTTCTCCTATATTGATAGATGTATTTGGAACTCTGAATACAACACGGTTTGTGCTAGCTTCTTGAAACTTGACACAATAAAGTAGTTTCACGTTCTATCTCTATGTTTTGTTTCCTCTTGATGTAGCCCTAAGCAGTGACTGACGAGAAACACTTTCATGGAAAGGGGTTGCCAGGCTTCCCAAAATTACGAATCTCCAGAAATCTCAGCAAATATTTTTTCACCCAAACTGGATGATACTTTCAGGTAATGATCAGTACACTAAGGCGACTTGGTTCCCCAAATTTCGTTCTTCTATGTTGAAGCGTTCGTTTCCAGTAACAGTTTGAATTTTTAGGTTTCACTCTGTTTTCTCCTATATTGATAGATGTATTTGGAACTCTAAATCCAACACGGTTTGTGCTAGCTTCTTGAAACTTGACACAATAAAGTAGTTTCACGTTCTATCTCTATGTTTTGTTTCCTCTTGATGTAGCCCTAACAGTGACTGGCGAGAAACACTTTCATGGAAAGGGGTTGCCAGGCTTCCCAAATATGCGAATCTCCAGAAATCTCAGGAAATATTTTTTCACCCAAACAGGATGATACTTTCAGGTAATGATCAGTACACTAAGGCGACTTGGTTCCCCAAATTTCGTTCTTCTATGTTGAAGCGTTCGTTTCCAGTAACAGTTTGAATTTTTCGGTTTCACTCTGTTTTCTCCTATATTGATAGATGTATTTGGAACTCTAAATCCAACACGGTTTGTGCTAGCTTCTTGAAACTTGACACAATAAAGTAGTTTCACGTTCTATCTCTATGTTTTGTTTCCTCTTGATGTAGCCCTAACAGTGACCGGCGAGAAACACTTTCATGTAAAGGGGTTGCCAGGCTTCCCAAAATTACGAATCTCCAGAAATCTCAGCAAATATTTTTTCATCCAAACAGGATGATACTTTCAGGTAATGATCAGTACAGTAAGGCGACTTGGTTCCCCAAATTTCGTTCTTCTATGTTGAAGCGTTCGTTTCCAGTAACAGTTTGAATTTTTAGGTTTCACTCTGTTTTCTCCTATATTGATAGATGTATTTGGAACTCTAAATCCAACACGGTTTGTGCTAGCTTCTTGAAACTTGACACAATAAAGTAGTTTCACGTTCTATCTCTATGTTTTGTTTCCTCATGATGTAGCCCTAAGCATTGACTGGCGAGAAACACTTTCATGGAAATGGGTGGCTTCCCAAAATTACGAATCTCCAGAAATCTCAGCAAATATTTTTTCACCCAAACTGGATGATACTTTCAGGTAATGATCAGTACACTAAGGCGACTTGGTTCCCCAAATTTCGTTCTTCTATGTTGAAGCGTTCGTTTCCTGTAACAGTTTGAATTTTTAGGTTTCACTCTGTTTTCTCCTATATTGATAGAGGTATTTGGAACTCTGAATCCAACACGGTTTGTGCTAGCTTCTTGAATCTTGACACAATAAAGTAGTTTCACGTTCTATCTCTATGTTTTGTTTCCTCTTGATGTAGCCCTAACAGTGACTGGCGAGAAACACTTTCATGGAAAGGGGTTGCTAGGCTTCCCAAATATGCGAATCTCCAGAAATCTCAGGAAATATTTTTTCACCCAAACAGGATGATACTTTCAGGTAATGATCAGTACACTAAGGCGACTTGGTTCCCCAAATTTCGTTCTTCTATGTTGAAGCGTTCGTTTCCAGTAACAGTTTGAATTTTTAGGTTTCACTCTGTTTTCTCCTATATTGATAGATGTATTTGGAACTCTAAATCCAACACGGTTTGTGCTAGCTTCTTGAAACTTGACACAATAAAGTAGTTTCACGTTCTATCTCTATGTTTTGTTTCCTCTTGATGTAGCCCTAACAGTGACCGGCGAGAAACACTTTCATGTAAAGGGGTTGCCAGGCTTCCCAAAATTACGAATCTCCAGAAATCTCAGCAAATATTTTTTCACCCAAACAGGATGATACTTTCAGGTAATGATCAGTACACTAAGGCGACTTGGTTCCCCAAATTTCGTTCTTCTATGTTGAAGCGTTCGTTTCCAGTAACAGTTTGAATTTTTAGGTTTCACTCTGTTTTCTCCTATATTGATAGATGTATTTGGAACTCTAAATCCAACACGGTTTGTGCTAGCTTCTTGAAACTTGACACAATAAAGTAGTTTCACGTTCTATCTCTATGTTTTGTTTCCTCATGATGTAGCCCTAAGCATTGACTGGCGAGAAACACTTTCATGGAAAGGGGTGGCTTCCCAAAATTACGAATCTCCAGAAATCGCAGCAAATATTTTTTCACCCAAACTGGATGATACTTTCAGGTAATTATCAGTACACTAAGGCGACTTGGTTCCCCAAATGTCGTTTTTCTATATTGAAGCGTTCGTTTGCAGTAACAGTTTGAATTTTTAGGTTTCACTCTGTTTTCTCCTATATTGATAGAGGTATTTGGAACTCTAAATCCAACACGGTTTGTGCTAGCTTCTTGAAACTTGACACAATAAAGTAGTTTCATGTTCTATCTCTATGTTTTGTTTCCTCTTGAGGTAGCCCTAACAGTGACTGGCGAGAAACACTTTCATGGAAAGGGGTTGCCAGGCTTCCCAAATATACGAATCTCCAGAAATCTCAGGAAATATTTTTTCAGCCAAACAGGATGATACTTTCAGGTAATGATCAGTACACTATGGCGACTTGGTTCCCCAAATTTCGTTTTTCTATGTTGAAGCGTTCGTTTCCAGTCACAGTTTGAATTTTTAGGTTTCACTCTGTTTTCTCCTATATTGATAGAGGTATTTGGAACTCTGAATCCAACACGGTTTGTGCTAGCTTCTTGAAACTTGACACAATAAAGTAGTTTCACGTTCTATATCTATGTTTTGTTTCCTCTTGATGTAGCCCTAACAGTGACTGGCGAGAAACACTTTCATGGAAAGGGGTTGCCAGGCTTCCCAAATATGCGAATCTCCAGAAATCTCAGGAAATATTTTTTCACCCAAACAGGATGATACTTTCAGGTAATGATCAGTACACTAAGGCGACTTGGTTCCCCAAATTTCGTTCTTCTATGTTGAAGCGTTCGTTTCCAGTAACAGTTTGAATTTTTAGGTTTCACTCTGTTTTCTTCTATATTGATAGAGGTATTTGGAACTCTAAATCCAACACGGTTTTTGCTAGCTTCTTGAAACTTGACACAATAAAGTAGTTTCACGTTCTATCTCTATGTTTTGTTTCCTCTTGATGTAGCCCTAACAGTGACTGGCGAGAAACACTTTCATGGAAAGGGGTTGCCAGGCTTCCCAAATATGCGAATCTCCAGAAATCTCAGAAATATTTTTTCACCCAAACAGGATGATACATTCAGGTAATGATCAGTACACTAAGGCGACTTGGTTCCCCAAATTTCGTTCTTCTATGTTGAAGCGTTCGTTTCCAGTAACAGTTTGAATTTTTAGGTTTCACTCTGTTTTCTCCTATATTGATAGATGTATTTGGAACTCTAAATCCAACACGGTTTGTGCTAGCTTCTGGAAACTTGACACAATAAAGCAGTTTCACGTTCTATCTCTATGTTTTGTTTCCTCTTGATGTAGCCCTAAGCAGTGACAGGCAAAAAACACTTTCATGGAAAGGGGTTGCCAGGCTTCCCAAAATTACGAATCTCCAGAAATCTCAGCAAATATTTTTTTCACCCAAACTGGATGATACTTTCAGGTAATGATCAGTACACTAAGGCGACTTGGTTCCCCAAATTTCGTTCTTCTATGTTGAAGCGTTCGTTTCCAGTAACAGTTTGAATTTTTAGGTTTCACTCTGTTTTCTCCTATATTGATAGATGTATTTGGAACTCTAAATCCAACACGGTTTGTGCTACCTTCTTGAAACTTGACACAATAAAGTAGTTTCACGTTCTATCTCTATGTTTTGTTTCCTCTTGATGTAGCCCTAACAGTGACTGGCGAGAAACACTTTCATGGAAAGGGGTTGCCAGGCTTCCCAAATATACGAATCTCCAGAAATCTCAGCAAATATTTTTTCACCCAAACAAGATGATACTTTCAGGTAATGATCAGTACACTAAGGCGACTTGGTTCCCCAAATTTCGTTCTTCTATGTTGAAGCGTTCGTTTCCAGTAACAGTTTGAATTTTTAGGTTTCACTCTGTTTTCTCCTATATTGATAGATGTATTTGGAACTCTGAATCCAACAAGGTTTGTGCTAGGTTCTTGAAACTTGACACAATAAAGTAGTTTCACGTTCTATCTCTATGTTTTGTTTCCTCTTGATGTAGCCCTAAGCAGTGACTGGCGATAAACACTTTCATGGAAAGGGGTGGCTTCCCAAAATTACGAATCTCCAGAAATCTCAGCAAATGTTTTTTCACCCAAACTGGATGATACTTTCAGGTAATGATCAGTACACTAAGGCGACTTGGTTCCCCAAATTTCGTTCTTCTATGTTGAAGCGTTCGTTTCCAGTAACAGTTTGAATTTTTAGGTTTCACTCTGTTTTCTCCTATATTGATAGATGTATTTGGAACTCTAAATCCAACACGGTTTGTGCTACCTTCTTGAAACTTGACACAATAAAGTAGTTTCACGTTCTATCTCTATGTTTTGTTTCCTCTTGATGTAGCCCTAACAGTGACTGGCGAGAAACACTTTCATGGAAAGGGGTTGCCAGGCTTCCCAAATATACGAATCTCCAGAAATCACAGCAAATATTTTTTCACCCAAACAGGATGATACTTTCAGGTAATGATCAGTACACTAAGGCGACTTGGTTCCCCAAATTTCGTTCTTCTATGTTGAAGCGTTCGTTTCCAGTAAAAGTTTGAATTTTTAGGTTTCACTCTGTTTTCTCCTATATTGATAGATGTATTTGGAACTCTAAATCCAACACGGTTTGTGCTAGCTTCTTGAAACTTGACACAATAAAGTAGTTTCACGTTCTATCTCTTTGTTTTGTTTCCTCTTGATGTAGCCCTCAGCAGTGACTGGCGATAAACACTTTCATGGAGAGGGGTGGCTTCCCAAAATTACGAATCTCCAGAAATCTCAGCAAATGTTTTTTCACCCAAACTGGATGATACTTTCAGGTAATGATCAGTACACTAAGGCGACTTGGTTCCCCAAATTTCGTTCTTCTATGTTGAAGCGTTCGTTTCCAGTAACAGTTTGAATTTTTAGGTTTCACTCTGTTTTCTCCTATATTGATAGATGTATTTGGAACTCTAAATCCAACACGGTTTGTGCTACCTTCTTGAAACTTGACACAATAAAGTAGTTTCACGTTCTATCTCTATGTTTTGTTTCCTCTTGATGTAGCCCTAACAGTGACTGGCGAGAAACACTTTCATGGAAAGGGGTTGCCAGGCTTCCCAAATATACGAATCTCCAGAAATCACAGCAAATATTTTTTCACCCAAACAGGATGATACTTTCAGGTAATGATCAGTACACTAAGGCGACTTGGTTCCCCAAATTTCGTTCTTCTATGTTGAAGCGTTCGTTTCCAGTAACAGTTTGAATTTTTAGGTTTCACTCTGTTTTCTCCTATATTGATAGATGTATTTGGAACTCTAAATCCAACACGGTTTGTGCTAGCTTCTTGAAACTTGACACAATAAAGTAGTTTCACGTTCTATCTCTTTGTTTTGTTTCCTCTTGATGTAGCCCTAAGCAGTGACTGGCGATAAACACTTTCATGGAGAGGGGTGGCTTCCCAAAATTACGAATCTCCAGAAATCTCAGCAAATGTTTTTTCACCCAAACTGGATGATACTTTCAGGTAATGATCAGTACACTAAGGCGACTTGGTTCCCCAAATTTCGTTCTTCTATGTTGAAGCGTTCGTTTCCAGTAACAGTTTGAATTTTTAGGTTTCACTCTGTTTTCTCCTATATTGATAGATGTATTTGGAACTCTAAATCCAACACGGTTTGTGCTACCTTCTTGAAACTTGACACAATAAAGTAGTTTCACGTTCTATCTCTATGTTTTGTTTCCTCTTGATGTAGCCCTAACAGTGACTGGCGAGAAACACTTTCATGGAAAGGGGTTGCCAGGCTTCCCAAATATACGAATCTCCAGAAATCACAGCAAATATTTTTTCACCCAAACAGGATGATACTTTCAGGTAATGATCAGTACACTAAGGCGACTTGGTTCCCCAAATGTCGTTCTTCTATGTTGAAGCGTTCGTTTCCAGTAACAGTTTGAATTTTTAGGTTTCACTCTGTTTTCTCCTATATTGATAGATGTATTTGGAACTCTAAATCCAACACGGTTTGTGCTAGCTTCTTGAAACTTGACACAATAAAGTAGTTTCACGTTCTATCTCTATGTTTTGTTTCCTCTTGATGTAGCCCTAAGCATTGACTGGCGAGAAACACTTTCATGGAAAGGGGTGGCTTCCCAAAATTACGAATCTCCAGAAATCTCAGCAAATATTTTTTCACCCAAACTGGATGAGACTTTCAGGTAATGATCAGTACACTAAGGCGACTTGGTTCCCCAAATTTCGTTCTTCTATGTTGAAGCGTTCGTTTCCAGTAACAGTTTGAATTTTTAGGTTTCACTCTGTTTTCTCCTATATTGATAGATGTATTTGGAACTCTAAATCCAACACGGTTTGTGCTAGCTTCTGGAAACTTGACACAATAAAGCAGTTTCACGTTCTATTTCTATGTTTTGTTTCCTCTTGATGTAGCCCTAAGCAGTGACTG
This sequence comes from Spermophilus citellus, assembly GCF_964194105.1. Lineage (NCBI taxonomy): Eukaryota > Metazoa > Chordata > Mammalia > Rodentia > Sciuridae > Spermophilus > Spermophilus citellus. The sequence continues at coordinate 14,609,464 of NC_138188.1, read as the reverse complement.
GCAAAAAACACTTACATGGAAAGGGGTTGCCAGGCTTCCCAAAATTACGAATCTCCAGAAATCTCAGCAAATATTTTTTCACCCAAACTGGATGATACTTTCAGGTAATGATCAGTACACTAAGTCGACGTGGTTCCCCCAATTTCGTTCTTCTATGTTGAAGCGTTCGTTTCCAGTAACAGTTTGAATTTTTAGGTTTCACTCTGTTTTCTCCTATATTGATAGATGTATTTGGAACTCTGAATTCAACAAGGTTTGTGCTAGGTTCTTGAAACTTGACACAATAAAGTAGTTTCACGTTCTATCTCTATGTTTTTTTTCCTCTTGATGTAGCCCTAACAGTGACTGGCGAGAAACACTTTCATGGAAAGGGGTTGCCAGGCTTCCCAAATATACGAATCTCCAGAAATCTCAGGAAATATTTTTTCACCCAAACAGGATGATACTTTCAGGTAATGATCAGTACACTAAGGCGACTTGGTTCCCCAAATTTCGTTCTTCTATGTTGAAGCGTTCGTTTCCAATAACAGTTTGAATTTTTAGGTTTCACTCTGTTTTCTCCTATATTGATAGATGTATTTGGAACTCTAAATCCAACACGGTTTGTGCTAGCTTCTTGAAACTTGACACAATAAAGTAGTTTCACGTTCTATCTCTATATTTTGTTTCCTCTTGATGTAGCCCTAAGCAGTGACTGGCGAGAAACACTTTCATGGAAAGGGGTTGCCAGGCTTTCCAAAATTACGAATCTCCAGAAATCTCAGCAAATATTTTCTCACCCAAACAGGATGATACTTTCAGGTAATGATCAGTACACTATGGCGACTTGGTTCCCCAAATTTCGTTCTTCTATGTTGAAGCGTTCGTTTCCAGTAACAGTTTGAATTTTTAGGTTTCACTCTGTTTTCTCCTATATTGATAGATGTATTTGGAACTCTAAATCCAACACGGTTTGTGCTAGCTTCTTGAAACTTGACACAATAACGTAGTTTCACGTTCTATCTCTATGTTTTGTTTCCTCATGATGTAGCCCTAAGCATTGACTGTCGAGAAACACTTTCATGGAAAGGGGTGGCTTCCCAAAATTACGAATCTCCAGAAATCGCAGCAAATATTTTTTCACCCAAACTGGATGAAACTTTCAGGTAATGATCAGTACACTAAGGCGACTTGGTTCCCCAAATTTCGTTCTTCTATGTTGAAGCGTTCGTTTCCAGTAACAGTTTGAATTTTTAGGTTTCACTCTGTTTTCTTCTATATTGATAGAGGTATTTGGAACTCTAAATCCAACACGGTTTGTGCTAGCTTCTTGAAACTTGACACAATAAAGTAGTTTCACGTTCTATCTCTATGTTTTGTTTCCTCTTGATGTAGCCCTAACAGTGACCGGCGAGAAACACTTTCATGGAAAGGGGTTGCCAGGCTTCCCAAATATACGAATCTCCAGAAATCTCAGGAAATATTTTTTCACCCAAACAGGATGATACTTTCAGGTAATGATCACTACACTAACGCGACTTGGTTCCCCAAATTTCGTTCTTCTATGTTGAAGCGTTCGTTTTCAGTAACAGTTTGAATTTTTAGGTTTCACTCTGTTTTCTCCTATATTGATAGATGTATTTGGAACTCTAAATCCAACACGGTTTGTGCTAGCTTCTGGAAACTTGACACAATAAAGCAGTTTCACGTTCTATCTCTATGTTTTGTTTCCTCTTGATGTAGCCCCAAGCAGTGACTGAGGAGAAACACTTTCATGGAAAGGGGTTGCCAAGCTTCCTAAAATTACAAATCTCCAGATATCTCAGCAAATATTTTTTCACCCAAACTGGATGATACTTTCAGGTAATGATCAGTACACTAAGGCGACTTGGTTCCCCAAATTTCGTTCTTCTATGTTGAAGCGTTCGTTTCCAGTAACAGTTTGAATTTTTAGGTTTCACTCTGTTTTCTCCTATATTGATAGATATATTTGGAACTCTAAATCCAACACGGTTTGTGCTAGCTTCTTGAAACTTGACACAATAAAGTAGTTTCACGTTCTATCTCTATGTTTTGTTTCCTCTTGATGTAGCCCTAACAGTGACTGGCGAGAAACACTTTCATGGAAAGGGGTTGCCAGGCTTCCCAAATATACGAATCTCCAGATATCTCAGGAAATATTTTTTCACCCAAACAGGATGATACTTTCAGGTAATGATCACTACACTAAGGCGACTAGGTTCCCCAAATTTCGTTCTTCTATGTTGAAGCGTTCGTTTCCAGTAACAGTTTGAATTTTTAGGTTTCACTCTGTTTTCTCCTATATTGATAGATGTATTTGGAACTCTAAATCCAACACGGTTTGTGCTAGCTTCTTGAAACTTGACACAATAAAGTACTTTCACGTTCTATCTCTATGTTTTGTTTCCTCTTGATGTAGCCCTAAGCAGTGACTGGCGATAAACACTTTCATGGAAAGGGGTGGCTTCCCAAAATTACGAATCTCCAGAAATCTCAGGAAATATTTTTTCACCCAAACTGGATGATACTTTCAGGTAATGATCACTACACTAACGCGACTTGGTTCCCCAAATTTCGTTCTTCTATGTTGAAGCGTTCATTTCCAGTAACAGTTTGAATTTTTAGGTTTCACTCTGTTTTCTTCTATATTGATAGAGGTATTTGGAACTCTAAATCCAACACGATTTTTGCTAGCTTCTTGAAACTTGACACAATAAAGTAGTTTCACGTTCTATCTCTATGTTTTGTTTCCTCTTGATGTAGCCCTAACAGTGACTGGCGAGAAACACTTTCAAGGAAAGGGGTTGCCAGGCTTCCCAAATATACGAATCTCCAGATATCTCAGGAAATATTTTTTCACCCAAACAGGATGATACTTTCAGGTAATGATCAGTACACTAAGGCGACTTGGTTCCCCAAATTTCGTTCTTCTATGTTGAAGCGTTCGTTTCCAGTAACAGTTTGAATTTTTAGGTTTCACTCTGTTTTCTCCTATATTGATAGATGTATTTGGAACTCTGAATCCAACAAGGTTTGTGCTAGGTTCTTGAAACTTGACACAATAAAGTAGTTTCACGTTCTATCTCTATGTTTTGTTTCCTCTTGATGTAGCCCTAAGCAGTGACTGGCGATAAACACTTTCATGGAGAGGGGTGGCTTCCCAAAATTACGAATCTCCAGAAATCTCAGCAAATACTTTTTCACCCAAACTGGATGATACTTTCAGGTAATGATCAGTACACTAAGGCGACTTGGTTCCCCAAATGTCGTTCTTCTATGTTGAAGCGTTCGTTTCCAGTAACAGTTTGAATTTTTAGGTTTCACTCTGTTTTCTCCTATATTGATAGATGTATTTGGAACTCTAAATCCAACACGGTTTGTGCTAGCTTCTTGAAACTTGACACAATAAAGCAGTTTCACGTTCTATCTCTATGTTTTGTTTCCTCTTGATGTAGCCCCAAGCAGTGACTGAGGAGAAACACTTTCATGGAAAGGGGTTGCCAAGCTTCCTAAAATTACAAATCTCCAGAAATCTCAGCAAATATGTTTTCACCCAAACTGGATGATACTTTCAGGTAATGATCAGTACACTAAGGCGACGTGGTTCCCCCAATTTCGTTCTTCTATGTTGAAGCGTTCGTTTCCAGTAACAGTTTGAATTTTTAGGTTTCACTCTGTTTTCTCCTATATTGATAGATGTATTTGGAACTCTGAATCCAACAAGGTTTGTGCTAGGTTCTTGAAACTTGACACAATAAAGTAGTTTCACGTTCTATCTCTATGTTTTGTTTCCTCTTGATGTAGCCCTAACAGTGACTGGCGAGAAACACTTTCATGGAAAGGGGTTGCCAGGCTTCCCAAATATACGAATCTCCAGAAATCTCAGGAAATATTTTTTCACCCAAACAGGATGATACTTTCAGGTAATGATCAGTACACTAAGGCGACTTGGTTCCCCAAATTTCGTTCTTCTATGTTGAAGCGTTCGTTTCCAATAACAGTTTGAATTTTTAGGTTTCACTCTGTTTTCTCCTATATTGATAGATGTATTTGGAACTCTAAATCCAACACGGTTTGTGCTAGCTTCTTGAAACTTGACACAATAAAGTAGTTTCACGTTCTATCTCTATATTTTGTTTCCTCTTGATGTAGCCCTAAGCAGTGACTGGCGAGAAACACTTTCATGGAAAGGGGTTGCCAGGCTTTCCAAAATTACGAATCTCCAGAAATCTCAGCAAATATTTTCTCACCCAAACAGGATGATACTTTCAGGTAATGATCAGTACACTAAGGCAACTTGGTTCCCCAAATTTCGTTCTTCTATGTTGAAGCGTTCGTTTCCAGTAACAGTTTGAATTTTTAGGTTTCACTCTGTTTTCTCCTCTATTGATAGATGTATTTGGAACTCTAAATCCAACACGGTTTGTGCTAGCTTCTTGAAACTTGACACAATAACGTAGTTTCACGTTCTATCTCTATGTTTTGTTTCCTCTTGATGTAGCCCTAAGCATTGACTGTCGAGAAACACTTTCATGGAAAGGGGTGGCTTCCCAAAATTACGAATCTCCAGAAATCGCAGCAAATATTTTTTCACCCAAACTGGATGATACTTTCAGGTAATGATCAGTATACTAAGGCGACTTGGTTCCCCAAATTTCGTTCTTCTATGTTGAAGCGTTCGTTTCCAGTAACAGTTTGAATTTTTAGGTTTCACTCTGTTTTCTTCTATATTGATAGAGGTATTTGGAACTCTAAATCCAACACGGTTTTTGCTAGCTTCTTGAAACTTGACACAATAAAGTAGTTTCACGTTCTATCTCTATGTTTTGTTTCCTCTTGATGTAGCCCTAACAGTGACTGGCGAGAAACACTTTCATGGAAAGGGGTTGCCAGGCTTCCCAAATATGCGAATCTCCAGAAATCTCAGAAATATTTTTTCACCCAAACAGGATGATACTTTCAGGTAATGATCAGTACACTAAGGCGACTTGGTTCCCCAAATTTCGTTCTTCTATGTTGAAGCGTTCGTTTCCAGTAACAGTTTGAATTTTTAGGTTTCACTCTGTTTTCTCCTATATTGATAGATGTATTTGGAACTCTAAATCCAACACGGTTTGTGCTAGCTTCTTGAAACTTGACACAATAAAGTAGTTTCACGTTCTATCTCTATGTTTTGTTTCCTCTTGATGTAGCCCTAACAGTGACCGGCGAGAAACACTTTCATGGAAAGGGGTTGCCAGGCTTCCCAAATATACGAATCTCCAGAAATCTCAGGAAATATTTTTTCACCCAAACAGGATGATACTTTCAGGTAATGATCACTACACTAACGCGACTTGGTTCCCCAAATTTCGTTCTTCTATGTTGAAGCGTTCGTTTTCAGTAACAGTTTGAATTTTTAGGTTTCACTCTGTTTTCTCCTATATTGATAGATGTATTTGGAACTCTAAATCCAACACGGTTTGTGCTAGCTTCTGGAAACTTGACACAATAAAGCAGTTTCACGTTCTATCTCTATGTTTTGTTTCCTCTTGATGTAGCCCCAAGCAGTGACTGAGGAGAAACACTTTCATGGAAAGGGGTTGCCAAGCTTCCTAAAATTACAAATCTCCAGATATCTCAGCAAATATTTTTTCACCCAAACTGGATGATACTTTCAGGTAATGATCAGTACACTAAGGCGACTTGGTTCCCCAAATTTCGTTCTTCTATGTTGAAGCGTTCGTTTCCAGTAACAGTTTGAATTTTTAGGTTTCACTCTGTTTTCTCCTATATTGATAGATGTATTTGGAACTCTGAATCCAACAAGGTTTGTGCTAGGTTCTTGAAACTTGACACAATAAAGTAGTTTCACGTTCTATCTCTATGTTTTGTTTCCTCTTGATGTAGCCCTAACAGTGACTGGCGAGAAACACTTTCATGGAAAGGGGTTGCCAGGCTTCCCAAATATACGAATCTCCAGATATCTCAGGAAATATTTTTTCACCCAAACAGGATGATACTTTCAGGTAATGATCAGTACACTAAGGCGACTTGGTTCCCCAAATTTCGTTCTTCTATGTTGAAGCGTTCGTTTCCAGTAACAGTTTGAATTTTTAGGTTTCACTCTGTTTTCTCCTATATTGATAGATGTATTTGGAACTCTAAATCCAACACGGTTTGTGCTAGCTTCTTGAAACTTGACACAATAAAGTACTTTCACGTTCTATCTCTATGTTTTGTTTCCTCTTGATGTAGCCCTAAGCAGTGACTGGCGAGAAACACTTTCATGGAAAGGGGTGGCTTCCCAAAATTACGAATCTCCAGAAATCTCAGGAAATATTTTTTCACCCAAACTGGATGATACTTTCAGGTAATGATCAGTACACTAAGGCGACTTGGTTCCCCAAATTTCGTTCTTCTATGTTGAAGCGTTCGTTTCCAGTAACAGTTTGAATTTTTAGGTTTCACTCTGTTTTCTCCTATATTGATAGATGTATTTGGAACTCTAAATCCAACACGGTTTGTGCTAGCTTCTTGAAACTTGACACAATAAAGCAGTTTCACGTTCTATCTCTATGTTTTGTTTCCTCTTGATGTAGCCCTAAGCAGTGACTGGCAAGAAACACTTTCATGGAAAGGGGTTGCCATGCTTCCCAAAATTACGAATCTCCAGAAATCTCAGCAAATATTTTTTCACCCAAACTGGATGATACTTTCAGGTAATGATCAGTACACTAAGGCGACTTGGTTCCCCAAATGTCGTTCTTCTATGTTGAAGCGTTCGTTTCCAGTAACAGTTTGAATTTTTAGGTTTCACTCTGTTTTCTCCTATATTGATAGATGTATTTGGAACTCTAAATCCAACACGGTTTGTGCTAGCTTCTTGAAACTTGACACAATAAAGTAGTTTCACGTTCTATCTCTATGTTTTGTTTCCTCTTGATGTAGCCCCAAGCAGTGACTGAGGAGAAACACTTTCATGGAAAGGGGTTGCCAAGCTTCCTAAAATTACAAATCTCCAGAAATCTCAGCAAATATGTTTTCACCGAAACAGGATGATACTTTCAGGTAATGATCAGTACACTAAGGCGACTTGGTTCCCCAAATTTCGTTCTTCTATGTTGAAGCGTTCGTTTCCAGTAACAGTTTGAATTTTTAGGTTTCACTCTGTTTTCTCCTATATTGATAGATGTATTTGGAACTCTAAATCCAACACGGTTTGTGCTAGCTTCTTGAAACTTGACACAATAAAGTAGTTTCACGTTCTATCTCTATGTTTTGTTTCCTCTTGATGTAGCCCTAACAGTGACTGGCGAGAAACACTTTCATGGAAAGGGGTTGCCAGGCTTCCCAAATATACGAATCTCCAGAAATCTCAGCAAATATTTTTTCACCCAAACAGGATGATACTTTCAGGTAATGATCAGTACACTAAGGCGACTTGGTTCCCCAAATTTCGTTCTTCTATGTTGAAGCGTTCGTTTCCAGTAACAGTTTGAATTTTTAGGTTTCACTCTGTTTTCTCCTTTATTGATAGATGTATTTGGAACTCTGAATCCAACAAGGTTTGTGCTAGGTTCTTGAAACTTGACACAATAAAGTAGTTTCACGTTCTATCTCTATGTTTTGTTTCCTCTTGATGTAGCCCTAAGCAGTGACTGGCGATAAACACTTTCATGGAGAGGGGTGGCTTCCCAAAATTACGAATCTCCAGTAATCTCAGCAAATATTTTTTCACCCAAACTGGATGATACTTTCAGGTAATAATCAGTACACTAAGGCGACTTGGTTCCCCAAATTTCGTTCTTCTATGTTGAAGCGTTCGTTTCCAGTAACAGTTTGAATTTTTAGGTTTCACTCTGTTTTCTCCTATATTGATAGATGTATTTGGAACTCTAAATCCAACAAGGTTTGTGCTAGGTTCTTGAAACTTGACACAATAAAGTAGTTTCACGTTCTATCTCTATGTTTTGTTTCCTCTTGATGTAGCCCCAAGCAGTGACTGAGGAGAAACACTTTCATGGAAAGGGGTTGCCAAGCTTCCTAAAATTACAAATCTCCAGAAATCTCAGCAAATATGTTTTCACCGAAACAGGATGATACTTTCAGGTAATGATCAGTACACTAAGGCGACTTGGTTCCCCAAATTTCGTTCTTCTATGTTGAAGCGTTCGTTTCCAGTAACAGTTTGAATTTTTAGGTTTCACTCTGTTTTCTCCTATATTGATAGATGTATTTGGAACTCTAAATCCAACACGGTTTGTGCTAGCTTCTTGAAACTTGACACAATAAAGTAGTTTCACGTTCTATCTCTATGTTTTGTTTCCTCTTGATGTAGCCCTAACAGTGACTGGCGAGAAACACTTTCATGGAAAGGGGTTGCCAGGCTTCCCAAATATACGAATCTCCAGAAATCTCAGCAAATATTTTTTCACCCAAACAGGATGATACTTTCAGGTAATGATCAGTACACTAAGGCGACTTGGTTCCCCAAATTTCGTTCTTCTATGTTGAAGCGTTCGTTTCCAGTAACAGTTTGAATTTTTAGGTTTCACTCTGTTTTCTCCTATATTGATAGATGTATTTGGAACTCTGAATCCAACAAGGTTTGTGCTAGGTTCTTGAAACTTGACACAATAAAGTAGTTTCACGTTCTATCTCTATGTTTTGTTTCCTCTTGATGTAGCCCTAAGCAGTGACTGGCGATAAACACTTTCATGGAGAGGGGTGGCTTCCCAAAATTACGAATCTCCAGAAATCTCAGCAAATATTTTTTCACCCAAACTGGATGATACTTTCAGGTAATGATCAGTACACTAAGGCGACTTGGTTCCCCAAATTTCGTTCTTCTATGTTGAAGCGTTCGTTTCCAGTAACAGTTTGAATTTTTAGGTTTCACTCTGTTTTCTCCTATATTGATAGATGTATTTGGAACTCTAAATCCAACACGGTTTGTGCTAGCTTCTTGAAACTTGACACAATAAAGTAGTTTCACGTTCTATCTCTATGTTTTGTTTCCTCTTGATGTAGCCCCAAGCAGTGACTGAGGAGAAACACTTTCATGGAAAGGGGTTGCCAAGCTTCCTAAAATTACAAATCTCCAGAAATCTCAGCAAATATGTTTTCACCGAAACAGGATGATACTTTCAGGTAATGATCAGTACACTAAGGCGACTTGGTTCCCCAAATTTCGTTCTTCTATGTTGAAGCGTTCGTTTCCAGTAACAGTTTGAATTTTTAGGTTTCACTCTGTTTTCTCCTATATTGATAGATGTATTTGGAACTCTAAATCCAACACGGTTTGTGCTAGCTTCTTGAAACTTGACACAATAAAGTAGTTTCACGTTCTATCTCTATGTTTTGTTTCCTCTTGATGTAGCCCTAACAGTGACTGGCGAGAAACACTTTCATGGAAAGGGGTTGCCAGGCTTCCCAAATATACGAATCTCCAGAAATCTCAGCAAATATTTTTTCACCCAAACAGGATGATACTTTCAGGTAATGATCAGTACACTAAGGCGACTTGGTTCCCCAAATTTCGTTCTTCTATGTTGAAGCGTTCGTTTCCAGTAACAGTTTGAATTTTTAGGTTTCACTCTGTTTTCTCCTATATTGATAGATGTATTTGGAACTCTGAATCCAACAAGGTTTGTGCTAGGTTCTTGAAACTTGACACAATAAAGTAGTTTCACGTTCTATCTCTATGTTTTGTTTCCTCTTGATGTAGCCCTAAGCAGTGACTGGCGATAAACACTTTCATGGAGAGGGGTGGCTTCCCAAAATTACGAATCTCCAGAAATCTCAGCAAATATTTTTTCACCCAAACTGGATGATACTTTCAGGTAATGATCAGTACACTAAGGCGACTTGGTTCCCCAAATTTCGTTCTTCTATGTTGAAGCGTTCGTTTCCAGTAACAGTTTGAATTTTTAGGTTTCACTCTGTTTTCTCCTATATTGATAGATGTATTTGGAACTCTAAATCCAACACGGTTTGTGCTAGCTTCTTGAAACTTGACACAATAAAGTAGTTTCACGTTCTATCTCTATGTTTTGTTTCCTCTTGATGTAGCCCCAAGCAGTGACTGAGGAGAAACACTTTCATGGAAAGGGGTTGCCAAGCTTCCTAAAATTACAAATCTCCAGAAATCTCAGCAAATATGTTTTCACCGAAACAGGATGATACTTTCAGGTAATGATCAGTACACTAAGGCGACTTGGTTCCCCAAATTTCGTTCTTCTATGTTGAAGCGTTCGTTTCCAGTAACAGTTTGAATTTTTAGGTTTCACTCTGTTTTCTCCTATATTGATAGATGTATTTGGAACTCTAAATCCAACACGGTTTGTGCTAGCTTCTTGAAACTTGACACAATAAAGTAGTTTCACGTTCTATCTCTATGTTTTGTTTCCTCTTGATGTAGCCCTAACAGTGACTGGCGAGAAACACTTTCATGGAAAGGGGTTGCCAGGCTTCCCAAATATACGAATCTCCAGAAATCTCAGCAAATATTTTTTCACCCAAACAGGATGATACTTTCAGGTAATGATCAGTACACTAAGGCGACTTGGTTCCCCAAATTTCGTTCTTCTATGTTGAAGCGTTCGTTTCCAGTAACAGTTTGAATTTTTAGGTTTCACTCTGTTTTCTCCTTTATTGATAGATGTATTTGGAACTCTGAATCCAACAAGGTTTGTGCTAGGTTCTTGAAACTTGACACAATAAAGTAGTTTCACGTTCTATCTCTATGTTTTGTTTCCTCTTGATGTAGCCCTAAGCAGTGACTGGCGATAAACACTTTCATGGAGAGGGGTGGCTTCCCAAAATTACGAATCTCCAGTAATCTCAGCAAATATTTTTTCACCCAAACTGGATGATACTTTCAGGTAATAATCAGTACACTAAGGCGACTTGGTTCCCCAAATTTCGTTCTTCTATGTTGAAGCGTTCGTTTCCAGTAACAGTTTGAATTTTTAGGTTTCACTCTGTTTTCTCCTATATTGATAGATGTATTTGGAACTCTAAATCCAACAAGGTTTGTGCTAGGTTCTTGAAACTTGACACAATAAAGTAGTTTCACGTTCTATCTCTATGTTTTGTTTCCTCTTGATGTAGCCCCAAGCAGTGACTGAGGAGAAACACTTTCATGGAAAGGGGTTGCCAAGCTTCCTAAAATTACAAATCTCCAGAAATCTCAGCAAATATGTTTTCACCGAAACAGGATGATACTTTCAGGTAATGATCAGTACACTAAGGCGACTTGGTTCCCCAAATTTCGTTCTTCTATGTTGAAGCGTTCGTTTCCAGTAACAGTTTGAATTTTTAGGTTTCACTCTGTTTTCTCCTATATTGATAGATGTATTTGGAACTCTAAATCCAACACGGTTTGTGCTAGCTTCTTGAAACTTGACACAATAAAGTAGTTTCACGTTCTATCTCTATGTTTTGTTTCCTCTTGATGTAGCCCTAACAGTGACTGGCGAGAAACACTTTCATGGAAAGGGGTTGCCAGGCTTCCCAAATATACGAATCTCCAGAAATCTCAGCAAATATTTTTTCACCCAAACAGGATGATACTTTCAGGTAATGATCAGTACACTAAGGCGACTTGGTTCCCCAAATTTCGTTCTTCTATGTTGAAGCGTTCGTTTCCAGTAACAGTTTGAATTTTTAGGTTTCACTCTGTTTTCTCCTATATTGATAGATGTATTTGGAACTCTGAATCCAACAAGGTTTGTGCTAGGTTCTTGAAACTTGACACAATAAAGTAGTTTCACGTTCTATCTCTATGTTTTGTTTCCTCTTGATGTAGCCCTAACAGTGACTGGCGAGAAACACTTTCATGGAAAGGGGTTGCCAGGCTTCCCAAATATACGAATCTCCAGAAATCTCAGGAAATATTTTTTCACCCAAACAGGATGATACCTTCAGGTAATGATCAGTACACTAAGGCGACTTGGTTCCCCAAATTTCGTTCTTCTATGTTGAAGCGTTCGTTTCCAGTAACAGTTTGAATTTTTAGGTTTCACTCTGTTTTCTCCTATATTGATAGATGTATTTGGAACTCTAAATCCAACACGGTTTTTGCTAGCTTCTTGAAACTTGACACAATAAAGTAGTTTCACGTTCTATCTCTATGTTTTGTTTCCTCTTGATGTAGCCCTAACAGTGACTGGCAAAAAACACTTACATGGAAAGGGGTTGCCAGGCTTCCCAAATATGCGAATCTCCAGAAATCTCAGGAAATATTTTTTCACCCAAACAGGATGATACTTTCAGGTAATGATCAGTACACTAAGGCGACTTGGTTCCCCAAATTTCGTTCTTCTATGTTGAAGCGTTCGTTTCCAGTAACAGTTTGAATTTTTAGGTTTCACTCTGTTTTCTCCTATATTGATAGATGTATTTGGAACTCTAAATCCAACACGGTTTGTGCTAGCTTCTTGAAACTTGACACAATAAAGTAGTTTCACGTTCTATCTCTATGTTTTGTTTCCTCTTGATGTAGCCCTAACAGTGACCGGCGAGAAACACTTTCATGGAAAGGGGTTGCCAGGCTTCCCAAATATACGAATCTCCAGAAATCTCAGCAAATATTTTTTCACCCAAACAGGATGATACTTTCAGGTAATGATCACTACACTAACGCGACTTGGTTCCCCAAATTTCGTTCTTCTATGTTGAAGCGTTCATTTCCAGTAACAGTTTGAATTTTTAGGTTTCACTCTGTTTTCTCCTATATTGATAGATGTATTTGGAACTCTAAATCCAACACGGTTTGTGCTAGCTTCTGGAAACTTGACACAATAAAGCAGTTTCACGTTCTATCTCTATGTTTTGTTTCCTCTTGATGTAGCCCTAAGCAGTGACCGGCGAGAAACACTTTCATGGAAAGGGGTTGCCAGGCTTCCCAAATATACGAATCTCCAGAAATCTCAGGAAATATTTTTTCACCCAAACAGGATGATACTTTCAGGTAATGATCACTACACTAACGCGACTTGGTTCCCCAAATTTCGTTCTTCTATGTTGAAGCGTTCATTTCCAGTAACAGTTTGAATTTTTAGGTTTCACTCTGTTTTCTCCTATATTGATAGATGTAATTGGAACTGTAAATCCAACACGGTTTGTGCTAGCTTCTTGAAACTTGACACAATAAAGTAGTTTCACGTTCTATCTCTATGTTTTGTTTCCTCTTGATGTAGCCCTAAGCAGTGACTGGCGATAAACACTTTCATGGAGAGGGGTGGCTTCCCAAAATTACGAATCTCCAGAAATCTCAGCAAATGTTTTTTCACCCAAACTGGATGATACTTTCAGGTAATGATCAGTACACTAAGGCGACTTGGTTCCCCAAATTTCGTTCTTCTATGTTGAAGCGTTCTTTTCCAGTAACAGTTTGAATTTTTAGGTTTCACTCTGTTTTCTCCTATATTGATAGATGTATTTGGAACTCTAAATCCAACACGGTTTGTGCTACCTTCTTGAAACTTGACACAATAAAGTAGTTTCACGTTCTATCTCTATGTTTTGTTTCCTCTTGATGTAGCCCTAACAGTGACTGGCGAGAAACACTTTCATGGAAAGGGGTTGCCAGGCTTCCCAAATATACGAATCTCCAGAAATCACAGCAAATATTTTTTCACCCAAACTGGATGATACTTTCAGGTAATGATCAGTACACTAAGGCGACTTGGTTCCCCAAATTTCGTTCTTCTATGTTGAAGCGTTCGTTTCCAGTAACAGTTTGAATTTTTAGGTTTCACTCTGTTTTTTCCTATATTGATAGATGTATTTGGAACTCTAAATCCAACACGGTTTGTGCTAGCTTCTTGAAACTTGACACAATAAAGTAGTTTCACGTTCTATCTCTATGTTTTGTTTCCTCTTGATGTAGCCCTAAGCATTGACTGGCGAGAAACACTTTCATGGAAAGGGGTGGCTTCCCAAAATTACGAATCTCCAGAAATCTCAGCAAATATTTTTTCACCCAAACTGGATGAGACTTTCAGGTAACGATCAGTACACTAAGGCGACTTGGTTCCCCAAATTTCGTTCTTCTATGTTGAAGCGTTTGTTTCCAGTAACAGTTTGAATTTTTAGGTTTCACTCTGTTTTCTCCTATATTGATAGATGTATTTGGAACTCTAAATCCAACACGGTTTGTGCTAGCTTCTTGAAACTTGACACAATAAAGTAGTTTCACGTTCTATCTCTATGTTTTGTTTCCTCTTGATGTAGCCCTAAGCAGTGACCGGCAAGAAACACTTTCATGGAAAGGGGTTGCCAGGCTTCCCAAATATACGAATCTCCAGAAATCTCAGGAAATATTTTTTCACCCAAACAGGATGATACTTTCAGGTAATGATCACTACACTAACGCGACTTGGTTCCCCAAATTTCGTTCTTCTATGTTGAAGCGTTCGTTTTCAGTAACAGTTTGAATTTTTAGGTTTCACTCTGTTTTCTCCTATATTGATAGATGTATTTGGAACTCTAAATCCAACACGGTTTGTGCTAGCTTCTGGAAACTTGACACAATAAAGTAGTTTCACGTTCTATCTCTATGTTTTGTTTCCTCTTGATGTAGCCCCAAGCAGTGACTGAGGAGAAACACTTTCATGGAAAGGGGTTGCCAAGCTTCCTAAAATTACAAATCTCCAGATATCTCAGCAAATATTTTTTCACCCAAACTGGATGATACTTTCAGGTAATGATCAGTACACTAAGGCGACTTGGTTCCCCAAATTTCGTTCTTCTATGTTGAAGCGTTCGTTTCCAGTAACAGTTTGAATTTTTAGGTTTCACTCTGTTTTCTCCTATATTGATAGATATATTTGGAACTCTAAATCCAACACGGTTTGTGCTAGCTTCTTGAAACTTGACACAATAAAGTAGTTTCACGTTCTATCTCTATGTTTTGTTTCCTCTTGATGTAGCCCTAACAGTGACTGGCGAGAAACACTTTCATGGAAAGGGGTTGCCAGGCTTCCCAAATATACGAATCTCCAGATATCTCAGGAAATATTTTTTCACCCAAACAGGATGATACTTTCAGGTAATGATCAGTACACTAAGGCGACTTGGTTCCCCAAATTTCGTTCTTCTATGTTGAAGCGTTCGTTTCCAGTAACAGTTTGAATTTTTAGGTTTCACTCTGTTTTCTCCTATATTGATAGATGTATTTGGAACTCTAAATCCAACACGGTTTGTGCTAGCTTCTTGAAACTTGACACAATAAGGTACTTTCACGTTCTATCTCTATGTTTTGTTTCCTCTTGATGTAGCCCTAAGCAGTGACTGGCGATAAACACTTTCATGGAAAGGGGTGGCTTCCCAAAATTACGAATCTCCAGAAATCTCAGGAAATATTTTTTCACCCAAACTGGATGATACTTTCAGGTAATGATCACTACACTAACGCGACTTGGTTCCCCAAATTTCGTTCTTCTATGTTGAAGCGTTCGTTTCCAGTAACAGTTTGAATTTTTAGGTTTCACTCTGTTTTCTCCTATATTGATAGATGTATTTGGAACTCTAAATCCAACACGGTTTGTGCTAGCTTCTTGAAACTTGACACAATAAAGCAGTTTCACGTTCTATCTCTATGTTTTGTTTCCTCTTGATGTAGCCCCAAGCAGTGACTGAGGAGAAACACTTTCATGGAAAGGGGTTGCCAAGCTTCCTAAAATTACAAATCTCCAGAAATCTCAGCAAATATTTTTTCACCGAAACAGGATGATACTTTCAGGTAATGATCAGTACACTAAGGTGACTTGGTTCCCCAAATTTCGTACTTCTATGTTGAAGCGTTCGTTTCCAGTAACAGTTTGAATTTTTAGGTTTCACTCTGTTTTCTCCTATATTGATAGATGTATTTGGAACTCTAAATCCAACACGGTTTGTGCTAGCTTCTTGAAACTTGACACAATAAAGTAGTTTCACGTTCTATCTCTATGTTTTGTTTCCTCTTGATGTAGCCCTAACAGTGACTGGCGAGAAACACTTTCATGGAAAGGGGTTGCCAGGCTTCCCAAATATACGAATCTCCAGAAATCTCAGCAAATATTTTTTCACCCAAACAGGATGATACTTTCAGGTAATGATCAGTACACTAAGGCGACTTGGTTCCCCAAATTTCGTTCTTCTATGTTGAAGCGTTCGTTTCCAGTAACAGTTTGAATTTTTAGGTTTCACTCTGTTTTCTCCTATATTGATAGATGTATTTGGAACTCTGAATCCAACAAGGTTTGTGCTAGGTTCTTGAAACTTGACACAATAAAGTAGTTTCACGTTCTATCTCTATGTTTTGTTTCCTCTTGATGTAGCCCTAAGCAGTGACTGGCGATAAACACTTTCATGGAGAGGGGTGGCTTCCCAAAATTACGAATCTCCAGAAATCTCAGCAAATATTTTTTCACCCAAACTGGATGATACTTTCAGGTAATGATCAGTACACTAAGGCGACTTGGTTCCCCAAATGTCGTTCTTCTATGTTGAAGCGTTCGTTTCCAGTAACAGTTTGAATTTTTAGGTTTCACTCTGTTTTCTCCTATATTGATAGATGTATTTGGAACTCTAAATCCAACACGGTTTGTGCTAGCTTCTTGAAACTTGACACAATATAGTAATTTCACGTTCTATCTCTATGTTTTGTTTCCTCTTGATGTAGCCCCAAGCAGTGACTGAGGAGAAACACTTTCATGGAAAGGGGTTGCCAAGCTTCCTAAAATTACAAATCTCCAGAAATATCAGCAAATATTTTTTCACCCAAACTGGATGATACTTTCAGGTAATGATCAGTACACTAAGGCGACTTGGTTCCCCAAATTTCGTTCTTCTATGTTGAAGCGTTCGTTTCCAGTAACAGTTTGAATTTTTAGGTTTCACTCTGTTTTCTCCTATATTGATAGATATATTTGGAACTCTAAATCCAACACGGTTTGTGCTAGCTTCTTGAAACTTGACACAATAAAGTAGTTTCACGTTCTATCTCTATGTTTTGTTTCCTCTTGATGTAGATCTAACAGTGACTGGCGAGAAACACTTTCATGGAAAGGGGTTGCCAGGCTTCCCAAATATACGAATCTCCAGAAATCTCAGGAAATATTTTTTCACCCAAACAGGATGATACTTTCAGGTAATGATCAGTACACTAAGGCGACTTGGTTCCCCAAATTTCGTTCTTCTATGTTGAAGCGTTCGTTTCCAGTAACAGTTTGAATTTTTAGGTTTCACTCTGTTTTCTCCTATATTGATAGATGTATTTGGAACTCTAAATCCAACACGGTTTGTGCTAGCTTCTTGAAACTTGACACAATAAAGTAGTTTCACGTTCTATCTCTATGTTTTGTTTCCTCTTGATGTAGCCCTAAGCAGTGACTGGCGATAAACACTTTCATGGAAAGGGGTGGCTTCCCAAAATTACGAATCTCCAGAAATCTCAGGAAATATTTTTTCACCCAAACTGGATGATACTTTCAGGTAATGATCACTACACTAACGCGACTTGGTTCCCCAAATTTCGTTCTTCTATGTTGAAGCGTTCGTTTCCAGTAACAGTTTGAATTTTTAGGTTTCACTCTGTTTTCTCCTATATTGATAGATGTATTTGGAACTCTAAATCCAACACGGTTTGTGCTAGCTTCTTGAAACTTGACACAATAAAGCAGTTTCACGTTCTATCTCTATGTTTTGTTTCCTCTTGATGTAGCCCTAAGCAGTGACTGGCAAGAAACACTTTCATGGAAAGGGGTTGCCATGCTTCCCAAAATTACGAATCTCCAGAAATCTCAGCAAATATTTTTTCACCCAAACTGGATGATACTTTCAGGTAATGATCAGTACACTAAGGCGACTTGGTTCCCCAAATGTCGTTCTTCTATGTTGAAGCGTTCGTTTCCAGTAACAGTTTGAATTTTTAGCTTTCACTCTGTTTTCTCCTATATTGATAGATGTATTTGGAACTCTAAATCCAACACGGTTTGTGCTAGCTTCTTGAAACTTGACACAATATAGTAATTTCACGTTCTATCTCTATGTTTTGTTTCCTCTTGATGTAGCCCCAAGCAGTGACTGAGGAGAAACACTTTCATGGAAAGGGGTTGCCAAGCTTCCTAAAATTACAAATCTCCAGAAATCTCAGCAAATATTTTTTCACCCAAACAGGATGATACTTTCAGGTAATGATCAGTACACTAAGGCGACTTGGTTCCCCAAATTTCGTTCTTCTATGTTGAAGCGTTCGTTTCCAGTAACAGTTTGAAATTTAGGTTTCACTCTGTTTTCTCCTATATTGATAGATGTATTTGGAACTCTAAATCCAACACGGTTTGTGCTAGCTTCTTGAAACTTGACACAATAAAGTAGTTTCACGTTCTATCTCTATGTTTTGTTTCCTCTTGATGTAGCCCTAACAGTGACTGGCGAGAAACACTTTCATGGAAAGGGGTTGCCAGGCTTCCCAAATATACGAATCTCCAGAAATCTCAGGAAATATTTTTTCACCCAAACAGGATGATACTTTCAGGTAATGATCAGTACACTAAGGCGACTTGGTTCCCCAAATTTCGTTCTTCTATGTTGAAGCGTTCGTTTCCAGTAACAGTTTGAATTTTTAGGTTTCACTCTGTTTTCTCCTATATTGATAGATGTATTTGGAACTCTGAATCCAACAAGGTTTGTGCTAGGTTCTTGAAACTTGACACAATAAAGTAGTTTCACGTTCTATCTATGTTTTGTTTCCTCTTGATGTAGCCCTAAGCAGTGACTGGCGATAAACACTTTCATGGAAAGGGGTGGCTTCCCAAAATTACGAATCTCCAGAAATCTCAGGAAATATTTTTTCACCCAAACTGGATGATACTTTCAGGTAATGATCAGTACACTAAGGCGACTTGGTTCCCCAAATTTCGTTCTTCTATGTTGAAGCGTTCGTTTCCAGTAACAGTTTGAATTTTTAGGTTTCACTCTGTTTTCTCCTATATTGATAGATGTATTTGGAACTCTAAATCCAACACGGTTTGTGCTAGCTTCTTGAAACTTGACACAATAAAGCAGTTTCACGTTCTATCTCTATGTTTTGTTTCCTCTTGATGTAGCCCTAAGCAGTGACTGGCAAGAAACACTTTCATGGAAAGGGGTTGCCATGCTTCCCAAAATTACGAATCTCCAGAAATCTCAGCAAATATTTTTTCACCCAAACTGGATGATACTTTCAGGTAATGATCAGTACACTAAGGCGACTTGGTTCCCCAAATGTCGTTCTTCTATGTTGAAGCGTTCGTTTCCAGTAACAGTTTGAATTTTTAGGTTTCACTCTGTTTTCTCCTATATTGATAGATGTATTTGGAACTCTAAATCCAACACGGTTTGTGCTAGCTTTTTGAAACTTGACACAATAAAGTAGTTTCACGTTCTATCTCTATGTTTTGTTTCCTCTTGATGTAGCCCCAAGCAGTGACTGAGGAGAAACACTTTCATGGAAAGGGGTTGCCAAGCTTCCTGAAATTACAAATCTCCAGAAATCTCAGCAAATATTTTTTCACCGAAACAGGATGATACTTTCAGGTAATGATCAGTACACTAAGGCGACTTGGTTCCCCAAATTTCGTTCTTCTATGTTGAAGCGTTCGTTTCCAGTAACAGTTTGAATTTTTAGGTTTCACTCTGTTTTCTCCTATATTGATAGATGTATTTGGAACTCTAAATCCAACACGGTTTGTGCTAGCTTCTTGAAACTTGACACAATAAAGTAGTTTCACGTTCTATCTCTATGTTTTGTTTCCTCTTGATGTAGCCCTAACAGTGACTGGCGAGAAACACTTTCATGGAAAGGGGTTGCCAGGCTTCCCAAATATACAAATCTCCAGAAATCTCAGCAAATATTTTTTCACCCAAACAGGATGATACTTTCAGGTAATGATCAGTACACTAAGGCGACTTGGTTCCCCAAATTTCGTTCTTCTATGTTGAAGCGTTCGTTTCCAGTAACAGTTTGAATTTTTAGGTTTCACTCTGTTTTCTCCTATATTGAT
The DNA here is from genome assembly GCF_964194105.1 of Spermophilus citellus. Taxonomy (NCBI): domain Eukaryota; kingdom Metazoa; phylum Chordata; class Mammalia; order Rodentia; family Sciuridae; genus Spermophilus; species Spermophilus citellus. The sequence continues at coordinate 14,589,449 of NC_138188.1, read as the reverse complement.
AGATGTATTTGGAACTCTGAATCCAACAAGGTTTGTGCTAGGTTCTTGAAACTTGACACAATAAAGTAGTTTCACGTTCTATCTCTATGTTTTGTTTCCTCTTGATGTAGCCCTAAGCATTGACTGGCGATAAACACTTTCATGGAGAGGGGTGGCTTCCCAAAATTACGAATCTCCAGAAATCTCAGCAAATATTTTTTCACCCAAACTGGATGATACTTTCAGGTAATGATCAGTACACTAAGGCGACTTGGTTCCCCAAATTTCGTTCTTCTATGTTGAAGCGTTCGTTTCCAGTAACAGTTTGAATTTTTAGGTTTCACTCTGTTTTCTCCTATATTGATAGATGTATTTGGAACTCTCAATCCAACACGGTTTGTGCTAGCTTCCTGAAACTTGACACAATAAAGGAGTTTCACGTTCTATCTCTATGTTTTGTTTCCTCTTGATGTAGCCCTAAGCAGTGACTGGCGAGAAACACTTTCATGGAAAGGGGTTGCCAGGCTTCCCAAAATTACGAATCTCCAGAAATCTCAGCAAATATTTTTTCACCCAAACTGGATGATACTTTCAGGTAATGATCAGTACACTAAGGCGACTTGGTTCCCCAAATTTCGTTCTTCTATGTTGAAGCGTTCGTTTCCAGTAACAGTTTGAATTTTTAGGTTTCACTCTGTTTTCTCCTCTATTGATAGATGTATTTGGAACTCTGAATCCAACACGGTTTGTGCTAGCTTCTTGAAACTTGACGCAATAAAGTAGTTTCACGTTCTATCTCTATGTTTTGTTTCCTCTTGATGTAGCCCTAAGCAGTGACTGGCGAGAAACACTTTCATGGAAAGGGGTTGCCAGGCTTCCCAAAATTACGAATCTCCAGAAATCTCAGCAAATATTTTTTCACCCAAACTGGATGATACTTTCAGGTAATGATCAGTACACTAAGGCGACTTGGTTCCCCAAATTTCGTACTTCTATGTTGAAGCGTTCGTTTCCAGTAACAGTTTGAATTTTTAGGTTTCACTCTGTTTTCTCCTATATTGATAGATGTATTTGGAACTCTAAATCCAACACGGTTTGTGCTAGCTTCTGGAAACTTGACACAATAAAGCAGTTTCACGTTCTATCTCTAGGTTTTGTTTCCTCTTGATGTAGCCCTAAGCAGTGACTGGCAAAAAACACTTACATGGAAAGGGGTTGCCAGGCTTCCCAAAATTACGAATCTCCAGAAATCTCAGCAAATATTTTTTCACCCAAACTGGATGATACTTTCAGGTAATGATCACTACACTAACGCGACTTGGTTCCCCAAATTTCGTTCTTCTATGTTGAAGCGTTCGTTTCCAGTAACAGTTTGAATTTTTAGGTTTCACTCTGTTTTCTCCTATATTGATAGATGTATTTGGAACTCTAAATCCAACACGGTTTGTGCTAGCTTCTTGAAACTTGACACAATAAAGTAGTTTCACGTTCTATCTCTATGTTTTGTTTCCTCTTGATGTAGCCCTAACAGTGACTGGCGAGAAACACTTTCATGGAAAGGGGTTGCCAGGCTTCCCAAATATACGAATCTCCAGAAATCTCAGGAAATATTTTTTCACCCAAACAGGATGATACTTTCAGGTAATGATCAGTACACTAAGGCGACTTGGTTCCCCAAATTTCGTTCTTCTATGTTGAAGCGTTCATTTCCAGTAACAGTTTGAATTTTTAGGTTTCACTCTGTTTTCTCCTATATTGATAGATGTATTTGGAACTCTGAATCCAACAAGGTTTGTGCTAGGTTCTTGAAACTTGACACAATAAAGTAGTTTCACGTTCTATCTATGTTTTGTTTCCTCTTGATGTAGCCCTAAGCAGTGACTGGCGATAAACACTTTCATGAAAAGGGGTGGCTTCCCAAAATTACGAATCTCCAGAAATCTCAGCAAATATTTTTTCACCCAAACTAGATGATACTTTCAGGTAATGATCAGTACACTAAGGCGACTTGGTTCCCCAAATGTCGTTCTTCTATGTTGAAGCGTTCGTTTCCAGTAACAGTTTGAATTTTTAGGTTTCACTCTGTTTTCTCCTATATTGATAGATGTATTTGGAACTCTAAATCCAACACGGTTTGTGCTAGCTTCTTGAAACTTGACACAATAAAGTAATTTCACATTCCATCTCTATGTTTTGTTTCCTCTTGATGTAGCCCCAAGCAGTGACTGAGGAGAAACACTTTCATGGAAAGGGGTTGCCAAGCTTCCTAAAATTACAAATCTCCAGAAATATCAGCAAATATTTTTTCACCCAAACTGGATGATACTTTCAGGTAATGATCAGTACACTAAGGCGACTTGGTTCCCCAAATTTCGTTCTTCTATATTGAAGCGTTCGTTTCCAGTAACAGTTTGAATTTTTAGGTTTCACTCTGTTTTCTCCTATATTGATAGATGTATTTGGAACTCTAAATCCAACACGGTTTGTGCTAGCTTCTTGAAACTTGACACAATAAACTAGTTTCACGTTCTATCTCTATGTTTTGTTTCCTCATGATGTAGCCCTAAGCATTGACTGGCAAAAAACACTTTCATGGAAAGGGGTTGCCAGGCTTCCCAAAATTAGGAATCTCCAGAAATCGCAGCAAATATTTTTTCACCCAAACTGGATGATACTTTCAGGTAATGATCAGTACACTAAGGCGACTTGGTTCCCCAAATGTCGTTTTTCTATATTGAAGCGTTCGTTTCCAGTAACAGTTTGAATTTTTAGGTTTCACTCTGTTTTCTCCTATATTGATAGATGTATTTGGAACTCTAAATCCAACACGGTTTGTGCTAGCTTCTTGAAACTTGACACAATAAAGTAGTTTCATGTTCTATCTCTATGTTTTGTTTCCTCTTGATGTAGCCCTAACAGTGACTGGCGAGAAACACTTTCATGGATAGGGGTTGCCAGGCTTCCCAAATATACGAATCTCCAGAAATCTCAGGAAATATTTTTTCACCCAAATAGGATGATACTTTCAGGTAATGATCAGTACACTATGGCGACTTGGTTCCCAAAATTTCGTTTTTCTATGTTGAAGCGTTCGTTTCCAGTAACAGTTTGAATTTTTAGGTTTCACTCTGTTTTCTCCTATATTGATAGATGTATTTGGAACTCTAAACCCAACACGGTTTGTGCTAGCTTCTTGAAACTTGACACAATAAAGTAGTTTCACGTTCTATCTCTATGTTTTGTTTCCTCTTGATGTAGCCCTAAGCAGTGACTGGCGAGAAACACTTTCATGGAAAGGGGTTGCCAGGCTTCCCAAAATTACGAATCTCCAGAAATCTCAGCAAATATTTTTTCACCCAAACTGGATGATACTTTCAGGTAATGATCAGTACACTAAGGCGACTTGGTTCCCCAAATTTCGTACTTCTATGTTGAAGCGTTCGTTTCCAGTAACAGTTTGAATTTTTAGGTTTCACTCTGTTTTCTCCTATATTGATAGATGTATTTGGAACTCTAAATCCAACACGGTTTGTGCTAGCTTCTGGAAACTTGACACAATAAAGCAGTTTCACGTTCTATCTCTAGGTTTTGTTTCCTCTTGATGTAGCCCTAAGCAGTGACTGGCAAAAAACACTTACATGGAAAGGGGTTGCCAGGCTTCCCAAAATTACGAATCTCCAGAAATCTCAGCAAATATTTTTTCACCCAAACTGGATGATACTTTCAGGTAATGATCAGTACACTAAGGCGACGTGGTTCCCCCAATTTCGTTCTTCTATGTTGAAGCGTTCGTTTCCAGTAACAGTTTGAATTTTTAGGTTTCACTCTGTTTTCTCCTATATTGATAGATGTATTTGGAACTCTAAATCCAACACGGTTTGTGCTAGCTTCTTGAAACTTGACACAATAAAGTAGTTTCACGTTCTATCTCTATGTTTTGTTTCCTCTTGATGTAGCCCTAACAGTGACCGGCGAGAAACACTTTCATGGAAAGGGGTTGCCAGGCTTCCCAAATATACGAATCTCCAGAAATCTCAGCAAATATTTTTTCACCCAAACAGGATGATACATTCAGGTAATGATCACTACACTAACGCGACTTGGTTCCCCAAATTTCGTTCTTCTATGTTGAAGCGTTCATTTCCAGTAACAGTTTGAATTTTTAGGTTTCACTCTGTTTTCTCCTATATTGATAGATGTATTTGGAACTCTAAATCCAACACGGTTTGTGCTAGCTTCTGGAAACTTGACACAATAAAGCAGTTTCACGTTCTATCTCTATGTTTTGTTTCCTCTTGATGTAGCCCTAAGCAGTGACCGGCGAGAAACACTTTCATGGAAAGGGGTTGCCAGGCTTCCCAAATATACGAATCTCCAGAAATCTCAGCAAATATTTTTTCACCCAAACAGGATGATACTTTCAGGTAATGATCACTACACTAACGCGACTTGGTTCCCCAAATTTCGTTCTTCTATGTTGAAGCGTTCATTTCCAGTAACAGTTTGAATTTTTAGGTTTCACTCTGTTTTCTCCTATATTGATAGATGTATTTGGAACTCTAAATCCAACACGGTTTGTGCTAGCTTCTGGAAACATGACACAATAAAGCAGTTTTACGTTCTATCTCTATGTTTTGTTTCCTCTTGATGTAGCCCTAAGCAGTGACTGGCAAAAAACACTTTCATGGAAAGGGGTTGCCAGGCTTCCCAAAATTACGAATCTCCAGAAATCTCAGCAAATATTTTTTTCACCCAAACTGGATGATACTTTCAGGTAATGATCAGTACACTAAGGCGACTTGGTTCCCCAAATGTCGTTCTTCTATGTTGAAGCGTTCGTTTCCAGTAACAGTTTGAATTTTTAGGTTTCACTCTGTTTTCTCCTATATTGATAGATGTATTTGGAACTCTAAATCCAACACGGTTTGTGCTAGCTTCTTGAAACTTGACACAATAAAGTAATTTCACATTCCATCTCTATGTTTTGTTTCCTCTTGATGTAGCCCCAAGCAGTGACTGAGGAGAAACACTTTCATGGAAAGGGGTTGCCAAGCTTCCTAAAATTACAAATCTCCAGAAATATCAGCAAATATTTTTTCACCCAAACTGGATGATACTTTCAGGTAATGATCAGTACACTAAGGCGACTTGGTTCCCCAAATTTCGTTCTTCTATATTGAAGCGTTCGTTTCCAGTAACAGTTTGAATTTTTAGGTTTCACTCTGTTTTCTCCTATATTGATAGATGTATTTGGAACTCTAAATCCAACACGGTTTGTGCTAGCTTCTTGAAACTTGACACAATAAAGTAGTTTCACGTTCTATCTCTATGTTTTGTTTCCTCATGATGTAGCCCTAAGCATTGACTGGCGAGAAACACTTTCATGGAAAGGGGTGGCTTCCCAAAATTACGAATCTCCAGAAATCGCAGCAAATATTTTTTCACCCAAACTGGATGATACTTTCAGGTAATGATCAGTACACTAAGGCGACTTGGTTCCCCAAATGTCGTTTTTCTATATTGAAGCGTTCGTTTCCAGTAACAGTTTGAATTTTTAGGTTTCACTCTGTTTTCTCCTATATTGATAGATGTATTTGGAACTCTAAATCCAACACGGTTTGTGCTAGCTTCTTGAAACTTGACACAATAAAGTAGTTTCATGTTCTATCTCTATGTTTTGTTTCCTCTTGAGGTAGCCCTAACAGTGACTGGCGAGAAACACTTTCATGGAAAGGGGTTGCCAGGCTTCCCAAATATACGAATCTCCAGAAATCTCAGGAAATATTTTTTCACCCAAATAGGATGATACTTTCAGGTAATGATCAGTACACTATGGCGACTTGGTTCCCCAAATTTCGTTTTTCTATGTTGAAGCGTTCGTTTCCAGTAACAGTTTGAATTTTTAGGTTTCACTCTGTTTTCTCCTATATTGATAGATGTATTTGGAACTCTAAACCCAACACGGTTTGTGCTAGCTTCTTGAAACTTGACACAATAAAGTAGTTTCACGTTCTATCTGTATGTTTTGTTTCCTCTTGATGTAGCCCTAAGCAGTGACTGGCGAGAAACACTTTCATGGAAAGGGGTTGCCAGGCTTCCCAAAATTACGAATCTCCAGAAATCTCAGCAAATATTTTTTCACCCAAACAGGATGATACTTTCAGGTAATGATCAGTACACTAAGGCGACTTGGTTCCCCAAATTTCGTACTTCTATGTTGAAGCGTTGGTTTCCAGTAACAGTTTGAATTTTTAGGTTTCACTCTGTTTTCTCCTATATTGATAGATGTATTTGGAACTCTAAATCCAACACGGTTTGTGCTAGCTTCTGGAAACTTGACACAATAAAGCAGTTTCACGTTCTATCTCTAGGTTTTGTTTCCTCTTGATGTAGCCCTAAGCAGTGACTGGCAAAAAACACTTACATGGAAAGGGGTTGCCAGGCTTCCCAAAATTACGAATCTCCAGAAATCTCAGCAAATATTTTTTCACCCAAACTGGATGATACTTTCAGGTAATGATCAGTACACTAAGGCGACGTGGTTCCCCCAATTTCGTTCTTCTATGTTGAAGCGTTCGTTTCCAGTAACAGTTTGAATTTTTAGGTTTCACTCTGTTTTCTCCTATATTGATAGATGTATTTGGAACTCTAAATCCAACACGGTTTGTGCTAGCTTCTTGAAACTTGACACAATAAAGTAGTTTCACGTTCTATCTCTATGTTTTGTTTCCTCTTGATGTAGCCCTAACAGTGACCGGCGAGAAACACTTTCATGGAAAGGGGTTGCCAGGCTTCCCAAATATACGAATCTCCAGAAATCTCAGCAAATATTTTTTCACCCAAACT